>NC_136654.1:18032689-18712689 GCF_949748355.1 Melanostigma gelatinosum | reverse complement strand
GGCTACGTGCCATGCAGAGAGCCTTAAAATAATCTCAGATCATTATTTGTCTCTTTCCAGGATTTTCGATAAGCAACTTAAAACGTTAAAAAGACATGAATTAAACATAACAGACACCATTCCGTCTACTTGAAATGCTGTCCAACACAATTAGGAGTGCAGTGCTTTTCTGGAGTATCAGGCTCCTAAACAGTCTAGTAGTGATGGGTGGGTATCATGAAATGCTGCCAAGAACTCAGGCAGGAACTTTGAGCTCAAACAGGCCAGCATGGCCAGATGGCCCGAGACGGCGGTTGAGAAAACTCTGGTCTTACCTGCTGATTTTGGAGTGAACTTGTCCCTGTTGGCAGCGCACACGGCCAGGAGCCGGTAGCCCAGGTCCAAGTCGTAGCCCTGCTGTGCTGCTACCCGGCTGACCACCTGAACACAACGACAGCAGGAAGCACTCAGTCAGGACATATGTGGAAACAAAATCTCCTTGACCAAAATGATAATACTTCCATACTTAATACAAACACATTAAATATAGGTCCATCCTGGTACTTAAACTCATCAAAGGACCGTATCATTTTGTCTTCACAATTCCCCAGATTCTGACTGTTACATAAGAGTGCAGGTTTGCAGCTTCAAAGATCCAGTTCAACTTAGAAGATAAAGTCACGACTGTTTCATCAGTTCCATATGAGTCGGTGGACAACATGTGGCCTCTGGTGCGGCGATGCCCACTGAGAGGAAACATGAAGAGAAACATCCACATGCTACAGGAGGTGATGTAAATCACCCTTATGTGGCACATGTTGCTTTGATTACCATCGCCATTATCAGCTCAAAGAGACCCACTCAAGACGTTAAGACCTGAAGGAGATACCAAGGCCTGGATCTCCTCCGCCTGGTTTTCATAGCCGCGATCCCGAAAGTTCAAGTCAAGCCCTGAGGTAGCACAGCTGAACACTGCTCCCTGCACCATATCATTATCTCCTGTAAGTATAGTCTTGACGTGACACCAAAACAGAGTATGTATATGTGGCCTTTATTTATAGGAATCCCCCATTAAGAAGAAGATATACGAGTATAGTCTGTCTAATTACAATCTAAACTTGTGAGGGACATTTTGCTGAATGGTAATTTTAGTGTAAGAAGTTATAACAAGTTCTAATTTCAGGACTTAAATTGTGCAGTCTGTGGAGTTGTGGCGATGGATTGTCTACATATCAAAGTCACTCAGACTTGATGCTGTGTACTTACTTTGTGAAACTATGCACACCAAATTATCAATTCTTCATGCTTTAGAATACATTTACCATTATGTGTAAAACATTGCCAAAAGTCACCTGGTGAAACTTTTGGTGTAAAGAGGCAGACGCTATCTTATTAACTCCGATATTAAGATGAGAAATAACCTTGTTTAGGTCTAGCACCCCTTTTCTTCAAATGTTTTAGTTTTTAAGGTCAATTATGTTTCGTAGTGGCATGATTGTTAGGCTAATTTCAAGAAAGCCATTTTTGATTACCCCATGACTGACTGTTGTTTTGGTAAAATAGCTAATTTCTAATATTTAGCTGTATGTAGAAGACGATATCTTTGCGGTGTAGCCACCTCCCTGTCATCACCAAATGCCAACAGGGTGAAGTGTTTACCATTACAGCCTGAGACCGGGTGAATTCACAATCACATCAGGTTCTCTGTGCTCCCTCCCTGTGTGGTTCGCGCTAAGGTCTATACAACCCATAAACTAAAAGGAAAAGCCCTGAGATTTTCACGGCAGGAAACAAATTGAACTGGCGAAATGGAGGAAAAGGCACCTGCTGCTGCACATTAAAGCAGTAACACAAACAATCACTTGAATGGAGGGATGTGTCGGTGCGGTTTCACTGTGGTGCTCGAGTACAAATCTCTCGGGTTCCTTCTCTCGCTGTAGCCATGCTCGCTCGACAGGGTTACAAATTGCACCCAACAGGAGCTATATGTATCTCTTATCTGCTGCTGGAGGCGGTATGGAAATGAGCATGTTAAAGCACAGAATGGCCCAAGGTGACAGGCGAGTGACACATCCGCAGTCCATCCATTGTTCTACCTGACTGTCTGTTCTGCCTCTTGGCCCAAAACGTCCAGAGGACAGACAGTCATCTCTTCATTGAGTATCTCTCCTGTCTGCACTGGAGCTGAATAATTCAGTTTGACCTGTTTGTAGTTCGCTTCTTTGTAGGCGACGGCAGCTCAGCTCGGACCCCAAACAGTTCAAATAGATTCCAATGGTGGCCAAGAGCCATGACAAAAACAAAGAAGCAAAACCAATCCAAAAAAATCACATCATCCACAGAAACCTTTTGAAAACACTCTGTATCCATACGCTTGGCATGTTCCAGACACTCATATGTTTGACAGAAAGTGGATAAATCAACAGCAATTTGCACAGTTAGCTGTTTGTAATTCTCGGCAAATTGAAGCTAACGTATTAGCACAAAACAGCTAACATATGCTGTATAAGCTGTGTATTTAGCTAACATTGGTTATGGCTAGCAACAAACAGAAGCTGCGAGAGTGTTGCACAATGGAGGACGAAATTAATTTGGTTTGATAACTTTCTGTGGATGTTATTTGTTTACCATTAAAACTGCACCTTCATTGGAATCCATTGTAACTGCTTTAAACTCAAACTGCTGTCCTCCACAAAGGAGCGAGCTGCAAACCTTTCAGAAACACCTTTAAAGCCAATGGATGGTAAGTGATACATGATGAGTATTAATTAAACATGAGAAAGAGAAGAGGATTATTCCGACTACAATTTACCTCTTAAGACAGTTTTGTGTAAGATTGAGTCTGATAAGATCAAATTGCTTCAATGCATTTTGCTATTTGCCCCAAATCATTCTTTGTTTACAGTATACGTCTCAAAACAGTTTTCTTCTCCAAATGCCATGGGATATAAATTATTCAATTAATGAAAAGGCCCTAGGCATTCCAGAAAGAGAATTAAGGGCTTTGTAACTGTATTTCTCTATCAGCTCTGATTGCTTTCTGGTTTGAGGACGTTATTTCTCTCCTTTTCGTGTTCCAGTGTGCCGATTTCAAAGCGCCACAGCACAAACTGTAGCTGAAGTCAGTGAGAGGTGACTGAATCTCAATAGTTTGTACAGGGTGAAATACTTTGTATTTTCCAGTGACCTCAGTGAAGATCAGGCAGCTAAACATTAGTTCCCTCATAACCCTGAGGGAGTTATGGAAAGAGCCAATGCAGCATTTGTTGTCGCAGATTTTTCATTGTCCTTGAACCTTCCGAGTGTAAGACTGAAGAAAAGGGGGGGGGGGGGGTCACCATTACTGGCCACTTACCGTTAGGCATCCCATCAGGCTTTGCTCGAAGGGGCGCTGAAAGGCTCTGGGGTCACCACACCAGTCCAGCAACTCTGTCGCTGCTGTTTGGAAATTTGCTGGATTTTGTAAGTGCTGGAGGGGACAAAGGGGAAAGATTGGTAATATGTTAGAGTCCAAGAACATTCAAAGGGCATTAGGGAGCAGAATGGCAAAAACTATTCTGCTTTTGCTCATCTCCGTTCTTTCAATTTCCTCAATCAAAAGAAAGACATGTGGAGGATGCGATTGCACTCAAGTTTGCTGCGTCACTAAACCTCGAATAAAAGACTGAGGATGGACGGATGGCTCGTGAAAGACAAAATCACTTGTCACCAAAACAAGGGCCACGCCAATAACATGATGAATAATTAAAAGCACCCAGAGTGGCTTCAAAGAAAACAGCATTTTTACGACCACATTTCCCAAAATTGATCATATTACACCATGGGATTGCTTGTGTTGCAGGTTTAAAGTATTAATGTGCAGGCCTGAAGGGGTACGTCCCCATTAGAGTCTCTCCCCAGGTTTCTGTAGCACCGCTTTGCCACTGAGTGCAATAAATCTCCCTGTATGGCTGCATGAATAGCTGAGGAAGCCCTTATTTGACCAGCCGGCCCTGAGCTGTGCTGTGACTTTATCTGACAACAGGCTCCTTGACCTACAGGTACCCCTTTATGGCATTCATTCCCCGACTGGAGCCGGCTGCCCACTCACTAACCCCGTCGTCCGTCTTGCTGCAGAGCAGCAAAAGAAATGGAAAAATAGACCTCACTTGGTTGCCACGTCGGACTCAGTGCTGCACATTTCTTCTCTAAAAGCTTTCAAACCTCAATAGGAATCACTTTGTACACAGAAGAGCAGGCACCCCACCATCCTCTCTTGAGTAATCTTTTGCCTTTGGATAGATAATAATGCACAAGCCTTTGCAGTGCACTTGTACAAACCAGGAACAAATGGACTCCCACTCCATGGCATCAAAGGTAAATAGAGAGGCTTAGCTTAAAGTGAGTGGCTGCCTACTTAACAACGTCGGTGTGCTTTGATTTCACTGTCAGGGACGAAAGGAGAAGAGGTAGTGACAGCGATGCAGTCGCCACCTCACAGTGCTTTTTTCTTGTTTGCTCTTTAGGGGGCAGCAGAGGTCAGGATTTGATAAGGCAGCTTTCATATCAATTCACAAAGCCGCCGATTGACAAGGGCCGGATGAAACCAGTCTTGTTTATTTTATGTTCTGCCCGAGACTGTTCCCCACTCGCCCTACATGTCTTTGTTTTGGGAGACTGGGGCGAGACGCGGTGGGGTTGCTGAGCATGTAAATTCTACTAGTGGACAAAGTCTCCTGGAGATACACACACAGATCCACAGATGCTAAATTTAGATGAATCTGGAAGCTAGACAACACACGCAATCAGAGCGCCGAGAATGGAAAGGGGGAGGAGGGGCGATATGTAGAGGGGATTGCAAAAAAAACAAACCACACAAAAAAACACACACCACCAACACTTGGGCTTGAAGTGATTACTGTTCTTTGCACTCAGAACAATTGGTCCCACCAGTGTGCCTGTCACATGGAGAGCTTGGCACTGCCACGCCACAGATGTTCCCCTTACTCCGGCCAAAACCCACCAATCAAACCTAAACTAGTGGCCAAGAGACCCCTCTCTACCCCCCCTTTCCTCGTCCCCTGGCTGAGAATGATCCTCCAGCATTTACACTCCAGTAAAAGCTCGGCTCAGTTCGAGGGAAACAAAGACAGACAGGACTCGTAGTGTCCTGAGAATACAGCTTCCTTCAGATACAATCATCCTCTGTAGTCACGTCTGGTAGCGACTTGATCTGCACATCTGCAGCTTGACTGAATGTGACAGCGCACGCGAACTGGCAAAGACTCGCTTCCCTTCAAATCCACGGCTTTCGGTTATGCTGCTGTTGATATTCAGCAACGCCCCAGAGCACTGAAAACATATTAATGGAGACAATTAACCCTGGAAAGAACACAGTGGCAGACAAAAAACAGCTGCATAGGCAGTGCAGCAGCAAAGGGTCGTCTCGCAGTTCATCATGAAATATTGACGCTTTCAGTTTGAGGAAGTGCTCCTGCAGCGAGAAGAGAGTTCATAGTTTCCGCCAAACCCCCAAACGAATCACCGAGTGGAGAGTCTGACAGCAAACTGGCTTCCCCACAGCGAGAGGAAAAATACTGCCTCTTAAATAGATACCAGTGGTATCACGGAGCCCATCTTCCCCAAAGTGTTCACAACGGTGCAATTCTAGGACGCGAGAAGAAAACAAACTGCCACTGAGAAACTGTGTGTTTGGTGGTGAAGTCAGATAACTGTTTTTATGTATCTTTTTTTAAACATCCTCGTCTGTTTGGAGGTTAAACAAGCGAGCATATTTATTTTGCTGTTAAAAGTCGGAGATATGTTCCCTTGAGGTATTTAGCACCACCAGGAAACAAACACTCTTTTCCATATATCAACGTGCAAAGCATCTGTGATGCTACTCATATTTCAGTGTCGATTTATCTGCTGATTCTTTTTTATTATGTCCAAAAGTAGTGAAAATGGCCATAAATTCCCATCGTGTCATTAACCCCCACTGTTTATTTCGTATTATGGAGTAAGCATTTACCTACTTTCTTAACGCCAACGTCAAACAATGCAGAAGTAAACAAGACAGCCAATTTTTCAAACTTCAAATTGAGTGTATTGGGGTGAACAATAACCATGTTTTCATAGTTTATTAACAGTTTGGTGGCGTTATTGTTTAGAAATCACATTATTGCAAATTTCACAACAGGGCGGTAATTAAAAAATTGCCACCGTAATGATTTCGGATTTAACTTTCAACCCATGATTCAATCAGGCTGACAGACTCCAATTTCCTCTACTTTATCATCACGCTCAGCAGTAATTTATCATTTGAGCAACAAAATCAATTTGTTCCCCTGTCCGCCGCGCTGGCTGGGAGTATTCAGACAGACATGTCACATCTTCCACAGAACAACAACACAATGGAGGAGGCTTCATTTATATTCCTGCTCCACGTCCGTATTGCCTTCTAGATGCCAAATTTCAGCATGTGCACACTTTCAATTAAAGCAAACAGCTGGATTGGTTTACAATATTTCCTTAATTATTTTAATGGCTTGGATATTGGACAATGGGGAGCACGGGGAGAAGATAGTGAGTTAATTGTTCTGATCTCCCCTGATGATCATCTTTGTGTGCGGGGAGGAGAATAGACGGCCGGCTGAATGGGCTCACTGCTAGTCTAATTGGCAGGACATAAATGGTATTTATTATGCGGGCCTTCCAAACCCTGATTGTCTGCGGCACAAAGCTGCCTCTATTAGCAGGGTGCTGGCTCTTACTGGTTGGTTTGAAATGACCCGGCGCTTAACCATTTATTAGATGGACTGGAGGCCTCCTTGTATGCCATGGATCTCTCTAATTGGCATGTTTACCCATGTGCTGCTTCCACGGCCACGAACATTGGGAGGTGTTTGTTTCAATTTTTTGCCTTGCGGGGGGTGGGTGGGGGGGGGGGTTAATACATTTAACCCTGCAACATTTGAATTGTTTACACTTTTGTGCTAGACAGATGCGAATCCCTTTTCTTGTTCTGTCAACTTCCTTAGCAGAATAATTGATTAGCTATTAGCAATACAGTGCATTAATCGAATCCAATTCCACCTCCCATACAACTAAAGAAGGAGGGGATATTGAATATTCTATATCCTGTTGTGAAGGAGGTAACCAGACTGGAGACAGGGCGTGTTTACCTCTCTCTACCTTATTACAAGAACATCAAAGCTTGGCTCTGCACACATGGGCTTCCCTGTGTTTGCTCCCTAAACACTCGCCCCGTCTTGCGATCTGCCTCACCTTGTCTATTTCTCGGTATAATAGCTGGGAACTCCCTGCCGAGGGTAAAACAATTTGCCACGTCCGCACTTGTGTTTAAGGGCAAGCCCCATACATTGTCCCCAAAGGCCTTCTGATGTACTTTTCAGGAGGTGGACCTCAGCACAGAGCGCGGAGACAAAACGGGCCGTCAGTTAAGAAAAGAGATCAAAGGGAGAGAGCCCTGTAGCCCGGGGTTACGCAAGTATGTCTGTTCCATTCTGCAAGAGATTCGTCCCGCAGTAAACGGTGGGGAGAGGAGAACAAAAGGACTTGCTGGGAGTCAGCGGTGGTGGAGGGAGAAAGAAGGGTGATGATGGGGGAGGGAGGGGAGCCTCCGCTCTTTGACCCCAGTCAGTAACCTGAGTCACACCACAGTCCTGATAGTAAGACCGAGCAGATAAGTCACTTTACCGTGGCCAAACAGGAAGACGATAGGGACTAGACTGTGCCTGTACAATGTGTGTACAGGCACACACTTAGAAAAGGAAACCCGGAGTGCTTTCCTACAAGCCAATCATATTACCCCAAATATAGAAATGAAAAATCTGTCCATAAAAGTTGCACTTCTTATCTCTGAAATGCAATTGTTTCTCAAGAAAACTTGTTTTAACTCCATTTTCGAGGTGATCCAGCTAGAAGGGTTGTAATTTTATCTCAACCCACTGAAGATCATTGAACACTCAATTTAAAAAATGAAATCACCAAAACTGGATCCATACGGACTAGAGTTGCGGGTGGTTGTTTGCGTCACATATGTACTGGATGGTGGAGGAGGTAACGTCCAACGCACTGGCACTGTACTTATATCGTCCGTCTTTTGCTGCCATGCCTGCTGCTCAGTGTCAGTGGAGCACTCAGGTTAGCTAAAAGCTCACCAAGCATCCACCTGCAGCCTCTGATTCTTCATTCTCCTTAAGAGAAAGTTAGGGTGGAGAATGACGAGGTCAGAGATGCCAAATATCAACGCTGTAATCTATGTTTACATGCCAATATGTCCCGCAGCTAACTGAAATTAAGTAGAAGTGGCAATGCCACTGAGTATTTTTTTTATATATTTATGAAATATCAATACTTTTATATTTGTTTGTTAGCCTGAACGCAGGAGTTTTTATATGTACAATTTCTCTTGCTAAAACTAAAAAAAATGCATCAACATTTTTCAGAAATCCTGATAAGTTGACATTTGTAAGTGAGAGTTTGTCTCATGTTTTAATATAGAATCTGAATATACTAACAGCCACAGCCATCAGATTAAAGGAACATTGCAGCATTTCCGCCTGAAATGCGTAAATGTAATACTAAAACAACGTTTTCCAAAATGGAAATGCTAAAATAAAGAACCAGTACAATATTTCTGTAAATGTCGTTTGTCCATTCCCACCTGTATCACATGCGATATGTAGCATAAATGTGCCTAATGAAGCTAATGTGTCACACCCTCACATAATATCAATCAGACAGCTAACACTCTCACCTGTTTGATACACAGCAGACGGTCATTGGTCTGCTGTATGTGTCTGTCCATCGACGGAATCGAGTTCATGTTGATTGTCCCTCTTCGGCCTCTACCTGCCAGCCATTAAACTGGAGCGTTCTGCAACAGAAACACACACACACACACACACACACACACACACACACACACACACACACACACACACACACACACACACACACACACACACACACACACACACACACACGTGTTAAAGCTTGCCTCCTCTCTGCGAAGCTGCCAATCCCCATCGCCTCCAGGATATTGCAGTTTAGTGTGTACATATGTGTGTGTGTGTGTGTGTGTGTGTGTGGCGCTGTGAACTGAGCAGGGAGATATTGATTTGGCAGGTGACAAGCAACTCAGAGAGCCCAAAGGATGACATTCCTCTCAGCTCCTGTGACACCCTTAACAAGCCCTGGCAGTTGTCCCCAAAACGCTGCAAGACACCTTCGGAGAGGACGCACTGGACGGCTTAGAGAGGATGTCTGACCATGTTTAAAGCACCTCAGGGGCCAAAATGAACAGAGGTTGAGGGACACGCACGCATTCTGCAGAGCCCGACCTCAGAAAACTGCATGAAACCCTCCCATCCCGGCCTGTGAGAACATTAGCTTGGCATGTGGTTCTCTGTTTACATTACTTAGCCATTATGTAATCTTTGGTTAACAATTATCTGTACCCTGGGCCCAGACATGCTCTACATTTCATTCCTCTCTCCCCCTCCCACCGCTCTCCAGCTACATAAGGGTTCCTCTAACAAAACCCCTTACAGCGCACTATTGATTTTGGAGCAGCAGCTTATGGAAAACCTCTTTCTCTCACTCTTTTTTTTTTTTTTCCAGAGGAATACTTTTTCACGGAAGGCAAACAACGGAGCTCAGATCTGACATGCTACATGACATTATCACAAGTTCAAAAGTATTACAAGCCACATTAAAGGTTATTGGTTTGGCCCGCGGGGGTCCGATTTAATGTTGCGTTCGACATCAAATAAATATCACATTCAGGGTGTCGGCTGTAACTCATAGTGACCTGCAGCTTCAAGTGGAGGGGTGACTGAATTAACAAGCACGTATTTGGGTGGTGGTGGAGAGTGAATTCCTCCATCTTCTCCCCCCCCCCCCTCTTCAGAACTCCTTTATCTCATCTTGTCTTAATCTTTCCTTCTTGCTACGGCAGGGCCATGTCTTCCTGCGGTGCATCATCTCTCACTCAAACACTCGCCCCCCCCCCCCCCCCACCCCACCACGCCATCTTTCCCCATTACCATCACACACTGAGAAATTTCACTGCACAAAGTACCGGTGAGATGAGAGAGAGAGAGAGCGAGAGAAGGCAGCATGCTGCACCATACTGATAATGCTCACTTAGGGGTCTCCAGCTGGATTTAACGGTAGGGCCAGTAATCTACTCCACTAGACAGCGAAAGAGCTTTTATGCTACCTATTGGAGCTGCTGATGCCTGTACATGAGAGGAAAGAAGGGCACACGAGTGACTGCCTCTCCGTAAATTAGAAAGCTCATAAGAAAAAGAGAAAAAACGTCGGAGGAGTTTTTGCAGAAACAATGTATTGGCTGTTGTCGTTGTTGTCATTTGAGACTTGAGGAGTCTTAGTTGGACACCTTTGTGACTTGGCAGGAGTTTGGGGCGTAAAGGCATCAACGAGCCTGATTCAATATATTCTTTTTTCCAACAACAAATATCCTGATTTCAACACGGATAAATATTTTTCAGGTATTAATCAAATGAATACCTTAAAATGAATTAACACCACCGCTACTAGCAGACGTAATTCAATTGTTTTTTAAATGAAAACATTGTGACACACAAAAGCGTCGTTCTAAGCTTCTACATGGTCATGCAGCGACTTTCTTCACACATCCCTCTAGTGTTCGCTGCTGTAACACAGTCCACTCTCTCCGTGCCAGATGATAGTGAGCTGTTCCTTGGCAAAGGGGCGGCCCCGGACCATCGTGCCCCTCAGCCACCAGCAGGTGTCTCCCTGGCCCTTCAAAGGCCTGTCTAGTGGCACAAAGAAGGTGGATCGGTGTTGCTTTAAGCCTTTACAAGCTCTACAAATCCTCAGCTGCTGCTTCCTAACAGGGCCCACTCAGCCCGGCACTGCCTGTCTGACCTTGTGGTTATTGATGAGCGAGTCGACCTGCTCTCCCCGTCTCTCTACCCTCCTGCCCTTCCCTTCGCTGTCTCGCCCTCTCTTTTTCTCTCCATGTCATCCCTCTTAGCACCAACAGTGAGTTAAAATTAGGGGAAAGAAAGAGGTGCACCATTCAGCACCCCTGTTTCTTTCCGTTAAACACACGCTGTAATGACACTCCCGACCTCCACGCACTGTGAAAAAAACCTGGGTCCATATATTTACATGTATCGTCTTCCCAAGATCATTTTAAAAAGGATGAGATGGCACTGTTGGGGAGTAATTCAATTTTCTTGTTGTAATTAAACACCTTTCCTTTGTTATATCTTTAATGACTAACAAGAGCCAAATTAAAGATTAAATCTGCGATGCTGTGGAGATATGACAACAGATGCAATTATGAGGCTTCACTCTACTTCTGGCCTTTTTTTTCTAATTTACAGATGTTATCATTCATTATGTTCTCTAAGCTATTTACCTAATGTGAACCTATTTGTCGTGATTCAGCTAGTTACCCCAGAAATCCTGCCGCACTGCTTTTAAGGGGAGGGGGGAGGGGAATCGGTGGCGACGCATGCGTTACTTGAGCTTGATTTACCAAATTGCACGGCAGGCGTTACACAACAAGTAGAGAGCTGCAGGATTCCTGCACAACAAAAGAGACGTGGGGTGAGGGGGGGGGGGGGATTGGAGGTGGGATGGAGAGTGGGAGGGGAGGAGGGAGACCTGCTTTCCTTCCCTTTTCAAGGGGGAGCGAAAATACATGTATTGAGTGGGAGCTGTAATAAAACGAAACGGGTGAGGAGATGCAGGCTGGGAACAAATATGAAAGGCAGTGGAGGATGGCGGCAAGGTGATGGAGCACCACCGGAGGATTGGATGAAATTATCTCTTCATAATCAGGGGGCTTCTGCATGGCTGCCTCCTCCATTGCCCATGTGACAGATGAGGCCTACCTCTTCAAATGGGCTTTTCACAGTGCTATCAGCCCACCTCTAGGTTGAAACAATGTTTTTCTTCCCCCCCCGTACCACCACTTTAAAAGCTTTGTTTCCACACGGCACCACGCAGAGGACAGGACTGTCTCCCGTCAGGCACGGCCCATGTTTGTCACATTACGTGATCGTGTTACATAAGTGTACCTTGAAAAGGGCGTGCGGATTTAATTTGATGACAAAACTGCGGCACGGCGGGGCCTGGGAGATGGTGACGCTAAATAATGTTGAATGAAGACACCAAAGCAGAACATTATCAGTAAGTAACAGCAAGTAAGAGGGATTGCTTTTTGAACTGTCACAATCTCAACATTATTTCAGACACCCAAAACCCAAGCCGGCATCTTCAAACAGAGTTTCTAGCCTGTTAATGAAACGTAGGCGAGTTGTGCGCCTCTGCTCCGCGGGATGAAAACAGTCTGAGGGGGAGAAGTGTAGACAATGATTAGCTTTATCCCACCATCACAGCAGAACAAATGGATCACGAACCCTTGCTGCTTTACACAGTCTCTCAGCTGAGCTGTCATGGCACAGGCAAGTGGTAAACAGATTTAATGTATTCATATAAATGGCTTGTGAACCAAAACAGTCAGGCTACTCTGGGACAGTGCTGCCGAAAGGATATTTCCAGTTTATTCCAACTTTGGTCTGATTTACGCACCTTTTGGCCATTGGCTATGATAACATTGCTCATCAAAGTAACTGCTAAGATCTGGGAAGATGCTGCAGCAAAGTCCCCCAGGACAAGAAATGTAAACAAACCAACTATTTAGCCAGAATATCTAAAACACGTTATTTGGAGGTTAATGTTAAAAATAAAAATAAAAAACACCTGACTGCATTCCCACATCTCAACTGAACACAAGTGTTATTACTGATGGGAATGGTGGCAAAAACTCTGAAGGAATGATCATAGTGCTGATGTAGTTTTAGTTCTAAAATACATGAATATGCAAATATATCCCTTTAAAATATACATAAGACGTCGTCTTGTCCACTGAAAAGTCCACCCCCAGTGTACGGGACATCACACTTGAGGTCACAAAATCAACTTGTACGTACACAGAGAAACTTCCTCTTTCTCTATTCTATCGTCAAACTCCCTCTGCACGCCAAATATCCAAGTGAAGTAACAATAAGCTGAACACGTTTTTGAGAGGAGGGTTTATTCAACTTTAAGGGAGACGGCGGTGTGTTTGAACAAAGACATTTCCCGCCTTATGAGGGACTCGACCGAGAAGTATTGCACAAAGGCAGAGAGTCTGAGGGTGGCTGCTGGCGTAGAAAGACAGCCAGCCGCACTGGAGACCATCCCGACTAAACACACACACACACACAGACACAGATCTTCTCACCTTCCCTTGAGTGCTGGACCGGCATCAGGATACCATAATAACACCCTCAGTCCCTCCTAATGTGCTTTACAACAACACTACAGGCAGGGTGTTACACCTCCGCAGAGCTGTGTGAAACACCCCCCTCAACCAACACACACACACACACACACACAAACGCATGCACCTCACTAATCGAAAGCTCAAAGTACTGCTGACACTATTAAAAGGGAACAAGGTGGCCTAAGCAGAGAAATCAGCATCACTCTCGCACCTCATGGGGACGCGTTGAGTCGTGCTGCTCAAGGTGATCGCGTCCCTGCGTGTCATCTATTGTAGGTGAATTAGGCAATAAAGGGCTAATCTGCGCCATCATTGACGAGGGCTCCACTGTTTGCAGCACTTGCTTAAGGGCGATAAAGATGAGGGAGGAGGAGGAGGAAGCATCTCTTCACCCTCGTGATATTAGTGAGCTTTGATTCCGAGATATGTCTTGTTTTCCTCCGACTGTCGGCCGAGGCCGGCGTGAAAGCTCCCCTTTAATGATCTCAACATTGTAGGGACGCCGTTTCTCTTGCTCCGCGGGAGGGGTGTTTAGTTTGGAGAGGGCAGATCCAGGACTCCAGGTGTCTGCCTGCTTCTCTGCCTGGTAAGTGGCCAGGCAGGCAGCGAAGGACAAAGCTGTGTTTGTTTGACGGAGGAAAAAGCAGAGAGGATGGAAATGTGTACGAATCGGCGCCGCTTCCATTGTTGCTTTACAGAATGTGCCATAATCCTCGGCAGGCTCCATCCAGAGCTGGCACGGAGGATAATATGAGCTGCCTCCTGCCTGTCCCACCTCCCTGCTCTACCTCCCCTCCCATCAGCCCTTCTCCATCACCTCCTCCTCCCTTCCCCCATTTCTCTGCTGCACACACAGCCACTCAAGTGCACACAAGCACACACACACACTCTCTCTCTCACACCTCCCCACATGGCTCCTTAACAGGCTTGGGAATGGATTTCTTTTATTTAATGTGGTTTGGTCTGCAGCTCCAGCGGCACCCGTGAGCAAGGGTGGGCTCGCAGTTGTGCCACTCACCCACTCACACTCACACACACACACACACACTCACACACACACACACACACACACACTCCAAGGAGCCCTGCTGCGTTTGTCGCTGTTCACTGATCTCTCCCTCTTCCCCTCTGTCTTTCTCCATCTCCCATTCTCCCTCTAACTCCCTCAACTCTCTCTCTCACACACACATACACCGACCCACATTCACTCCCTCCCTTTCCTGCCCTCTCACTCTTTTTTTTTTTTTTCATGACAGCTCACATAAGCGAGCCTCCTGGATTCCTGTGGGAGCCCTACATTCAGTACACAGAGATTGTTCAGCCATCAGGCACATCTGCAGCGTGATTAGAAAAGCAAAGGGAGCATGGTGGTGGAGGGCAGGAGGGTGGGGTGGTTGAAACCCCCACCATTGCTGCTACTACAGACCCCCACCCACCCCCACTACCACCCCCAGCAGCAGCAGCAGCAGCAGCAGCAGAAGAAGAAATCAGAGGGTTGGGGGATCATGAATGAATGAATGAATGAATTGTATTGATATAGCGCTTTTCACAGACAGTAGTATCACAAAGTGCTTAAACAGAGCAGACATTTAAAAGCATAAAAAACACAATGTGACCCTAGGGTCAATAAATGATCTACACAGAGAAAATAAAAAAATTTAAAATAAAATAAAATAAAATAAAAAATGTAAAACATATTTTAAGAGCAGGTCTAGGACATGGGTTTGCTTTTACACAAACGCCAGCCTAAACAGGTGGGTTTTGAGCTGGCTTTTAAAAGTATCCACAGTATCTGCGAGGCGCAGAGTTGCAGGCAGAGCATTCCAGAGCCTCGGGCCACTGCCTCAAAGGCTCGGTCACCACGGGACTTAAATCGTGTGCGTGGGACTGACAGAAGACCTAGAGCGTTTGACCTGAGAGTGCGGGCGGGTGAATAGGGGCGAAGTAGATCAGCTACATCATAGAGGGGCCTAAGCAATATCTCTTCTCTAACCAAGTGTAACGTTTCACCAAGTCTCAGAGGCCGATCGCGATAAAAAGAAAGAAAGAAAAAGGACAAAGGCAGATGGGGGGCCAGTCTCTCTTCACCACCAAGCCCCCACCCACCCTCCAACTCGCCCGGCTACCAGAGCAAGCAAGGGGAGAGAGGATTGTCCCATACATCCCACACGCAAACATGAGGGGCATCACAGTGGTTTATCCGTCTCCTGTTTGCCCTCTCCCGCCTCCTCCAAACAGCTACTCTTTTAATTTCCTTCCACCCGTACGCTAATAGCAGAGGAGGGGAGCGGGGGGGGCGGGGGGTCAATTCCCGGGGGCCGCCGGGAGGCAGCACAGATGAGCCACATGACTGCGCGTCGCCGCCAAAGAGCCCCAGCAATGAGCACAGCTAACAGCTAGCTAGCTAGTGTGGAGAATTTCAGTATTAAACACATTATAAGTATGATTAAATAACCCCCCTAGTGATGAGTAGAAGTGTCACAATAATAATGTGTTAGTCACAATATGTTTACAATATTCTTGCTTATGGAAGATATTATGTGTTACAGTAAATTAACGAATTGAATGTATTAAATCATAAAAGTACAGTCACTAAAGGTATTAAAACACTGTAAGAATAGTTTGAGGGTCAGACAGGGAGTCTGAGTGGGACATGCAGCAAATGGAGGATGTGGTCAGTGGAGAGGACAGCTGACCAGAGGCGGAGTCAAGAAAAGATGTTTTTCAAGGAGAGAAGATGTTTCGCTAAAGGATCGATCCAGGGAGGGGACAGAAGTCAAATGCAGCCAATCACTCATCGCCACGGAGGGTCATTCAGATGTTTTATGACTGTTTTGGACATTTCCAACATATAAGAGACTGTTCTGGAGAGAATTCCTCAGACCACATCCGCTCTCGTTTTTCAGTACCTGAATTCAGACCTGTGAGTGAGATGCGTGCGTGTGGTCTCTGTTCTCGAGAACATTACTATTGATAGTTAATTCCGCTTGTAAGTGAACTTTGTGTCGTACATTAAATATTGTTGTTGATTGTGAACCGGATCCAGTCCATTTTTCTGATACGCGTGCGCACTACGAAGCTCGCAGCAGAAAAGTCCCTGCGGCCTGCAGGCTCTCATCCTTTTGGTTTGTAAACCCAAACACGAGCCTCGTGCTCTCTGGTGCTCCAGCAGACTCACAGCCAAGCTCCCCTCTCTGCTCCGCAATCCTCCAGGAATTTTGGAGGCATGTGATGATGATGATGATGATGACGATGAAACCAGCGAGCCAAAGTGTAAACCTGCACTGACTGTTGCGATTGAGGTGACTTCGCACTCAATATCTCACAAAGAAAGCCTCGGCCCCCAGAAACACTTTGAGAATTGTGAGCACAGAGGAAAAGTCAAAGAGGCATTTTATTTCCATTTCAGTGAGTGATATTGTTGCCGTGTAGGTGCCGACACAGCTTCAGACAACTTGTGAGTGAATGTTTTTCTTTAACCCCCCCCCCTTCCTTTCTCTGCTTTCTTTTTTTTATTGCCAGTCTCCTGGTTTATTATGCATGCAGCTCATGTGTCCCTCCTGCGAGTGGCTGTTCATTTTCCACATACCATGCTTAATCCCGGCAGCTAAAACTTTGAAATAGCGTGAGCCGCAGACGCAGCCGCTACCCGGGAGGAGCCATTATGAGGTCTGGGAGAGAGAGAGAGAGACCGATAGCGCTAGGGGGAGGAGTGACAGGCGAGCTGCAAGATACATGGGAAGGAATTCAAAAGAGGGCTGAGAGCAGAACACAAGGGGTACACGCTTTTGTGGGTTTGCTGCCTCGCACGCGTGCACGGTACGGTGTGCGGGCGGTGGTGATGAGTCATGGATGGTTGTGTGTGTTCGCTGGCTACTGTGTGTGTTTGATTGGGTTATTGGTGTGGGCAGGGGGGATGCAAGACCTCCTGATCTCCATTGTGCCAGTGACCCTTGGCCTTTTGTGACTCTGAGTGAATGGGAGGAGAGAGACGCAGGGAGTGAGAGGGAGGGGTTTTAAATAGTGCATGAGCTCAACCTGCCCCGGCTCTGATGGACAGCAGCAACATGAGCTTTCGCTGTTTCACCGAAGACGCCTGTGAAGACAAGCTGCCAGCACTCGTAACGACCTCACGAACATCTCTATTTTAAAATTTGACACGCCGAGTGTCCGTATCTTGGCTTACTGTCGTCATCTATCTGTTATCATTTTATATGAATCAATTATCCTGTCTCTAAAACAAATACATTAAAGTACAGAACTTTAGAAAGGAGCCGTTTAATTCATGAAAAATAAATTACACCTCTGTGTTCAAAACACTCACATTTTGCTGCTACAGACTTTTTTTCTGGTATGACCAGTAGCTTATGGTGGCTAATGTTAGCCACCTTTAGCTAAGTGTAAGTTAGCTGATTTCATGACTCCACTTTAACTGCTACACTATGTTGTAGTACTTACTGAACAATATCTAGTGACTGTGAGCTGTGGCCACTGTGATCAATGTTTAATATTATTCCATTCTTTCGCTCAACTAATCCATTTTTGACAGATATATTCCATTCACTTTGATTACATCACACAGAATATCCACTCCTTTCATGAACTTGTGTCCAAACTTTCACAGCCCTGCATCCTCTGACAATGACCCTCTCCTGCAGTCCACAGACCTGCATTGGGATCCTCTAAACTGGCATGGCTCGTAAAGATCTATTTTCTTTTTAATATCGGCATGTTGTTTGATAACCTTGCTGAGCGGCCTGATCCTGTGTCAACAGCTTGCTCGTATCTGCAGCCATCGGTCCCTCAAGGGAGAAGCCTCTCATTCCACAAAATGTGCTCAATTAAAAAGAGCGGCGCGCTTCGAGAGGGCAGCGAGGGGCCATTCCCTGCGCCTGTTTGATCTGGATTTCCTAATTGGTCAATGACAACACATTACCAGACAGGTGGACGCTTGATCAGCAGTGAGGTGGCTTTTGACTGCAGCGGTCCGGCCTGTCCACTCCCTCCCCCCCGCCCCCCGCATACACCACCATCCTATAGGTCGCGCCCGTGATCAGAGTGTCTGTGTCCGAGTGTGTGTGTGTGTGTGTGTGTGTGTGTGTGTGCGTGGGGAGGGGTTAGGCAGAGGTTAGCTAGCACAGGCTGCCGCACATCAGTCACAAACCTTCCTCATGGAGGAACACAAGCATGTGATGAATTCCACGCCAACAGACAGACCTCCACCTCCCCTCCGTGGCCTCCGATCGTGTCCACAACTCGCCACTTGCGCCGCTCTAATTTGCCAGAGATTGCTGGGCTGCCATGTTTTGATTGCCATTGTGTAAATGAATCGGTAAGCCTCTCATCTCACGTGTGGCTGTGGAGAATGCCAATGTGTCTGGGGAGGAGAAAGGAGATTCTCCAGGGGAGGACACTACGCAGACTCCGCAATCAAACAGAGGAGACTTTTTTTTTTCTTCAATATATTTGATTATTTATTTCACCCCATCCTCCTGTGTGGTGCTCTTTGTGAAATCGCTACGGGATAAAAAAAGAAATAAACCAAAGGCAAGCCAAGTAGCTTGCAAGTAGTCTCAGTGATGCGGATCACTTGTTTGTAGAACAGTATGTCTCATTTTATAGAATCTTACTGCGAGCTAAAAATAACATCAAATGAATATTGAATGCCAGGACAGAGGAGGCGTTATGCAATTCAAGACTTGTGCTGTCAAATGGAGCGATAACAGCCCCGCCCTTTTTACACACACACACACACACACATATATAAACACAAAAACATAATCTCCTTCATAGACGCTAAAGAAAAGAAATAGCTTATACAAATGCTTTATAATGTAGGGAGTTGTTTATTTATACCATTTTGTGACATCAAAGAGTGCTTTAAGCTTATTAGAACACCCAATCTGACATATCACTCCTTCACTAAAGTGATGGTAAGCTAGAGAGGTTATTTCCCTGTGCCATTACTATACTAATATATATACAGTATATATATGATGAAATATATTACAGTCAAAAACAGAGAGTAGCAGCAAATCCTCACATTTATGGAGCTGAAACCAGAATAGGTTTACAATTTTTACTTAAAAGAAATGAGCGAATAATACATTTTCAATCGTATTCATCGACGTATGAGCACTCGTACTCCTTACTACTGAAGAGAGGACTTTTCTACCTGTACATCAAGGCCTTGTATCACAGTATCTTGTATGTTCATGGGTGTTGTTTAGCTACAACCCATCTAGCTGTTGGCAAAGAGTAGAGCCCCACATTATCCATCAGGGAAGTTGAGGTAGCTTGACGGGTGAACATAAACAATGCTGCCTGCGGTAGCACACCCGCCGCACGCACACACACACACACACACACACACACACACACACACACACACACACACACACACACACACACACACACACACACACACACACACACACACACACACACACACACACACACACACACACACACACACACACACACACACACACACACATAGCTAAAGACAAACACATAAACAGACAGACAGAGAAGGAAGGTGTGAGAGGCAGCGAGACACTGGGGGAGCGAAAGAGAGAGAGAGACGCACCGGATCAGAGAGAGGGGGAGGAAATGAATGCTGCAAGAAGCGGGAAAAAGCGGGGAAATTTCGTATCCTCCTGTTTCAGCCCCCGAAAACTGCTGAACCATCAGCAATTACAGACTGGCTGGGTCATGAATCTCCCTCTGCAGTGCTCTGCTCTGCTCCCTCTCTCTCTGCAGAGGTGTGCGGCCTTATTCATCTGGGCGGCAACAAACAAACACACACACACACACACACACACACGCACACAAAAACAATGTGGAAGCGTGATCAGGCGACTATTATCAACCCTCTGTGCAAATCAAAATTGACACTTTGCATCTCCTTTTCCATGACTGCAGAGTGTACGCTGTCAGGAGCGAGCTGATATGCAAAGCGCTTGTTTTTACAAGACGCGCAGGTGAGAGCGATCCATGGGCAGCAGACCAGACAGGCTGTCACGGTGATACAGTACACAAGCAGCCACGGGACAAAGGCGAGGCGGGCGCATGCACATACGTCAGGACACGAGCAGAGAGTGCTGAGCATATAATTAGCTAATCCGGTAGAAAGCACAGATAGGCAGTCACTTAATTAAAATGATGAATTAAGGGCAATAAAAGAAATTAAAAAAAACTTCCTTCGTTCAAAACTGCCGTCTATAATTACAAGTGACTCCCTCCTCTCTGTGGCAGAGGCCTTCAGCATGCGCGTACGTTTTGCATGTGAATGTGTTTGTGTGTGCGCACGTGATCGGTGTATCTTGATGAGGGGGGGGGGGGGGAGAGAAGTCAGTTTCTGTGGCTCATTCAGCGTTAGGATCCTCGACTAATGAGATTAGTCAATAATGGATTGAAAGCAAGCAGCCTCCCCTCCCCGACACAATGGCCAGACAGGCTGCCCTGTCAGCGACACATCCTCCACTGGTCGATACGCTCACATACACACAAACACACAAACACACTCACACTTAGAAACACATCTAAACAACAGGGGCCACCTTTTTAACATACAAATTGTGTTATAATATCGAGCGGCGCTTATTTGAGACGGTGCTACGTGCCTTGCAGGCCGCAGACAGTTCCCTGGGATTTAAATTGAAATTGGGAGTATATCTAGTCTTGATCTACAGAAGGAAAAAAAAAGAAAAAAAGATGGATATCGTAGACGTCACGCCGGGCCTTTTGAAAGCCTTAGATCTCTTTCATCACATGAATGAACGCTTGGTTGCGAACACCAAGAGAAAGAGAGTGTCTGAGCCCAGGAAGGACAAATAAGTCTTGAGAGTTGAGAACTCTTCTCTTCTCAGATAAACAAAGGCATGAAACGGGCTTTAAGGCCTGCTACTGCACAAACAGAGCTCTTTTGAAACGTGTGAACAACCTGTTCATGAGGGTAAAATAACCTTGCGCAAACAAGACACAGCAAGCCGCCGCTGATGTGCAGAACCTTAATGCATTTACAATCGTGAGTCTTGCATAAAGAGGAGCTTTAGAGCGCCAGCAAACACCAGCACTCAATCGCCTGCTTGTTTTCGTGTTGATCAGAAGTCTGCTGTTGCTACTATTCAAACTTGCTCCGAGTGCCACCTCGCACTCTGGACGTGTGGGAGTGTTTTCTTGCCCTGGGTTGCGTCCGTCAGGGTGCATACTGGCCGCCCTCCGATGGGTCGTGCTCGTTGGGGCTACACACACTCTTCTGAGCGGAAGAGCTGCAAATTCGCAGTAAATGACAGAACTATTTTTAGTCAACAAGATGTATTGTTGAGTGCCAGCTCTCCATTAATGAAAATACAGTACGAGTAAGTGAGACTACTGCATTAGAGCGATGCATTAATATTACAGCAATTTGCATATCATTTCAAATTCTTTTGACAGACTACCATTGTTATGCAAAGCGTGATAACGGATTTCATTCAAATGTGTTATTTGCTAGGTTGAAATAAATGTATATAAACGCAGGGAGCAGTAGTGAGTGTTAACCAAACCCACACCCTTGTCTGTAAGTGTCGATGTCAGATCCCATTTAACCCGGTAACATCCAGATTGGCTTGTATGGCACTGAGGTGTGTCGGTGTTCCTGTCAGGCAGCTTCCCTGGCTGGGGTCAGCATCGCGCTGCCAAAGGTCAACCCCCTGGTAATTTGTTTTACCGCTGGCCCATCACCGTCCAAACACAAGGCGTCGTATCAGGTAAACCAATTATTATCCGACATGAATCGGATGGCAGAGAGGTCCCACATGACCACTTCCTCTATTATTAGCGATGTGTCTCTTTCCCTCCGTGAAAAAGGCACCTTGTCCCCGAGTCCCAGCGTGTCTTTTCTGCCGCTTATCAGCTGCCAAAGTGACTCATTTACCTGGAATGTGCAATTCTGTGTGGGATTTTAAAAGGTAATTTAACCTACATTCAGACAAGAAAATGAATTAAGCGCTGCCGTTTCTCTCTCTCATTTTGCCTCCCTCTTCCCGCCTCAAAAGCACAAACAGCAGTCAAAACGGCGAGCTTCCTCTGCTGCTTAGTATTCAGCTGTAATTCTCCAGGGTGGACACCATGCCGTGTCTGCATTTTGATTGGTGTACACTGGAAGTTTCAGCACGGCTCCTATAACAAGCGGATGCATTGGAAAAACAACACAGAATGGCCATTTCAGAAATGGATTTCTAAGAATATTTAGTATAGACTGTGCTGTGGAATTGCAAATAACTTGGTGAGATTTATCTTGTTTCATTAACCGGAGCCAGCGCTGACACGAGGGTATGATGGGGAAACTGATCGTTTGCTGCGCTGCGACCGTGTTGGCCAACATGGAAATGCCAGCGATATATAACCCTCTCAGAGAGCCATTGGTACAATCTCACCATTAGGAGCCACTTTGTTCCTGCAGCCCCCTCTGGCCTCAAACCAGGCTTCAGCCTCCGATGGCTGTAACCCTGGCAACTGCCTTCATTCAACACTTGCAAATAATGAAGACAATGTGTTTTCCATTTAGATGAGCCTTTTTATTTATTTTTTTATTTTTTTTAGTGCAAGAATATATGGAGAGTCCACCCTGACTGTTTCATTAAGGGGGCTTAACAACATGATTCCTTTAGCTGGACGCACCATGCGATCTGAATCACTGGATTAAATTGGTCTGGTGGGACACGAGTCGATACCAGTGTTCAAGATTCAATATTATGTTCAACAACTGAACTTGATAAAGTTGTTTTTCTTCCTGGCCGGGGTGGATTTGAGTGTCGTCGGGAGAAACATCAAGAAAAATGGAGAGGTGCCTCAGGCAAAGAATTTAGTGTCTTGATCACACGGGAGCAAAGCAAAAAAGTACAAGGAAGACAAATGAAAAGTAGAAGTGTGGGCTTTCAACAGCCTGTTGATTATATTTGACTTATAGCTGTTTCAGCTGCAGTGGACTGTTATCATTCCTATCAGTCATTATAACACAGTAGATCCCAAGCTCATTGCTGATATCTGCTACTGTACATAGTGTAGCTGTGCAGACTTGATTCTGACATTTTGGGTGTGATCAATTTTGTGGTTACTTCCAAATACCCGAAAACTACTATCGGGTATACGACTATACTACTGAAATACAGTGCTATGCTTTGCAACCTGTTTTATCATCTGACTAGTTTTTTTTATTTGTTTTTTTTGCCCTGTCAGACATAGTTCCCAGAAATATAATGTTACCACAACCAAAAGTAACAATGGTTAAACAGTGAAAATAAGAAAAGAGTTACTTCAACTACTCGCTTGTATCGTGAATATCTTAGGGTCATGTACATGCTGGAAAGAATGGAAAGAACTCGAGGGGCAGGAGTCTCCTTTCCACTGTTTATAGGGAAAACTCCCTGGAAGCAGAGCCAGCTTTCCAGGCCAGAATTAATTCCAGAGTTTTACAAATCACTAGACAGGAAACATGGTGTTGTTCTCCACTTCCACCTCTTCTCTTTCGCGAGCCAGGAAACATTATTTTGATTCGCCGTGTTCTTCGCTCACAAGGAAAGCACACAAAGCAGATAGCTACTCTAATTCCTTGATGACAAGAGTTTATCTTGCAGAGTGGAGTGCAGCTTGTTGCCGCGTGTGGGCGTCCGTGTTAACACGAACCCATTTAGGACTATTGACTGGAGGAGCCGCTGTCAATAGCATTCCTATGATTTCTATTCTTGCTGTTGCTGAGCTTTGTGAACCTCCAGTCTGAGGGACTCTGTTCTGAGCAGTAACCTTTCCAGAAAATATGAAAAAACAAGGGTACCAAGGGTACAATACCACTTCAGAGTGGGTTTGTTGCTACAACAAACAGTGCGGCGAGCTCCGGCACTCGTGTGCGCCAGGGCCACAGTGCACCGTGATTGATATACAAGAGATAAAACCCTGTTTGACTCCTGAATCCGGCTCCAATCACACGCTCTCTGTGACGCACTCGCCGCACGCTATCTTTGCCACACACGGCCCGCGCTGCTGATAAGCCGGGCTGAAGCGGTCGTATCTACCTCTTCTGGAAGAGTTTCGTCTTGGATAAATAAACTACTTCCAAAAAAACATCTATGGTTACAGTGCCGAGGGATTTCAGTAGCCTAGGTGGAGACTGGCAGCAATATGGATTCTGGCAAAAATACAAGTTTTTTTTTTGTCCTGAAACGATTAGTGAATTCATCAATTAGTCGTTGATAGAAAACATATTAATAATAGCTTTTCAAATGTGGGTATTTGCTGCTTTTATCTGTTTGATGTCATTGGAAATAAAAAATCTTTGGGTTTTGGACTGTTGATCACAGCAAAAAAGCAATCGCATGACGTCTCCCCGGGCTCTTGAAACTTTTCATGGGCATTTTTCACCATCTTTTAACATTTTCTAGATTAAATATGAATCAATTCATGCATCAAAATAGATTGATCGAAATTGAAAACAAGTAGCGCCCCTAGTCCTTTTCCTTAAATGCTGCAAAACTTCAGCATGTAGCATTCATTACATGAAGATTGTAAAGCAGCACAAGGAGTTTTTTTTATGAAAAGCTTGTATGATTGGTAAACTTCAGCTTTATACACCACAAGTATTGTTAATGAGACAAGCCTTCTTGATACAGAGGGAGACTGCTGGCATGGCTGATGATGCATTACATCTCAATTTGGTGTCTTTTTTACGCCTTTTATCTTTTGAAGTGATCGCAAATAATTATATTGATCAAGCTTTTAGCCATTTGTGGTCCCAAGGCATTAAAGATCTCTCTCATGAGATCATCTGTGCTCATGATGGATACTGGATTGTTTTACGGGACATGTTTAAGCACTATTTCAGCTGCCTGTAGACGTGTACGTAATTTAGTAATGAAGTAGCACATCTTTACGTGGTCATATCCAACACAGAGGGTCCACTATCGCTTCTTATTGGGTCTGAATGTCACTGCACACACACACACACACACGAAAAGAAGAAACACTGTTAAAGCACTTCAGAGTGTGGACACTATGAAGCTAAAGGTTAAAGAAAACACAACAAAATTGAAGACTGCAGGAGAATTTTGATGAATGTAAGACATCCGCCTCACACACAAAAAACACACACACTCATACTCCCAAAAGCACCACCAGAGAGGGACGGAGGCTGCAGCGAGCCTGTAGGAGACCGCCAGGTGTGACCGATTCATTATTTACCTACAGAGGCAGGCTAGCAGCGTCTGCACGCTGTGCACAGCCCTTCCTTTGTAGCAGAGATGTGTCGGGATCAGATGAGAGAGGGCACGTTTGTGGATAGACATCTTTGTTCACACCCTGCCTGCCTCCCTGTCTGTCTTCCTTTACTGCTCCTCACTCGGAAGGACAAACTGCATCTATGGGGGGGGGGGGGGGGGTTTAAGTCTGAAAAAAGATGATTAGACTTGCCCAGAGCACAGTAAAACAGTACGATTCTACGAGTACTTCTTTTTCCAGAAATGAGTAGCTCAAATTTAGTAATTACTATTCACGGTAAGCTGGGATCAGACCACACCATATTCATGTCTTTCCAGATGGTCACATGGCCAGATTAGGAGATTTGACCTGCTGTGACTCGTCAGACTATGTTGAACCCCAACCAATCACTAACTGCGTGACATGCAAAGGTCTTTGAGGCAGACAAGGACTGGTGGGACCAGCAATGTCATCAAACATGGTCTTCTGGTAACCGCAAAGTTGTCTCATTTACCTGGTATTTCTTTTAAGCTGGCTGTGGCCACCCCATTGCATGAACATGTAACTGAGCTGAGAAACACCCACAGATGTATGGATGACATCTCAGTGAGATCAGCAAAGGTTGCTGCCTGTGAGGGAGGAGAGATTTACAACAGACGACTAATATGAAATGTCGACGGATGGGAAATAAGCCTTGTGTCAATACGAAAACCACACGAGGGGTTGTGGGGTGGGTCACCTCATATCGGTGATTCCTTATGTAAACTCTGTACCACGACACTTGAGATAATAGCCCTTAAGTGGGGCTATTTGGATGGCTTAGGTGAGACCACCTTCCTAAGAATGCACTATTCCATCTCGCGTGAACTCCATTCGATTCTATTTTCCTTTATCTTCCATATAACCACAACACCAGCGGAGATAAATGGCTCTTCTATGGACAACTTGGCACAGGTTCACACACATCAAGGGTCATTACGGCAGCTGACAATAGCATTCATTTAATGAATTTGTGTAAAAGATTTCAGCCTCCTCTGGTCCAGACTGTGTGTTTGTGTGTGTGTGTGTGTGTGTGTGATAAGTTGCAGTGTTTGAAGGAGCCTGGTTTCATTTCTTCTTGTAACACCCTAATGACTTTATTGTTCCATTCTTATCCAGCCTCCTGAAGGTATTACCATATAAACACCTGTGTTATCAAAGCACCGCAAACAATTTCCTGGATAATTTAACAAAGATGCGATTGTTGATTCGGTATGAGGTGTTGTGACTTATAAGAGTGTGTGTGTGTTCATATTCTGAGACATCTATTTTCTCTGTGTGCGCATGTTTGGAGATATCTATTTTCTGTGTGGGTGTTTGTCTCTGAGTGCATTTTGGGATATCCATTTCGTGTTGTGTGTGTGTGTGTGTGTGTGCAGAGCTTAAACCTGTCTGAACCTGGCTACAGCTGGCCACTTTGCAGCTCCAATTGTAGAGGAAAATATGTCTGAGTTGCCTTAAATGGAGGTTGTTTTGGTGAAGAGGGGACGGACCGAATGTTCTGCATTACCATCATGCTTCATGCAATCTGTATCAAAACCCCGGATGAGGCGAGCAAAAAGGGAACACTTGCATAACGTCAGAGCCTGATGTTACCCTGCAGAATTGGACCTCTCTACTCTTTTTTTTTGTTTTTACCCACCACCCTCCTCCCCTCTGGTTCTCCCTTTTTCTGTCTTTGACTCTCTCTCTCCCTCTTCCTCCCTCTTAGTCACAGGGGTTGGATTGTTCTGCTGAGGCTTGGCAGAGGCCGCGGATGGGAAAAGTGCAGGGGAGGCAGCTAACACTTCCTGCCTCCCTGAATCGGAGAGTTAACCTTCAGCGAGGGCAGAATGGCTTCTCGTTCGCGAAACCACCCCACGTGCAGGCGACCTGTCACCAGCCATGTTCCTTTTTCGCTGACCCCTTTTTGAGTTACTCCGTCCTCTCTCGGACTTCATGTCCAACTAAGGCTGCACCTCAGACCCACACACCGGAGGACGTCAATACGCTGTACAGCATGTCTACAGATATAAGTTGTGGTGTTTTAAGAGAAAAGCTTTTTCCCATATTTCCATATTTCATATCCAGAAGCTTAAGATGTGTCGTTGCACATTTAAGAGCTGGTATTCTTCCTCTAGCTATTGAGGTTGGCAGATTTTAGGAAAATAGAGGAAAATAGACCTCGGAGAAGTGGATTGTCGGTCCCATTTTCATCTGTACTGTACAAACTGATGTCAATTACAGTATTCATGAGACGGACACATTTATGAAATATTCTGGTGAACGCAAAGTTTGGAATGATTTTGATGTCTTTAAGTGAGCTGACTTTATCTTAAGAGCTTAGAAAGAAAGGGCAAGATGGACTTGCTCATTACTATTACATATGCTAGAAAACATTTAACATTTTAATAATGTTGAATTTGTTAATTTTTTCTTCTGATGACATTAAGGTCTGAAAATCTGATCATTTAGCTCGTGTGATCCAGTGTTCATTATTATTACTTGAGAGTGTACGTGCTGCACTCTGGATCTGGTTCATATCTATTTGTGGTGTCTTGTAAGCCCATGTAAAGAGGGCATATTTATATGAAAAGCTTAATAGATTATCCAATCAAGAAAGAAATTATCTGCAACTATTTTGATAAACTGTTAATAGTTTCAGCCATTTCTTTTAAAGCAAATGAATAATCCAAATGATATTGCTGTACCTTCTCAAATGTGAGTATTTGCTGGTTTTCTATCTGTTTTTTAATAATAAAAACCTCATCATCGTCATCATGAACCAAACCATTCTCATCAGGCCCCCTTGCATCAGGGTTTAGTAGGTTTAGTAGGTCTGGGTTAAAATAAGTAGCTTTGTGACGTAACTTCAGTAAACGTACGACAAAGTTAAGTACTTTACGTAACGTACTTGCGCAACTTAAAATAACTCGATGTTGACTTTTGGTTTCACACAGGACACAAACAGACATGTGACAGCAGCCAGACACAACCTTAAACAAGCCAGGACAACACACACACACACACACACACACACACACACACACACACACACACACACACGCCTCTGTACATTCACCAATGTGGCAAAGTGGCACACCAAACCTCACAATGCAACCACTGAAAAAAACAAGCATGACATCACCCACCCACCACTGTAAAGGGGTAGATTCACGTTTGTGAATGGGATGCAGATAAGGAGTGAAAAAGTATGTGGGCCAAAGAGATGACAAAGTACAAGGCTGAATTTGCCAAAATGAGTCACTACAGTGAAAGGAAAGGATGGCACGCAGTGGAAGTAAATGGTTTCTGCCTTGTTTTCCTCTCATTTTCACTGACAAAAACACAAGCATGAACAAGGCTTGCCTAGGAGAAAATAAAGCATTGATTTTGCCCTCTCTACTGCAGAGGACTCCGATCAATAGGCTCGAGTAATACTCTGCACAAGTTTAATGCTTGAGCTGTACAGAGGCAGACAAGTGCTTTGTCTGGAAATTATTCCTTTTTTTATTGCACCAGCACCAGCTTTTGAAAGCCGGACAAAAGCAACTTGATCTGTTTAAAGAAACAGCGCAGAGTTTTGGTCTGATGACCGAAGCGCTACGGTTGGTGGAGGGATCGGTGCAGGGCGGGCAGATCACGCCGTGGTCAAGGGTTCGTCTAAATCAATGGAGTGTTAGCCACTTTGTTGAGTCATCGGGAGAGGAAAGCGAGAGAGAAAGGGAGGGGGAATGGGGTCAGTCCATCGGGAGAGAGGGTCATATTGCCAACCAGGAGTCGACCAGAGAGATGACCTCCAGCTAAGGTTGTCACCTTTGACACAGAGCGCTGCCACGGCTGGAGGAACAGACACTCTCCAAAAACTGAATCAAGATGAGCATCGGATTCTTTGAAGTAGTGATTGAAAACTACACAGAGAAGGCTGTGCAGGTGATCCGATGCCTTCTGACATCTTGTGAGAGCAGACAGGAAATCTGTGAATGACTCTGCTAATGAGGCAACAACTGAGCATGAGGGGAATCTGAAAAACGGGAAAAAAATCCTCTTTACCCTGCAAGACTTTCATTTCCTGACTGCTAACTTTTCCTTTTAAGGTTCCTCCAAAGTCAGCGAGAAAAACTCCTGCGTCACCTGTAAAACATTAAAAAGCGTTGACCCAGAGATTTGAACACTCATTCAGCGTTTTAAAGTGGAGAATTCTCTGAGATCCCCTCTCTCAGATGTTTCCCTCCGTGTCGACCAAATGGTATATCAAGTTCAGGAAATTAGCCAGTTCCTGTTGGGGGAAGAGAGAGAGAGCCGAGAGAGAGGCCAGCGTCAGTGCAGCACACTTTTTACTACAGCTCCTCTCAGGCCTCTATTACATCCTGGAGACAAAATAACACCAGCTCCACGCTGACTTGTTACTCTGAGAAAGCATTTCATTAAAATCCTGGTGAATGAGGAAATATCCAGCTCATTGAAATCCAATAACTATTACCCACTTGTCTTCATGATTGCAGAATATATACACTTTCACAGCACAGTGAAATATCTTGTTCACTCAGATGAGTGAACGCCGAGAAGGAGGAGTGGCTCGACATCGCAACACCTCACAAACACAGACATTCCTTCAGGTTAGTTTTGCGCGAATAATATGGCCATTAGGTCTTTTAATATCCTCTAGATAAATTGCTGTGGACCCCTGAGACACGACTGCTGTCCACACATCAGGAACCAATCAAAGGTCCCTCCTGGTCATGGCTCTGCCAGGCTTGAAGCAGGAACATTTCCCCAGGGAAATAGAGAAAGGCCAAATAATCAAAGACACTTCGCCACTTCCTGCCCTTAATCGGTCCAGAGCATCTCAACAGGCCCAGTTCTGTGCCGGGATGAGGTTAAGACGGCTTTCCTCGATTAAACCGAATTAAACGCAGGCAAGATTACGCCGTGGATGACGGTACCAGTTGACCCATCGAGTGGTCGCATGAGTGACAGCACCACCACCGCCGTCACCACCAGACTGGGTTTGGCATGTCACACAACTGTGACCCCCGTCACTCACAAACCAGACACACACACACACGCCAGTGTGGTTGTAGGTTGAAACCCTAACCCTGCTGTTTCCATTGCACTCTTCAAACAGACAACTGGCCCTGCAGCATGTGCTGTAAAAGGCTGTCTTATGAGTGGATAAGCAAGCGCAGACACAGACACAAAAACAAGTTAATGTGAGAAAATGTAAGTTGTTTACTGAATTTTTCCACAGAAAATCCTTTCAAAGTCAGAAGTCAGTATGCCGTGGGTAGAAAATTGGCCAAATGGGCTCCTGAGCGGATTGAATCTGCACAGTGTCTTCTTAAACTCTATTGACCGGCAGCCGTCAAGGCAGACCCTGGCATGCTGCAACTGAAATTAGGTTAGGAGAAGTCATTTGTCTTTTGGTTGTGGTGGGTAGGAGAAAAAAAAAAGAAAAAAAACGGCGGCTAAAGAGGCCAGATCGAGCAGGAAGGCTGTAAAGGGGAAGGGGTTCATGCAGACTAACATCTGCGATATTTCTTCACTTCATACTTGTTCTCCCATCCCCCTTGCCTTGGGTGTGCCAAATGCTAAGGTGGGGCTTACAAAAACAGCAAAGCGCGAGGGTAATTTTTGGTTAGCACAAGTGTGGTGCATGGCCATGTGGTCCCTCAACTTTTCAAGAGATAACTTTTCTGGGAAAATACGTAAGTTGTGTTGCTGTTATCAGAGTCTGTCAAAAAAATGTGTGTTAGACCAAGAGGTCCAAGAATGTCTTCATTATTCACGATGAAGTTTCCAGGTCATGATGTGGAGATTATTCATTTAAAGCTTAGATCCTACTGTTTCAGTACAGGAATAAAAGATCTAAGATGTCGTGGGGAAGAAAAACCCTGAAATATCAATAAATAAAGATAACTGTGTCTCGTCATTGAACCGTCATATTTTACATGCAATATAGCTAATATCTAAAGCTACAAATCACAATCATAAAATTTTAAAAATTATTTGTAAATGTACATGATTTGTAAATTTAGATTGAAATCAGTCTATCAGAAAGTATTCTGTTCTGACTTAAATGTAATTTTATTAAATATCTTTAATATTCATTAATATTTGAATTAGAAAATGCAATGACAAGTAATAAATGTGCATATGGCTGGTGTTAAGCAGAAAGGAGGCGGAGGGCTATCGGTGGTAATTGCTCATGGATAACCTGTAATTTTGGCTCCTCGGGGGAGCTAACGGGCTAACTAGCGTAGTGTGCTAACAGCTCATCCCCTGGCTGGCAGGGGAAAAGCCTCACTTCACCACCGCATTGGCTCATTATCTCAGCCTCTTCACAGCTACAGCACCACCACAGGCTGCCTCCGCTTCCTTGAACAGATACTTCTATGAGATAGCTCGTTGGGCTTGCCCCACTTCACCTGAAATATATTACACACACACACACACACACACGCACACTTTGTTAACAGGCAGCTAGCAGCATGCTCAAGGTGCACTCTAGATGTTTGTGGCCTTTTAAATTGAAAACATCTGTAGACTTTTATTATGTACAGTTGGTTGTTCACCACAGGGCTGCATTTTTCTCACCAACATACTGCCACATTAAGTCTTTAAATCCTATATTGATCATAAACATTTCAGACATTTTAGGATGTGCTAATGTGTTGATTTGTAAAACACAGAAAATAAGTGACAATTACAATCATTACAATTTCCCTGTGCCAGAGTGTCTTCTATGTTTTGTTTTCTCCAAAAAAAAAAGCAGTCAAACACCAACAAATATATTTAATGAGATAAATTGCAGATCCTCACTTTTCAGAAACTGTTACCAACTATTTTTTATGGCATTTTTGCTTAAAAAATGACTTGAAGTATTAACTGTTTATCACATTTGCTGATGAATTTTCGATCTCATTGATTTATCAGCTAACCATTTCAGCACCACCAATTTGCGCCCAACGTGAACCCTCTTCTCCCGGCTAATGTTCGTTTCTGGATCCGGTCCCCTGACGGCCCCCCCTCCTCCACTGGTCTGCAGAAAAACACTTTGCCTTTGCTGCCACCTTGTTCTCGTGTCAGGAAACATTGTTTGTCTGCTGGCTCAGATGGTGCCTCCTGTCTCCAAGAGGAGACCACCCCTCCTCTCCCTCCCTCTCAGCCCTTGTGGCCCCCCCCTTCCTCTCCCCTCATGGTTAGGCCCACCCCAAAGGGGGGTTGAATTTAATAAAGGCTCCCTCAGCCACATGCTAAAAAGGTATGCAAATGTGCAGGTCCTTCTGTTTTCTTATGTTTCTCCCCCCCCCCATCCAACTGACTGCTCTTCTCTCCAAGCCAAAGCAATACACAGAGGGGGGGTGTGAGTGAGGGAGAATTTGGGTGTTTGTTTTCGGAGGAATGGATTATTTTGTTAGGACCGCTCTTGGGTATTTGATCTGAAAAGCTATTACGATGATTGCGATTAGAATTAATTACATTATGAATGTACAGGAACTGAGAAAGAGGTACTTGACGTGCTTCCTTGCGGAGAGACAAATCACAAACGGACCCAATAGTTCCTCGAGAGCGAAAACATGAAATTAATATTGCCACAAAATCGGTAACCTCAGGGCCATTGCTAATAGATACAACAATAAAAATCAAATACCCTGATATATATGCGCTGTAAAAACCAAAACAATATTGACTTCTCCAGCTGACTCTGCAGCACCTCCTCCTCCCAGATATCAGTGATCCCTGTCTAATACAAAGGGCCCAGCCTTTGCATGGCTACCATGATGACCCGTGAGGAGGTGAGGGCTGATCATTTTGTTCCGATGTAGTGAGCCGTGACAGGCAGCAGTGCGGGAAGGAGGATGAGGAGGAGGAGGGGGGGGGGGGGTGAGGGAGGAAGGCCACGGAGGGACCCACCAGAAGCAGCAGAGAGCCAGGCCAGACTGAGGGGACCAGCCTTTCCTGCTGCTTCCTTCCCGTGCTCTTGGCCAGCTGAGCAATCAGGTCACCTCTCTTTCCCGTGTCGCTTCTGGTCAATTGTTCTCCTCCCTCTCTCTCTCTCTCTCTCTCTCTCTCTCTCTCACTTCTCTTTCTCTCCCTCCTCTCCTCCCAGTGCCACAGCCTGCAGCTGTTGCGGCTGATGTCATTTTTTGATAGGATTTAGTCTGTGCCTGCTTGTTGGTTTCTGCCTCTCTGCCTAAACAAATGCAAAGGCGAGGGCTCATTGAAACAGGCGCACGCTGAGGATCTTTCATGCAGGACACACGGAGTGGAGGGGTAGTGATTGCGCCGCTGCTCTCATGCAAACCCGAGATGACATGCAAAGTCAGATTTGTTCTGTGGAGTTCTTCCTGGTAACATTATCAAAAGTTGTTCCCATAACTCTGCAACAGCACACCAAGGAATACAGCCACTTCAAAAAAAAAAGAAAGAAGAGATCTCCATTTATGCTAGCACGCTCCCAATGTTTGTTTTTGACCCACACACGCCAAGTCTAAGGAAGAGAACAGGAAGTACACAAACATGCACTTTTGACCTCCTACAACCACCATTCACAGAGTACAACTCGTTCTTCAAGCTAAATATAAGCTTGTACTGTAAGCAGCGCCGAATCTACGCCGAGCTACGTTTACGAAACAATATCAGGGCTTCATCCTGAGGGCGTCTCGGGAAAATCCAGTGCAGAATTTAATACAGCGCTCGCTTCCAGCTATGAAGAGAGACAGAGAGAGGGAGTTGCGGTGATGCTAGCTGACAGTTAATTCTCAGCTTTGAGAAGATTTACTCCAACGTGGTCGTGATGAAAACTCCCTTTCCACACATGTTGCAGGAGAGTTTGCTGAAGACTCCGAGACAGATTAGATCACGTCTTGGCTTGTTCAAAGACCTGGAATATTTACATTATTGGCTCAAATGGCATCCGAATGACTGCATCAAACCCCCATCAAGGACAGAACAGGGCATGCCTGCAGATTTGGCACATTCTGGTCTCTAGAAACAAAGATGAACACGATATTCAGAGTCTGTGGTAATGTATCCCAAAATGAGCAATCTCACAAGATTGAACAGATTCTAGAAACAGCAATCTGTTGAAAGTGAGAAAGAGATAGTCTGTATGAATGTGCAGCAATGAGACACAACTGTTGTCCTGACCTTGGAATAACTGCCACTTATGAAAAGCTGTTTTGGTATGAGAGACAACGATTATAGCCCATTTCTAGGCCAGCACATAATCAGTGTCCAAGTTCCGAATCAATGACCTACTTCCAAGCACGTACACACATCCACTGCACATACGCTGCCAGGCAAACTCTCTTTCAGCAGCTTAATGTGGAGAAATACGGAAATCAAATCGCGCCGACACTTTGTTTTGATCTGACAATTTACCCGGGTGTCGATGTTTAGAAACACAAATGAGGGCGGCGTGACTTCACAACAGCAGGCGGACCGACGGAGGCCCTCCGCAGAGCTGCTTGTGTTGTTTTGACACCGGCTGGCAGCGAGGGGGGCAGCAGGGTCACGGGCGCCTGTGCTTTACTTGTGAGAGTAGATCAGATCTGACCCGGATAAAGTGGAGAAACAGTCAGCGCCGACTTCCACAGCCTGCCGCGCTGTGAGGAAATTTGAGCGGCGGCTTGGTTGGCGAGGTCAGGACTGCACAGAGCGCAGACCCAGCATGCCGATTCTTAATGCAGGGTGGGCTATTTACAGAAACACCCCATCCCACCCCACCGCCTCCTGTGCTCCCCCCCCGACTTGCCTCTGCAACCCCCTCGAGCAGATTCACCACCACACAGCTCCATGTACCATGCAGTCATGCAGACAGATGGAGAGAGACTTTTCCGAGCATCCAGTTCTGGCCTCTCTTACCGGGGAAATACCTTCTTCCCTCGACACAACCTCCTTTGTTTTTTTTCTTAAATGAGATGTTATTTGACCCCTGGTTGTAAAACATTCAAGATGAGACAGAGAACACGGGGGCTACATGTGCTGCTGCCCATACGTACACTTGCTGCCGTCATGTGGAACCGCCCCAGACAGGCTGCAGGCTGATGACAAAGACAGACCGGCAGACATGATTTAATGAATGGAGGACACTAGAGTACATGCGCATTCATTTCCTGATGTGAGCCTTTTACAACTTTAAAAAGGGTCAGCTCCCCCAGATTAACAAAAACAATTTTTATTAAATTGCATTGTGTCAACTCAATCTCCAAACATTACCCCCCGTGTTCGTACGCACACTGAATGCTGTGATCATTAGCCCTGTTCATGGGAAGTGATGGAGAACAAAAACTACAGTTCTCCTTTTCCTGAAAAAAATGCACAAAAAAATTCCTGCAGAAGCTAATATGAGGCTTTAGCAGTCTGAGTAGGGGAAATCAAGTCTCCTTAGTTCAATATTCCCCCCCTTTGTGTCTCCCCAGAGTGTTTCCTTGCCGAGCTGCTGCAGAGGGACAATAAAGCAAAAGGAATTTTGCACTAAGACTGTAACTGGCTTTGGACGACACTCACTTCATTTGTCAAGACTGCTGAAGCAATGCAAACGTATAACTTAATAGCCATGCAGACAGACATTGTTTTATTTACTCAGGTTTTGATATCAACCTCTGACAGAACTACTTGCTGGTGAAGAAATAGCCCCTATGACTGAGCAACCCTGACACTCTTTCTGTAAAGATGTTGTTTTTTAAAGCGCTATGAACACCAACAATTCCATTCACCTCCATTGTCGTGAGTTGGAGGCAGATTTCTTTTAAAGACCCGCAAGGCTCCTAGGTGAGAAGGTACATATGTTTTAGTGGGCGAACCAACCCTTTAAAAACTATTTAACGTCTTTTTTCTCACCTTTCAGAGCTGTATGACAGACATTAGATGAATTCTGCGAGCTGAAAGCATCCACATAATTGCAGGTATGTGGCTTACCTTGGCCTGCTGAACCATCAAAGGAGAAGCCTAAGGCTGTTACATATTTTGACGCACTCCTCCATCTCCGTGTGTGGCGTTCGGCTTGCTGTTTCTCAGGGGGAAGCATTGATTCAGCATAATGACTTTTGTGGAGGAAAAAGCCCTTTTTCACAATGGACCGCCTTGTCTTGCACCTTACTTGTTATCAGGTTCAGACAACACAGGAGCAGAATATGAACACGCCAGCGAGTAGACGAATCCTTGCCCCTTTTTCCTCCATAAAGGTACATCAGGCTTTGTCACTGAATCACACCAAGAACCCATGATACTGAACTGATATATAAACAAATACATTTTTCATGTTCATGCATGGTTTCACAAAGCTATTCCTTAAAGTAAAGATGTTGGGTTTTTTATCAGTGAAAAGATAGGTAACTATTCCACAAATCTTAATCACTCCAGACTAAATGAATGACTTCCTTTCTCTGGGCTGTACAGGTCTCCAGGAAGGTTAAATGGGTATATCCTGCTAACCCCGTTCAACCATAAACCTGACCTGCTTTGGTTCTTGCACACCGCAGCGGAGCAGAGTGGACAACTCAAGCAGCAGAAGGTTCAAGCTCAGAGTAAAAGGGGATAAAAGAGGCTGTTTTTTTCAGAATTCGGTCCAAATTGTTAGAAATAAGCGGAGCTAAAGTTTAAATATATATATATTTGTAAATAACAAAAAGCAAACACATGAAGAGAAATCATCTGGAAACAAGACAACAGCATTAAGAGCCACTGTCCTGCTCAGGGCATTGTAGTCTGACAAAGACCTCAAAGCTGTGTTACTGGTGAAAAAGCAGAACAAATGGGGATTACAATATTTGAGGAAGTAGAGCCTTTCAGTTGACCTACATCCCCCACAGAGACTCCAAATTATAATCCCAGCATACATGCTCAGCTATTGAATTTTTTGATTCTGTATCAGCACCATGAAATGTGTTAGATGGCAACTAAATGGGTAAAAAAAAAAAAGTAGATTAGCGGCGAGAGATACTGGCAGCTCTGAATGCATCTGGAGGTTGAAATGTGGGTTTACGGCTCCCGATTTGAGTTTCTATATTTGTGTTCCAACTTGACAGCTTTTGATCCAAACATTGCTGTTCACAGTTTCTATATGAACTCCCTCTGTAGTCTACAGCACAGAGCGAAAACACAGAAGAATCCACAAAGCTGTGAGCTTAGAAAAAAATCCTGAGACACATTAAATCATTCTTTACCATTTAGCAACAGCCTCGAAGGTTTTGATTAGAGTATTCATTGAACCCTGCACTTTAACACTCCAAATCAATTAGATGAACCAGTACGCGCACACACATTTGAACTGGTTAAATCGAATAATGATTTAATGCATGGCCATCCTCTGGCAAAGTCCAGCGCAATAATCATACTCACGCACAAACATCCATTCATGGCTTAAGTGGTAGTGGCGTAATCGCTTAAAATATGCTTTTCAGTCAGCTAAATGCATAAAAAGTGGATTCTATGGTTGTAGCCGGAGCTTTCTCTACAGTTTGGAGCTTTAACCCGCCTTTATTTATTGTAAATATGTGTCTGGATGAGTGTGAGAAGATTTAAAAAAAAAAAAAAAAAGGTACAAAATGAAGTCACACTTCCTTCTGTTTTTCTTCTCTATTTTAAGTCAGGAGTTACTACAAGGAAGTAGATTCACACATTTATTCCACATACAACGGCAACATGTTTGATAAATAATCAAATTCGTTTTTTCCATCTTGTATCACGTAATTGCCGCAGGTTTTACTTACTGCCTGTAAATCACTTGCCTTTCTTTAAAATTAGACGATTTGTTTCGTGTGTGTGTGTGTGTGTGTGTGTGTGTGTGTGTGTGTGTGTATGTGTGTGTGACAGAGAGAGAAAGAAAGGGGGAGAGTGTGTATGTATGTTTACGCAGCCTCAGGAAATACCAGGACAGACACGCTGCGTCTCCCGCGCTTCAGGCACCATGTGACTGCAAACACACAGGCCAGAGTGTTTGCATGTTTTGCTCGGGGTCGCGATCAGAACATTTGCTGAGAGAGAAGCAGAACTCGGACCTGCCGGTGGAGGTGTGGCCCGGTTTGGCTGCTTATCTCTCATTAAACTTTTTGAGCGATCAGCCATCCTGCTAATTTGCATGATGACTCTCGCGTTTGTGTCCCCGCAGCGATCCAGCGCAACTGGCCTCCATTGGCTTCCTGCTCTCATCACATTAGCATAATGCAGATGCAACCAGAGTCAGTAACCTTGCTGTTGCTAAGCACTATTTACAGCGAATACACACGAAAGCTGTGAGAGCTGCAGTGCTCCACACTTTTTCCTTACTAACCTACTTTCTTGCTTTATGCCTCAATATAGATATCAATTTATATCCTGGCTGTATATTATTATTCCTTAAACTATAAGGGAATCACAGTATTATTTCGTGTAACACAAACACATGTGAAGCTTGAGTTTGACTTTTGGAGATTTACTCGACTCCACTTGAAACTGAAATGTTACCAGCCAGCTTTTTCATCTCGACTCAAGTTTGCAACCTTCCTCTATACTCACTCTTTAAGCTGTGTCTGAAACTCACAGAAACTCTGTCTTCTCCTCAATAAGAGAACAGTTTATTTGCTGTAGTTTATCATTAGTTGTCATCCAGGATCAAGATGACACCAAGGCAAAACACCGCACTGTTCTTCCATTTCTTTACCAACACGAAACCATGTTCAATCCATCAAAGTGCTCTCCGGTCTCGTGAAAAGGTCAGTGGAAACACGATTACCGATCATTATAAAACTCAGCCTTCCCCCCCAGAGCTGTAAAAGCTAAACAGTGGTGGCAGAGATGTAAATATTGTGAGGAAAGGCTCTAATCTTTTACCTCTTCATTTCCTCGTACAATAAATATTTAAGCCTATCTCATTACCATAGGGTTCAAGCATGTCAGTTTGAAAACAAAATGTTCCCGATTGCACAGAATGAGAGACACGGTAAAAAAAAACAATGTGTAAGATCCAAGGTGATGAATTTGAGAAGAGAAAAATAAATATCTGGATGCTGCCATAAAACACCCATCGTTCCCTTTGTGCTGGTACCTGGCACGCTGAGAGCTGGCTGGCTGGACTTTTGTGCATTTTCTGCTTTGATAGTCTCACATCACTATTAATCTCTCACAAAGACGCCATTATAGATGTCATTAAATGTGGTGTCCAGCAAAACGTGCGAGCAGCCAGTCTGAATAATTAATTCCTCCCGTTCGTGCTGCGGGGGACTCTTCTGATCACAGCTCAGCCCCGGTAACACGCTCCGTTGTGATTGGCTAAAGCAAGGTCAGTATCTTAGGAGACCTCGCTCTAATATCCAGCAGCAATTAGTGGCTGCTTTGCGGATGTTGCACATGTTATTATGCGATAGGGGAGCGAGAGTGTCCGCAGGTGGAGATTTAATGTCGTGTCTCTGAATGCTGTCGCTAAGCAAAAAGGGCTTATTGAAAAGCACAAAGACAACTGAGAACATGTGGCCGAAACAGAAAGCAGTTTTCAAAAGGAAGCATAAAAGATAAAGCCCTGAAAGAGCATACAGTTCTATCACTATTCCTTACAAACATTGAAATTTCAAACCAAAGCCTCCTCGTTCATTTCAATAAGACCAATGCACTGGCACATTAATAACGTGACGTTTCATGTGCTTTATGCAATTGTGGGCCGATCCTTGAGGGACCCAGGGTGCCACTGCACCCACTTTGGGAACCATAGCTGAACAGCTCTGTCCACCGTTTTTGGCACCTTATAAGCTTTCAAATATGTGGATACTGGACTGGTTTGAATTTCATCGCCCCTTGCAGGCTGTGTTTGCTGGGAAGCCAGTGAGGGATCATTAGTGAATCCCACAGGTTGAAGAGGGGGGGGGGGGGGGGGGCATGTCTGGGGCGAAAGAAGCCGCTAGCGACCGACTGGAAGGCCAAATCCTCCCCAGGAAACCGGTGTTAGAGGAGGGGAGCGAAAACTGACCGTTTGCGTTGGAATGACCAAACAATGCAGAAAACTACACAGTCATGAGAAAGGCCCACTGTCTCCATCAAAACCCGGAGGGAACAAAGGAGTCAAACAGAAAGTTCCAGTAAAACGTCTGAGAGATGGACAGTGAACAAGCTTCCGTATGAGTCAGTCCATTGTGAGGCGCACAGCGCACGAGTCGACTCCCCAGTGAATCGGAGCAGTCAGCTGCCATCCACCACCTCGAGGCCCAGGGCCAGTCTAGCACAGGACCACAGACATGTGACCGGCGGTCTCGCACAACCGCCGTTACTGTACCGGCAAACGGGGCCACAGACACTGAGCTCTCAGATGTGATTCTCCACTGGATTAACCGTAAAACACGTTGGAACACGTTTTGCCCAGTCCAGACAATATACTGCCGTGATATAGGAACAGAGGTAGCAGGTGTTTGTAAATCTATAGATGACTGAGACTTGTGATTTACAGTCTGGTGGCAGGAGGGTGCAGTGACATCAATACTGCAGCGGGAGTTTGTCCGAGGCCTAGCTGAGGACACCGAAATATCCCTCCACCCCCCCCACCCCCCCTTCCTCTGACAGCGATACACGTGCAGCTGTCTAAATATTGCTTCTCCCTTCTTCTGCTCTTCATCTCGCCATTCCTCCGCTCCTCTCTCGCCTTTTCTGTCCCTACGCGGGCTGCACAGCCGCTGAGCGGGATGAGTTTAGGAGAGACAACTGTTCCACCGCCACAACTGGGGGGGGGGGGATGTCCACATTTTGGTGCTCCGTTGTCATGTCATCAGTCTGGGCCAGAGGGGCCGGGAATAACTCCCCTTCTGCCGACCAGCTCTGAGCTATGACCGGCCGCACACCTGTGGTACCAATTATCTTGTAGCTAATAATTACATTCTTCCAAATGTACATAATATTTTCTACAAGGCACTGCAGCCGGCAGGCCCTTTTTTTTGCGAGTGCATCAAGTCATCAATAACTCACTGTATGCAATTATTATGCTTTTAATGCAATAAGAAGCCAGACCAAGGCTAATCTCATAAAAGGACAAACAGAGCCATTAAAAGTGCGCTGCTCTTTACTTCATTATTGGCTCAGCTTGCTCTTCTTACGCAAAGAGTCCCCAGGTGCATGAATGTTTCATGGCCACCCTGCTGCCTGCTTCCCTCCGCTCAGATTCACAGTCTCCCTCCTCCCGGAGGAAGCTCCAACTCCGCTGTCAATTGCACTCACTTACACTCTGCTACCGTCATTGTCAGCCATTAGTGGGGGGGTACATAAAACAGCTGTTTTTGCCTTGATGACTTAATCATCCACTTCAGTGGGATTAACATCAGTATCATCATCCTCATCATCGCCTTTGATCGCAAAAATGACCAAACAAGTCTCAAATTGATGACTATCAGCCTGTCTGCCGCCAATTCCTGAGCTTTCAAAAAGATCCGCATTCCTTGTATGATATTCAGTCACGCTTCAGAGCTTGAAGAGATAAATTGGGAATATCGAGCATGCTTCAAAATTCATTTCACAGTTTTCAAGGTCACAATTTGTTGCATACCATATCTGTAAACACTAAAGCATCCGTTTTTATCTTCAACTGTGGCTTCAGATCCTTTAAATGAGGTAAATGTAATTACGTCAATTACAAGTGAATTATTGAGTTGGGAAGTATTTGGAGCTGGTCGAGTTGGAGCTTTAAAGGGATATGTCACTTATTCGATTTCCTCCCAAGAGTTAGATGAAAAGGTCAATACCAATCTCATGTCAATATATTGTCACGTTGTCATTTGATACAGAAGACTTGTGGAGTCAAGTCAAGCTTGTTGGGTCTTGGTTTTATTCTACGAGAATGCACCAGGCCTAATGAGACCACACGAACAGCGTTCAGTGACAGAGAGAAATGCAATAATATGGACTGGCATCAGGCAGGAAAAAAAAAAAAGCTTGTTAATGTGGTCGTATTCAAGAAGTGGCATTGACGTAGACCATTCACAAGCAGCTTCTCAATGCCAACTTTTTCTGAAAGCAATTTACACCATGCCATTAATTAATGTGTTGGCTCATGAAGCGTGGCGTATTCAGGCTATTCATCATGAGCAGGAAAAACACGACAAGTTATCCGTGGATGTCAAAGGGATATCAGCTTTTATTAGGTATCAGAGGAAGCAAGCGCCACACAATTTGTTCAATACTACTTTTTATTTGCAGTGTCTTTGTTTGAGTGGAGCCAGGCAGACAGCTGATACCAGTGGTTTAACGGACCGCTGTCGATCCGTGATCTGTACGGATCCCCCCGTTCGGCGCACATTTGAACCGTGGATTAATTACACGGTTTAACCATCGCAATGTGGAGTAAAGTTTTACCGACAATCGTTATCCACCAATATTCAGTCAAATAGGCGATCAGGAAATCGGCATTTATGCTTTTTTTAGTCGCCGATCTCCGGTATTGTTACATTGTCAGCAACCAATCCGTGTTTAAATCATAGAATATATAAGAAGGTTGAAATTGACAGGACGTGGGGCAGCATCGCTAACGGCTAACGACTAACGACCGAAGGTTCCGTTCAGTGAAAATGAGTATATATATACGGTAAATTATAACATATCATTATGTGTTCACATGCAATCTCGTAAAATGTCGTGTTGGTAGAAACCCTGAGTTCTATGATCCGTTGCACCTCGAGCTGATACGAAGACGCACGACATGTAAACGAGGCGAGGAGATTCAACAGAGCCGCAAAGCAGCGGGGAGGTTCATCTCGGAGCAAAGTGTTGTTTAATGGCTTCCTCCTGCTGTACGTCGACTCAGACCATCAGAGCGTGCTGCGGAGAACATCTGTCCTGAGCACACAGACACTTTGCACCGCCGCGGCCGCCCTGTCCATCAAACATGTCCTGGCACGTCACCGGCTATCACCAGCGGTTGCGATCGCCTCAGAAGACCAATGCGCCCACGCCGGTTTGGGGCGCTCGTATAAGAATGAGCGTGAAAGAGAGGTTGACGCCATGTCTATTTTTAGTCCAGTACACGGAGTTCTGCTGCTCTGTTCCTAGGGCAGGCGGCCCGGTCATCAGCAGCAGCAGAGCACCGGGATAGCTCCAGCTCTGCTCCCTGACCCCGGCCCTCCAGCTCCTACATCCGTGGGGTCCTGTGCGGCTGTTACGAGAGGCTATCTCCCAAAATAAAAAGAGGCGCTTACTGGACGCCATGTTCATCCACCTCTTTCTCTCTCGTGTGACTAATGGGCTAATAATTCAGCTGTCACCCTGACATGTAATCTTGCAGTCTCTCGTGGGAAGAATACCAGTGCGGAAGATCTACGCCACAGTCTCAGCTCTGAAAAAGATATGCCTTAGATTCCCGAAGTTGCTTTCCAGCTGAAGGTATTGTGAAGAAGTGGTATCAGTGGGGGATCCCACATGAGCTGGAAGCACTGAGGAAAACCCAGACAGATAAGATAATAGATGGATCTCAAAGAGGTTGCAAGAAGGCATCGTGGCTCGAGTGCTATCTTGTGACGCCCGGTTACTCAGCAAGTCGTGCACAGGAAAATCATTCCTCCATTCATCTGCTACACGTCAATGATGAACCTTTGGGTTCATAGCTTGCACCATCCATGGATAGTTGTTCACTGTTCAGACACCATCAGTCTGATTCTACAGGGTATTTACCGGGGTAAAGTGCTTTGTATTTTCTTTGTGGCCACTTTTACACAAGCTATGAGATTACTGTTAAATGAGTTCCTGCATTTCCCCGAATAATTTAGGACACTCGCAGAATATCTACAGGAATAAAATGCATCAGAAATGTTCGCCAAAACAATGGCACTTGGCAAGAACGAAGCACAAATTAGACATTCTTAACAAAAGAGCCTGTAGTTTACATATAATCTCTGGCTTCTGTGATTTTAATAGCAAAATGTACATAGATAGATGGTTTGCATAGTACGTTAGTATTTTTTATATATTTATTTACTTTAAAAATCATGGTAGTTGCGCCCTAGAAGATTATCATTCCAAAGATCTCAGATCTTTCTCCTTTCCAGCCACTTTGATCTTCCACTATCTTTGGGGAATCTGTTGTTCAGGACCTTGAAGTTACAGATAGTCGGCCCGCTATTTCTGCTTTCTTACAGTACATTTTGACAAATGTCCCGTCCGTTATGTCTGACAAGCTCAAAATAGTTCCTACAAAACTGACCTTTCAACCTCTTTTCAACAACTTATCCCGAAAAATGTCACATGTTGAGTGTGAAACTTGAAGCACCTGCTTCAGGAGACATCCAGCATAGACCACACTACAACACGGCCGCATCCCGTTTATCAGCATAACAGCTCGTCATTCAGACCTCTGGGTGCTCGGGTTGAATGTTAAACTCTCACTGCTCTGCCATGTGCTTGTTTAATAAAGTACTTCCACTTGACTCAACACTGGTCAGTGGGAACAAGGGAGTTGTGATTGCGCCTGGCTGTGAAGCCGCTGCAAAGCATTAATTTTGAGGCCTATTTTGTCAAAATGCCGGCCTCTCTGTTATTATATTCAACAGAAATCTCTTCAGAACAAGAGTTCACTCCAACAAGTGATAATAATCCTTCTAATAGGCTTGACTGTTTTGAAACTTGAAGTTACGGGGCCGGCTCGGCTCTCTTTGTTTGCCCGGGCAGGGGACGTGGACATGTGTGCTCTGAGGCCAGGCCCTCTATCCTTCCTGTTCAGTTACCAGAGGCCTCACACTTATCAGTTCCAGATCTCGCAGAACAGAGAGAAAGAAAGACCACTGACAGGAAGGGGATTTTTTTTTCTTTTCTTCCTCCACATTTTTTTTTTCCTCCCTTTAGCGAGGTTAACAGAATGTCTGCACCCCTCACATTTCACAGCGGAAAGCAATTATTCATTAGGGCTTAGAGACAAAGACAAACCTGGGAACCTTGAGACGTCAACCAGCTGAAATAAAACTGGGTTCCAAAAACTGGTTGGTGCTGAGAGAGCTAGTCCATAAATCGATGAGTCGATCGACAGAAAATACCTCGTCAACAGTTTCCATAAACGTTAATCGCCATTTATCAAGCAAAAAAAGGCCGGGCTTTGGTTCCAGCTTCTCAAATGTGAACATTTGGTGTTTCTTTTTGATTTATATCATCGTAAAGTGAATATCTTGATAATTTGAAGATGTCACATTGTACTTTTCTTCCCACTATTTTCTGATATTTCATAGCTACAAATGGTAAAAAATAATAATCCAAAAACAATCAATAAAGAATAATACTCAGTTACAGCCCTACACACGCTTCATATCGACCTCAGTCTCGCTGCTCGAGTTGACACCGCTGCTATTTCTTTTCACTGCAGCCTCTCCATCAAACCCAGCTAGAGTCTCCCTCCGCGAAGGCGACGCCACATCGAGAGTGAGAGGGGAAACTGTGCCATTGAGAGTGAGAGAGACTGAACTGAGCACTCATGCCGCGTCCCTGTTCGTGTCGTATCCACCCTCTTTGCACTTGCTCTCACTGTCTACCTCACCTGACATTTCCACAATAATCACTTTGGTTTATCCCACTCAGCTGTGTGGTGGGCAGATGTTTGTCAGGCCACCATGTTTCTCAGCATTCACACTGCTTTAATCAAGATTAACCACTCTTATCTATCCAGTGTGTGACTGTGTGTGTGTGTGTCTCTGTGTGTGTGTATGCTGGATGTCCCAATTCCTAATCCATGAAGCCATAGCTGTATTTTATAATGCAGTGGATGAACCAATTACATTCCCTTTCCACCACATAATTCTCCCTTTTAGTAGAACGTACACTGAGCCACATATTGCGTAAGGATGAACTGGTGGCTTGCTGGTGAAGAGGATTGCCATGACCTTCTTCTGCGTGTGTGTGCCTGTGTGCGTGTACACATTCGTGAGACTGCATATGGACTCGGATGTCGGCAAAGAACATAAACACACGCAACATCTCGGCACTTTGTTGCTCACAGCCCCCCAGGAGCTCCCTAATGAAATCAACATGGTTTGCAAGGTGAGCCGACGCTGACCACACACACGCTGTTGCCATCAGATGTTTACCAGAGACACTCGAGCACAGCGGACGACAGAGCATGTCCGAGCAAACAAAGTTGTAGTCTTTAAATCAACCGTAGTGACAGGGGAGGCCGATATCAGCTTCCACTAACAAGCTTTGTTTAACTCCAGGCAAAGCGGCTCTCAAGTAATTAAGAAGGTCTAGCTTTGGGGAGCGAACAAACGCCATTTTTTAAGGCTCGTCTCATAATTGTCTGCAAACCATTCTTCTTTTGAAGAGAATCTTACACGTCGAGAGTGGAGGGTTAATTGAAAGTGGATGGTGCAACCAACATGTTCTCATCCCAACTCGTCACATCCTGTGCCCTCGGTCAGGACCCCTTGCCGTTACTTTTCTAACATACTAGGAAGTCCAGCGCGTCAAACTATGACACTCCAGTGCGGTCGCAATGATGTGGTTTAAGTTGTGGATTCAAACAAAACCACTTAGTTAGGTTGAGGAAAAGCATCATGGTTAGGCTTGAAATTAGTCCTTTTTGGACTCTCCAGCTTCATGCCCTTAAAAAGTCAGCACTGTCATGAGCTGCTGTTGGTCAGCGCGGCAGATTTGCTCATCAAAGTCCACTTAATTTGAACCCGATGTGAAAAATTTGCCTCTGGGAGCAAATCCACTTTGAGATGCGAATGCAACATACCAGTGTAGCCTACATTGCGCACGACTGATAGCTGCCAGGTGAAGCACCACAACTTTACTAAAAAACAGAGTAGAGCACAAACTCAATGAATGAGACGACCAAATAATATCCTTCCCTGCAAGCACCTCATCACATAAACACAACTGCCAGCCTGCCATTACCAACCTGTGCCTTCAGCTTCTACAGTAACACTAATTTCAGAGCATACATTTCTTATTCGTATCCCTTGACACCTGCCGGGCTCTGCAGATTCTACCGCATAAGAAAAACATTAATAAACGGCTCACCTGTGTTGACTTCAATCCTTGATTCTTCACCACGAAGGACCCCCCCCCCCCCACCCATTCACACACCAGGAGGAGAAACACTTCAGCGCCTCACGTCTTCTGCCCCTGAGAGAAATCAGAGAGGAGGGGGGGAAAGAAAATGCATCAATCAGCGTTACATTATCCACCAATCTCCAAACACTGAATTATCACATTTGCATCCCCCCCCCCCCATGAAAATCAAGCCCACTCGATGATTTTGCTCCTCACGGATTCCTTTGGGCTCAGAGTGGCTTCCATCTGCGCCTTGCTTAACGCGATACACTTCTTCCCTGCACGGATAAGCTCCTTTACGCTCTCGTGGCCATGAAGGACGAATCAAAAGAGCAACCGATGATCAGTATGGTATCATCAACATCCACCACAGAGTAAGCTCATTGCCGTGGCACATTCACAATTCACTCCTGACTGACAGATAAGCCTATTAAAAGAGACCTTCACTATAGCTTTGCACTTAGCCTGAGCTGGGAATGCCCAGTGACATTCAGAGCCCTAAAAATGGCCACATTAGCTATTGGTGAAGTTCAAAAGGTGATAACCAATGTGTGAGAAACCATTACATATAAGCCACTTAAGGTCTTAATATGATAACCCAGAAAATAGAGATTCATTTTTTTTTATTTAGGGGCCACACAGTTTATAATATTGTCTTATCTATTTTCACCCAAGCAAGTAAGTGCGCAGACTTATTTTCCGAAGTGAATGAATCGTTGTGAGTAGTTGTAATTATGAGCATAATAAGGACATGCCGGATTCTAGCATGTGTTATCTTCCCATGAATCACGCGTGCCTCTGCTGGCATCGGCGAGAGAATAAGCGAACAAAGAACACCTTCAATCTTTTCATTTGCAATAGTTCCAATTCTCAAATGAGTTGCCGTCCTCTTTGTGAAGAAACTCAGACCATCTGAGTGTTTTACCTGTATTTGGGAAGTTCCACAAGACCTTAAATGCAAATAAAGGTTTCAAATTTAGATGTCCTAATGAGAGAGTGTCTGCTAACTGACAGTCCTCGACTACCGCTTTAGTTTAAGGTAGTACTTAAGGATAGTCAAGTAGCAGGGCTCTTAACTATTGCCCCTTTTCTTTGTTCAGGTCCTGCACACACTTTTTCCTTCAATCCTCTCCTTTGTTCAAAGAGCACGACACTCATTTTCAAGTCAAAGAAAAAAAGTTTACTCCTCAAATGTTGAACTATGACATTTCAAGGAGCCGACTGGGATGGTAGAAGGAAAATTTAAAAAAAGAATAAAAATGTATTACGGGAGTTTTTGCTCTGTAGCTTTGTGAATATGAGTGCGGAGTGTGTTCGTATGGGGCAACCAGCTACCCTCCTTTATGCCCCCTTCCTCAAAGTCTATAGCTGTATCCTGTTAGTGTATCGTTTCCACAAAGCGTCTGCTTAGTGACACACAGCATGCTAGCCATTTCTATACCCGACCAGAGCTTCTCCTGAGCTCATGATTTGGTTGACAGGACAAGGCTAATGCTCCAAATATAAAAACTGTCGACCCACAAGGTGCATTTTCACATTCAGCAGGAGAAGGGCAAACCCTTTATTTAATCCTCTTTTTTTTCTTAATCATTGGAAGATTTTTCAGGCAGAATTTCTCCCCTGTTGGAAGTGCCGTTCTCTGAAAAGAGAAAGTGAAGGAGCGCTGGGGGCTCAATGGGTTCGAGAGGGAGGAGGAGGAGGAGGAGGAGAAATGCTGGGTGCCTCCTTTTTAAAGCCAGATTCTCCCCAGATACCTCTGTGCTATTCATCAACAGCTTTTCCAGGGCTGTGAAAAATCAATGTGATCTGCACTGCAAACAGTTCATAATGACGGGGGATGGAGGAAAAAAAGCTCAACTGCAACAGAATTGATTTGTTTAAGTACAATAACACGGCTCTGCAGCGCAGTGAGGAGGAGGCTCGAGCCCAGACAAAGACTGACTGGCAGTATGAAACCACAAGCAGTAATTGACAAACTGCTGGCAAAGTGCAAATCCAAAATACAGACGGCTGTTATCTAATTAAAGGAGTTTTTCTCTGAATTACCACCTGACAGAGGAAAACACAGTCTCAAATGACTGCATATCTTCTCGAAGAAAGCAAACCCCAAATACAGAGTAAAACCATCAAAAATATTGTAGCTATCGTTCGATGATTTAAAAACATATTCTTACACAACTTTATTCCGATTAATAGCATTGATGATTGTTTTCAATGTTGTTTCAGAATTTTCTCTCATTAAACTGTCAAAAATGTATTTGTCTTACAAGTTCCAAGATCTCAAATAACAATGACTGTTTAGATATTTCATCTATAAATAAAACAAACAAAAACATTTTAGAAACTGGAACCCGCAATCTTGCTTGATAAATGACTTTAATGGTTGACTAGCGGACCCCAATTGATGCGTTTTCTTTAAATGTAATGACACACACTGAAAGATCATGTTCACACACACACACACACACCTGCTCTAATCAAGCGTGCAACTCCAACACACACAGATAAACACACGCACATTATTTGTGCTTTTGGCAGGGAGTCACGTACCCCAAGCCAAAGCGCATGCAGAGAGGGTTTGATGTTGCATAAAGCAAAGTCATCACAATGTTTAAAAGATGACACCAGGCTTCACCTAGAAAAACAAAAAAAACTTCCACAAGGTGAGATTTTAAACCTCCTGATATACTGCAAAAAAAAAACAGAAGCTGGGAGTAAATTGTGTCAAGGCCGGCCAGCACAATGAAACATTTCTCCCAGCCTCTCTTAAGCCGGCCACAGAGGTGCATTTATCATTGTTATTATTCCTTCAGAGAGGCCCTCCCAGGTTTAATTGGGTCCTCATGGAGTCAAAATCCCCGCTGTCGCTGCAGCCCCTGAAGCTGGACAGACTCATTCCTTCCCAGTCAGCACCAGGTTTTTAGCGGCCGCCTGAAGAACAGTCATTCTGTGCAAAGTGCCCGTGGAACCCGGGGAGTCAGAAGGTTGGTGAGGAGCTGGACGCCACCCGCTAAGCAGGGACACAGGCAGCGGAGGGACACCTGGGGAGTAACTCTCACCTGGCTCCGCTCTCCACGCTGTGGGAAAAGCTCTCGAGAGCCACAGGCCGTCTGTCCACCGAGCCGGTTTCTTTGGAGCCATTATGTAGCTCATTTGCATTTTAACTTCATGCGAACAAATAGAACAGAAACGGGATTAAAGAGGATTTCGTTCAGCGTCAATGAAAAAAGAAAAAGAAAAAAAAAGAGAAACAAATGAGCTCAGGTGATAAAATAGTTTAGACACATAAACATGCAGAGCTACTCGGCATTAGTAGTGTTGAATCTGCTTTTTGCTGAGTGAAATTAACCTCTAATTACCTCTAATATTTTCAAGAACTGTAACAGTTTTTACCACATAACTTTTGACGGATGTGTATAAAAAATCAGCAGTAAAAAAAAAAAGGTGTGAAAAGGAACTATTTTAATCACACCAATATGTTCTACTTAAATACCATCTCTGAAACTTTTGACCTCCCGTTCAACTCCCTCTACTTCCACTTGGTGTTACATTGGCACAGCAATCACAACGCCTCCTTGAGGCTGCTTCCTGTTGTTGATAGGCGCTCAAGACATGCAAGATCAACCGAGATACGCATCCCTGCTTTTCAAAAAGACAGCCGACAAAGACACTTGAAGTCAAAGGAGGAACGCTGGAACAGCAAATGCAGGAACGGCGAGGAACGTCGTTTCTAATGGTTTTTTGCAGAGAAGCAGGTTTTGGAGATAAAAACGGGATTGTGTGGAGACACGATGGTAATCATCTCCCCTCAGCCACTGTGTTTACATGTACACTCATAATGTGACAATTGCAACTGTTATGCAACACTTTATTTGGGTATTTTTACCGGAATTAAGGTTAAAGGTCGATAACTCATCAATCTGTCAAATTACATGTTTTGCATAATGGCTGCGACTACTTATTGATTTCACCAGACCTAAAGGTATTGATAACCGTTTCTATAAATTGATTTGACAGTTCATTTCAACGGAAAACATGTTGCAACCAAATATCAGCATTGAAATACTGTCGAAATAGCAGTCATATGTAACCTACCCCTTTAAAAACATTCACTGTTGAACATGATTTTGACCTGGTTGTAACGTAGATGTGTTTTGACCTGTGAATCACCAAACTGATGCTCACTGGGATTTGATTTGTGAGGTTATAATGCCTGCATATACTGTACACACTACAGTACTGACACCGGTTAGCAGAGGAGGGATTGAACATTTCCCAACACGCATGCTGCTGGTGTTTTAGGACACCCGCACGAAAGGATTACATTGGACAGAAGCAGTTCTAAGGCAAAGCCACAAGCATCAGGTTCTCAGTGAGTGCTGTAGTGATGCCTACAGGTTTACAGATAATGGTTTTTAGTGTAATGCATTTAGAGGGCACGAGACACCAGCTCAGTTAGCTTTCAGTCTTCACTTTCTACTGATTAACACAAATGCCGGCGCCTTGTTAACTACCGCCGCTGTAATTATGTGGAGCCTCACACACACACACACACACACACACACACACACGCACACACACACACACACACACACACACACAACCTATACAGTACACACAGGCAAAACAACACCCCAGTGCAAAACAGTGCCGCCGTCGATCAGCATCACAGCAACTACCAATTATTTGTCTTATTCATGCAAATGCAGGTAATTTACTTCCTGCTGTGCACAACTTCCCAACGTGTCTGCCCTCTAGCATCAGTTGTTTGTATTGTGGTTCGCCGAAACAAGTGAAACAATTGAATGAATTGATCCCAAAAAGGCTTCACTTTCAAATGTGAATCATTAAAAAAAAGGTTCATTTAAAAGGTTAATTACAACTTTAGTTTTCGGCAACACTTTCGTTGAAGCCCATGTCCACGCATTAATACTTATAATCAGCTCATAGCACATGATTAAGCATTTCATAATGCCTTATAATTATTATAATAATTTATTTTATTTTTATAAATGGGATCACAGTGTATCATAGTTGTGATACATTATATTATAATAAAACTCTGAATTACTCAAAGTGGGCATTGTTATTATTAGTTAGTATATTCATGAATGCTTGTAGCTACAGTGACACACTTCTATAAGCAGATTATAAACAGTATGTTGAAAATAAACTACAGACATGCTTATCATAGAAAGTGTTACTGTTACCAGTGTTCTTTTAGTAGTTTTAGACATTGCGTCTACCACTGTACTCACCGAAATGATTCGCTACAACAAAGTCCCACAGGACAAGAAGTGAAGAGTCAGACAATCAAACGAGCCAACAGTTTAAACAGAGCATCCGCTAAAGCTGAAAGTGAGTGGTAATAATAATCCTTTTACTGGAAAGCTGCTAGCGCTCAACTACAGACAGTGTGGTGCATCAAAGCTGAACCAGGAAGTCTGTAAACAGGATCGCCGTTACATTCAATCAAGAGTTATTGAAGAGACAGCTGGCTAGCTCGTTGTCATCACTGAAAGAAAAGGTGGCCAAACAAACAAAAACATCTTTAAATACCGATGTTTTCTATTTCAAAAGGAGTGACGCTTATGAGATTTACATGAATTGATGGCTTCAGTGTTATTCTCCTCCTCCCCCTCGCGCTCTCTTCAGTATATCTTGTTTCAAAAGCGAGAGCAGCCCATGAGCCTGTGTTTTTATTCCTTTGTTTCCAGTCTTTCCCTATCAGAGCAAGAAGGTTGGTAGCAACTCCCACGAGGGAGATAGAGATAGAGGTGTAGGCTGCTGGCAGAGCGCTAGAGCAAAGAAATGCTGCACCGTCTGACCACAGACATACAAATGATGCCCCCCTATACCTCCCCTACTCTGTCCCGCTTCATCTGCAAAGCAAATCTTCTGCCCCTGCAGCCAGAGATTCCTCTTTGGTCACCTGGCTCTGTGTCTCTCCCCCCCCCCCCCAGGGTTTACGAGAGGTGAGAGACTTCCTAATGTAATGGAGACAAGCAAGACAGAGAAATAGAGGGGAGATCGTCCTGAGCCAATTGCAAAAGGGAGGTGGGTGTAATGAGGCCTGATCTGTCACAAGAAAGAGCCATGGCCCTGTATTTGCATTTGCAGCCCCTTTCTTCATTTCCCTCCCTTATCGTCCCCTCCTCCTTCTCATAATAAGGTAAAAAAAAGGAAAAGCAATGAGAGGGAAGAAAGGTGGAGAGCGGACATATACACAGAGGAATCCAGGGAGGGGAAAAGAGATCACATTACTCTCGGAAGGGAAAAGATGATTAAATGGCTGAGATGAGCACAAATCCGGTGGTTCCAGAAGAACGAGGAAGGAATTTCCAGAGCCAATAAGCAAAGAATCACAGTAAGACCTGCCTCTCCCTGTTAGTCAAGCATGATCCACAAGCAGATTTTCTACATCCGCCCTTTTACACTGTGTGTGCATCACGCACATACAGTCATTAGCGGGTCTAGGGTATTGATTTTTAAAACATTGCGACCTTCTAATTATAGGGAACACTTCAGCTTCTGCACCGAGCTGTCCGTGTGGTATTCCTCAGGATTGTGATTGCTGCAGATAAACCAGGTACGACAGTGTTAAGACGACGGCGTTGCAGAGGACTCTCTGGGCGAGAGGGAGAAGAGGAAGAGAAAGAAAAGCAGCAACATCAATAATGAAGTGAAGGAGACGGGGGAAGAAAACAAAGCCGTTCATAACAAATGAGAAAACAGGCAGAGCGTCTCATTGCGAGAGCGCTAACGACAATCAATTAGCAATTGCTCATGATCTTGGGTGCGTCGGAGTATAAGGTGTCTTAATGAGTCCCATTTCCATTAGCTGCTCGACTCGAGAGGCACAAGGAGGAGGCTGCTCCCACCAGCTCCTCCATCTCAATGCCTAATGACTACGAGAGTGGATTACTCCATCAATTCCTCGCTTCTCTTTGTTTATCCCCTGCGTAAATAATGGTCAACCATTACAATGCATTAAGCGGGCCACTCCACGCAGAGAGAACGAGGGGGAGAAGGAGGAGCACAAGTGCTCCGACGGCATCCTCCAGTGATCTCTAGGAAATCGGCTAATACCGGCCACGTGGTGGCAGGAAGAGAGGGGGGGGGGGGGCAGGAAAGAGGGAGCACGCATCTGATGCTCCACAAATATCTAGCTGTTTCTTTTACCGGGAGGTCGAGTAAATGTGGTGGAAGCAAAGCTACCGAACACCTCATGCAGTCAATCATGTTGCCTTAAAGGGCCAGTTCACCCAAATTACAGAGGGAAAAGAAATTTGGCTTTTTTTTACTCTTACCACCGCATAAACCTTTCTAGGGACTCGGGAACGTTTTGGGGAGGATGAGCGAAAGAAATAAAACAGCTTAAGCGTGTGCTAAAGCAGAAATAAACAGCCCTGCGCTCCAGCAGAACGTTGCTACTTTGAGACAGGAAGACATCTCCATTGCAACATCCAATCAAACATCACCGTTGTGCACTGTTATTTTGTCATGTGAGGAAATGGCTCTCAAGCAAAGCCACAGTTTAAAATCTGGACTAATTTCCCAATCGTCGTGGTTATTGAGACGCCAACAGAAAGGAGTGAAAGGGTTTCGTTCTTGAAGCTTCTCAGCTCCCTGAAATATTTGGTGAAAAGAAAGCTTCAATAGGAACTATTTCTTCAGTAGCTCTGGGGAAACGTGTCTGTGAATCATCCAACCAGGATATTGTTCATGTAATTTACCTTGAACAGGGCTATCAGGCCTCAGACAAGACAATATCAGTGATACAAACTGTGATGGATTTGAGTCTTATGGAATTAACACCACAGAAAGGACTTTATCCGTATCCTACGAGAGATTATAATGTACTTCTGTTGTTGCCGTGCTTCCACCCTGGATCAATATTTCACCCAAGGCTCAATCACTCCCCTTTCTATTTCTGGCACTCTCTTTCTGGTTTCCCTCTTGTGTCACAGCACCGGACAGGAAAAAAAATTGAACGCATCAGCAGAAAAACACACAAGTTGGAATGATCTCGCCGCTGCAGCCGCTCGGGTCATGAATTCAGCTAACTGTGCTTATCACAGGCTGCCACGATTAGTCTTAATAGCGGCGGTGACAACCCGCCTTTAGAGGAGATGGGCTTTGCTTCTCGGGGCTCACCACAGACAGGTGATTCTCATCTGCGGGCCTCTTCACGTGTCATAGCAAAAGGCAACGCCGGCTGAAAAATGTCTGGTGGCTTATTGGAGCAAAACATCAGAAGCCGGCAGGTCATTACAGACACCAGAGCCATATGTTCTTACGCACTAGGCATCAATCAAAGACAAATTAAGAATTCAGCTGGTGATCACATTCAAGCTGTTCGAAGCAGTTATCTTGAGTTACGAGGATGTAAAGACCCAAAATAAACACATAAGCCAGATACCACACAGCGTACAGTATGTAATGACTCATTTTCTATACGAGCCAGAACTGAAACAAGACGGCCAACGGATGTCAATCATAGGGATTCATCAATTTGATAGTGATGTCGGATAACTGGCCGTTACGGACTCAAATAGCTGGAAAGGGTATCGACCCAATTCTTTGCTTACAGCTGATTACACGTGCGCATACTTCTCAATGCGTCAGCAGCTTTGCCAGTAGACCTCTGAGGTAGCGAACAACATTTCCAGTTGTTTGGAGCAATTTCACGCTTGCTACGCAAACAGGTTCTACGGTTACTTTATGGCCGAATAGTTTTTGCAAAGTTAGGAAAACAATGTTTAAGTGAAGCCCGATGTTGCTTTGCAAATAAAATAATGATGGCCACTTCCACACGGCAAGGCATACAGCTTGGATATGGGCATTGAGACCGAAAAAATAACATTGGTGCATCCCGTTTGCCAATTTTAAGCTCCCCAAATCAATACTTCTGCATTAGCAATGGAAAAATGACGACGCTGCATATGATATGAAGGGCGTCATTTGCTGTGCAGTGTTTTAGCTTGTTTTAGCTCATTACTTTCCTGTTTTTCTTTTGGTCTCACCACTCTCAGGCAACTTGTATTCCACAAAACAGCTCTGATGAACCGACTGCGTGCTACCTGTCGAGCACCAAAAGGCTCACACAGCCATCGATTATCTTGTGAACATAGTGGAGCATTTAGCAGCTAATTAGCCTCATATTTCCCTCAGGAGTTGGTGGAGACCATACGAGAGCTAAAAGGAGAAAGAACATTGGAGTTATATTCGTTGATTGCGATAAATGAAATTAAATGAATGCTAATTGTTGCTCGGCATCTGCGGGACTTGGAAATAAACTGTTTGCTAATGCCTTTTCCCCATCAACATCAAAACTATTCAAGGATCTTCCTTTAGTTTCTTTATGAACACAGGCTTGAACCTTTGACTTTTTGTCAGAGAACCAGATGTTTTCTCGTCCTTTGTACTGATGATTTAACCGGGGAGGTTTTATGCCCATCCAAGCCTTGGAAGTGATCCAACTGCCAGTCACATAACATTATCTGCTGCATGGAGAAAATGATCAGACTTTCATTTTCACATTTTCTTCTTGTAGAGTTAGCAGCATCAAGCACAGCTCTGCAGGACTTAATGCAAACCCAATCATTCATTTTGCTGAATGCGAGGGCGCTTCATGACTTTGGTGTGAGAGGGAATATTGTCAGGGCAAAGAAACGCATGTGGCATAAGAGTGAATGTCTTACTGAGAAAAACTATTTTTCCCTGTGAACTAAAGGTTACTTGCTGCTGCCTGTCAAGGAGCCGTGCTGCGTTGCCATTGAATGCCACACATAGCCTGGCAGGGCTGAAGAGAGAGGGGGCGGCAAAGTGAAGGTGTTAAGTTAGGTACCTCAAAATAAAGAACACGTGAAAGAAGCACATAAAACCGGCTCACATAAGAGTCAGCCTTCATCAACACCAGTGTACAACAGAAAAGCCACTGAACACTCAAAGGTCCTCGCTGCCCCTGAACATGAAGACGCACAAACACGGTGTGGAAAACAAATGCCAAGTCGTCTTTTCAGCCAGAACGCTTTCCCACGAGCCGAGCAATCCTCAGTCACTCTCCTCCACAAATGACCGAGCCAGTGACCGGGACCATGTCAACATGTTGCCTTGTTCAGACAGAGGGAGGGAGGGATTACTTTGATCCACGTTGAGGCATGTCTTCCTTTACTGTCACGAGCCGGTTAGGAATTCTGGAGGAAGAGGAGACGATTATGCATCAACTCTGCAGCAATGCTCATCGTTTTTTTCTTTGCCACAATGGCGCTTGAAGCCCGAATAAGCGTTAACCAACAAGGCTTTGAAGGATTCAGTGCTGTTGTAACATCCAAACCACAAAGAGACAGTAGTGGGAGCAGAACCCGTGACGACCTCTTATCGTAGCTGAGATGACACTCTATTTTACAAACATGACAGAGTGCAGAGATACTGGGCTGAACAGCCTGTAGCTGCAGATTTGTGTGTAGAACAATGGAAGTCTGTGCTGATTTCTGGCCTAAACAATGGCAGGATGACGTGGAGCCTGACAGACACATACACAGCAGCAGGATCTACACTGCAGACAGGAGAGGCAGCTTCACAGAGCAGCAACGCTGCCAAAAACATATCCTCGTCTTCCTTTTTCCTCTTCCAGCATATGTTATGTGTTTTGGCACCTCTGGCATTCATAACTCAAACTTTGAGCACAAGCTTGTGGAGCAAAATGAGCCAGTCAGTGCAGAACAATTGAGCATAAACTAAATAAATCTTAACCTGAAGGTATTAATTAATTAATAGTTTCCATCCAAATCTAGTGCAAACTAAGACTTGTCAGAAAATTGGCAAAAAGACGTTGTGGATAAATGTGCGTTATACCTTGGAGTGGATGGAAACTTGCACAAGTTGAAATGTGCATGAAAACAGGTGGATGGAAGCGCACTGATTGAGCTCCCTTCCCTGGTGCAGATTGAGTAAAACACATAAAACCCACATAAAAATAACACATAAAAACATGCATTTTCAAAAAATAAAAAATGTAGTTGTTAATTAAGTGTTGATAAAGTAGAAACAATAAAATGTTTAAATATCAACGTTATATTAAAAATAAATACAATAAAATAACAAAATACAAACAAAAATGGTGGTGCTAAATCAAGGAGGTGATGAAATCTGAGGCTCTCAAAGTGTCCTTCATTATTAATGTCCTGGGAGCAGGACTTGAAGCAGCTTTGCTTCTCTTATCAATCATTCATCTGCTTTCCATTGAACACACTCCGATCCTTCCAGTGTCAAATCAGGCTTGAAGAGGCTAAAGAATCACCAATCTGCAGTCTTGCTTTAATTAAACCAGCCTGACATGAGCCTCAAACACCTGCTCTCAAAAGAGATCAACAGCGCTCCACTAATGTGGAGATCCCAGGCAATCCGTAACCTGTCAGTCACTTAATACACAACACTCAGGTCTCATAAATTACGAACAGGATGCCAGAACCCATTTGCGCTGGCTCCTGTGCATGTCCTTGTGTTCTGAAAACACCTCAACAGTGAAAACTTGAGATTGAATCGGACGGAAAGAATAATGTTGATGCGGCTTTTATAATAAAACAGCCCAAGCTGCTGCTTTCTCGCCTTACCCATCTCGCGCCGCCCCGTCTGAGCAGGATCCCATTTCGCTCGACTACAGCCGGCGTTTGGTTAAACAGCAAACACAATCAAACTTTGCGGCCTGTCTATCTGTGGAGCCGAATTGGAAGCAGTTCTTTTGGTGGCAATCTCCAATTACCTTCTGCGTACAAGTGTTCACTGCGCTGGAACTTTTCCATTTCATCATCACACTCAAGCTGCCCCCATCCAAAGCCAACCAGCATCGGCGGTGGCGGCAGCAACACAGCGGGCCGTGTCATCCGCGCACCGCAGGGGGATCCTTCCAAGCTGCAGAGAATTCCTCGTTTTGTCTGGGAAAAGATTCATGTCTATACAAACCGCAGGTGCAGTGAGTTTTCTTCTTCTTTTTTTGGTTAAACCACCACAGTGAAAAGGGGGCAGGGCAACACTCCGCACCCCCTCGGCTATGTTTGTCACAATTACTCGGTAGGTCAACTTTCCCCTAGTCTCATTAAGAGGTAAAACACGGAGGCTAGTAAACCCGTCTTTGTCGGACCCCCGCAGGAAATGTTTCGGCTTGCTGCCGCACGCTCTGAAAGCCACTGATGCAATCGTTCTCCAGCCCTCACGGGTGGATTTGGGAAACAAGAATGAGGGATGATTCGATCCAACTTCCATTCAAGAGGCCAATTCAGCCCAACAAATCAATACTAATCAACGGGGAGATGACAGGAGATGAAATTCCCTCTGCTACGGCCAAACACTCATGAATCAAGACTGAGAGGCTTCCTCTGCTCCTCTCCTCACAGAGCCAGTGCTGGAAAGGAACTACGTACATCAATTCAAGTATACTGAAGTCAAGTACAGTTTTGATGTACTTTACTTGAGTATTTCCATGATGATGCTTGTTGATCCTTTTAATACATTCCAGAGGGATATATTGTAGTTTTTACTCAAGTCAAGGCTACAGTTTCTAATCACATACTAAATATGTTTACATAATGTTGAATGTTATATAATCATGTGTTGAAAATATGATGCATTGTTATAGGGTAAACTAACTTTAGAAAAAGGTACTTAATGCATCAATGTGTAAGCACCATTTTGGTGGTTGCACATTGATGCATGATCCATTGGTATCGGTAGCCGATTCTTTTACATTTGTTTTATTAATTATTTGGTTTGTCAATCTTCCGAATATTGTGCCTAAAGTGACACCTTCACATTGCTTATATTGTCATCTTTGCATCAAAAATGGCCCGACAGTGTATAATGGTGGGTAGTTTACTAAACATCATTTGTAAATTAACGAGTAAATAAATATGAAGGGCCATGAAAAGAAAGCATGGAGTACAAGTATCTCAGAGAGAAAATGTACTTAAGTTACATTCCACCACTGCGCTTAAGTGCAGTTTTAAATGCAGTTTTAATGGAGCAGTCTAACAGGACCTTGATTCTTCCTTTCATCACTGCCACAAATCTCACTGCACCACCCTGCGAAGTATTAATCCACAGCATTAACCATGCTGACAGTGTCACACTCTGAAAGAGCACTGGCCTGCAGTGGCTGTCTTTCATCTGAGGCGAGGAACAACAAAGAGCTTGAGCTTCTCATGTTAACACAGGAAACATATATTTAATGAGACAACCACTGCATTTCTCCGCAGTCATGCTAAGTGAGTCTGACCCCACACCGCAGCTCGGCCGCGCTGCCAAACAAGAGTCGCGCGGCAGTCTAGACGAGGGCGAGCGGCGACGAGGGCCTCCCCAAAAGCTCTTGTAATGCACAAGGAATTTGGTGCGGTTTCCTCGGAGCAGAGAGGAAACGCATGGGTGAGAGTAAAGAGGGAGCGAGATCCCTGCAGAGGTCAGAGCGTGTCCTCGGAGGTGTCAGGGGGAGTAAATGGCCATGACTGCTGTACCCGCTCTCCTCCCTCCGCCGGGGTGCCGTCACTGACTCGTCCCCGGGCGCCTCAGAGCGAGAATCAGCATGGCTTCCCTTGCATGCCACGCAAATTGGAACAGGAAACGATTGTCAGCTTCGGGGAAAAATCACCGCCTTATTAGAAAACAAAACGAAGAATGTGACGTCGAAGGAGGACATTTTTTTGGGGGGGGGGGATGGAAGGAGCTGCATGTCGACAGATCAGGCTTGTTTGATGACTGTGGAGGCAGACTGCTGGTTCTCTGCACGGCCGGCTGAAGGCGGACACCGGTATCGTGGCCCATGAATATTCAGTGGCCAAGTAAATAAGGCAGATAGCGCTTGACATGTTTAACACCCACCTTTGGCACCTTGCCTCTACAAAGCCAACAAGGTGAAGCAGCGGAACAAATATGTTGGTTGTTTGTGGGCGGCAACAATCCCTGCTGATGAATTGGGTGGTTTTTTTTTGAACGAGGAGAATGAGTTTCAGTGGGCGAGCTACATCCAAATAAGCCGGACTCGGAAAAAAACATCTGATTTCCTCTGTCGGGTTTGAGTTGCTAAACTGCTGGGTGTTTTTTTTAGGCTGGCATTAAAATGAAAATATGTAGCATTATGCCTTGCAATATGCTGACATTTACACCCTGAGAAAAAAACATGTTTCCCTCAGCTATTATACCTGCTGCTATCAAAATGTTTGCTCTCTAAATATTTACCAACCCAGAGTCACATCTAAAGCCTAACACAGGCACCTTGAGACTTCCTCTTTTTTTTTTTTCCTCCAAGTGTTGTGTCCCAAAGGAAATGCAGTGAAAGCACTACAGACTATCTTGCAAGTGAGTAAACTCTCTGAGCACACAACGCATTCCTCCAACACCTCAAAGCCGCTCAGAGAAAAGAAACACATATCTGCCACCAACAAACCGCGCTGCTTAAAATCAGAGTGTGACAAGAAAAGTAAGGTTAATATTGACGCTGATATTTAGCGGCAGGCTTTTCCACTTTTCTGAACAAATGACCCTCTATTTCTCACAGACTACCTGAACAGTCATGAAAATATTTTGATTCCTGAACAGATACAGGTGTCTGCCAACGATTTATTTAAATTGTATAGAGCCGAACCCTAATCTGAAAGGAGGCACAGTTTTATTGAATGTACACGGAGTGCATTTCCCCAAAATTCTGCCCCCTCGGGAGGGTTTTCGGACACCTTGTTCTGGGCTACAAAAAAATAATAAACGTATTTTTGCGGCATATATTTTCCCGATTCATTGATTAACTGTTTGGCTTATAGAATATAAGAAAACAAATTAGAAATCACAATTCCTTTTAGACCAGGGTGAAGTTTTCAAAGATATCAAGTGAAACTAAGAAAAGCACCAAATACACAAATGACATTACAAACATTATTTTGTAACATTGTGATGTTAATATTCCCTTAATAGGGTTGTTAGCAGCTCATATATGATCCCACACTTAAAACGCACACACGTGCAAATCATATATTCACAACAATCTGAGCGGTCAATGAAATGTGAACACAAAGGGGTCATGCGGAGAGCACCACCCAGCTGTGTCTCTGCAGCCTGAGCAAGAACACAGACTCAAAATGAACTGAGTTGTGTAGGCTACCACTCAACTTCACACAAAGCCACACACACACACACGCACTCTAACCTCCACTTACCACCAGCCCCACCCACTGCTCAGTGCACCCTGCCTCCTGATAAGCTGGTTTGCCAGGCTTGCCAGCGCCGCTGATGGCTGCGCTTGCACAACCGCTCCATTGTTTCCGTGCAGAGTGGACAACTGCACTTTGGACCTTTCACTGCAGGGAAAGTCTATTTTGTTTCCCTTCAGGGCATCCACTGTGGTTTATCTGCGAGCTGCCAACCACACACACTTTTAACACTGCATTAAGGATATCTAAGGATTGAAAACATAAACAGTAGCCGCTGCGTATCCGGTGCCGCTGCTGTTAAGTACAGTCAGATTGCCTGGCAGCTGATTTTTCCGGAGCTTAAAAAGACTCATAAAAGGCAGCCGAGTTATCTGGGTTGCGGGAACCTGATCCGCTGCCTGGCTGACCTTTTTGCGCGAAGCAATATTAAACGTAATAGTTGGGCTGGGGTTAAGTGATTGCAATTTATGAGTCCATTTCACACGAAAATAACCCGGCTATACGCACAAAATACAGAGCTTTGTCAAACTTAACAATCAGCTCAGTGTCTGTCTGCTGCGAGTCTGGCTCAGCGGAAGGCTGAACAGAAGAAGAAGAAGAAGAAGAAGAAGAAGAAGAAGAAGAAGAAGAAGAAGAAGAAGAAGAAGAAGAAGAAGAAGAAGAAGAAGAAGAAGAAGAAGAAGAAGAAGAAGAAGAAGAATCCACACATATAATAGTTTTGTTGGGGGAGGGGCTCAAACTCCGTTAAGCTATCATTGATGTGTTTTGAATAGATGTTGCATCTGGTCAACTGGCCAAAATGGCTTAAGTGTATCAAATCCATTTTCCTGAGTGCACCGAGTGTCAAAATGAAACATTTTCAATTTAGCCCCTTAAGGTCCAAGATTTCGTCAGCCTGCTGTAAAACAAGCTGCTTACCGTGCAAAAACAGGCTGCAACACATCTCTCAATGTGGCCCGGGCTTTAAATTAGCCCGACACAATCCACATAGTTGCTTCACTGTGCAGCCAGAAAAGAGCGCCATGACTTTCAGGCAGTCAGCTCAGACTATAAAGAAACACCGTAGCCTACTTTGCACACTCCTCACTGCTCTCTTTTCAGCCACATCCTCTTGGATTGTATGACTCTGGTTAAAATGCAACCATTAAATATTCATGCGGGAGGGCTTTCACCCGTGAAGCAGTTCCCCCCCACACCACCACCCCTCTCTGAGCTTAAGAGAAAGTGAGAAACTTTTTGGATTTTAACTGACAGGAGCTAAATATTTTCTTAAAAAAAAGAGAGAAGCTTTCTGAGGTTTAGCACAGCGAAGACTTCTCCTCTCCGATATCCAACTCCGCTGATATGAGCATCGCCTTCTCGGCTTTCATCCTCATTGTTCTTAAGATTTCAGACTGTAGAGAGACTCTTGTAAATGAACATGACAATACAAACTGTGAAGACGAATGAAAACAAATACTCCGTAGCTGAACAATGACACGACGAAAACTGATGGTTGACAGTCACTCCAAAGAGAATAGTGTGTTTATAAAGGCATCATAACCTATTCATTGCTCATTCAATTTTGACTTGTTGTCTTGACTGTGAATATGCAAAACATTTCCTATCAGCAGCAAAAGTAATGGCACAAATAATTCATACTTTTCCTCTTAGAACTCCTGGAACACTGAACTCCATTATACATAGCGAGTTAGAGTCTATAAAAAGCTTAAGGATGAAATGATGTCTTCCGGTATAGACGGTGGCATAAACACGGCTGAAATGTGATTTTGCTGCAGTGAACATTAGGGAAATTTTTTGAGGCTTTATTTGCGTTGATGTGATCCGCATACAAATCCAGGGATGCAACATTCGGGGCTTCTCCAAACAAGCAATTTTGTAGACAAATGAGGCAACTGCTCAGACATGCACCCAGTCCTTGTGCCCCGAGGTGGTACAACATGTATGACACATGTATGTACACATGTATGACAACTCGTAAGTTGATTTCGGAGAATAAAACGAGGCCCGACAAAAGCATTCATTCTGATCTCTTCCATTTCGTGATTTGGGAGTAATGATTCGTGCCACTCACTAATGAATGAGGGACTGAACTAATCGTTGGGATATTTGGGAACAATATCAGCTTGCTGTAAGCGTGCAGTCAATCTCCATCCGCGTTTGGACAGCGCGCGCGTTTGAGAAGCGTGCGGAAGCTCGGATCAGTCTTTCATCGGTCGTCAGAAGTCTATCCTGTTCCAGCATTGAGCAGCTGATTTGAGATGAATCACTGCCTTTTCTCTTCCTACTGCACCAGTTCGAAAGACGCCAAAAACAGAGTCAAACTTTCCAGCGCTGCTTGTCGCCGTCTTTGATCCCAGACAAATAAGAAAACAAAAAGTGGAGGACGGCTTGCGAAACACCGAGGCTTTTCAGAAGCATTCTTCCACTCTTGGAAGGCTGCCCGGTCTTTTGAAAGGTGTCGGTGACATTACCCAATCCCCCCCTCCCCCAATTAAAATGGATTGAAAACATCCAGGAAACACTGTAACGGCTAATATCATCACAACTAGCTTGTCAAAAACAAACTAAATATAGCGATCAGAGAGACCAAAAAAAAAGAAGCCCTTTTGAGTTCATAACCAGCATTTAAATCGGCTGTAATGATTTACAATATGACAAGACGGGCAAAATGTACTGTGACAGCTAGAATGGGACCCAACATAAATATAATTACAGCTCACATGATCTTCCCCACCTCCCTCCTCCACAGGAAGTGTCTGCCGGTGCCACACAAAGAGGATGCATGACACGCAGCCTCGAGTGATTTTGCTTTTTCAATTTTGCTCCTTAAAAACCAGCTGATGCCGTGAAAAATAAGAAAAAACAACAACAGAGCCACAAAACATCCGGGATGTATCAGAGCTCGAGTCAGCGAGGTCTTGATAGCAGGTGTGTTTTTCTGAATTCAGGAGGTCGTGGAGAACTGTGGCACCAAAACCAAGACGTTTGACCTCGAAACATCCCCGGTCAGGAGGAAGCACAGAGTGTGTGGTGTTTCTTAAAGAAACAGCTGCAGCTGAGGACGAGTACATTAGAAGGATGGGTGTTGGCAAATAGGGCTGAAACGATGATCGTCAGGAAATATATCTGCAACTGTTGTTCTCATATGTTGCTTTTTGCCACAAAAAAAAAAATCCCTGGTTCAGACTTCTCAAATGTAAACGTGTGCTGATCTTCTATGATAGGGAATTACATGTCATTTGGGTTTGTACTGTTGGTTAGAAAACACATTTAGAGATCGCTAAATCAAGAAAAAAGAATTGATGGGTTAAATTGGTTAAATTGGTTGCAGCCCTACTTTTTGCAACAGAAAAGAAAAGACAAACAGATCAAATCATCATATTCATCAGAGTCCTGTAACCGACTTAAAGGCAGTGAACAAATCCGCCAGTGAAGTCGGAATATTTCGACATTTTTTGGGAAATACTTGAAACAAGTTGATTTGTATGAGAAACGGTTTGAAACGACGTCATTACGAAGGGCTTTAAATTATCGGCACACATGCTGCTGAGGAAATATTTTGAAAGCAGAATCATAAGGACATAAAAGAGAAAAGTGTCAACATGACAGTGGTTTATAAAAGTCGTGAAGCACCCAGATTTGTCTGCCCCCGCAAAAAAAAAAGAGTCGTAAACTCTGAGAGAAGTGGCAACACATAGGAGTAATTCTTCAAAAGAAACCCACTGCGCTCAACCCCAGTGGCCAGCCCAGATTAGGTTTCACATTCCTACCTAACAAACACACACACACACACACACACACACGAGAGAGAGAGAGGAGACAGAGAGGTGGAATGAGACACAGACACTTTCGTTGAGACATTTCCGACCTCAGACTATTTCATCTCGCTGACGATGTTTACACTATAAGTCAAGCACAGGGATATCTTCTCTCTTCGTCCAAGATGTGGAGGATCAAACCCTCCCCCTCACACACACCCCTCCATCTCCATCACCATCACCCTTCATGCTAATGTAACACATTAGTGAAACCAGCGGCGCACCCTGTACGTCCATGGTGACGCAGAGGATGCTGAGCCCTCAGGTAAGCCATCTCTCCCTCTCCCTCCCTCTCACCTCAGCCTCACACCTCAGCGTCTGTGACTCAAACATGCCCTCCTCTCAAAGCAGATGGTCAAAAATAGCGTCCGCCGTCAACATTTTTGTAAGCCGTGGGACCCGTTGGGCCACTCCTGTTTGCCAAGAAGGAGTAGGGTGGGGGGGCAATATGTGTGTAAAAATAATCCGGTCAGTTACAGCTTCTCTCTGTTTGATACTGAGAAAGTGAGAATGCCCAAAAGAGCTTATGCAATCTGCACCTATAAAGGAGTGAGGAAGTGTGCCTGCATATGTGTCTCACTGTGTGTTTACGTCCAGACAACAGTTCCCAATTCATTACTGTTCATCAGCAGCAGTAGCCGTTAGATCTGTAATTAGTAATTACTATTAGCGTGTGAAACGATCTCTCGTCTCTGTTCGTTTCACCGAAAGCCGCCGCCGAGGACGGGGACGGCCCGCCAGCCCACCGGACGAGGGAACATAAGGAAACAGACAGGACGTGTTTACAGAAGAGTTATTTCAAGTCAGCACTGGGACGGCATCGCACGTGGCTACAAGCCATCAGTTGACACGCTGTGCCGATACACAAACCAACGTTTCACATCCTGAGAACCTGGGTCAGTCAGAGACACACTCGGCAGTGCACCGAGCTGTTAACTCTTTGAACCCTGGCCATGTCACGGATTATACGGTTCAGAATTAATTTGGCTGATCAGAAATACTCTCGATGCAAAGTGCTATGACTCAGCGCTGTTCAGCATCAATAGTGTAAATCGGGAAATACAACGCTGTAATTCGCTTTGGATTTTGGCGCTCCCGTTGCCTTTTTCTGTTTATTGTTTCCATATTTGATGTGTATACTTTGGCACTACAGTCCCCATCATGCTTTGAGTGATGTAAACAGGAAGTATTACGTTGCCACAGAGCTGGCAAGTTACCCGTGTGCTATGGGCTGTTTTATGCCGATGTTTGTTGACATTGTGGAAAGGCTGATAGCAGTTCGTCTTCACACGACAGACCACAATCACCTGCATTGCTTCGACATTAAAGAAAAGGTCTAATGAGGGAAGATCAAGGTGCATGGTTCAAATTATTCATCCATTAAAACACGGAAGCTAAAGTGCTCTCATCCAAATATAATACAAAACATAAACGCATACAAACAAGGAAAAATAAAACGCTTTCCTTATGATTTCAAGCCGTGCGATTTTTGACCCGAAATACATCAATCGGATGCTACAAGGTTAATGTGTTCCACCCCACCCGGTGCCGAGACTCCTGTCGTGGTCTTCTTTCACTGCCCGCAGCTGTCACGTCGGTGTATCAGCTCCGGTCTGTGATGCATGGATCACACCTGGGTAACCGACCGCACACGGACACCGTGTTCGATCGAAGGTGCAGTGTAAGCTGACACGCGGGCAGTGGGTGTGGTGTTACTGCTGTCTGCGCTTCATCAGAGGTTGGACTGTTTTCTTTGAGCAGGGTGAGAAAAGTGAGAAATCTGAACCCCCCCCCAGTCAACAAATGCTGTCGCGATGGACTTTGGGAACTTGTGCAGGATATTCTTCTCTGTTCTTGTGACATTTCATGGGCAATACTATACTGAACAAATCATCAGTTGGCGTTGTCGTCCTGTAATTCTCACACAGCTACTGTGCAAACGACATAATCCTGAAGCTTTATCTGCCGAGCCACCGCTGCTGCTGTGAAGAGAGTTTGTATCTTGTATATTTGTCAGAGAAGGCACCGAAACTCGGCAAAATGAATGAAGGCGCTTTTCTCTGTTGTAGCTCTACCTATAGGCACAGTTTTCTATGGAGAGCCCTGAAACCAATTTTCTCAGTCAGGTTCTTCCTCTTAGCGACACCAACGTTTGAGCTACTGGTTATTCCAGGCACCAATCAGAGTTTATAGCACATAAAGCATCCTGATCCTTTAAAGTCGATTCATTGAAACATGGCGTAGACAAATAATGAATCATTAATTCCAGCGATTAAAAACAGAGCAAAAGCGACAAATCAACATGTGCTCGGTTGTTTTCGTACGCCATGTCAATCAGATAGGACTACAACTGACGATTATTTTCGTTGTCCTTTAATCGGTCTATTATTTTATCTGTTCATCGGTTAGCCATTCTATAAAATGCCAGTTGTTTTTGTCCACAACTCAAAGATATTCATTGAACTGTGATAGAGTCCAAAAACCAGAAAATACTCATTTAAGAAGATGGAATCAGAGAATTTCGATGTTTCTTCTTAAAAAATGACTCAAACCAATTTAATCAAAATTAAAACTGTATTACCAACTGATTAATCCTTGCAGCTCTACAATCAAATGTGGTGAAGCACATCTATTACTTTTTGGGTGTTGTTAAATCACAACTAGCGATGTTTTCGAGTGCTGTAAACGAAATCCACTTCTGTTAAAGAGGAGCGTCATCATTCAGAATGGCAGCCTGTGCGATCAAGAAGCTCCGGAGACCTCTTCACTTTGTGCCATGTCAGGTGTTTTGTCACAGTGACTATGCAAATAGGAAACAGGTGAAATGCAAAACAATATTTAAATGGGATCCTCTCGCGTGTCGACATTAGGCAACAGACGAATTACAAACTGTGCAACATGTCAGAGATTTTCATCAACTTGTGTTTTACAACTCGATCGCAAACGTGAAAGCATTTGACGTCTGTGCTTTGGGGTGGAGTGGACGGGGTGGGGGAGGGATCTGGAGGGGAGGGGGTGTTGCTGGGGAAAGAGATCACCCTCAGACCGTTTCTTTGAGAGCGAGAAAGAATGGGGGGACGGGGGGGAGGACGTTCGCTGTTTATTAGTAAATCCCAGTTAATTTTCCCTGTCAGAGAACAATGAGATCTGGACCCCCGCGGGCTCTGTTGAATGTAATTCCAGCACTTGCTCAGAATCACCTTCATTACTCATCAGAGGTGTGGATCTCTCTCCTCAAAAAGAAAAAAACCCAACTTCCGGAGCGCGCTCTAGACTTTGTGATGCGCTCCCCCCCCCCCCCCTCCTCCTCCTCCTCCTCCTCCAGGAGTCTTTCCAGCGCCTCCTTTTCTCTTTTTTTTCTTGAATAGTGAGATTACACCTCTTGAGACACTTTCACATTTCCAGAGCAGCTGCTAGTTTCTCAGTCTGAAATTTGAAGAGGGAAACATGTCTGCCATGCAACACTTTCTCATGCTGCAAGACTTGACAACCCTTCAAGGTCCCCGGGTTGGATCCTTGTTTCATTTATAGAAGCTGAGACTTCGGAGAAGCCGGATGTTATTCATGATTCAGAGCCTTTCATTTACACTTAACACTGCGGCGCTGCGCTGTGACATCATCTGCGTATGTTTTTCACAGCATGTCACATTCAACATGCATGAGTCTGCGACTGCTGGGGGGCCTCAAAAGCTCCAATTATAGCCATCGCGGGTTAAGACTCACAGATTGGATCTAGTTCATCATGGCGCTCTCTAACTCGCCTGTTTAAGTACCAAAACCCTGCTGATGGCAACCAAAGTATTAGTGTGTTTTAATTGCATTTCCATCTCTTATTTAACTTCCATGTCATGCAGATCTTCAGGAAACCTGACAGCCAATGCAAGCACATAATAACGTCAACCAAAATAAATGAATGATTATTTTCACTCGCAATACATTTGCTCCATTATTTGTTAAGCCTAAAACGTTCACATTGTCTCAGAGCCCTCATTGATGTCTTCAATTCACTTGTTTTGTCAACAACTATCGCTCCGGTGACATTCAATTCACCGTGAAATAAAACAAGAAAAGCTGCAAATCCTCATATTTTAGAGACAGGAAACAAAGACTGTGTGAATTGACCAACTGATGAATCAACAAATTGTTTCATGTCATCCACGTCTTCCACAAACACAAACAACAAAGCCTGCTCGAGCTGCAGAGATTCGTTAATCAATCCATCAGCCGAGTGACAGAAAATGCATAGGCATGTGATGATTTTTTAAGGAAAAATGTCAAACAAGCATCCTAAACATGAAGATATCATGCTTTTCCTTGTCATATGTGATCGTAAACTAAATATATTTGGGTTTTGAGCTGTTGGTCAGAGAAAATGAGACATTTGTGTTGTTTTCCTGGTGTACCAAGCAGGCGTGGGATCAAGCCCAAAATACAGTTTTTAGACCCATTAATCACAAGTTGTGTGTTTTCTGTTCCGGCTAACTTCCCCTCCAGCATGGCTGCAGCTGTAAGAGGAGGCAGGCCTATTGTTCAGACTAACAAGGGGCGCAGAGGTCACTTGCATTTTCACAAGAGCTTTGCCAGAGGGGTTCGTGGAAGTAGCCGGCACACAAGTCTGTTTGGTATGGATCTACACTAAAGCTTGTTCTATAAAGTCACATCACTCCCAGTCTATTATAAAGGGGGATAGATTAGATTAAGTGAGATTATGCAGAGAGGGGCTCCCTAAAAAGAGCAAAAATAACACACTCAGTGCTTAGCAGGCGAGTCAACAGTGGGATTTAGCCAGGAGGACACGTTCAAATCCAGTGCTAATATGCACAATGGTCATCCTTCCACGGGCTCAACTTGTAAGTGGTTACAAATGTTGTCGCTTCAAATTTCCACAACACATTTCCCAAGCTGCAGCCGCAAACAAAATGCACTTTTATTGCCATATTTTGGTCATAAAGATGAAATTGATCTACAATCTGACAAATCTCAAAACCTCAAATTAGGGTTATATTTCTTCTGTTCATCAAACCGTCATCCCTCCTGTTAAGCCCTCTCTCTCTCTGCGAGTACAGTTTGTACAATAACAACTCCTATCGCCAATGCAACCGAAAATATGCACAAAGTGGTTGCACACTCTAACGTGATTAAATGATGTGTGGTCTGGCGTCACTCCCAGCACCTCTCCCATCCCTCGCCTGGCTCTCTATCTATCTCCCTCCTGCACAAACACACACACACACAGACACAGATTCCCTTTCCCTGAGCAGTGTTTTGAAAATAGAAGCTTCATATTAACAGTCAACAGTCAAGCTGACAGGTAGTCTGGCCATTCTTTCCATCATAAAACCCCTCGCTGGATATCTTGCACAGTACACATGTTGCTGCCGCTCCGTGTCGCCGAGGCGGAGCGTCACAAATCAACACGCGCACACACACATGAGGAATGCAGAATAACACGTGGGACGTTTTCCGTGGTGTGATGCAGAAGAAATTCTTATTTTGTTTTTTTATTCTGAACGGTGGATGAAGAATTCAGATCCCTGACCGGAGTAAATAAAACTAAATACTACATCACAGGTCAAATAACGTTGGCAGTGTTTCTACTTCAGTACCTCGGTTACTCATGTAAGCCCCATTTGAATGCTGTGACTGCTCAGAGTTACGGTAAGTTAATCAGTTGTTGTTGTTAAGTCAGGGGTTCAAAAGCTGGGGGTCATGACCCCTCCAAGGGTCGGCTTGATAAATACTGAGGGGTCACGACATGAATATGGGAAATATTGGACAAATGCAACAATCTGAAGATAGAGGGGGAAATCACTCTTTGGTGAAACTCATGGCCGACTTGTGATGACTGGCTGCAAGTACACGCGTTGCATCGTTTTAAAAAGGTGCTGTTTGACAGCGAACTAAACCTCATGATTAAGCTACGAGGACTGCCCACTGACACACTTTCTGTGCGGCGAGCGCCACGCTTGCCCTGCTCTCTCCTCACTCATTGGAAATAGCCTTACCAGCACGGTGATTCATCCCGGGAGTTTATTCTCTCGAGCAAAGACAACACAAAAAGGACCTTGAGCGAAACCTACACAAACCTCCCACAGCCTCTGACCGCGGAGGAAGAGCAGTCGGTCGCTTTTACCCCATTGGAGTGCTCAAGAGGGCTCTCCGTACGCAGGAGCTGTTCTCCGCAAGTGGAATTCCCAAGAAGAATCAATAACATTGAGGCATTATACAGCGTCTAACGGCCCTGTTTACCAGCTGCTGTGGCATACATTGTTGGTAAAAGGCTGCTAACCATTGGGAGAGGTGCTATGGTGCAGAAACTGGAGTAAAATATCTTACACATCAGTATTTATCACATTAATACTTGGGTGTAAAATGACATTGCACACTGTGTTGCGTTTCAGGAATATGTTCAAGACAAAAAGGAGCATCGGATGCAGTATACAGATAATATTTCAGAAGGTGAGTGTGGCTAGTTTGAGACACACCGGCTCCCCTCACAAGCCGGCCGGCATACTGCTGGAGGTAATGAGGCCTCTTGTGTGTCCTCTCTGATCTGAGAGTTGAATAATTTCCCATGTGGCACAGCCATTTCCAGCTTCCGCCTTTACTCTCACCTCGTCGGGTGGGTGGGTGGGTGGAAAGGCGAGAGCAAAAACTCCCGCCCTGCACTGAGAACGTGTTGCCGTTGTCAATCCACAGTGCCACACACACACACAGACCTCAGGCTGGCTGCAGTCGACACAAAAAAAAAAAAAAAGGCTGCTTCAGTGTTTGATAAAAAAAGATCCATTGGATTTGATGGAAAAACAAAAAAAGTGAAGCTTTTGTTTTCTAGTTTTAGGTTTGGTTCCGCGTCAGAGGCAGCTCAAGTCAGCTACAGTTTTATTCTGCCTCTCTATGTGCGGACGCTTCTCATTGGTCAGTAGGAAACTCGGTTAATAAATGGTCAACTTCAGCACCCAGACACACGTGCTGGGTTGCAGAATCTCTGTTTCAATGTGTCTTTTGTTTGACGGCTGGTGTTTCAACATCAACTAGAAGACGGTCAGCCTGGTGGGGTCTGCCCCACGGTTATTCAGGAGCCCAACCTGGGGGCCCCACAGAGGTGGGTGGGGAGGGAGGAGACAGGACAGCAAACCTCCTCCTCTGTCTGACACCACTCTAATATGTGACAGAAGCCGCTGGAAGTTTGAAGTTTGGGCACACACAAGCAGGGGCTCAGATCAGTGCTGAATCCCACGTGCCATTGAGTCAATGAATTGAGAGGTGGCCCACCAAGGGATTTGCGCATTCAAGCGACCAGGTGCGTAAAAACGGCAGCTTCCAAGTTTCTGAGAGTTTTAAGCGGAGAACCCTGTCAGATCATTAAACCCAACAACACCCTGACATGAAATATGTTAACAAGCTGCTCCAAAACTGGTGTCGCCACAGAGGTTTTACATGCCCCCCCCCCCCCCCCCCCCCCCCTCAGCAGCTGGGTCCAAACAGTCTCCTGCGCGGGACGACTTTGGATGCTTCAACAGCTAAAAAGCAGACGCGAGGCGAATGAACTTTCACTGCAACATAACAAAAACAGGAAGAGCTCCTCCTGGACATCTCACCAGAAAATAAGACGAGAAACATCTGCACGTGCGTTTCAATTGATTGCCTCCTTGATGCCCCCAAACTGGGATTTGCACAAACAGAAATACATGTGCATGAACACACTCCCCTCTCGGGCTCGGAGGCAGGTCATGGGAGCAGAGTGTAGCTTACGTTTTCCACTTGGCCGTGCTTTTTGCTTCCTGGACAGATGTACAGTAAGTGAAAATGAGCCCATGGTCCACATGAGAGGCCCCCTCTTTTCAATCCCAACCGGTTCCATATTCACACAGCAGAAATGTGAGGAGTCAACTTGTTAAACCCCTTTGCGAAGCTACAGCAGCAAGATAACTCCAGGCGGACATCAATACACTGACATTTAATAGTACACACGTGCGCTGGCTGTTAGCAAACTTCAGGAATAAACGTTTAACATGACGTTCAATGAAGGATCCGCGCAACTGCAGTGCCCGCTGTCTTGTCCACAGTCATCCTGCAGCCTGCATGCAGCACCAATATAAACCCACATGAGTACAAACCATGTGCTTCGTGCACATCAGAAGCCAAAAGGTAAAACAAAAAGCAGGAGCTACCTCTAAACCTTGCGCACACACGCACACAGACGCACATGATTCATTCTGCAAGCAAAACGCATACAGGCTGCTACAATGTCGCCTCCGAGCCCCCGAAACGCTTTCGGAGATCAACGCGGCATCTGTTACGAACGAAATGCACAACCTGCTTCACAGCCCGCCGCTTCAATCCCCACGGCACGGAGCAGCCCGGTACTAACTAAAAAAGCTGCGGTTTATTATTACGGGCTCCGACGTGCTCCTCGGTGCCAGTTCGAGTGGTCACTCTATTGTTGAGAAACAATCTGAGCCAAAGTGGAAACAAAACCTTTTCCCCGAGACAAAACGCCTCGCAGCGCGCGACACCGGGAACAAGCAACGCTAAGTTTGCAGTTACTCACCGGGTTATGAAGCGGAGAAAGTCCTCGTTAATTTTCGGCTTCTTGTTTTTAAATATCTTCCCCCCCTCACGGCCACTGAGAATGGGCTCAACGTCAGCGGGTGAGTAACTGAATAGACTCAGAGAGAGCGCAGTAAGTTGAAGTGTCAAATTACATCGGCTATTCTATTACCAAAGGGACCCATGCTCGGTGGCTGCTGACAAAATGTGTCGCGGATTTTTTTCTTACGCGGAGAAGAAGACGTGAGGAGAGAGCCGGGAGCGGAGCCGGACTGTCGCTCAGCTCTGCAGCCATCTGGTCCACTGGATCTGCTGGATCGACCCGGGCTCCCAATGCGTGGTGTGGAATTGTGTGGACATTATTTGGGTTTAGGGGGTGGGATTTTTCAATGAGCGCACACACTGAGCACTGACAAGTCACACATTAAGATGGAAATTAGGCATGCTGGGTATTTTATTCAGTAGGCTCTCTCTTTATTGATTAATTTAACTGCAGATCGTGGTTATTTATTGCAATTTAAAATGAATTATTTATCATAATGGCTTCTAACGAATTCATATTGATATGAACACACCACTATTTACCACTTAATATTAACAGCCTATAATTAGTAATAATACATAAACAAACAACAAATCTGTAAAAATTCCACGACAATATATGCAGTAAAATCGTAATAATATACAAATGCATATACTACTACTGCTAATAAAAATGCATTTAAAATAAAAATAAGAAATATAACATAATGAAATATTCATATTGATACAATGTAAAAACAAAATTCATGTTTATAATAATTATTATTATTATCATCATTATCGAGGATCTTTATTGCAATGAACACCGTGATTACAATATAGCAATTTATTTGACGACACTTTATACAAAATAAACATCCACTGTAATGCATACAACAGCCTATTAAACATAAACAAACATGCGCACGCCCTCACACCAGTGGGCATTGAGGCATGCACACACGCGCGCGCCGCCGTCCCGTGATCCTCCTCGGAGCTACTGACGCCACCCTCCGTGTTTTGCAGGTCGCCGCTCTCTGATGGAAAGCTCTGAATAACAAAGACATGTTTGAGAGCAGCAGCGGCATCAGCAGCAGCAGCAGCAGCAGCAGCAGTCTGGGCTGAGCGCTGACGTCAAGGAGCGATGACTGTGCCAAGCAGCATCCAGACTCCAGTCCACGCACGCGCGCGCACACACTGACCTGCTGCTGCCACTGTGACCTGTTTGGAAGCACCCCATGTCAGAAGTTAAAAACACACACCCGTGCCTGCTGTGATTGACTCTTCAAAGTCGGGATGTGATTAGGGTCAGCATGGAGTTGTCTCTCTTGTACTCTTATGGTAGAAGTCACCATGCCAGTGATCCACTCTGCTGGTGGGTCCTCCGAAGCCCCCATGCTTTCTGGCCTGTGTATCCACCCCAGCTGTCTATACGTTAGGGGGAGGGCTGGAACAATAGGTGCCATTTGTGCTGCTAAAAGGTGACAGGGAGCATTGATTTCAGCCCGTTCCAGGCTTGTAAGCCATCCCTGAATTAGCTAATGTTAACATTTCCCTCTAACGGAGATTGGAAAATTTTAGACAATTGTGATTCACAGTGTTCATTAAATAAGGCAATAAAGCCCTACGTGTTCAATAGGTGATTGTTGCAAGGTGCATCATAAACAACTTACATCTATAGAAGAATGCTCCTATATTAAAAGATAGTATAAACAAAGAACAAACTGGCAAACAGAAGAAAATTAAAGTTATACCTAAATCAGTAATGATTTAGTCCAATTAAAGCCAGACAGTTATTTTAGCAGTCTGCAGTGCACATGAGGTAAGTTGTATGTAAATTGGCTTCTAACAATTAAAACTATTCTTTTCATAGCCAGAATATTTTTCGAGTATGAGGCAAAAGCGTTAACATTGTAGCAATGAATGCATGACGTAGACGATGGAGAAGTTTGGATCTAGACCATACAGCCCATTTTAAACACAGCCGTTGGGTGCTCTCGCTGATAGGACTTCCTAAATTGTCGCCTATTAAGTCGCTTAAAATAGCTCCCATTCACCAATTTGTCTCAGGCCACTTGAGCTTGTCACACTCAGCTGGAAGAGCCACAGGTATTCTTGAGGGGGGATCTCATGTTTGATCAAATATGTGTGAAGTACTTTTCCCTTTTTCCTGGGCTGAGCTACAAATTGTAAGGATGTGATGCATCTTTCAACCAATGAAGAAGAAAAAAAACACCCTCATTGACTCTTTCTACAGAACGATGAACCATCGTGATGTAAAATCTTCCCAATACTGTTCCACTGGGATGTTTTGAGAGGGATCACCCTGACAGACCTGTGATCACAGTGTTGTGACACTTTCTCTCTCAAAAGCGATGTGACACCTGTGATGTGCGAGGGCCGTGCTGGTGCTGCGGTTAACACTGTCACACCACGGCGAGACGTATGGGATTGTCAGCATTTTCTGAATTCAGTTTCTGGATGGATATTGCGCAACACTTTTCTGATTTCAAGCTGCACTGATTCAAATGTTTATATATCAACTGAGGGGAAAAATAACCGTGAGTAAAATGAAAGGGGCCGCTGCAACAGGATTATCATCTTGATTTAGCTGCAGCATGCTCTGCTTCAAACCACCGGCGGTGGGGAGAATGAGGCGAGGGTGCCCGTCGTTTTCTCATTTCTTCCACTTTGGATTTAAGCAAATAAACAAACTAACAAGTGGGATTTTCAAGAGAGGATGGGCCAAGGCTAGCTGGTTAGCATGCTCATCTCAGTAGATGTCTCTGCAACACAATACCTAGACGTCTTCGACACAACACAAACACTGTAACTTCTTCACATTGTTGATGTTAGTTTATGTTTGAACCAAAATGCTGGCCATATTTTGCACATTTAAGACCCAAGTTTCAATGACAACGATATTCTTGCATTTCTCCACTGATACTTTTCTTCCTCTGAGATTATATTTGCCACATGGAGACAAATCAGAGAATTACTAAACACATGGTGGATGCTGGACCTGCACGTCCTGCCGCTCCTTACATAAAAAAAACAGCACAATGTGATCTTTGAAAAGTGTGGGCAGGGAGATGTATGTGTTTTGATTTACAGTTCCCACCTGGTTTATGAATGAACAACCGGCAGGCTCCAGAGACCAGCCCACATCCTCCGCAACCAACCAACCGCTGGCCCTCTTCCAGTCCAAATGTGTTCACTGTGCACACTTTACTCTGCTGCTGGACAGAGAGCTCATGCAGCTTGGTGGTATTTCTGAAAATATGGAGAGAGCTGGTGTTGGACTCAAGCATTCCTAAGGGTCTACTTAATGTGATGTCCAAGAGCTGCGCTGGCAAAATTTTGCTTCACTTTCTTTCGCTGAAACACAAAAATGGGACTTAAACTATCACCGCAGAAAACCGATTTTGTGCTTTTTATTTCACCAAGAACCTTCGCAAACAACTGTGTTGTATTGGAGGGGGGGGGGGGGTGTTGTGTTATGAGATGTGACAGCACTGCAGACTGAGCCGGAGCCTGGTCAACAAATAGGATTGCATAGGATGGAGGAAATCAGCAGGGCACTGAGGAGGATAAAGAGGAGGGACAGGGCTCTGCAAACAGGAGACACCTATTGCCCTCCATTTGACAAAAAGACATGAGGGAAATGTGATAAACCCCATTGATTCTCATTACAGCCGGAGAGGCAGACAGAAAGAGACCAGACATACCGAGACAGGTTTGTGGCGAAGCCTCCCGATGATTTCCTCTCCTTGTTTTTTTTTTTTTTTTTATTCCTTCAGACTTGTTTTGAGCAGCACCAGCAGAAAGCTGGCTGCCGGCACCCCATGCTGCTCTGCTTTTGGGGGAACGGAGAGCCAATCAATGTGTGCTCACAAAGGGGGAAGAGCATTCAGAAAGCCAACTGTTCCCTCAGGCCATGGGCAAAGAAGAAGTGGGAGAGACAGAGGGAGCCAGTGCAGGGAGAGAAAGAGGCAAGGGGCTTGACAACATGTTTCCTTTGCTGCTATATACTGAGAGGAACAACACGATCACTGCAACACTGACATGCAGCAAATATTAAACTGACTCTTGTTCACTAAAAGGCACAAATGGAATAACGCTTGTTAACAGAACATCACAATGGAGATGCTGCTAATGATTAATTCGATGATCAACTCATCAATTCATCACGTTGGATGAATCAATTAGCCGACATAATCCAAAACATTGTGAAAAATGACACGGTGACAATTAAAAATGGCAACCAAAACCCAAATATTGTCAATTAACGATAATCAGAAACTGAGAAAAATCCTCACATTTCAGAAGAGTTTGGAATCTTAAATTATATATAATAAAATATATAACCCCAAAACTCAGATTTATAAATTCTACAATAATAGATAAAAGCAGCAGAATGTTTTCTGTCCAGTAAATTGAACATTTTAAAGGGGCACTCCACTGATTTAGTCTTGCACTTACATCAAGTTTGGTTACATGTGAGAGATCGGTTAAAATCAAAAGCCCTCATCTTTCAAAATGCACATTCCCATTTAATAAGGCTTTTCAAAAAGTCCTTCAAACAACACATGAAAACACACAGTTTGTCTTTGCCCTCTGGAACGACCTGAACCTGTTTCAAATCACAGATGGAAAATGAATCAGTTTCATGATGTAACAACGCTGTGGTTTAAGGTTTGGGCAAAAATCAATGGGGTCAGGGTTAGAGGAAGATCGTGGTTTTGGCTCGGAGACCTTTGTTGTCATGGTGACTACAACAAAAAATGTGGTAAGGTTGACTCTTAGGGGCAGATGTTGAGAAACAAGAACCTTGGAGGACATTACACAGCTCAAAAGATGAGTCATACTACCCCTGACGAGAAAAGTGATTCTGATGTGTCCTGTTCTCCTTTCATCATTTCAGCTCACACTGAATAACAACTAAATATATCATCTTATGCAGAAAAAACAGTCAAATGTGGTTGCAGCGACTGCATTGTTCAAATGAATAATCCTTAAACTAAATTGTTGATTCCTTTTGTGCCTGTGTAGACTAACCGGGCAGTCAACCATCATTTCAACTCATATTCAATCAACATGAAATAGAATTAAGAGTGAAAAATTGTAGCTGTTTTGTTTCTAAGTCTGTTGTTTCTTCTATGCTGCCGTCTTGGCCAGGTCATCTCCAAAAAGAGATTTTGAATCTACTATCCTGGTAAGATAAAAAAAAAAAAAAGGAATTATGTTTGACAATTTTACTTGAAACATTGCTGAGATTATTCACTACGTCATTCAAAATGAAAACTTGCTGCATAGTCCAACAAACAGGCTATCTTGCCGTCATCAGAATGATGTTTGAGGAGGTTTCTGGTTTTCCTTACAGTATAGGTAATCCACTGATCAGTCATGTGACCTGTAGATCACCATATATACTTACTAAACATCATCCTTTAAAAAAATACTCTTAACAAAATACGATATTAACTCTCAGTGGAACATAGCAAGAGAAATGAAGAGTACCATAAAAACAAAACATGTGATATTGCGACCACTTTTTTCAGCATATTCATCAGCACAGCTTTAATTTTAACAACCATTTTTCAACTCAGCATACTCAAATCATTATTTTAATTTTTCATTGTTGGTCAATTACTTGTTTCACCTTGTACTCAACAATAAAGTATTTCTATTTACACTGCTGTTCAGTTATTGGGTGACTTTATGGCTCAGCGAACCTGTTGAAGCGTACTGTATGTGTGGGTTATCGATGTTTTGTCATGCGCTGGGAATTATGTATAATTTGCGTCAAACAATCTCTGCGTGACAGATTGAGTTCTCAGTGGGTGTTCCACTTAATAAAATCACTGAGTGTAACAATTCCCACCTTGACACCTCTCTGTTTCCTCCCTGAGGAAAAGGTGTAGGTATATTGCAGGATTTTTTTGTTTTTGTTTTCCTTTTATGTATTAGCTGACAGGAGGTTAACTAGCTATTTCCAGCCCCATTATTCTCCTGTAACTCCAGGGCAGAGTGAAAAGTCAATTATAGTCAAAGCATACTGTGTTTGTCAGAATCCCGGGTTTGTGATCTCCTCTGCGGAATCGTTTCCCACTAAATGTGAGTGTTTAATTATTAGCAAGGCATTATAGGGCTTAATGAGATACCACAGTAAATTGCATTGCGGTTTCATTATGCACAAATAAAAAAAAGTATCTCACAAAAAGATGTCAGTTCCTCAATGATATGAGAGCTAGTCCGTCCAACGCTGTGACATTTAAGTAAGATGCTCTCCTTTTCTTTATCGTAGAGGACGGGTTCCAGCTCCTCAGCTGTGAAATATCACATGCTTTTTTAAGGTCAGGTTGAATCTCTTCAGTCATTTTTCATCAAAGGAGCTTAGCTTATCAATTCCCTCTTGTGATAATTTACTTCTCCGACAGATGTCAACACACATGGTCTAAGATAGCTGAGAGTTTGTTATTCAAAAGTTCAAAAGAAAGATGATCAGCATCCCGGGATTGCAGTTTGTCATCTACTTTCCTCTCAACTGGTCAACATCCACCGTCAGTTAGTGATTTCTATTCTTTTCACAGAATAACGCACACCCCCAGAGAGCAGAAGTCAACTTGCTGCAGGTCTTGCTTTAGCAGAGCAAGAGCTGTGCCCCTTTTCCTTAAAATGCAACATGTTGCTTCATTGCATTGAGATCTCATGCGCGGATGTCTCATGTGTTATTGTTGCAAATTGGTGAGTGCAGAAAGAAGCCCTTGCCAATAAAGGAGAAATATAACTCTACGGGATAGATTTTTCCAGCTGACCTGCCTGACTTGTCCTCTGTCAGATTTGTCAGTTCACTAATGATCTCATGTTTTCACAGATGTCTGGTTTGTGACACTTTAGTAACAAGGATGTGATGTATGTACAGAGCAGAGGTCAATCACCTGGTGGCGAGGTGTCCAACTCAGACTGAAAGAAAGTCTTTTTTCTCTCCTGTCAGTGTTGGGCAGTCGTGTTACCTTTTTGTGGAAGGGATTACAATGCTAAATTGAAGGTCGAGTTGCATTGTGGGTAACGTAGGCGGCAGGTTTTGATGAAGAAGATGGTGTGGAATAAAAAAGACGACATCTGCTGCAGCATGAAACACATTTGACTTTGTTCTCAAACTGTCCATTGTGAGTACAGTGATGTTATATATGTTTATAATTATAAACACTGTGTGCAGTGTCACATCTAGAAATCATTGAGGGTTTTTACCCTGAAGATCACCAAATGCATTAAGTCACGATGCAGAAAAATGACTTACATTTCTTCATTTTAATGTACTTTATTTTAATGTTAATGCCCCAAAAATCCCAAAGATCTGAACGTGTGTTGGCAGCAGTAGCCCTGATTCTCTTTATTCCTAAAATACTTTTCCTAAGCATTATGCAAAGAGAGCAAATATAAACATAACCAAACCCCTTGACCTTTTGATGCCTTTTGATGTGTTATGCATCTAATTGAGCTAGAATCAGTCACTGCTGCCTTAGCCAGTCGGGGGTTAATAATGGGAACGGTGCAACAACTTGTGAAGCCCCATGGAGAGCAGCAGTAGTACCTGGTTGCAGAAGCACACATGCAAACACACACACACTTTGTACAGACACCCTCATGACAACATCTACTTCTGGTGCTTTACAACATCCCTCATACACCAGTCTGTTTGCCATGGGTTGCTGGGCAACAGGCTGCGTAAACATGGCACCTGACACGTCAAAAGAGAGAGCAACCAGGCGCTCAGGCACTCGTCTGCAAAGCTCTGTCGACTCCGCTAAAAACATGCACTTATTGCAGAAAATGAAAGCACACTCCCTCATGTGTACATACAATCTATGAATCTAGGCATATTTCTGAGTTACCATACTTAATCCAGAGACATTTTAGTGGTGTCATTGGAGATGCCATTTATTAATAAGCATTTAAGTCAGCATAGAGATGGATTAAGATGGATAAAAGAGCAGTGTCTCACAATAAATGGGCCTTGAAGACAGGGACTTTATCAGGAGAGCTGATAAAGATCTGAATCATCATAATTTCATTACATTTGCAAGGGAAGTGGAGAATAAACACAGGAAACCCTTTCCACTGGTGCAGAAGAATACTTGTGGAATAAACTGCGGTCAAATTCTTTGTGGTCTGTGTGACCATACTTTACCCTAGTGGTCACCGAGTCACAATACATGTTCAAAGAAGTAGCCGAGACTTTTTGCTTTTTTACAAAGATGACGATAGACTCCACATTATGTAATGTTTATTCCAGCCCGGTCTCGTAAAAATGACGTTCCCACACACAAAAAGTGCATTGTCGATTACGTTTCGAGGGAAATGTAAGTGACAATATTTTCTGTTTCTTTACGTATCAGAAACATGTTTCTAATGCTATTCTGGGTGGGTCAATGCAAGTCTTTCACACAGGAGACTGCTGTTTGTGTCTTTTGTGTAATTAAAAGTTAACGATGACTGATATGAATTACGTCCGTAATTTAAATAACGCCACAAACACAATTGTTTTAAGCCAAACCCTGATGTGTTACTAAATCTAAGCACGTACTTCAAACTGGGACCAAAATTAATTTCCCTCGAAACATGCGAATGCAGTTTAGTTGTATAGTAATGCTATTTTGTAGCGGGTTGGTTATTCCCATGCATTTTTAGCTCTTCACACATGGTCTGTGCCTTTATTGTGTGTTTCCTCAAGTCAATTCTTTTTTTTCTTTACTGATTTTGGTGTCACTGTGGGCAATTCAAGGAGAGGCCTTCACATTGATCTGTTTCCTACAAAAGACACGAGTTCAGAAACAAGATGGATTTCATATATCTGTCATTTGATGTGACTCCCCCTCTTTAAGAGAATATAGATTTTCTGCCTCTGATTTCGAGGAGTTAGGTGGGGCTGAAGATCCTCCGCCTCTAAAGGTTGCACTCAGTGGATTTTCTCTGCTCGCTAGGATCACAGACTAAAAGGTTGCACTGTACTGTATAAACTTTAAGCTGACATTTATCTTCGTGGTCGCGATGAAATCCTGTTTTCCAACACTAAAACTTGGTCCTAATGATTTGTTCCGTCTTAGCTGACTGAATATAGCTGCAGGAAAATCTCTCAAATATTTAGCAGGATTTGTCCACAATGTTTTCCATTTCAGCCAGATTAAATTGCATGTGAGTCCACCATCCCATTTGCACGATATATTCTGCAGCCACAATGTGGACAGCATGCAGCGTTAGCGCCATTAGTGTGCTAGACGGTCCACAAATCATCTCCTTGGTCCTTCCATCTAACTCCCTGCATTTTGGCTGGCGCTGATAAGGCCCCGCCAAAATGACATGGGGTCAGAATTTCACCACTGAAGTCCATGACAGAGATAGACTGTGTCCATCAAAATGTAACTTCAGGCTGTCTCTGCAGTGTTGTCATTTCCCAGGCAGTGGGATGTTTTGAATTAATCATAAAAATATGTGAGCGATAGCTCAGAGATAGTTGTGCTGGCTGAAACTCCTCTTTCCCTCCATTTCTGACACATTGTCAAAACATTTATGAGGTCCAAATACCTTTTTTGTAATAATATAAGATTTCAATCAAGTGACAGTAGTGATTATTCTATTTTGACAGCGATTGCCTGCAGATGAACTCCTGACTAAATATCGTGAATATTTTTGGGATTGTTATAGGTGCTACAGGCATTTATGTTCCAGAGTATGTTTATGATATATGTCTTTGATTGAAGGAAGTAAGGGAATATGAGGGCATTTTTAACCGCAGAATGTTGTAAAAAAAATGAATTAACTTCAATGGAATCAGTAGATTTGCTTTGGAGGCAAATAAATCTGCACGGGGCATTTTTGTAGAATTCGAGTTTGAAATTCAACAAATGTCTGCGATTGCAATCTGCCACTTATTGCAAACTCTCAGTGCTGACGTCTGATGCGACGACGAGCAGTTAAAAATGGAGGAAGCTGTCGTGTTAGCTGCGTCTCACAATCTAGTTTTATCTGACATCTTTGAGCATTAACTGCTCCACAAAGGAGAGTTTTGCAGGGATTTGCCTTTCCAGGGTTGAAGATAATATCTTATTGTTGCAGTATGTAACAGAGATTTCTGTCTAAGCACTTAATCATTTCCTCTTAATAAGGGATTATGTGTACTTTGTATCAATTCTACCTCAAACATCGTTCTCCAAATCTTAGAATTTAACATTCAAAATAACATACAATACATTAAATTAATTTGCAAATATTCCAACACCACAGCTCACGAAGTTATTGATAAGATCAACACAATTTCAAAGAACATATTAATACATCAGTGCAGCATCTGGCATGAAAGGTTGCACCAGTCATAAAGGATTAAACTGTGTGTGTGTGTGTGTGTTATCATAGAGTACATCTTCTGTGCGTAGAATTGATTTGTAAATACATTCTTAACAATTCCTTTCAAACTCAGCGAAATAAATCCCATTCAGACCAACAAGCTGCTGGCACAGCCTTTTGTTTGTCCCTGACTAAACAAACAGGAGCTGGAACATTGAATTGGCCTCTGTGTGCAGGTGTGTGTGTGTGTGTGTGTGGGGGTGGGGGGTGGGGGGGGGGTGGGGGGGGTGGGGTGTGTGTGCAACAAAACACAACTATTACTGTCATGTTTAAAGTCAGAATTCCCAAATCTCAATACTGAACGTGACCACTGTGGAAATAAATGATGTTGACTGCTATTATGATATATTATTTTTTCATTTAGTTTGGAATATACATAGCATATATTATAATTCTGATTTGGATATCTGTGTTTTTTGTATCTCCGCCAGGATTATTATGCAATTGATCGTGCGTGTGTACATGCGTGTGTTTGTGTGTGTGAGTCAGTGACTGAGTGTGTGTGCACCTCTGTGTCTGTCCACGGCAAGTGGAGCGCACCTTTCTAGTTTGAATTGTGCCTTGTCTATATTTTTCCATGCACGTGTATAGTGTTTTATGACAGAAGAAACACAAACAAGTGTGCATAAAATAAACCCACTGAGCATAAAAGACTGAGACAACAGCGGTTAATTCAAGTGATATTAGCAGAAACATTAAGATGAAGTGTCCAAATAACAAGTGTGAACAGCGGAAAGCCACTCATGCTCGAGGTCCAGCAGGACACTTGACACTACACAAGGACATCCTGAGGGCACTGCAACAACCAGAACACACACACACACACACACGCACACACACATGCACACAAACAATGATGCACCGATGCACTGAACCTTAAGACCTTGGAGAAGTTAAACCATCCTCATTTCAGCGTTATGTTGGTGCCAACTGTCAGAGGTGCCTCTTCCTGTTCCATAATGATGATCAAGCGCTTCAATCCGCGAGGCTTTTCTCTTTTTTACCTGGAGCCATGTTTGCCAAATGATAAAAGGCTTTTTATGATCCTACTTTTCTTTTCCTATATGTATTGTTTGACATATGTTGTCCCCTATTTTTCACTGACCCCTCCTTGAACTCAATACATCCATTTAATGCAGTAGATAAATGGCGGGGAGAAGGTCTCTGTTCTGGGACCTCTTGGCACTCGGCTCGGTGCTGAAAGAACACTTATCCCCACTCACCCACATCAAATTCATTTCCTGGCATTGACGCGGAGCAGCACCGCGGTCAGATCATTTTGAGTCAAGGTAAACTGCCAATAGTACACGCCATGAAACAAGATGAAACATGAAATATGTTGGCACACAATGAGCAGTGTGTGTCTCACCGCTTTCTTCCCCTCACTTCCTCTCATTTTTTTCTCGCTCTCAGTCACTTGAGCTTTAGTGGCGGCATAACCCCCCGAAAGGCAATTACCATGACAACAGCAGTCAGGATTTGCACCACAGTAATTAGTGCGGTAAAAAAAAAAAAAAAAGGAGGGAAGTACGCGTATCCTCCAGGATGAACCTGTGGCGACAAACGAGGAGGTAAAAACCATATCGGAGCTCCAGTAGCACACAAAGAGAAAAGCAGAAGGCTAGCTGTATCGGGTCAGTGTATTAAGATCTCCATTCATCACGATGATACAGTGGAACCAATGAATAGAGCAGCTACGTCTCTGTGGAAGTGATGTCATGCTCATGTCCGTAGTAAAAAATGATGGTGGAAAAGGGGCTCCTCCTAGTCTCAGCAGGGCTGCAAAAAAAAACAAGAATCATAAAACATCATCTGATGAAGAGACTCTTTCTTCAAGTATGTAAACAGCGGCTGTGGCCCTTGAGAGAAAGTGGGAGGGCCCATTTTATTTATTTTTTTCCTCATTCTGGCTGAATCTCATTGCCCTGGATATCAGCTTGTTGGAGGTGTGTGCCGGCTCACCTCCAGCCTTGCTCAGCCGCTGTAATAGATGTGTTCGTTGCTAAGTGGCGGTTGTAATGGGATGCTTGTTTGCCTTGCTCGGTGCACTTTCATCCTTCACTGTAGTGCCACGCGGCAATTTGTCTCACGGCTGCGGAGCTTTCCGCCAGGCGAAGAAAACACATCAGGCGTCATCTTAACACTCGCACATTTGAATGTACAGTATGTTGTACATGTGTGTGTATTCATGTAGTCATTTGCCACTAATTGGGAGGGTGAAACAGCCACATCCCTTTTTCAATTCATGCCGCCTTTGTGCACAAAAGGTGCAGGTTGTCCAGATGGAGAAGGGTGCCCCGTCGGGTGCAGTCCAGTACTGAACAGCCACATACACTGCAGTGCTCCATAAATAGAGGAGAGTGAGAGATGGGCAAAGGTGGAAGGAAGGGTAAAGATAGCACCGGGTCTCATCACACACACTCAGATTGTCACCAGCCTCAATGAATCATCCAATCATGGATAATCTTCATCGCTGGCCTCCAAAGAAAAGTCCCTGCTGCTGTCTCACAAACACTCCACACAGTAATTCCAAGAGGCCTCTTAATAATGTCGTGCACAGTTATTGCTGTTGTCAATGCATCATTTATATGTCTGAGTATCTTGGCCTCTATACACAGGCTGACCTGAGGTCAGCCCGCGGTGTCATGAAATATTCAGCGACTCGCAAAGCAGAGACTCGGCTTCTTTCGTTTTTGTTACGATGAAGGGAAATCCTCTTTGTCACAGCGTCATTAAAGACTCTTTCTGGGTTGTATTGTCAGATGCTGCCGCAATACTGGTGCAGTTACTGCAGCAGAGAGTGTGTGTGTGTGTGTGTGTGTGTGGTGGAAACACTCCACATTGCCTCTAAGTGACATTTAATTTAATTAGATGGAATCATCGGATGGTGCATTCTTGTGTGTTGCAGCCACGACCTGGATCTGTGGATTTGTGCAGAGAAATCTGGAGCATTAGAGAATCTGTAACCTCGTTTGTTCAGGACATGTGCTGTTTGCTCCCCGTATTATACGTGTCCCGAACTCAGGGAGATGTGTTTAGTGTATTTGCGCATGATTATTATCATGACAAACACCGCTCAAGGAAGCCAATCAAAAATGTTCAGTTATCCCAGTGTGCCCAAGTCTAACGCCTCAGCTTTTATCATTCTAGGTCCTTTCTAACCTGTATACTGTTGAAATGCTTTTACCATGTCCCACTATTGCTGTATTTTCTGTCTCTATATTTTACACGTGGTGACTTTGAAACGTAGCCAGCGATGAGGCTTAAGTGGATTCCATGGTATGTTTTGATAAATGGGCAGTGCAAGAGTCCTCACAGTGGACCCTGAGGAGGCTCTGATTTCATGTCATAATGAGACCCAGCTGTCAGAAACAGAAACCAAACTCTTTGTCAACACGTGAATTTTCACCTCTGTTCCATAGTAAGTAACACCAATGAGTGCTACTAAAGAGAGCTAAAGGTACAATTTGTCTAATTGTAAATACATTGGATGATTGGCCTAATTATAGGTGTCGCCTGCATTTCACAAGAAAACATGTTAAGGTAATAATCAGTGACATTTTCAGGAAAATGCAAAAGGAAATCACTTATTTGCTGCTGTTTATAGTCAATTGGTGTTTGCGTGTTTATACCGTATATTTATTATATTTGCAGATTTATCTGCACGCTATTGGGACAAATGGTCTGGTGCACATTTAAGAATACTACAGAAATACTACAATATAAGCTCATTACATGCATCGTGTCCTTTCAAAATAAACTTCCATCTCCCCACAAAGCTGAGGTTGAGGCAACAACACCACTGAGTAAGATTTAGGGAAAGAGCGTTGTTGACGTTAACTTCACCAACTAACGACTCACGTGACAATTTGTCGATTTAAAATTTTTGTTTTGCGCGGGACATGACCGCCGATTCCTTGGACAAAAGTGTTTTGTTTGTTCGACAAAGCTCTGCATTGGTCTTCACCAACTCCTGAGAAAAGTATATATTTATAATATTTACCAAGATGTCCTATGCTCCCAAGCTGGCCATTAGTCCGGCTGCCGTTTGGCACTGGGCAGGTAGTATGCATTAGTTTTTTTGTTAAATGTAGTGAAAGAACTTGCTTGCTTCATACAAACAGTGAGACTGAACACAGTAAATGTGCTGTAAAACAAAGAACAAAAAAAATGTAATTAGCGAAGCTTTAAGGGCAAACACCAGGGAGTAGTTTACTCCTGGATGCTTTCTTGGCTTATTTACAGGGATCTGATGCATGGCAGTGCATCTACACAGCAGGCCTCCCTGCCTGTGCACTCCACAGGGCATTCACATGAAGCAGACTCAATATCTGAGGTTCACTTGGCGCCACATGCAAATGACGACTTATCTCGAAATGGTGCCGGGGCCAGAGCCTGCGAGGCATGGTCACAGCCCGCTGTGGTAATTAATTTTGGCATTGGTGAGTTATATGTTTACCAAGGTTGGGTTGTGCCATCCCTCAGGGCTCACATGTGCGGTCAGATACTCCGAGACTACGCCACAGTCTGCACACGATAGGGACAGCACATCACAAGAGGTAGAAAGACGAAGGACGGGCTCATTCAGTATAAGTGCTTTGGTTACACTTCTGCAAAGAGCTGCACAGAATAGCAGAAGAGGAACACATTTCCTTGGGTGACCTCAGTAACAGTAGAAAACATTGAGGTAGAGCTTGACTTGGTGGTTTGCATAATAATATGACAGAGAATTTCTGAAGAGTCGGACTTCATTTCCCTCTAAAGTCGGGAATTCATCATCATGAAGTACGGGATGAACTCCTGGATGTGCGCTCAAGGGCACGAGCGAGAGGAAAGTGTAATCTGCCAGCACCGACACTGAGCGCTGACCCACGACCAAGGGCTGATGGGATACAATTTCAATCGACAGGCTCAGTCATTGGTAGGTACGGACCTGGAGCGCTTCAGGTCATATTTCTCTGGCCTTCATTAATTGGTATTTTGACTACAGTCCTCTCTCTTGTGGTAGACCACCAGTCCACCCACATGAAGTCCTTGAAGTGTGACATTGCAATTACACTCACAGTGACACATGGGAGAAAATCCCAGTCTGCTAACAGAGATCTGGCCGGCCTCTTCCCCTTTCTGCACTGAAAGGAAAAAGGAATTTTCAATAACATGGCCATTTATAGCTGCTACCACATGGCAGAGTGAAGCAGAGAGCAGAAGGAGAACCCTTTTTCACTATTGATGGTTGTGTAAATGCTAATGGTTTGGCAGTCAATACAGCATTACAGTGCCCCTGGTAAATATAATTATGATCCGGACACACTGTATAAATGATCACATGATTGATGTGTTACAGTACTAAAGCAGCACATGGCGTGGCCGTATATTCAGCACAAAGAAAAGGTCAGTGGAAATGGACAGAAAAATAACCAGACTGGGTCAATAATCCTGGAGTAACATCATCAATGGTGATGTCGAGACTGTTTTGTTTTTTTTACCAATGGCATTATTTATTAATTGGCAAAGTGTCTCATTTGCATCGGATAGAAGCGTCTGTAATGAAAATGCACTTCTTCTGCCATCAGCAAAATGAATGCAGAGCTGTTTGTTTAATGCAAATACAGTTGACATTATTCAAACATGATGCTACATACAGACAAAGGGAAATACCGTGCAGGTATATATGCATGGTTATTCTTACATTTTGCGCGACATAAACTTTCTCATACAAATAAAAAAAACATCTTATATGAGGTATTCTATTAAATTGTTTGAATATGTATTTTTGTATCTGTAGTGCATGTAACTTACCTGAAGTGTCCAGTGTGTGTGAGTGTGTGTGTGTGTGTCTCCATAAAAAATCTGAATTTGTCTTGGAGGCACAATTGTACTTGCATGACTAATAATATTTCTCTTATTCAAACTCAGAAGAATTAATTACGTTCCAATTAAGGGAGGTACTACAGTTCACATACATGAAGGACGCCTGTCATACAGTACCTGTGCTGTCCAGATAGTAAATGAATTGTTATTCTCATCATAATTTGTATCCAACTGCAAGAAACGCTGTGCAGCGAGATAGCCGGCCTGCCACTTTCACGAGCAGCAGTGTGCCAATGCTTCCAGTGGGTTGATATGAATTTGAAATGATTTACTGGCCATGTTATTTCACAAGTGTTCAGGAGTCAAGTGGCCACCTAACAAGCCCTCCAAATTAAATGACAAAATGGCACTTTATAATAAGACACACCAACATGATTACAGCCATTTGTTTGACATTATTTTTAAAAATCGATCTATTATACTGAGCCTTTCACAGACTCTCCCACCACGTCCTGGCGTTACAGCTAAAAGACAGTTTGGAATACAGTCAAAGGAAAAGGTACAAGTCTGCACATGTCAGCCAAGACTCCCCCCATTAAGAGCTAGACCTGACCCTGCACCGCAAAGTGACAAGGACAGAAGCAAAACATCAATAACCGAAAAAAAACACCTCAATGACACAAGCGCTGAAGCCCAGGAGTGAGTGGAATAAAGTGCCAGCAACTGGCAGTACCTTCATGCTTAGCAAGCAATCAATTCATAATTAAGCCTTTTTATTTTGCTCATACTCACAAAGGAAAAAGAAATGACAAAAATGTTTTATTGACCTTTTCATAGCTTTCTTTCAGGAATTTCGTTACTGTACTAAGGTATGAGTTGAAGGTCTCTGATGGATTTCCTCACACTTCCTGCAGGGGGAAGTGACCATTTTTTTAAGTGCTCTTGGGCAAAATGCCCAACACATCATTGCTTTAGTTGAGCTGCTCAACAAGACCGCCTTGGATAAATGGTAAACGGACAGCATTAAAAGTATGTAGGCGCGTTACGATTTGCCTCTCATTCACTTCCAGACGATATGAGCCACTAAACACCTTACAAGGTCTGGCACTTTCAAACAGGCAGGGATGTGTTAAGAGCTGCTCTTTTTAATCGACGGTGTGAGGCCCGTGGCTCGACACCGGAGGGCTGGCAGCTTGACGGCGTGTGTAGTCCGTGTAACACAAGGCGGGCAGAGCGGCGGAGTGTAATCACAAGGAGGGCAGAGGATGCCACGGGGTTGAAGCGGGTGAAAGACGGTACGACCTGACAACCCCAGACTGCAGGGCCAGAGTTTATATAGAGACAGGGGAATCATTAGTGGGCCCTGAGTCTGGTGTGTCAGGCTGCAGGAGGCGATCGGCTGGAGTGTCCTCAGCTGTGCACAATCACGGGTGTGGCCATGGGAGGCGTCTGGAGGCAGAGGACAAACACAGAGCACATGGCACACAATAACAAACAAGGGGAATGACAGAACACATGAGGAGAGGAGATCAGGGGAAACACACAACGGGTCAGACAGGGATCCTGGATCCTGACATAGATGGACCCATTCTTCCTGATCAAGGATTTAAAAGACATGCAGCAAGCACCGTCTGTCTCTGCTTTTATTCTATTTCAACCATTTGTGAGGAGGTTGCTTTATTATTTGAGTGAAAAGACTTAAATCCACATGGGTTTCTTTTACTATTCTGTATATTTTCTTTATTGTCACAACAAATACAACACACAAGTGGACCTAAGGGACCCCACTAGATCACACAGTGACAATCTGTCAATACACTCTCATCCCACACAATTTTCCCCTCCCTTTTTCCTCAGAAGAGTCATTCCCTCCTGCATTTCATAAGCTTTTTTTTTCCTTGAGGAGGGGTATAAGGGGGACCCCATTTCCCTCCACCTCCTTATCCCTAAATCCAAGCTGGTTTCCATGAGAAACGGGGAGGAATGTGTTTCATTAACATTCTTTGTGGATGCATATGCACTTCTTGTTCATCAAATCGAAAGCAGCCCACCGCCTCCCTAATCGAAAGCAGCCCATGACGCCTTTTAAGTGGGGCTCAAGTGTCTTCTAAAGAAGCAGCATGTCCATATGAATGCCACAAATGACCACATGTTTGAGGCTCGCTAGAAAGAAAAGATACAAATCATTTTGGCAAGATTATGGGACAGAAACGGTGTGAACGTGTGCCGCGATATCAGCTCTATGGCCGTGATTAACTGTTTGTGTCTCCAAATCAAACCTCGGCTGTAATGTTTAATTTAAAAAAAATTTGTTTCAGCTCTACACTGAAGTGACCACTGGTTTCGGAGCACTCACACACACATACAAACATACAAACACACAAACACACACATGGATACTGAAAGGAGAAGTGGTCTCATACAGCTGTCTGTCACCACACACTTGTTTTGTGGAGTGACATGCAGCTCAGCAAACATTGATGCTTCAATGACAGGAGGATGAAGCCATTATATAGCGGTGGAGTTTTACCCCAAATCCAACTGGCTCATGGGATTTCCCTGCAGTGTGATGGATGCAGTGATGTCTTGTAACTAGGATGTGTTCTTGTTTTTATCTGTGATGTGGTACATGTAGATAGTTTTTGGTGTTATGTGTCAATGTTTTGAGATATCTGTCTCTGAAACTTTTCCCAACGTCTCAATGCAATGGAATTTTATTCGAAGCATTGGAAGCGTTCTAACTGTTGACGATAACGTCTGTGTTTTGTTTAGAGTTGATGGTATTGTGTCTAAAACAACAAGTTTCAGTTGGGTTTTTAAATGTGATAATAGCCTAGAAATAGTTTGACGTTGTGGCTTACTCTCATGATTGTATGACAAAGCTAGCATGAAGAGTGGAAGCAAGGAGAAACAGCAAGCCTATATATATATTTATATATAAATGAAATATATAAAATCTAAATGGCTGCAGGCTGTAGTTTGAGATATGAGAGAGGTGTCAAGCATCTCATCTAACTTTTACAAGTATTTCCAAAAATGTCAAACAAAATAAATGGATTTCCAATAATAAATGCATCCATCCTCATGGCCAGATACCACCAGAGGTAAGTAGACCATTTAAGCCCTGTCACCTTTTTGACAGCCTCATCACATCCTTCACCTCTTTATGTTGAGGCTCATGACTCAAGCGTACTATTCGAGGAGATGCTGTGACTCAACTGGCCACAGACACAGTGACTGTGGCCACCTCCTCGAAAATCAGACAGAAAGTCATTGATTTTCCCAACCCCCCAAAACACACCCCATCAGAGTCAGACGGCTGGCGTGGTGAACATGCACACCATCTCACATACGAACACGCTCCTCAAACCCGGAGCCCTACCCCCCACCTCGACCCCGGCGACCACCCCCTTCTTCCCCTATCTCTTCCTCTCTCTCTCTCTCTCTCTCTCTCTCTCTCTCTCCCCCTGTCTCATTTATGCCTTTGCGGAGCAGCTGCTGCCCAGAGAACTGAGGGAGCAGCATTCACATCTGAGCACATTAGTCACCAGATGTCACCTTTTGCTGCTAGCCCATCGAACATCCAGGCAGACAATGCCCTGTGCATTCTGAACATCTGACTTACGACGCCTCCTACAAAGGGGGCTGGGTGGCACTCTGGACTCCACCACGCCAAGGCTGGTGGAGCTCAAAGCCACGTCGACAGTGACACCTACAGCTTGTCCACACACAATTGAAGTGGAAAGCTATACTTGTGAGGCGTTAATATCAAAGACTGCCATGACATACACAAGCTGATGAGGGATGGGATCTCTCTGCAGAATGGATGACAGCCAGTGTTATTTTGCACCACAATACTGCTATTTCTTTCTTCACAAACAACTTAGACAGAAATATGCTGAGCATTTGGAATGTTTACGAGTTTTTTCGGTGTCCTAAATACGTCTCAGCTGCTGAGAGTTCCGAGAGTGGAGAGATGCTTTCTGACAACCCTGATGTTGCCTCCGACACCTGCAACAGATCTGCTGCTGTCACCTTGAGGGTATCAAATGTGTGTTCAGACCGAGAGACAGCAGCTCGGCGTGCACTGCACTACGGACATCAGAAGAACAGACATAAGGACATAAGGAGAAGGCCAAGCAGAAGGTTTCACTCAAAGGAGGAAGCAGTATAGGAGCAGAATAGCAACAAAAGCCCAGAGGCATAAAATGTATGAATTGCACAAATCCAAAACTGGCACATGTACTTATTTAAGCCTCAGGTAGATGTGAAAGTATTTTTGCATCTCTTTCAATCAGGGTCACTTGCACTCTTAAATATTTCATGGTAGTCTGGTAATCTCACTCCTCTCTTACTCCGTGGCTCCATTTATTTATTTATTTTTCATTTTCAGACTTGTACTCTTCAGATGCTGACTCAACTGACATCACTTGAGGTGATTTATTAGATTTCATGCAGCTCCCTCTGGTGCAACAGGAGGCTTTAAACAACTTTTCCGTCACATGTGCGTAGTACTTCCCACAATGATCGCCAAATCTATGAAAATAAGTCAAGAAAAATTGTACACCAGACATTGATTTGTTTTGAGGTTTCATAAGCCCAAGAGGTTGGGAAGCACATCCGACTATATGACACAAAAGACACATATCACATGTCTGCTTATGACTTCACGCTGTAGTCTTATATCCACAGATCGTTGCCCTGGATCAGACGAAACAACAATTTAAATGCTCTTTTACTTCCATTGTTTGTCCTTGTTACGCCTTATCAGCAGAGTGATGCTTCCTCCTCCATCCTCCCCGCCTCTCTCTGCTTCCTTCTCTCCTTATATTAAACGATGGGTGGTACTTTCCCCTCACAGCGCTATCTGCTACGTCGAGTCACCTCCAGACAAATTAACATATTTATCATCAGCTTCACAGACTTCAAAGTCAGTGCTTGCTTCTCAGAGAGATGGGGAAGCGCCACCAGGAAGCCGGCGCAGATTGCAAAGCACTAGGTGTTCCCCAGGGATCAAATATCCATTTCGGTAAGAGGAGGGGGGAAGCAGAATTCAATTCATTTATTTGCAGTGGTGATGATGTCCTTAGCAGTGACTTTAAATATTTGCTCAGTGCTAACCACAGCTTTCACCACAGCTAATCCTGGAGGGAGCAGTAAAGATTTTATTTAGGGTTTCCAAAATGTGCAAAGAAGGATGCTGTCAAGAAAATGATTTACACACCACGGCACGCGGCATAACATTCATTGACAAAATAAACTGAATTTAAGTCCATTTACATGAAATATCAAATCATAATGCAATTTAACGTCCTAAGTGTGCACTTTATTTTTGCAACTATTTTTCGACAAATCCTCTAATCTGCACGTCCGTGCTGCCAGGAAACTGGATAAACAGTACAGTAAATCTTCAGGAAACAGCATCAGTACCTGTTCCTGAAAGCAGCTTGGGTCAGGCTGCATTTGTCCTCATTGAGTGCACACCTGATGGACAGCTTGTCCCAGTGTGTGGCCGGTGAAACAGCCACTGGGGTTAAAGAGAGGTCAGTGAGCAATGGGTTTCTCATTGCATTGCTGTACATGACAAGCTTGAATTAAAGGACCTATGTCCACACTGACTAGGTGAAGAAATGATAACATTTAGGTTCAATACACAGTACAGGATTCACACTGTTCATATTCTCACGATATTTTGAACAAAGTTGGACAGCACATGTAGAAAATGTATTATTTATCCTTCCTTAAGGCCTAAAACGTGTGAAAATTTGTGTTGAGTCATTCGCTAGTTTTACTGGAAAATGCTAATAATGCAATTTCTTTTATGAGCATTACAGTTTATTTTGTTTGCACAGACCTAAACTAAATTTAGGAATAAAAATGTCTCGAGAAAAATGTCGCAACGACTTCCTCACCTTCTCCAGTGTAAAAATGACTTTTGTCTTTTGTGGGAAAGGTAGTTGGACAAGTAACTAGTAGTGGTAACAGGTATTAATTGGCTCCAGCTCGAATCAGCAGTGATGGAAACAAGACACTCGGTGGACACTCTATTGTTGTACTTCTTTTCTGGCGCTCCTCCGTTGGTAACTTTTGTCTTTCTTTGTCAAATCAGCCATGAATGCCATCCATTTCCATCCAAGCAGCACTCAAACATAATTCCAAAGCATTGAGTTTTAAAGAGAGACAATTTTCCCACAATTAAAAAACCTGGCATATACAGGCTCATTTTGGTGCAAAATGGTATGAGTGAGTGAGTGAGTAAGTGATGAAGTTGCTGAGCAATAAAGTCACACCAATGGTCGGTCAAGTGTTGGAGTTTCCTCACTGGTTTGAAACCATTTGCCTTTTATTTACCTTGAATGCAGTTGCGACTTACATTTCATTACGACAGGATTTCGCGGTGCTCCTTTTCCTGTGTGACCGGACCTTTGCATGGTGCCTCACCTACGCAGTATAATGATGTAGTCGACATCGACAGGATGCCATTTCTGTCTATTTCTCACACGGCACTACACAAAGGCGTACTGTTGTTCTGATCCCTTATGATGTATGCTGATACTTCCTGTGAACCACCACTGTGTTAAATGCCTCATCTTTTCTCACACATTGTCTCTTGATTCTTAAACATACATGCTCTGTTAATAATGTGATTTGAATCATTAATACGCTACATTGTAGGCACCCATTATAATTGGAAAATTAGTTACAGCACAGTGTCTAACTGCTTCCTACAACACTAATGCCATCCCTCTCTCTGTGTCATCTAAACCCTATGCTAATGAGGCTTGGGCACACAACATGCAGGAGGTTGAATATCAATTTAATCAGGCCCTCCCTGCAGGGGCTTTCAGAGGGAAATGACAGCCAAAGTGCATTAGTAATTCTACTGCTGTCACTTCTCATAGCTGCTTACCTTACAAACAAACTGCTCTAATGGCACCTGCCTGCTGGGCAATTTAGACACTGTAGAGGCAACAGAACATGAAATGGACTGGAGACCACTGACCTAAATAAGAAAGGGCCACTTCTAAATAAGGAGTGGCTGTCTTCTCGTTGGAGCGGAAAGTAGATGTGCAATGTGTATGGACAGTTAAGATACTTAACTGTAACTGTCTCCACCTGCAAGAGCTTTTTGATTCGAAATGTGAGAAACAAGGCAACAGTTACATCAAAACCTTGGGGAGAAAAAAAGGAATCTCTTGATCTGAAATGTCTGCTAATTTATTTGCCATCAAACATTTGTTACCCTTACATCCTACGTACCTGATTAATATCTATAGATAGCAGGCACAAATAAATACTTTAATACGCAAACGAATAGATAAAAGGAAGAGTTCATTACCCCCACTCATACAATTGAATTGCATTGACATAATCCCCTCTTATTCCTCAAGGGGATGGGGGAGGGAGAGAGCATGATGGGATTGGTGGTAGTGTGTGTGTGTGCATATGTGTGTGTGTGTGTGTTTGTGTGTTGGGGGTGGTATGGCTCATTTCAGTGTCAGCCTCTGTACATCAGCAAGGGGGGGGGGGATATGTCGCTTCTCACTGCACCCAGTGTAGCAGTCCATGTTTTCATTTGTTCTATGTCATCATAACACACTGAAGCTACCCAGTGTGTCACGACGAGGCCTGATTTGAACATGATGACTGGGTAGCTAGCGACACCTGTTGTTAATACTCACATACTGACTCATTGATGTTTTGCATTGTTTTTGATTTTGAAATGAAACTCATCATGTTGCTTTTTATTTGTCGCACAGGACTGCAAGTCCTCTCCTCCAGCCGACTGCATGCTCAATATACTGCGGGCCAGATGCCTCTTAGCAGCCAGGCCCCTTCGCATCAATATGTCAGGTCAATAGTGTTGGGCGGTATTGAATGTGTCAGAGAGAAGACTTCACTCGAGGAGGTGGGTTGGTGGTGGGGCAGGGGGACGGCATCCAGGTCTCCTCCAGTCGAGATGAGCCAAGTGGTAGCATCAGATCTATAGAGTCATCCTACTGTGGAGGGAATACACTGTGTACAGCTCGACTGAAACTTAACACTTCCAAATCATTGTTGCAGAACCTCGAACTCTAATTCCCGCTGCCACACAGCAGCAGACAGACCTTGATACTTACAGCAGACCTTTACACACACGCTCTTGTTCACGAGATCTATTTATTTCTTTTTGTCTGGTCTTTAACATGGTCAAGAGTTCTCTCACGGGCATTACATACACCCATAATGAGGAGCAGCCTGGCGTGATTAGTATTGTCTTGGGCACATATTAAATCCTGATAGGATGACACAGAGCAAGACTAAACATTTCCCATCCAGTCATGGCGACTTCTCATTTAACCGTGGCAGATACTGAGGCAAAGGGGGCGTTTGTTTGAGCACCGCTCAACGTTTCATTTCCCCCTTAAGGATGCATGAATATTTAAGTGGCCGCATGCAAACGATGAGACTACCTGATGGTCTGTTCAACCAAGGCCGGCTGTTTTTTCAGTAGACTCCCTCTCGTCTTTAACTACTACGGCGCCCCAGTGAGAGTCCCCTTGAAAACAATTGATTCATAGTCATCAATCTCATAGCCGAGGGCTTGGTAATCACAGCCAGAGAATCAAATCTACCACACTCCTGTTCCACTAGGGAGAGAAGTCTGTAATGAAATAACCCTCCTCTCTGCTTTAATTGTCTTTTTGGCCAATGGCGTACATATTCAGGTTGTTGGGTTGTCGTTTTTGCTTGTGGAATTAGAAGAAATCATTGGATTAAGGCGTGTATTATACAACCTCTGATGAATCAAGACAAAGATATGCATGATACACATGTTGTCTCCTTAACTTGTGGTATCTAGGCATGCAAAGAGCAGAGATTGTGAGATATCTGCCTCTGAAGGGCTTTTAAAAACTCAACTGCAATGTGTCTTTCCATAAACAACATCTTGGTCACACTGGATAAGCCACACATCTCACCGTCAACCTTTATCACAAGGACTGTTTCTTTAGCAGAAACTAGTTTCAATTCAGGTTTTTAACATCTAACAAAAAACATATTTTTGTAATTTATGGGAACTGACCCTTCATATGAAAAAAAACAGGATTAAAAGAGAGACTTAAATGAATATAGACGGATACACGCGACACACGCACACTCTCACACGGCTCTGATCTCTCGGATTGTGCTGTATGCAAATGTTTTGCCATCAACTCAGCCTGGCGGAGAATGACAGGAACATTTGATGCAGCGCAGCTTTTTAGTGGAGTCCCTGCAGAAAGCTATTTTCACAGGATGTTATGCATGCATTTTTCAGACAGATTGCTGCAGGAGACAGGAGCTCAGGAGGGAAGCAAACATGACTGGAATGAAACACAAGCCGTAGTCTGCTGAATGAAGCCAACCGCCTTAAAGAAAGCTGAATTTGTCATTCTTTGCAGAGCCAAAACGACATTAAATCTTTGACATCTTTTCGAAAAGCTACATTAAGGAGTAGCATGTAATGACAGCAACATTTTAACATTTTATTCTCACAAGCATGACTAATTTGGCTGTTTCATGATGCGACTGCTTATTCACACGAATGAACATGCAATACTTGTTCATTCATTGCATAAATTATTCCACCAATTATACAATAAACTGTGAATCCCCATGCATTTACTGTAGTTTATTTACATCATGTGTCATGCTATCGCACATGGGATTATTCAGTAAGACGCCTTTACAAAACATTAGTAATATTCTCAAGCTCAAGCTTCCAGTTGTGAAGCTCACACATTAGAATCTAAATTGAATATGAGAAATACACAATGAATACGAAAGAAGTGACTTCCCTGTTTCAAAATGACATGGCAATCTTTTATATTTATAGATAGATTGGCAAATGAACAGGAACAGACCGAGAGGTTTGAATATGCATATAACTGCTATATGGAGGTGGGGCACACAAGAAACAAAGCAATGCAACTGTAATCTGATCACAGAAAGGCCGATCTTTTCTCCAACAGATTATAAAGAACTGCATTTTAAGTAACAGGATCATTTTTAAAGCCCCTATGTGTGGGATTTGTAGATTTATGACATTGGCTATAGAGACTATAGAGACATTGTGCCAGGGAGCATTGCATGCTAATAGCCGCGTCATGGATTCGACTGGGATATTGTGAATGAAGAGCTGACAACCACACACAGAAACAGAACAAATCACATGACAAATATACAAGTAGGGGCTGTAACTCCACAATAAAGATGTCGCTTTGCTTTTCACCAGATCTCAGTTTCTAAACCATATTTAACTTCAAATTTATAGCGCACATGTCCATTATCCTGCATGGTTAATGGACCGTTTGCCAAACCCCGCCACTGATCAGTGACCAATCAGTAAAGCATAAATGGAACCACTTCATCATGACTTCAAAAGCCTTCAGCATAACTAAGCACCGGACATATTACCATAACAGTTGCACTCTGCCATAGCACATCGATCACATAGGCTACATTGAAATACTTGCACATGTATCCTCTTACATTACGCTGCCATTTATCTGTGGTGCATTAAAAAGAGCACAGCCAGTGAGTGCTTCAAGAAACGGGTCTGTTTTCTTGGCTTTCTGCTGTCTTTTTCCTGAAGAGGCCTCAACCCAACCCTGCCATCTGCTGGCTCCATCCAGGTGAACAAAAACTCATACCGACAGATGAACCAAAGCACCCCCCGGCGTTCCCACTCTGAGCAAAAGATGTCAGACTTCCTCATCCTCCAGCAGCGTTGCTCTTTTTTTGAAGGGGTTGGATTTTAAAAACATGACACTTGTATGAGCAGTAACTAGTGCTCTCTAAAATAATCTTGACATCAAAAAAAGGTTCATTTTTGGAGGAAAGAGAAAGCAGGAGGGAAAAACAGAGTGTGTGTGAGGAGAGAGAGAGAGAGAGAGAAGTGTGGGGAGTGTCGTTGGAGGGGGTTTCAATGCTTCTAAGAGATGCCTAATTTTCCAGCACCATCTGTTCCTGGTTCTGCGAGCTGGAAGCCTCGCTTGTGTCAAACACCTCCCACACGCTCCAAGCAGCCAGACTCCAACAGCAAGGACTTCATCACCTGTTTCAAACAACTGCACAAAGTGACCCGCTGCATCCGTTAACTACTAATCACACTGTGTTTGATGATGTTGTTAACCCCGGTGGTTGAGAGGTTCCTTCCCTCAGGCTCCTTACAAAAGTCCCAACCAAGCAGTGAGCCACTGCTCATCTGTACTTCGGAGGACGACAATGAAAAGGCTGACGGAGGAAGAGAGAGGGTAGACCGGACCCGACCTGGAGGCTGGAGTCGACCCTGCTGCCCCCCACAGGAGGACAGGGAGATAGAAGGACGACAGAGGCGCATGACCGAGGCCATGCTCCTCCATTTCAATCAGCTGCTGCCGTCTCACATGGCAGCAGAGCATCCGGAGGGGAGGCGCCGTCATGAATCCTAATTGCTCCCTTTTCACCATATTGCAGGGTGTTTCTATGCAAATCTGTCCAGAGAGGTATCTAGTTTATGCAAGGCCAACTGTATGAACTGAAATGTGAGCAGGAATTTCACTCAGACAAAAGCCTTGGTGGGGAGATGCTGGTGTTATAATTCATTTGGATAAATTATTCATTTTGCACATGGCTCTCCTGAGTGTAGGACGGAGCACGGTTTCACACACGTTGCTAATGTTTTGACATGTATGTATTCCACTGCATCGATGGGCACCGGCCTCAAGTTAAGATATATGGCTTTAATAAGAGTGACGAAGATGCAAAATAAATGAGGAGAGCGCAGTCCGCGGAGAGACAGGGAGACACAATAACATTCTTCTTCAGCATGTGGACTTATGTGGCTGTTGCAGCAAATTCTGCCACATTTGTATACAGTGGCGGCTGGTCAATAGAGGGCCATGAGCCACACAAAAAAAAAAAAATTAAAAAAATTATAATGATCATAAATTATACAAATTGTCAATATTTGTGTTTTTGAACAATGGAATGTAACCAGTAATGTGTGTAAAATATGATATCTGCGCAAAATATATGCTTTTCCTGCTCGTCCTCTCCTCCTGTGTGCTCTCTGCTCGTGCTCTCTGTCTGTGTGCACGACACTCTGAGAACGCGCAGCTTGGGGGGCCTGATCGTTTTGGCCCAAAAGAGGCGGGTCTATGAAGCAGTTTAGCCAATTGCTGATTCAAGATATAAATGAGTGACATACAATTTAGCCAATCAGCGCCCTCAAATAGATTCAGCTGTGGGCCAGAACGATCAGGCCCCCCTCGCTGCGCGTTCTCGTCAGGAGAAGTCTCTACAGGCGCCAGCGCGAGCACTCCTCCTCCAACACCCGTTTGAGAGGAGAACTTTGAGGAGATTCTGCAGCCAAAGAGCTGATATCAGATCAGCCTGACCTCACAATCAGACAGCAGACTCGCAGGAAAGGGAAGCAGTACATGCGAAGCTTCTGTACTAGCTGAACACCAGACAGGTTTGGCTAGCTGCATGACGTCATGTTAATCATTTATTTAGCTTTTTAAAACAACGGGGACGGATCCAGCACGGACAGTTACGGGAGTGAGGGATGAGGAGGTAAGGAAACATGAGAACACCAGGGTAGGGAGTGAGGGATGAGGAGGTAAGGAAACATGAGAACACCAGGACACACATGAGAACTCTGTCAAGCTACATATTAGACAAAGTGAACATCTTTTCTTCTACATAGCTGTCCTCAGTCTCATCTTAACTTGGTCATGGAGGCATCAACATGTAATAGAGATGTTAAATTAACAGTGAAAACTCATCATAGCTTAATCTAACATCAGTATTCATAATTACACTTCATGTTTACTTCACCTGATCTTTACCTCCTATAACAAGGTCCATAGGGGCATCTCAATAAATACACATGTTATATTACATTATATAAGTGTTATTTACTGATTGTTTTCGTGTTGGAATACATGTTAAATATTTAACTGCCAAGTAATAATGCGTGTTTGATACTTACATTTTTTTTGCATCAAATCATACTGGGATGTTTGCTGAAATTGATAGGATGGCCCTACCTAGAACATGTTCCACCAGCCGCCACTGTTTGTATACCTTTCTGAATACCCAGTCCTACACGTGTACAGATTTGTAAAACTATATCTGCGTCAATCTTCCATTTTTTTCATTGTCAAATGTGTGTGCTGACATGATGAAACTCCTTTATGTTTGATATTAACCACTATGTTTATTTCTACAGCAGCATGGCATGCAGTCAGGGATTAATAAAAGTCCCGATCATTGTATAACTGCCATGGACTTGTCTATGTGCCAGAGTAATATTTCACTTACTTCAGTAACAAAGTGCAATGTGTAACAATTGATGGCCTGGCTCACCTGTGACTCAGGATATTTGTCAGATCATAAGTCAGTTACACAGACAAACACAGAAAGTTTGTTCACGGTTGATTTGGACTTCTTGGCTCTGTAGCGCTAACACAGTTTCGGAAGGTTGTACCCTCTCTCCACTTTAGTTCCGGCTTTATCTTGAGCCTCTTGCCTCGGGTGGCACTTGTGGTCATCTGCTACATTGTTCCGATCTTTTCAGTGCAAAATCCCCTCTTTGGTTGTTTTATAGAGAATTTTGCACCGAAAAGACGACAGCTTTGGAAGATTTATTTGCCTCAGTCAAGTGAAGTCTCATATTAGCTGAAGAGTGCGTTCTTGCTCAGAACGAAGACTGTGAGGACTCATTTAATCCCCTGTCCCCTCAACTAAAACTGTGTTAGCACGGGATCTGCTCATGACTGGGCCGGCGGTGCTGTCAGAGCTAACGGTGCTTACCTGAGGGGGAACCGGAGGGTGGGTGATACGCTTCTGCAACCCAAGGAGTGGGGCACACTCACACGCACTAACATGCACTAAAAGAATGCACAGTCGGCACGGCTGTACTATGTGTAATGCGAAAAATAATCAAGAATATCTGTCTTCTCTTGTTGTCTGTATTGCATCCATTAAAAAAGCTCATTAAATAACAAGACAAACACGGTGTGCTGATTGATGACCAATATATCTTATAGACCAGACATTACTGCTGCTGTGAGACCAACGCTACACAACTCCATACGCCTTGTGCTGATCAATACTAGTTGTGAGAAGAATACAATGCAGCCCATCTCCATCCCTGCCCTCAGAACATACCCATACACTCAAATGCACTCTGACACGGGGATCTTATTACAAACCCGTCCGTCACAAATGACCATAATCTATACTGTGCTCCCAACGGCTCTCCCAGGAAGCTCCCCTCATTTCATTTTTCATCTCATCCTCTTTCACTTCATCTCCAGTAGTTCAAACCTACTATATCCAAATATGAGGAGACACGGAGGCCTGCTGTTTTGACAAGTTAAATCACTAAAGGCAATGATGTGCTTCCCAGCCAGTCGGCAAGCAGCGCACGTCGCCAGCCACCGCCTCGCTGTGTGCTTAACATAAACGTGTGTGTGGATGTGCATCCTTTTACCACGCGCACAGTGCTCCTTATTCCTGCAGACAGCCGACCCTCTGCAGCATCTTTTTGAGGTGAAATTGAAATGGATTGTGTAGCTCAATATTTTATTGACATCAACTTCACAGAATGTTGCTACAGTGACACCGGGGATAATTATTTCACCACAGATTTCTTCCTCTACGCGTTGCTCTCTCTCTCTCATCATCTCTCTCTCTCTCCCTCCCTCTCTCTTTCTGCCTTCCTCCAAGCCCTTCCATTCCTGTAGAGAATTAGTTCTGCATAAATTACCCAGTGGAATATTGAATCAGTCTCCAGCCACCAAAGGCGAGCCTGTGTGGCTGATTACCGAGCAGTGTGCACAACATGCATGCGGACAAACACACACAGAGCAAGAGGGAGAGGGGCCTTTAAGCGAGGAGCTGACACCATTGCAGAAAACATGGTAAGAGGAGGAGGAGGAGGAAGAGGAGGAGGGGGTGGAAGAAGGGGGAGGGAGGGGGGATCAGCCAATCTGGATATGGAGAGCAAGAGCTGTATTAGCCGCCCTAGCTGCACACTATCTGCTCATTACTTAGTCATTAGCAGGGCCATGGTTTTAAAGGAGGGAGGGATCAATCAATTGTCATGGGTCAATGTTTTGCAGCCCCATTATGAACCTTGGGTGGCTCTGTAAATTAAGCACAGTAATTACTCATGTTAATTACACAAAGATGGTGGTCACATTGATCTACAAATACGTTTTGCATAATGTAAATGGTATGATGAGTAAACACTGGGTTGCACTTGAGCATTTAAATGGCCGCCCCGCACTGATCAGATGAAAGCGGTAGAAAGGGAGCACTTCTCTTGGCTCTGAGGGGTTTCTAATCATTTATTTATTTTTAACAGAGTAGTGCTGAAACCATTAGTTAATCAATTAACAGAAAAAAAAACTATTTTGATAACTTTATTACCATTTAAATGTGAGGATTCGTCACTCACGTTTTGCAGTTTACAGTATTTGGAATACTTTAAGATTTTGAACTGTAGGTCAAACAAAACAAGCGCTAAAGACATCGTGTTGGGCTCTGGGAATTTGTGGTGGGCATTTACTACTATTTTCTGGCTTAATAGACTAAATGATTCATCAATTAAATGAAAGAAATAATCTGGAGGTAGCTGCAACTACAGCGATTAAGCTCCAGATTTAGTGGAAATTGGCAAAGGGCATTGTCTGGTCATCGCATGTCCTGAGGGCTTCAGTGCATACAAGTGAGCAAATGTGAATTTTACATAAATAATCTGAGAGCATTTCTCGCAATCTAAACCTAATGAGCAGGGACAGTAACCAAATCCCTGGACACCGAGTCTTGAGAGAGAGAGACAGTTCTCCTCGCTCTGAGATATTCAATTCCTCCACAGGGAGCACTGTGTGTGTTTGCTCTTGATTGGAAGATTACTGTATTTGATACATAGTTTATATACACAGATGCTCAAGAGGCACTTTAGGGGAGAATCACTGAGCTGCCTCTCAAGCTGAAAACAACATTGTTAGCAGCAGTCCCTCAAGTGTCTTTTAAGATAATTTATTTTGCTCTTTACATATATTTAAACAGACTGATACATCTGCACAACTCAAAGTTGTGTGTCCCCAGATGTAACATATTAGAGAGACCTAGCTCTTTAGGGATGTGTTGCCTCCAGAGGCAGATTTAGAAAGCCTAGACCATATATTAGAGGTTTAATTAGAGGCCCTTCGTGGTGTAAGTGGCAGCAAAATTAGAAAATGGAAAATCAGATACAGCCAGGCAATTTTCACTGTCGGTGGTTATCAGTTGACAGAACAATTAATCAGCACAAGCGCGTTGTGGAAGGAAATCCTCATCAGGAAGTCATCAGCCGCCATCAGCACTTCCACGCCAATGCATGAAACAAAACACAGGTATAAACAGGTTTGTTTAGTCTCTGCATCTGCCGTCTCTACATTTCTAGCAATTTGAAATGCATTTGGTGCCATCTGGAGGCAGGAATTCAGACTCCACAGGCCAACAGTGATGTCTTTTGGAAATAATCCTCATAATCGTATTCGTGCCACTTCACTGCTGAATGATATGAGTGCAGCTATAAGCACAAAAGGGGATGTATGCTAAATGTATGGTAAAACCCATATACTATTAAATGCTGTTATATTTGAGAATATATTGGTCTGGAGTACATTTCTTCCCTTATCCTCACCTCAAGCATAAACACAACACCATTCCTTTAATCAAGACAAGGTTGGCAATAAATAAATAACATCCCATAACATATTTTAGTTAGGACACCTTCGCCAAATCCCTTCTGGAGATATTACACATTTTAACCGCTAGGGGTCAGCACTCACTTGAGCCTGACTGTGCTCGCGCTCCGTTGACTTCTCTTTCTTACTGTTGTTGTGCATAGGTTTATGTTGCGTTCAGGTACTTCTTGTAAACTTGTTATTTCCTTAGAGTTTTAAAAAATATGAGTTTTTGTGAGCTTTCCATCATATTCCGAATATGTTTGCTCTGGATTGTCTATAATTAAAAACAATATAGACGATACGCTAAAACTCAAGTCACCATACATACTTTTCATTACAGATTTTTTAACCTTTAAGGAGCCAAGTTCCTAGATTACCGATGAACCCCGAAGGCAGCGCTTGTTGTAGCTCACACGCTATCTTGCCATCGCATTGCATGTAGCTAGCTGGATGCTAGCATTTACACAACATGGGAAAGTAAAAAAAACAGCGTGCTGGATACAAGCATAGACTGGTCCGCTGTAATGAGGAAAAAACTATAGTTTAATTATTCGTGCCGTTTAGGATAAGCTGCCAAAATGGTGAAGGAGCAGTTTAGAGAGACGGATGTGGCCAAGAAAATGTGAGTATAGGAACACTGCTAACGTTAGCTAACTTTAACCAGTTAACGTTAGCTCGCCCGGTTAGCCAGTGTCAGTCAGGCTGCAATGTGGCTAATATTGACGACTTTGTTTCTGCACGTTCATAATAAAGAGGATACAGTGCCCCCCATCAAACGCCCCCGACTGATTCAGAGATATAGACTTTAGAGTTAAAGTCAGCTATGATGTGGGGTGGTGAGATGCAGTACTCAGAACGTAGAGTCAATGTATAATATAAATATATATATTTTATTGGTTCTTATTCATTTCAGAAACGTGTCACTGCACACTTTTCTTTTTTGCTTTACTCTTTGTATTTGTTTACAGAAGCCACATCTGCTTTGGGATGAAATCTGCTGAACAGATGCGTCAGCAGGCCCACATCCAGGTGGTCAGCAAGAATCTGTACAGCCAAGACACCAAACGCACTCCACTAGCCTATGGAGTGTTGGACCACCGCATGGTATGACATGCACACACACTCACACACTTGTTTTACTCTTGGCAAGAACCCAACGTGCAACAATGATGTTGTCACCCATTAATGCAGCTGTGGTCCCTCCTCATACTGCAGGCTCATGCCTCTGTTCTCATGTTTCCTGCAGGGCACCAGTGAGAAAGACAGACCGTGTTTGACATGTGGGAAGAATCTGGCAGATTGCTTGGGACATTATGGCTACTTGGATCTGGAGCTGCCATGTTTCCATGTTGGCTATTTTAAAGCCACCATAGGAATCTTACAGGCAAGTTTACAGTCTGTTGTAATATCGTGGTTATCCTACAGTGCGTTAGTCATTTGGGGGACTAACGCACTGTGGAAGACAATATCAGATGGGTTGCGTAAATTAATAGGGAGATCAAGATTCAGTCGGAAGGCCCAAAAGTTGAATTGAACAAAATATCTGCATCTGTAATGCAGCGAGCAAATATATATATTTCCTGTAGGTGTCACTAGAGTATCAAAATGAGAACTGGTAGAATATATTGCTTTTGACAATTATGTGTATACATCACCAGTAGGATCATGTTTATCAGGCTGTTATTACAGTTGTATCCAACTTTTGTATTATGTATGTAAAGTTATTGCTGTTTTCTTTTGAAAATGATATTCAAATTAATATTTTATGTCATTAAACAATGCAACCGTATTCATTTATTCACGAGTAATAATTTAAGCATTTCTGTGAGAGACTGTTTCCCAGCCCTCGTTGTGATGTGGGTATTTTCTTCATGTCTCCAGATGATTTGTAAGACATGCTCAAGCATAATGCTGACGAAAGAAGAGAAACTGCAGTTCATGGATTTATTGAAAAGGCCCAACCTGGCCTATCTCCAGAAGCGAGGGTTGAAGAAGAAGATCTCTGATAAGTGTCGCAAAAGGACAATCTGCCTGAGTTGTTCAGCTTTCAATGGTGAAAAGAGAGATTTTTGCTATTTACTTTTCAACTCCACCTTTTTGTGCGTTCTGTCTTGATGTAATAAGTGGACAAACTTGTGTCCTTTTTTTTTTTTCTCTTCAGGACCAGTGAAGAAGTGTGGCCTGCTGAAGATCATCCATGAGAAGTATAAAACAACCAAGAAGGTGGTGGATGCTTTTGTGTCAGAGTTTCTGCAGTCCTTTGATATTGCGATTGAGCACAACAAAGTGGTGGAACCTTTGCTGACCAGAGCACAGGTGAACTTTTTCCCACTGACTGTGTGCAGTTGGTGTTTGTTAAGTGTTGCCACGCTGTGGTATGGCAAGCGATGAGCATGCGTAAGACAAAAAGGTACATCAGAAGTAGGGCACGGTATAAAACCTCAATATTATTTTGCTTACGAATGAAATTAGGGTTTTAAGTTGACTTTGAATGGTTGGTCAGATTCTTAGTTTTATTCTATTCTATTATTGAGAAGTTTGGCACATTTTACCAAATGAAAAAAAAGGATTTTATAGAAGATCATTATATATATATTCCTCAAACTAGGGCACAAGGAAATACCTATTATTGAAGTATCTTATCTTCAAGCAAGACTTACAAACTCGTATTTTGCCTTAAATTCTTATTTCCTCTCCAGGAAAACCTGAACCCTCTGGTGGTGCTGAACATTTTCAAGAGGATTACCCAAGAAGACATTCCCTTGCTGCTGATGAACCCCGAGGCAGGGAAACCCGCGGACCTCATTCTCACCCGCCTCCTGGTGCCTCCGCTCTGCATACGACCCTCTGTGGTCAGCGACCTGAAGTCGGGCACCAACGAGGATGACCTCACCATGAAGCTCACGGAGATAATCTTCCTCAACGATGTCATCAAAAAGGTCTGTCACTGAGGGTGCCTACTTACCTTTTATCCCTGTCTTGAATGCAGATCATTTTATTTTAATTTCATGGAGATGGCCCACATTAACAAACTCTATTTGTTTTTCTTAATTCATTTTTTTATCATTTAGCATCGTATGACAGGGGCGAAGACCCAGATGATCATGGAGGACTGGGACTTCCTCCAGCTGCAGTGTGCTCTTTACATCAACAGCGAGCTTTCTGGCATCCCCCTCAACATGGCACCTAAGAAATGGACCAGAGGCTTTGTGCAGAGACTCAAGGGGAAGCAAGGTATACTGCATAATACAACCTGTGACATCTCTTTCTACCAATTTTATTTAATTCTTTTGTAATTTGGACACATTTGTACAACTCTGCTCAGTAAATGCCAATAGCAAGTACACGAAAGAGAAAATGAGCACGAAGTAAGTACCTGCCGAACTGACTTTCTTCTAAAGCCGGTTTTATACACTACAATAGGGAGGGTTGTTTTTATGTTGTCTCAAGTGTTGGTGTGAGTTCTGACATTAATCGATTTAACCCCCTAAGACACATTTTGAAGTAATTTGTCACTTGGCAGGTATTCATTTTGTACTCAACTTGTACAATTCAGTGAAGAGAACTGAAAAGAAGTACGCATTTTGAATTACAGAATGACTGATTTAGTTCCTGTAAAAATTAAGGTCGATTCAGAGGAAACCTCTCGGGGAAAAGAGTGGACTTCTCCAGCAGAACTGTGATTTCTCCAGACCCAAACCTGAGGATCGACGAGGTGGCCGTCCCCGTGCATGTGGCCAAAATCCTGACGTACCCAGAGAAGGTAAGCCTCACTATACTGAACTCCCACGTTCATGAGAGAAACTACAGCTTTCTAAATGTGGCACTGTGTTACAGGTGAACAAAGCCAATCTGGAGCTAATGAGGAAACTGGTCCGCAATGGTCCCGAGGTTCATCCCGGAGCCAACTTCATCCAGAATCGTCACACGCAGATGAAAAGGTCAGGCTCGCTGCTTCTTATGCAAAAATATAAAACCAGTAATTCCTCGCCGTGGTTCACCACCAAAAGTCTATCTTTTCATTCGGTCAGGTTTCTGAAATATGGAAACCGTGAGAAGATTGCTCAAGAGCTGAGGTTTGGTGATACGGTGGAAAGGCACCTGATAGACGGAGACATCGTCCTCTTCAATCGACAGCCCTCCCTGCACAAACTCAGCATCATGGCCCACATCGTAAGCTTAGTTTAAGACTACATTTACTTTCTAACGTACTGATCTTTATGTGTTTGTGTTTCAACTTTTCATTTTTTAAAGTACAAAAATTGGAAGCGAAGCATCAATCAGGGTGGTTAAGTTAGGTTGTTCAACTTCTCCCCTTCTGCCAAATCTAGCTTTTCTTTTGTTGGTTCACAGCTCTTAATGTACCCTTCACAATTTGCCTTCAAAATAAATGTTCAGGCTCAGTGCAGTGCTCAAAAGCCGCTGATTCTACATGTTGAACAGGAAAGATGTGAAGTGAGTTTTTTTTTACAGCCGCTGGAATAAACCGGAGGAATCAAAAGTAGACTCTCTATATGCTCTTATAATAACTTTAAATATCTACTGAACACAACACTGTTGTACACCGATCAGGCATAGATGCTCGACAGATATTTGTGACAGATTGGAACAAAATAGATAATTATTTATCTGCACCTTATAAACCAAACTAAATGAGTTAATGCTCCAAAGTCTGAATGCACCGTTGTCAGCATAACAGTTCCCAAGTTCAACATAGTTTTGATTCAGTGATTGTTCTCACCATCATCAATCAGACACGGGTTCAAGTAGGTTTTCACATGATTTTAATTCATATTTTGGATTCCTTATTAATACAATAACCACAGTAAGAGAAATGCAAAAATCAAGTTCTGCAAAAGTGCAATGAAAATATGTGACATATGTGTTTTAAAAATGAAAAGAGCTGTACAGTGTTTCAAACGGTTCTATTGGTCCTCAAATTCACAGGCCAAAGTCAAACCTCACAGGACGTTTCGGTTCAACGAATGTGTGTGCACCCCATACAATGCCGACTTTGACGGCGATGAAATGAACCTTCATCTACCTCAGACTGAAGAAGCCAAAGCTGAGGCCCTCGTCCTGATGGGGGTATACATCGTCACAACACACACACACACACACACACACACACATCAGTGTGTGACGTTCAGCAATGAAAAGATATCTGGTAACTGTGATGTTCGTAGGAAATTGACTGCACTTTGACACGAATTATCTTTTCTTCCAGACAAAAGCGAATCTTGTCACTCCAAGAAATGGCGAACCTCTGATTGCTGCCATTCAGGACTTTCTGACAGGTCAGTGCAGTGACGCGTGGTGGTCAGTCACAGTGGTCTGTTCTTATATGATGGGAGGCTTCTGGTGCTTTGACTTACAGGAACTTACTTGTTCATTAAGGAGAATAATAGGACTCTTTCATCACTAGTAGCATACTTTTTGATACTTTTTATGCAGAATTAAGTGCGTTTGTCAGTGAATAAAAATAAAGAATAATTTGAGGGGAATTGCATCATTGTTACCTTTTCCCCCCTTTGATGTGTTTGCATGCCTGATGTAACTTTCTGGCTTATTTCTACCTCCTAGGGGCTTACCTCCTGACGCTGAAGGACACCTTCTTTGAAAGAGCAAAAACATGTCAGATCATCGCTTCAATCCTTGTGGACCAGGACGAAAAAATCAAGATCTCTCTCCCCCGCCCGGCTATCATGAAGGTACTGTGCACTCTGGTGAGCTTTTTACACAACTCTCTGTTTGTGGTCTGGCACTAATGTTATGCTGTGTGTGTTTGTGTGTCCATCAGCCCATGACTCTGTGGACGGGCAAACAGATCTTCAGCCTCATTCTGAAGCCAAGCAAGGATTGTCTAGTCAAGGCGAACCTGCGGACCAGGGGCAAACAGTACTGTGGCAAGGGAGAGGATCTCTGTACCAACGACTCATGTGGGTTTCTTAAATACAAACATCCACTAAACACACCAAATGAAAAGGTTTCATTTGGTGTGTTATGAAATGTATTATGTCCTTTATTTAGCCATTTAATAAGAGAGAGAGAGAACATAACAGCAAGTTGCGTCTTATTCAACACAGCACCTTCGTGGGATAACGTGCGTGTGTCTGATTCACCTCGGCCGTGTTTCTATCCTGTGACCTAATGATATAAATTCTCTTATTTTCCTGTCACGTTTCCAGTCGTGGTGATCCACAACAGTGAGCTGATGTGTGGTTCTTTGGACAAGGGTACCTTGGGGTCCGGCTCCAAGAACAACATCTTCTACATCCTGCTGAGAGACTGGGGACAGCTGGAGGCGGCTAACGCCATGTCTCGCCTGGCAAGGCTCGCTCCGGTGTATCTATGTAAGGGGGTCCTCGGGGACATAACATTTCTTCCCACGTTCTGCAAACTGAGATATCCATCAATCTTATAACCTGTCAATCACAAATAAATAATAATAACAGAATAAGTTCGGCAAACTGGATAATCTATAGAGATGCTGATTGCAATTTCAGTTTTTTTTCTTTCTTTTTTTTTCCAACCCCCAACTTTTAGCCAACCGTGGCTTTTCTATTGGCATTGGTGACGTGACACCTGGCCAGGGCCTGCTGACGGCCAAACAGCAACTGCTGGATGACGGCTACCAGAAATGTGACGAATACATCGAAGCTCTACACACGGGCAAGTTGCAGCAGCAGCCAGGATGCACAGCAGAGGAGACTCTGGAGGTATGCATATTCATACATGGGGGGGGGGGGGGGGCATTAACACCTATGTGGATTTACACAAGTCATCCGGATCCTCACTGCTGCATGCCGTTTAATCAGCCATGTGCACGCCACGTACTATTTAAGGTCTTTCATCTGATACCTTTATTAGCAACTGACACCTCCCCTCCCCATGGCACTGACTGGATATTCACACCAAGGGTGACTCGTCAGTGGCGTGAATGACTTCCTGTTGCAGAAGAACCAGTAATTGATCTTGAAAGTGAACTGGAGACGCGTTGAAGTTTGTGATGTTGGTACAAGGCTTGATCTCACAACTATGTAGACTAATGTTATATTAATCTAATTCAATTATATAAACCACCATTGCTGTGGTGTCACATCGCAAACAAACCTGCACGACAATGCTGAAATACAGCTCAGAGATATCACTTTTGCCTGGTACCTGTTGAAATAAAGGTTTGTTGATTTAAAAAAAACAACAACCTGTAAACAAAGTTTTGATAGATGCAAAGTCTTTTAAGCTGCAATTGCAGGACGGCCGTGCGCTCTGCTCTCCACTTAGCCACGGTCACCCACCGTGAAATCTATAATCACAGACAACCTCCAACCCTTAGAGGAGCAGTTGCTCAACCAAAACACCGATGCTTTCTCAAGAACAGAAAATCGTAGGACATTGAAAAGACTCCCTCAACCCCTCAAGCACCACTTGGTGTTTGTAGAATGGTTAATAACGTGTTTTTTCAGCCACTGAGGTTATTTTATTCCGAATGTCTTTCTTAACAGGCTCTCATCTTGAAAGAGCTGTCTGTCATCAGAGATCGAGCCGGTAGTGCCTGCCTCAGGGAGCTCGATAAGAGCAACAGCCCTCTCATCATGGCTCTTTGCGGCTCCAAAGGTAAACTCTCTTGAAAGGAAAGTTGAATAATAATTTTAGTTTGGCGATGTATATTTTTGATTATAAGATTTTTTTATTTTTTTTCGTGAATACTGAGACAATGGATGAAACTGGAGCATCAAAGAGTGTCATTTTTCGCTGATTATCCTTTTATCCTGTAAAGACTTTGTTTACTCTGACTGTGTGTGTGTGTGTGTGTGTGTGTGTGTGTGTGTGTGTGTGTGTGTGTGTGTGTGTGTGTGTGTGTGTGTGTGTGTGTGTGTGTGTGTGTGAGTGAGAGAGTCAGTCAGTCAGTCGTTCTACGGGAGTGTAACGGCTGTAGCTGCTGAAGTTTCAGTAAAGTGAACTAACGGTAACCTCCAAATACACGCAGGAAGTAGATGACTACTTCTACTCGTTTATTCTTGTCACAAGATGACTGTGGACTCTACGAGTTGCAATGAACTTGGAGGGAATCTTTCTTGGAGGAAATTAATTGGAATCTATGCGTGTGTTCTGATTTCGTTCTTGTTTAATTTCTTGTTTGCGTACTGTTTCTCATATTTCCTCTAAATATACATTACAGGGTCTTTCATCAATATCTCCCAGATGATTGCCTGTGTGGGCCAGCAGGCCATAAGTGGCTCTCGAGTACCGGATGGGTTTGAGAATCGCTCCCTGCCTCACTTTGAAAAGCATTCAAAAGTAAGATTCAACTCATGTATTCATTATTGTGCTATCTTTTTCCCTTTCAAGGGAGAATGAATAATACATTTTTTTCCCATGTTGTTCCTTATTGTTAGGTCATCTGTTTTGTTCTTATTGTAATTACTTCTATTGTTTCTGTTCTTACCGCGTAAAGTGTCTTTGAGTACCTTTTTTAAAGCGCCATACAAATAAAATGTATTATTAATGTTGTATATATTTATATAAAAGATGCATTCAAATACTTGTTTACACGTTAAATACCATGTCAGTGTTCAAAGCTCGGAAGCATTCGGCTGAGTCTTAGAAGGCACATTTTACGTGTTTGAAGAATCCGTCATCTTCTCTCTCCAGCTGCCTGCTGCTAAAGGCTTTGTGGCCGACAGCTTCTACTCCGGCCTGACACCCACTGAGTTCTTCTTCCACACCATGGCTGGCAGGGAGGGTCTGGTGGACACTGCTGTGAAAACTGCAGAGACCGGTTACATGCAGGTAATGCCTGAAGACCTTTCCCCAGGGTTCACTCCTGTTGCCATGCTGACGTCACATCTCTGAATGAAAGCATGTGCCTGTCTCCAGTGTCCTTCATACTTGAAGGTTTTACGAGTAGTAGTAACTATTCTGCTGCACAATCTTATAATACTGTGTTTTAATGCAATTCATCACTTCTACCAACTTCTTATATTTCTTTGTTGGACAAAAAAACAAATCCTAAATTGATAAATGTTTGCATTTTTACTGAAATGACAAATAGATTATCAGTAATGGATCATTTTTTGTCATACAGTTACAGTAGATGTACGTCTCTTAAGTTTGCACATTTATCACATAGAAGTCTGAACAATAGAGCACTTCATTAGGTTGCATCTCTGATGTATTTTCACATAGATGTCTGAACCCAAAGTATACTTTCAGGTCCGTGCAGATGCTTTCTTTCATGCGTCTGTCACACATGTGTCACTGTGCTATCTTCTTGTGTTCCTGCTTGTGCTTGCTTGGACAGAGGCGTCTGGTTAAGTCCCTGGAAGATCTGTGCTCACAGTACGACCTGACGGTACGCAGCTCCACCGGCGACATCATCCAGTTTATTTACGGCGGCGATGGTCTGGACCCAGCTGCCATGGAGGGGAAGGACGAGCCGCTGGAGTTTAAGAGAGTCCTCGACAACATCCGGGTGAGAGGAGAGTTCTTGGACCTGCTGTGCTCGGCGTTTTCGTTGTTCTTGCCTGAAATTACAGCAAATAGATGTTCTCAGCAATCGTTTAGCATTTCCAGGCAACTGAGTTATTTGATCAATAGTTTATAATAGATGTTCTAGTCAACTGGAGCTTTACCTCCAGGACTTGTCTCATATTTATGCTCTATTGGGCATCGTCGACATCCTTATTTGCGTTGTTGCCTTTAAGGCATTAGAACCTCTATCACTCTCCAATTAACTGAGACGTAGTTAACGGTTGACAACAAAAGAAAGTTATTCATGTTTTCTGGGGCTGTTTACGTTGTGTTTGTTTATACCAGTAATATTATCAGTTCAAAAAACACAGAAAGCTGTTTTTTTTTTTTTAATCAACAAAACCTCAGATTGTAATTATTTGTCTTTTTTACAAATGTTATCGACACCTGATGCTGTAGTTCCCAGGTGTTTGCGTGTGTTCTTGATATTACGGTGTGATTAGAAGTCTGCAATCAGTCTAAAATGCCACCTGTGTTTACCGCAGTGAGTGGTGATTGACCACCGATAACCGCGCGGCAATTCAAGGTGTTTTACAAATGACATATAAGCCATAAAAGAAAAAAACAAGTAAAAGAGGAACTCTTAATAATTATTATGCGTGTTTGCGTTATCGGTTTACAGTTGCAGTTACATCCATCTATCAAGAGCTTAGAGGACATGTGATGGTACAAGCGATTGTCGTGGTTTTATTTGTTTAACAAAAAGCACAAGAGATCAGAGTGAGTAGGTTCAGATGCACTGAAGGTGTTGTCTCTGCATTCCCTCCTTGTGATCCTCTCCGTTCCCCGCAGGCGATCCATGTGTGTACGGACGAGCCTGCGCTCAGTCAGAACGAGCTGGTCCTCACCACTGATGTCATCACCAAGAGAGCCGACTTCTTGTGCTGCAAAGGCGGCTTCTTGGAGGTATTCAATCAAAGTCTCGAATACGTTTGTTTTTATTGTAAGTTCTCCACAACTACATGCCTTCTTGCAATGGACTCTTAACTTCTACTATCAAGTATCTATCAAAGTTAAACAGTCACTGAAATGTTTCTTTAAGGCATCACTTCAGGTAAGTTCACTAGTTGATGAGAGATTGATGTGTCTTTGGTGTCTTGCAAAGTTAAGACATCCAAACATTTCTGGATTTGCACCAAAAATATGCCTAAAAATAGTTTCTTTACCCTCTATTAAGGCCTACTGAGTAAACTGCTGACAGATATATCGTTTAAAAAAAAGGCTCAGTAGTTTCATATATTTCTATCCTCCTGACTGACACTCCTGTTTGAGTAAAGTTTGCTAAAAACTGTCAAACTTTAGTCAAACAAGGAGTGCCAGTCTATTTTCAGTGCACTACTGAGTATTTACATGGGGATTGAATCAAAATAAACTACAGTGCCCTTGTTCACCATAATAAAAGAACACGTGACAGTACAAAGGTGTAGCTCACTGGTGTGTTTTTAATAGTTTTGGTGCAGAGAGGAATAGGTTGTAACAGGCTTTGTCAATGCTTTTTGACAATAATTAAACATTTCCTGTTAATGCAGTTCATTTTTTCATTAAAGCAAAAGAACATATATGAAAAATCAAAGTTGTGGCAAAACACCCACATGTCCTCTTGTATTTCAGAATAAATCTGAAAATCTTTTTGTACAAGGTTAGGAAACCACCAAAACTTGTGTTACGGTTCTAAGGTGAACACTATTTGAAAAGCAGGTTTTCTTTCTTTTCTTGACTACTGTTGCATTATTAGTCTGGGAACCGGTGCCGACAGAAAGTCCTTACACCTCCTGTGGTTGTTATGCAACGCCTCCACACTCATAAGTCAAACATAACTCAAAAGAACGCATTACTTCATATGCTTTGGCTTTTGACAGTATGCTGCAATAAGGAATAACATGGCAGACAAATAGTTGTCTTGGATATAGTATATCATGGATTAAACAATCCAAATAGATGGAGTCAAAAGCCTATAATAATAATAATTCATGTGAACCTTCCCCCCCCCCCCCCCCTTTTGTGAAGGAGTTAACTGCCACAGGCTCAGAGAAGTACCTGGAGGTATAGTGACCGAGCATGCTGGATTGCGCTTTAACTGATTCGAGAATGTTGTGACAAGGAGAGCTTTAACAGATTGATAATGTATTTAATCACCACATTGTTGCTATTTTCAAAGCCCTCGTCATTCATGCGTTGACATCTGACTGCTCTCTTTAAAGCTGGTGTGTGTTTTTTTTAAAGAGATTGCTCAATGTGATTCACTGAGAGTTTGCATTGGTCGTGCCGTTACCGTGATATCTAACAACTGCATGACGGTGTGTCGTGTCGAGCAGCATACAGTTTGGTCACACTTCATTATTTGTTCCCCCGAAAGACGCTCGTGAGGCTTTTTACGCGACCTGTGAAATTGTTGATTTATTTCCCCTCAACTGTAGGAGATGAAGAAATTTGTCAAGAGTATCTCAGAAAGGATCAAGAAGACCAGAGACAAGTACGGAATCAACGACAACGGCACCAGCGAGGTAGGCGCCGCACAGCGCGTGGATTAATGTGCTGTGCTCCGCTATTTCAGGAACTTCATTGCTCATCACTACCTTTGTGTTGCAGCCAAAAGTTCTCTATCAGCTGGACCGCATAACCCCCACCCAGCTGGAGAAGTTCCTTGAAACCTGCAGAGACAAGTACATGAGGTACGAGACGCCTGGTTTTATTCTAAGGCTCATTGTCTGTGTTTGATACTCATTTACAGTAGTTTTTTTATTAAAAAGGAGCAGATTGATTTTATGTCGCCACACATCCAAAAGGTTTGTTTTATGCTGCAAGAAGACACTGAACTGCAGATGACTGTAAACAACATACTCTTGGGACAATATTTAGCCTCTGGTCATAGAAAGAAATGAGCTGCTGAATATGTGCCGTCCTAAAGGTCGGGTTAGGCTGTAAAATGACTAGTTCTAATGAAGTGTTGTCTAACCACATCAGAGAGCAACTCTCAAATAGTGTGACAAGAAACGATAAGCTTTGAATATGAGTAGAACGGCAGGCTGTTCCAGTCAGTTCCTTCTGGAGAGCACAAAGGTTAAGAGTTTCCTCACCTCTGCACACGTAGCCAGCAGCTGCATGAAGCGGGCAAGAATGTCAGACTGTCAGTTTCGCAAAGTGGCAATTGAGAAATGTCACTCAAATCCACAAATGTCAAATTCATGGTGGCGACAAAGTAAAAGACTGAATCCCCTAATTATCCGGGCTGGACCAAATTTCATGGCAATCCATCGAGTAGACTGACAGCCTGCCAATCTCCAGATTCAATTCAAATATTAAATCACAAATAATAACTGTCTGCGTTTGTAATGCTTCCAGCAGAGGAGTACTAGACTCATCTAGTGATTGGCCTTTATCCCCCACATGCACACTCCCCTGTGCAGTCGTCTGAGGGCTGTTGAGATGATGATGACGTTTCTCTTAGCTTTCATTGAACTGACAGTTGAGTTCACTTTCCTCGCACAGAGCCCAGATGGAGCCCGGCTCAGCAGTAGGGGCCCTGTGTGCCCAGAGCATCGGAGAGCCCGGCACTCAGATGACCCTGAAAACCTTCCACTTCGCTGGTGTGGCGTCCATGAACATCACTCTGGGGGTGCCTCGCATCAAAGAGATCATCAATGCCTCCAAGAACATAAGGTATGACATTTAATTAGGTTTCGTTATGGTTTTTACCATGTTTGACATTTAGAGAATTTTGTAGCTACTTTGAAGCATGCATGGTTTAGGCTTTTAGCCGAATGAGCTCTGCTGGGCCACATACAGTGTCTCTTTGTCACATCCCTGACTTGTTTTGAATAATCCATTGAAAGTCCTCTACTCACCACTCAGCACCCCTATAATCACGGCTCATTTGGACGTGGAAGAAGACGCCGACTTCGCCAGGCTGGTGAAGGGAAGGATCGAGAAAACTCTTCTGGGAGAGGTATTCCCACCAGCAGCATATTTTACGCGCATCTTTCTCCCTTTTGTCATTCGGTTGAAGGCATTGACTTAAGGGACACCAGTAGTTCCAACAGTCGGAATATGAACCAGTGCTGTGATGAAGCCAGCATCTCTCTCGCTTCTCCTCAGATCTCTGAGTATATAGAGGAGGTTTTTCTACCAGACGACTGCTTCGTCCTGGTGAAGTTGTCACTGGAGAGAATACGGCTGCTGCGACTGGAGGTGCCACGGTTTCTTATTTTTACTGTCACAATGTTGGAATATTTCAAATGTATCCCCACTTACTTTCATACGCAGACATTGATTGAAGAGTAATTTGTGTCGTGTGTTAATACTATCGTAGCCGTGCCTCTGATTTTAGTTTTTGTCTTTCAGGTAAACGCAGAAACGGTGCGTTACTCTATCTGCATGTCTAAACTACGAGTGAAACCAGGCGACATCGCTGTGCACGGCGAGGCGGTGGTGTGCGTGTCTCCACGAGAGAACAACAAAAGCTCCATGTACTACGTGCTGCAGTCGTTGAAACAGGAGCTTCCGAAGGTGATCATTTGGTGGTCTGTGAATTGTTAATTGGAGTAATTGCCGATTGCGGCCTGGAGAACTGTTTCTAACGCACTGATAAGGAAGAAGGAAGAGTATGAACCGGTTTAATTCAGCTGGTGCTTAAAAAGTAAACGTGTGCATTGTTTTCCTCCTTTTTAACTGTTCCAATTTCTCCCGTGGAAAGGTGGTGGTTCAAGGAATACCGGAAGTTTCCCGAGCCGTCATTCACATTGACGAACAGAGCACCAAGACCATGTACAAACTCCTGGTGGAGGGGGACAACCTGAGGGCCGTCATGGCAACTCACGGAGTGAACGGAAGCAGGACCACTTCAAACAACACATACGAGGTAATCGGTCAAGGGAGAGTCAAACCCAGTGGGTTGGATTAGAGCCCTGCGTGCGACCTTTATCTGGTTCCTCATCTGCCTGAGCCTGAACCAGCCTGCTCTTTACAAACAATACTTTGAGGTCAGCTCAATTTGAGTGAGGTTGCAGTTTGATAAAAACCTTATTTACCTTATTTTAAATGCTACCACTCCAAGTATCCACATCTCTACTATAAATGATTCCAAATCCATCTTCATAGTGTAGAATATACTTCTTACTTGGGCTGAAAGTTTGATTTATATATTGACTGTAATTAGCAGCTTGATGTTTTACAAGCTTGTGCCTTTTTCTAGGTTGAGAAGACTTTGGGTATCGAGGCGGCTAGATCCACCATCATCAATGAGATTCAGTACACCATGGTGAACCATGGAATGAGCATTGACCGGCGTCACGTCATGCTTCTAGCTGATCTCATGTCCTACAAGGTATGACCGGTCTAAATCTTGATATTTCTTCAGTGTGTGTGTGGTTAGAGCTGATTTCACCTGTGTGCATACTGTCTTCGTGCTACAAAGGGGGAGATATTGGGAATCACCAGGTTCGGTTTGGCCAAAATGAAGGAGAGTGTCCTCATGCTGGCCTCCTTCGAGAAAACAGCCGATCATCTCTTCGACGCCGCCTACTTTGGACAAAAGGACTCCGTCTGTGGTAAAGTGATGCTTCATCTCTGCAGTGGAATTGAACGTAACCCCTTTGTCTTAACTGGGCCTTAACATTTCCTGTGTTCCTGTTCCAGGCGTGTCCGAGTGCATCATTATGGGGATTCCAATGAATATCGGAACGGGACTGTTTAAACTACTACACAAGGCCGAGAAGGATCCCTCTCCAGCCAAAAGACCTCTCCTCTTCGACAGTGCAGACTTCCATATACCTCTGGATCACATAGCAGCATGAAAAGAGCCTGCTGTCTACAGACCTCTTGTGCCTGCCAAAGTGTCAAATGATTTCCCTTGTTGGGATCAAAAACAAAAAATAGTTTTGAGGGGCGGGATGTCGCTGCATTCATTTTACAAAGCAAGTCTGTTAGCATTGGGAAGTAGTGGAATTGCTTCTTATTTCAGTTAACTGAGGCGATTACAGAACACTTAAGATGCTTTGGTGTTAGATCAACCGTGTGTTTCCTCTGTTATTAAGATGTTACATAATCTTATACTCCCTCAATGTAATGGCACTGAACAAGTGTGCAGCAGACGTAAAGATTACCTCTTAATCGTGACGCAGACTTGATCTCTTCAGGTATGGCACTTGGGTTTGCATTATACTAGAACTGCTTGTTTTTAAGCTTGGCAGCTTCGAGACTTTTCATTCACACTGCAAAACCAACTTCAGGTTGTTTTTTCTAAAAAAAAACTGTTCATACAAGAATCAGATCAGCGGGGGTTCATTGGGTTCGACATTTGGCTTCCTGTTCAAAGCCTATTCATGTAATGTATATAATGTAATAAAATATATGACCCAGGAAAACATGGGAAAGTGTTTGTGTACATACTCTTTCGACATATATTACAATTACTTTTTCAACATATGATTCTTTTTGACATACTATTACTTTACTATAACATTTGTTTCTTTTCGACTCGACATATTTTACTATGACTTGTCAACATACTACACTGGGACATTTCTACTACTTTTTGGATGTACTATACCCGATTTTATTTCCATATCCTGTACTGTGACATTTGTATGACCTGAAATACTCTCACTTCTCCCTCAAGTCATTAGCTCACCTGGTAGAGCAAGTGTTCAATGAACAGGTTGGTTAGAACCTTCGATTGTGACTTAACACTTGCTCTACCAGGTGAGCTAATGACTTGAGTGACTGAGTATTTCAAGTGCCTCTATACAGTATTACTGTTATGGTAAGACTATTTGATATGCGATGCATACGATGACTTTTTTCGACATACTACAAAGTCATAGTATAGCGTGTCGAAATAAGTCTATTGAAAAGTTAAGCATTAGGTTCAGCCCCATTCATATAACTTTAAAACAGTCACTAAATTAGAATGCCCTATTGGGATGCATGCTGAAAACAGAAACAAGTTACAATAAGCAATTTTGCTCAATTTCAAATTTAATATACCAACAGGATTATGACCTCAATTTCTGCAAAATCCCATTCTTGCAACGAGACGGAGCACAACAAATAATTGCGTGACACAAGCGGAGAACAGAGCCTACTGGCTTTGTAATCCAGTGATCTGCATACAATATTTAAAAACATTAATTTACACCGATTTCAATTTTAAAGCAAAATGTTTAAAAGTAACAATCTGTACAGAACTATGAATAAAAGCCAAGCTGTGAAAATCTTACGGACTTTAAAGATACACCAAAATGAAAACATTCACAGAAGTTGCGTCTAGATATTGTTACAAAAATATGCCACAGCACCATAAAGCACACACATTAAAACTACTCTGTGTGTGTGTAATGCCACAACTCCCATCAGTGGATCCAATTCATTAATCCTGTTAAAGTCAGTGTCCTATGTTCTTTTCCGAACAGTTCTCAGTCTATCATAACACCACCGTGGTAACAGTTTCTGCTTATTTGGGATGGAATTGAACATCATATTGATGAATTGAAAAATCACAAAATGCTGACAGAGAGGTTTTATGTCCTGCAGATTTCAGAGACATCTCAACAGAACTGATTTCTCTATTCAGGTAAAAAATAAAAAGGTGTTTCACTGTCTGAACCCTGGTCCTGATTGCCCCAAGTGTAGCAAAACTGCCCCTTTTTGGTATTCCTTCATTTCTACTGTTGTCCTGACCAGAATGAAGAATACGCTCTGGCCTCTGGCACTGCAGAGAGATATTTTGGGTCTTTGAACCACAACAGTGAGATTTTAAATCACATCTGCAGCTGTTGACTGACAGCCAAAGGAGGGGCGAGTTCAACGGCTAAACACCTGACCTTTGAGCCGGTTGTCATTTGACTTGAGAGGAGCTGTTTGCAGGGAGCTCTGCTTGTATGGTGGAGATTTTTCCTCCTATTATTCCTAACAAGCTCTCTCCGTGCAGCGAACTGGAAGGTCCTTTCTCTGCCGAGTGCTGGTTCAATCTGTTGCCCTCATCTGATCCCAGGAAGGCTTCTCTGCTTTGGGGTTTGATGTACTGCACGGTGAGTTTCGGCATCGCCACGGCGCCGCCTTGCTGGTTCGGCTTATGTATGCAGTGGGAGAGGGTGGAGACGCAGCTCTTCTTGAAGTTCTCGCTCATGAAGGCGTACACAATTGGATTGTTGAAGCTGTTGAAGAACCCGATGGCCTGAACAACGGCGATGATCATGTTTAGTGTGACTCCGTCATATTTCTTTTCCAGGTCATCTGGACAATACCACACAGACAAAGAGATTCAAAACTCAAACTGATGAGCTGGACAGATACTTTAAGTAAACAGCTACATGCTACATTACATTCAAATTCATATAGACTTCAGCTGTACGTACAGTACTCAAACAGCATGTGGACTGTGTGGAACGGTGCCCAGCAAATGGTGAAGAGCAGAACGATGGTGATCATCATTTTAATGGCTCTTTTCTTTTTCCTGTAGAAATTCACAGCAGACAAATTTACTTGTTATAGCAGGTACAACTAATAACACTAATGATTGCACTCTTACATTCAAATGTGCCAGTCAGTGTGGAAAATATTAGGACCCTGGCAGGAAAAATCCACAATCTATGAATATGTAAATACTTTTCATTTCAGATGTCTCCAAAAGTCCATCCTCAGTGCGCACTGGGAGTTTCAAGTTTCCACATCACACTTGGAAGTTGAGCACAGACAATGTGAAGAAATGTGTACACAGCCTTCTAAAGTAAAACTACACAGTGAAGATCAAACTTAAGTGACATTTTTGAGTTTGAAATGGACTGTGACTTGCAGAAACGGCCTGAAAATGTGATGCCGCCGGTGCGTGTTGCCCTTTAGTTGCAGACATTGACGAGCAAACATCTGACATTTTGCACCCCTGCCTATCACAAAATTAAAGATTTTCACATTCAGTAGCAAGGCAGAAAGCAGCAAACACGAGGTCAGGATTGATGGATTGGTTTACAAAGTGTGTATGTTTGACTTTCTTCTTCTTCCCTAAACATTCACGTAATTTATTTGGCAACATGACGATCTTCAGCTTCGGCTTTCAGTAGCCTCAACTTGATAACTTTAAAGGACCAACATAATATTTTGTAGATGCTTTGGTCACCAATCCATCGTGACGTTTTAGCTTCTTCTTGATTTACTACTGAATGTAAACATTGGTTGGTAACAACTGAAAGTTTAAGCTGTTAAGTTGCTGAACTAAACTAGCAACTAAAAAGCAAGTCAAGTTTCTCCCTCCCCTTTGTGCAGGCGCTTGGACCGACCAGTAGGAGTCACCAGTGAAACTACAAGGACATGATCCTTCACTGGCTTCCCATCACCAACTACAGACAATTTAGTTTTTTTGAAATCCGAAACAAATCCATACTACCAGGAGACATGATGCTTACAATAAATGCGCCTATGTGATAAAAATGCAAAAATATGACCTGTGCTGTCGAGCTTACCTTGAGATCTTACTGATCTCCCTGTGGTTCATGGTGTTGAGGACCGAGGAGTCGCCCACCCTCTTGCGGATCCACAACTCAATGGCGATGCGTGTGTAGAGCAAAAGCATGGCTGCCAGGGGGATCAGGAAAAGAACCACCATGATGAAGGTGGTGTACACCTGCCTGTGAGTGAGAGAGCGCCAACTCTCCTGACAGCACACGTGGTAGTGATCATACAGGAAGTCGTACTTCACCTTTGAGAGGGAAGGAGAGAAGCCGTTAGTCCTGATTGACCAGCGCAGTGACTGTAGCACAGTGGAATGCACTATCTATGAATGAAAAAAAACAGAAGTCAAAACTGGGCATAGATTCATTATGAAACCAAGCATTTTGAAAAATCTTTTCACTCAATTTTTAAAAAACTGATTTAAAAAAACGTAATTGCCAAGTGCAGTCAACCAGCAAAGTAAAACGAAGGTTAATAAGGGGCCTCTTCAGGGGATACCAGACAGACAACACTGTAGCGACACCATAACGCCACCATAGAGAGGTACAGGTGAACGGTCGATACATTGCCCACATGCTGTCACGGCCATGGCCGTGCCTCAGTGTGGTTCCTTTGTGTTTTCCTGTCTTTCCCTCTCCTGCCGTGTCGCATGTTGTCGCTTTATTTTTGTGCCAGACTTGCAGACCACTGACTTGGCTGTGGTGGTAATTTGCCGTCCTAGGCCGCTTGAATCACACATTCAACGTGACTGCATTTGGCATGATTCTATTATTTAAATCTGGAGAGACTTCATTAGAATGAACAATAATTTATTACACATGCATAAGAGATGAATAGTGGAAAGGCTTTGGCGATTGGACTGTAATAAAGGGGTAGTGATGCTGAGGTTAGATAAGGCGTAGTGAAGGGAGGCGCTGCAATCCGATGATGAATGAGGAGCATGACTGTGATGCTGACTGGAGGGGAGTGGGGTGGAGGAGGGTCGTATCGGATTGTGCTGCAATGACAGCAGCAGAGATGAAAGCAAAGATGTGATTGGCTTAAGGAAACCTTGGCAGATCTGGTTGGTTAACTTAAATATGAACGCCCACAATCAGCTGATAGGGCGGAAGTCACAGCCAGAGAGAGAGATGGAGATCTATGAATGAAAGGAGTGTAAAGAGGGTCTTCCTGACTGGACTTCCGCTAAGCTTCTTATACCAAATAGCAAGCTGAATAAGCCAACTAGCATTTCTCAGCCATTCAATTCAATGTGAAGTTCACAAACTGCAGCAGGTCATCAGGAACAATCATCTGCTCTTCAGTGCTGAATCAGTTTTTTTTTTACTTATTAATGAAAGGAGGTGACAGTTTGCTTTGAGTGGCACCACTTACCTCGAGCTGTTGCACAAACAGCATTGGTGAACCCACGATCACTGAGGCAATCCAGACCAGCCCTGCAGGACACGGCAAGTAAAACAATTACAAGCTGGTAAAATCTGCAGAAAACACGGTTTAAATACCAGCTTGATACAGTCGCTGGCAATGATATTCATTGAGAAACCTGTGCAAACGCCAGTCTCAGCAGCTGCATAATTAAATACCTTTCACGCGAATAACAAGCTGCCAGTCATGCCGAGTGCAAGGTTCCTCACATGTTGTATTCAATTCCAGTGTGAGAGTGCGTGGCATGCTCCATGACCAGACCTAATTTCAGTGCTTTCGTCATTATTTACCAGAAATATCAGCATTTACTGTCCTTGCCACTTACTAAACATATATACATATGTCAAGGATTATTTCAGATGAGGAAACATTGAGTTAAGAGCTAATATTATTCATTCTGTTGTGGAGTTTCATAAGGACAGTTTGGGTTTCTTCTCACTTTTCAGCCTGACACATATGTGGGTTTTAAGACTGATATTGATATAACAGCATTTTTTCAAAAAATTACTTAACATTAATATATATAGATGTAATAACAGTTTACCATCCATCATATCATAAATAGAGCAATATTCAATACATTTTGAAAATAAACCTGAATTCTATATAACATGCATCTTATCTAATATTTATGTGGTGTCATTGCTGATATACCATGGGGGCAGTACCTTAAAATATAACCTCGTGGAGACAGATCATTGCCAAATCATCCTGATGTACACAACAACAATTTCCAATTTTGCATAAAATATGGGATAAATGTGTCGAGACTTGAAGAGGTTAATACATTTTCATGTTGACTTCTCAGAGGGCGAGAGCTGCAGCAGCACTTTAAAAGCTTTCAGTCATTTGTTTCCTGCTTTCTCTTACTTTGGGGAATAATCTTAGTCTCTCTGTATCCAACCCGCTGCCAGGAAGTTGGCTCAACCAATCCAACTTTTTTTTTGAGAAGTTATTTCCAAACGGAGAAGAAAACAACATGTAATCATGGTATATTGAAAATCAGAAAACAAACCTCTCATGCGTGTTTGTCTGTATGCAGCCTGGAAACACACCCAAGTCTCTGACCTACTGTTACCATAGCACCCTTGCCTGTGTAAGTCCTCAGAGCTGTTGGCATATTTATCTACACACAAGTATAATTCTAGTTTCAATCGGATCTCACTGACACAAAGCGTCAGAGGCTAATAGGATGGTTATTTCCTTTTTATAAATCAGAACAGCCTTCATCTTGCTCACAGAGCAGAGGATCCATTTAACACACAAATATGTCCACTCTTAAGAGCACAATGAGGCACACAAATATAGAATACCTAGCATGTTGTACGCTCTTTTCGACGAGTACTGCCTCCTCATTTTCAGTGGGAAGACAATGCCCTGGTATCTCTCAATGGCAATGCAGGTCATTGTGAGGATGCCCGTCACTATGGCTGTAGTCTGCACAAAGGGAACTGTCTTGCAAACCAAAACCCCTGCAAGCAAAAGAGATACAGTTACCGAGAGCATGCATTTCTATGAGAGTTCGCTGCACTCCCTTTGTTGATCAGAGACTGGAAACGGAGGCGAGCGCTCCCTCATCCTTTTTGGGGTTTCATTGAAATGTCAAAACCATCTCTGATTACTGTTGAACATACACAGCTAATGACGCACGGAGCTGAAACCCATGGAGAAAATTAGACCTTCATGTTAAGTCTGCTTTGATTCAACCTGAACTAATTGTGACCGCATTTTAATAGGAGCACATGCTTTGAGCTGGCCTTCAATTGCTAAGATACATTGAATGTTGCTACATTTCAGTACGGTGTTCTTGTTGGTATATCAGACATGGTCACAATATTGTGAACTGTTGAATATGATGAAATCTGCAAAGCTGATAATGCTCAGTTCATGAGGACACAAAGGCAAACAGGTGTTTTGATTCAGCTCTCTGGTGCCTTTTAGAGGCTGGAGAAGACTTGTATATTATCAGGTGTCCACCTTTGACATAGTAACAGAAAAGCCTGTAAATATCATGCAATGCAGTATTTTACAACAGAAACAATTCATTCGACTGTAGTGTCGACACCTCTGACTAATTTCTTTGTTTTTATTACATTGCCTGCTCATTATTTTGTGTCCTCTACCCTCTGCAAAGTTTGACATGAGCGTCACAAATTAAATGAATAAATAAGCCTGTTATATTCCAAGGCATCAATGTATTCATTGATCTGTGTAGAAATATTTTAAAGATATTATATAGCTTATATTCCTAAAACTCCTCCCAGTTCGGGGACTAAAAAGTCACAGTTTTGTGACTCAGACGGTTTGGTTTATTTCTATTGAACCCCAGAGAACACACGAGGGCTCAATCTGTCATCTTGTGTATTAGCTTCTGTTGCAACTCGCCTCATTCCTTGAAGGGATCAATGTTTTTGTTTGTTTGAAGATTTTATGACACTTACATACTGTGAAGTTATATTCATGGCATGCATTACTACGACTTTTTCAAGACGTTATTATTATTTCTATGACATACAATGACTTTTTATGACACACTATACTATGGCATTTTCCAATTACATTGTATGACATACGATATACAGACTGACAGCACCCTGAATTGGAGCATCAAAAAGTTGAGTCAGCGCCTCCGAGTTACACTTAAAGGTTTGCTTATGCAATAGACAGTACATCCTGCAAAACAACAACAAAACTGTAATATTCCAATACTAAATAGTTACATGTGGCACCCATCAATACATTTGTTGATCAGTGTAAAAAGCTCCTGCAGTAGCTGTCTTGAAGGGATCAATGTTTTGCCTTGATTGTTGCTGGCCAACCTAATTCCCGGTTTGCTTGTTTGGGTTGCCAGCCAGTGTCAGAATCAGCACGAGTCTGTGTTTGGCTTCCTTCAATGTTCAGCCATTCAGTCACAGTTACAAGATGTACTTATAGTGCTTTAAATTGTATTTTGAGTAAATGACGGACTTCTATCTGATTTTATTGCATTAAGCCAACATTTCCAAGAGCAAACAAGAGAAGAAACAGGTTTGAACGCGCCTTAATTGCCTTATTTTCCCATATTTTCCCATATTCAAATCATTACTCCCATCAAGATAATGCCCCGTATTCGTGTCATTGCCTGAATAAGTAGCCAATGAAACACAAGATAAGAAGTTTAAAATTTTTTTAAAAACTCACCTCCGAACCACTCGGACGTAATGTTTTGCAGCAGAGTGAAAGGTATGCAGAAGAAAGTGATGAGCAGGTCACTGACCGCCAGAGAGCAAATAAAAATATCGGTCGCCGTCTGTACCGCGCGCTTCTTCAAAACTATGTCGATGACCAAACTATTTCCAGCCAGAGCCAGGACGAAAATCAGCATGTACATGATCACGAAGGTGCACTTGGCGCTGTACGGTAACACGGGGATGTAGACGAGCGGCTGGATGTTGTAAGTGTTGATAAACTCTTGGCGGCTCAGGTTGTAGCGCGCGAGCATCTCCTGAAACGCTTCGGGAGTTATCTTGGTGGACCCTTGCCCTGAATCGGTCGAAGCTGCTGCCATCCTGACTGGCGTGATTAACGCGCTCTCTGGCAGGACAACACAGAACAAAACGGGTCAGCGCTGAGAGCTTCTCTTTAACCCACGTGCGCGTCCGGGTGGTGCGCTGTCTCCTTCATCCAACAGCTGTATATATACTGTTGCGCTCTATGCGTGTGCGCGTGTGGAACACGATCAATTCGTTTATCAATTACTTTATGGTCGGTAATTTACGTTTACATTTAGCCTTGAATCTGCACACACAGACAATACATTATGCAAATCATTGCAATTGCGTTTCACTTTGTAATATCTCTTACTAACACCTTTGTTGCAGATGAAAATCAAGACATCGAATTGACAGCGCGTGGTCTGTATTCTGACATTTTTGTGACAAACTATAGTATGTTTTCTTATGTCACTATGACTTTCCATGGCATTCATATCACATCCTATGAACATTTTATGACATTATAAGGCCAACTATGCCTTTTAAAACAACATGTTTTCTATTTGTTTCTATGGCTTATTATGTATTTGTATGACTTTTTATGGCAAACTATATGACATTTGTTATGACATTTTAATGGCATATGACTTTTTATCCGTCGCACCACTGGTATTGTTTTCCCCTTTTGAGTGTGGGCCATTGCAGGGCCATGTTGCAAGATGCAGTCCCTGGTCTACACCTGTTAGACATACAGTACATTATGTTAGATGATGGTAAATGTTGGCATTCCATCCAATAGTGGCTGAGATATTTCAGCGTGGACCAAAGTGGTGGACCGACCGACCAACATATCCATCCACAGATCCATGTAACTAGCATGGCGAAAGACATGACTGCACAGTCTTGTTTTTTTAACCACACAATTTTTCCATTATTACTATTACTATTAATAGATTAATAGAAAAGTCTTAGCATTCTTGCATTTATGTTGGAGTCGGAGGACCTTTAATTAATAAACACCAAAAGTACAGCAGAGCAGCCTTTCTACATTAACAATTAACTGAATAGAGATCTTCCCCTATGTTGAACACATGAATACACAGACAAAGAAAGGCAGCAGCATTGTGCGTCGTCGGTTTAACAAAAGATATAACAAGGCCTATATTTCGCTGTATGAGAGCGTATTTAAACCAGACAGACGGGGGAGGATCCATTGATGCCAATAAGCTGTTTGGGGCTGATGCAAATCCATTAGGTAGCTGCAGCTAAAAGTTTAAAATTTGTGTTGTTTGAATTTGCTAAATTAATCTAAATGTTAAAAGTTGTCACTGCCAGTTAACACAAAAAAAACAACTGTTGTTGAGCTTCACAAAATGATGAAAAAAACAAGAGAAAAAGGTTGAAAACATGTTAAAAAGAAGGCAGAGTTGAAACAGGCAAAGAAAGGAATTGATTTACTGATCTTCCATCCTGAGGTGTTCAGCCAGGGGGTGCCAAAATGGCTGTGGACTGAAAGGTTCTTTCAGCCTGTTTGGACCGAGCTGCTTGAGGATTTCAGCCTGCACTGTGCACTGTGTGTTTATAAAATATGTGTCCTAGAGGCAGCATATATTAACTAAAGATGGCCCTAAATCGGAACCTTGGGGGACAACACAAGTTCAACAACCTCTTCTGAATCAAACAAAACATTGTTGATTAATACGTTCTAAAACTATTAAACAACCAACACTGCTACGGTTAACTTTGATGACCCGACCTCCTCCACATGCAGACTTTGTGGGTCTATAAATGAATCAACAGTACTCACTTCTTTGTTCCGAGAAACGTAACTCCGACATGTTCATAAAGGACTCTGCCTCGAATTTTGGGACGTCCCCATGCGGGGGAACAAAGAGACGTAAAAATAAAAGCCTAAACTGGTTTAAACCGCGTCAACACCCATCAGGCGTTAAAATCTCACCTGAATGTGAGATTTGGTTTAAACCACATTTCAGTGCTGACAAAGTTAAAAAAAAAATAGATGAAAGAAATGTCATGGTTGGATTTGTATTCTTTAATCACTGATAGAAAGAAAAGCTTAGTTTTTAACTAGTGGTGTGAAATAAAGCCTTAAAACATTCTACCTTATTGTGTAGAGTTCATTTAGACTTTCAGTTCGTACATGACTCTTGAAGTTTCTATTGAAATGATTCTTTCTGCTTTTCTTTGCTTTTGATATCTGTGATGATGTTATTTAGTCGTGTGCAACCCAAGCATTGTGTTTAACAGCATCTCCTTTAAATTTAGCAATTGTGTCTGAAAATGTTCTTAAACACAGAGACTCAAATAAAGGTGGGCTGGGTGAAGGAGTTGAAAAGAAAAAAGAGACCTCTACCACGTTCTCTAAAGAGCTTGGTGTTAGATCAAATAAAGCAACAGATGTAGAATGTAACCTTTGGTGTGAGTCGGCCCACTGAAAACATTAAAATAACCAGGGGCGTCGTTAGGCCGATTTTAAAAGGTTCTTCAGCCCCCCTAAATAATTTGGCATTATTGGCTTTTTTTTTTTTTGGTGATGTCATTAAATTTAACTATTGTTTCTCACATGGACAAGTTATTTATAACTTAACATGCTACATATGTGTGTGCGTTCTGGTTTGTATGTTTTCTCCCCCTTCAAATTACAATCCAATAGCCTATCATCATACTTAACGATATAAAGTTGACACTGTCAGGTCCATTCTCCATCCATTGTGTGCGGCCCCTTTAAGAATTAGGATTTGGGATATGAAAGCTAGTTTATCAGTCTTTTCTTTACAAGCAGGAACATTATTTCTCTCTCTTTATTTGAGAAAAGTTCATATTTGTGTTGTCAAATTTCACTATGACCCTGAAATTCTGTCTCAAACTTTAAGTGGTTTGGTGGTATCTAGATTAAAACATGAAAACAGGTTTTTTTATCATGAATCCTGAAAGTGATGAAATTACCAAGATATGAAAGTGATCTCAAGGTCTAGGCTGAAAAAATATACAATCTTACACAACAAAGATACTGCAGCCTTTGACCAGGAAAGCACTTAAATGCAAACATTCCAAAGGCTCCAAAGGGACATAAGTATACTGGGCATAACCTTTTGCATGCCCTAAAGAGGTTCCCAGTGAATTTTGTTTTACCCAGAAAGAGCCAACTGGTCTAAATGCTGCTGCAACCAATACATCTATCATTTTCTTTTTACTTTAACAGGATGTTAAGGAGCTCGGAAGACATTCTTGAAGCTTGCCAGAAGGAGAAAAAATGCCCTTTCTCACACTGGGAGGCAATCAAAGGATAAGGGCTTCTGTCTGAAGCACGTGGGTGATGGCAGTATGAGAAACAAAGCTCCCGATTGGTTAGATAATACACATAAATAGGGTAACATCCTTTGCCAACATTACTAAACGATTGGCTGCAGAAGTTTATGAATTTGGAGAACAGCAATCGAACAAATTGGAAAAGAGAAGTCTGAAACAAACAAAAAAAAACAAGAGAACACACGATGGAACAACTGCTCCAAAGATTTATGGACGACATTACGGAAAGACTAGAGAACTGAAACGAAAGAAGCCTTAAAGAACTTTAAGAAGAAGGACTTCTACTGGACAAAACTGGAAATAGGCCAAGACCAGCATGAGATAACCCAAGCTCACCTCTCCGCTCCTATTATGATTATAAGCAGGTGTAAACACACAATTATTGCTTCTAATGTGTTAAGGACCACTCAAATTAAGACTCATCACTGTGTCAACTCACTGCTCTTTGATGGTGAGACGAGCTGAAAAGATATCTTTGTTTAAACCTGGTCGAAGGCACAAAGCTCGCGACAGCAATTACAGCCGACATTTTAATAAGTCGGAATAAGAGATCATTTCAGGTTTCTAGATAACTAGTTAATAAACGTGTTTGATCTGATGACTCTACCCATAACTGGTTTTGCGTTCATCTAGAACTACATGTACTGCAGCACATAATGACAACAGTGTATCAGACACTGACATTGAAGACGCTATACAGGCAAATAGTTCCAGTAGATGCTATGCAGAAAAGAGAAGAAAATACACTGGAAAAGTAAAGAAAAGAGCAGATAGAGACTCAGTAGCATGAAAAGATGTAGAACAAGGAGAGAAAGGAATTGCAACAACCCACAATTGACTAACCGCAGATGTATAAGATATGTTTTTTACTCGCACGTCTCACAAAAAAAGATACGCTCTCATTCGAATCCGTGCAGGCGCGTGTCAAGGGCATAACTGCGACTCGAAGTGTTAAGATATAGGCATACACTAAGTCTATTCTTTCGACAATACGCTTGTAAATGTGATTTTGATGCCCAAGGACAAAGGCAGAGAATAACTGTGTCTCTGGCCTCAAAGAGCATAAAACTGGCAACAAAAGGTGTTTTGAAAATCTGTGATATACCGCAATCATGATTCTCCTGGCGGAGATAGTTAACAGAGAAACATTTAGCATTTGTTTGTGTCCCTGGGGAATGATTGCCTTCCTGCTTCATGCTGTTTGGGATCTATTCCAGTTGACTGATGAAGGCTGAGACCTATAGCATAATGCATACATGGGAAAGACGTTTTTGAACATCCGGCAAATGAGCCTGCAGCCTTTGTATTCGTCATATTCGCCTTGGGATGCCAGCAACACAAACATTATGTGATTGACTACGTTTTTCAAGTTTGAATGATGAACCCAGCAGCTGCTCTAACGACACTTTCTGTCTTTGATGTCCTCGAAGGATAAAGAACCTTTTGAATACCTCATGGACGCCTTTTTCATTTTGCTTCCTGTTAAAAGATGTTAGAGCCAGCAATGTGTTTCTGTGTCCTGGCACAGTGGGAAATTGAGTGTTCTTTGTCAAAAACACAAAGATGTCGAGGTTGTGCCGTACCAAGCTTGACTACAGGTTTCCAAAGAGACGGCTCTGTTTTCTTAAAGCAGCAAGAGGTTGTCAAGAGCTTTTCTTGGCTTTCGTGGCTGCTGTTTCATGTCTTATTTAGGAATATTTCTTTGCATGTATGTGTATGTATGATCCAGTGTATGTATGATCCATGTTCCATGCCTGCATGTGGATTGTGACGCTGGCAAGTTGATGCAGCGGCTTGAAGCCCAAGACAAATTTCACAATAAAGTACATCTTTTCATTATAACAGGATAATGTGTAGTTGTGAGAAGTAACCCAGGTTACCTAGTAATAACAAATTTAGCAGGGAATAAAGGTTTTTGTACCCCACTATATATATATATATATATATATATATATATATATATATATATATATATATTGTGCAGTCTACCTGTGGTAGACTGTGGCTACAAAGAAGTGAGCTTGCGGTGACTCACAGTGGCTCATAATGACAGCATAAAGCTGCTGTTGAGAGCTCCATCAATATTGTGTTTATCAATGTTGGTGTGTGTGTGGAGAAGGAGCTGTTATATATTGAAAACAATAGCATTGCAGTTTCATGTCGACGAAAAATGTATTTTTGACCTCTGTCATACTGCTATAGGATGTCGGGCTGCCACTTTGGAATAACTTCTTCTTCTGTGGTGCCTTTGTTTGTCACTCTTCACTACTCTTCTCGAGCCTTCCTCATTTGCGTCCGTAACTTTAAGCTCCGAATGCCACCTCTTTACAAAACATTGTGAATGAGCAGCTGTATGGCACACCTGGAATACTAACACGGCCCATGAAAGAGAGACGACTGCATTATTGGCAGAGAAGTTGTTCTCTTCCCTGAGATTCTCATGAAGTCATCATCGTTGACTCTGTACAGGTTTTTATTTCTTCGGGGCATTTCACTTTGATTGTGCCACACTGTTGAAGTGCTTCACCGTCTGTGTTTGTGTGAACCGTGAATATTGTGCCTCTCTTTCCCCACAGGACTAAACGGTCGGCCCGTCTGCATGGTGAGGGACGATTGGTTCGTCACCTCATCATTATTTCCTCATCCACTTCTCAAGAGGCACATCCTCCGGAAAGCAACTAATCCATCCTCAGTATTTCGTCTCCCTGAGAATATTTATGGAGTGAGTCGTAACAAAAATAAATCAGGTATGTTTAATCTAACACACGGCCCCTACAATGTCGTATTACTTCTTGGAAAGCTCTGTGTAAGAGCCATATGAGACTTACCGGTAGTAAGATGTCTTAAGTGATTCGTGTAACAAACATGTGGAAATGCTCCTTTAGTTGCATTACTGACTACATCACAGCCAACAGCCCTCAGTTAAGGTTATTCAGTCTGCGGAGCAACATCGTTTTTTGACCGTTGTGCTAACGCTGTAACAAGTTGAGCAAAGAATGTATCTTGTAACTTTATTTTGTTCAGTGCCGGTAAACCTTTTTAAATGAAGCTGCTGCCTACGAAGAGTCATTACGCGTCAAGCTTATTGCCAAACCCAGACTGTGACAGTCGTCGGACGGAGGGAAGATTGCCGCTACACTCTGCCTTCAGACAATGTAATTGACCATCAGAATAACGGAAGTCATTTATCCTCTTTCGTCAGCAGCACAATTTTAAGAAGCCTGGAGGGATGGACTTAAAGACCTCGCCGCAAAAGTCAGTTTGTCTCCTCAAGCACAAAAGGACAGAAAAGATGTATGTATATTGCTGTAAATCCTGTAATCTAATGCAGGTTACTTAACGGCACTGTACATGTCATCCTTAGCAACTGTTTTACTACTTGAAACATTTATGGTTTAGAAATGTTTCAACTGCGAATATGCAGCGTCATTTGCTTCTCTTTGTGCATATCCCGTCTTTGTATTGACTTTTTATGTATTCGGGGTGTGCAAAACGTTTACCTGCGTTTAGTGTGAACACAGTTTTATGCGATGTACCCTCAGAGAAAGACCTGGTCATGGGAATGATCAAGCAACTAGCACTTATCCTGAAGCAAACAACATCCCAAAGCACTTTAACTTGGCACTAATTATTAAATTTATGGCATGGTTACTGTATTGTAATATGACTGTTTTTGTGCTATGTGATTATATATTTTGTTGTTGAGTGCAACGTAGAAATGAATCAGAATCTTTAATCCTAAATTTGGGTTCTGCTTTTTTCATGGGGATTTGTTGACAATAAGAAAAGTACAAACTATCACCGACATTATCCTTTTAGTTAGGTTTTTTTGTGTGCGTGTAGGAAGTCTATCCTCGTACGGTTTGAGGGGGGTGACGACGTCTGAATAATTGTCTTAATGATCAATGGTGTGGCTGACATACAGTTGGATTTCTAGAATGTCAGATTTTAAGGTTAGCTATCTTGCAGTCGGTTTCAAGTTTCCCATCATGAGAGAATTTCATGCAAAAAGCAATGCTGGCTTACTTTCTTAATCCACTAAATCATAAAGTGTGTAGTCCCGGCTGAAATGACCATTATTCAAATACCTGAATGGCAAAGACAGTTTCCCCAGTTATGTTGTGCCAGAGAAAGTGCCTAAATCCAGACAGAGCGAGATGAGAGGAGATGAGGGGGTAACGCGCGAGCAGGAACTTTTTCATCAAAGATTACAACAGAAGAATAGCAAAATAATACATGGAATGAAAACACAAACCTATACTAAAACAAATAATACTGACACCAAATAGAATATTATAGCAATAAGAGTAAAGTAAATGAATAAAGTAAAAATTTCCAATAAAACAGGAAAAGTAAAATGAGACAAGGATGAGACAAGGGCTGCGGTCAAAAAGTCCAAACATTACCTCCTAACGTCTATTCCTAACCACTTCTCCTTGACCTCTTTGGAAAACGTCATGGGGGTGAAGGAAAGATGTGAAGGAGAATTCACCACGCTTTCACTAAGCTACGTAATTATGATGCGATGGCGGGAGTCACTGCGATGGCAAAACTACAACGAAGGAGGACGATAAAAAACTAAAATGTGGCCGCATGGAATCTGTTGCACAGTTGCATGCAGGCTATTTAAAGAGTTTCTTTTGTGAGAGCTGTCACTGTCTATTCATAGTCATCAACTGTGGCTGCTATCACACATGTTGAGGAAGAAAAAGAAAAGAAAAACCATTTGACCAGGGCCCTGTTTCAGAAAGCAGGTTTTGTGGAAACTCTGAGAAGAAGTTATTTTCTTGTATAGCCTCTGTGCAGGTCACTGACGGAACATAATTCCTATGATATTTGAGATTATATTATTGCTGAGTGAGCCGGATCGTGGTGCAGCTGCAGAATGTAGTTTGAACAAGAATTTATTTGATCTAAATAGGCTGCATATAGTCTGAATGTGTTTTCACTGCATTTTAGTGATTGCGTTTCAATTTACTCGATTTGTTTAAGGAGCTGAAATAAAGCCACTGTATGCTGTTGAGCCAAGATTCTAATACAATTTTTGTTAAATCCACTGGATTTTAACATTATTTAATGTTTAAAGATTGTGAGCTTACAATCATATACATCTTTGATCAATATATATTGTATTGTTCCTCTTCAGTTGCTGCCTCCATTGTTTTGTCCTCATCAGATTAAAGCTGAACCAATATATTTAAAATGCAATGTGGGGTGCAGCAAACACACAGACGCATTCTACCACTTCATCATCACTGAAGGAAATGTTAGTTCTGGTGAATGATGAATTACCAAATTGCAGTGACCGCCCATGACGATGAATTAATGAATAACATGTTTATGTTGCGCATCCCAGTGGCTATTCACAAACAAGTCCTTGCTACAGTATGCCTCTTCCCTGGTGACGTGACCGCAGTTTGAGGTCAGCTGGCCTGGTCAGCAGGTGAAGATCAGCATTGGCGTCATGAATCCTTCTCACAAGGTCACCCGTTTGCGCGGCGTGATAAGAGGCAGCTGTTTCCTGGTGCTCTATCAGCAAAGCTCCTGCGAGGCAGCATTGAGGAGAGAGGGCGGCACTGGGCCTTCTACCAAATATTTTACAGATGTGACGGTTACTCTCACATCATCTAAGGAAGGAGAGGGAGAGGGAGAGAGCGAGAGAGAGAGAGAGAGAGAGAGAGAGAGATTCTCCAAAGTGAGAGGGTGGAGTTAAAAGTGCATAGGAGTCAGGTGGATGGAAGATTCTTAATATACCCTGAAGGTTTTAGTTTAGAGATGTGTAAATGAATGAATCATTTGAGTTGAATGAAAACAGAAACCCGAGTGTCTGAAATCGTAATCCACAAAGACATGGTAACTAGCAGCTACCATAAAAACGTAATGAACAAATTAAATCATAAACCATTGTAGTGTCTCGAAATAAACGTCTCACAGACGTTGTTACTAACCAGCACTCTAAACACAAGTCAGTCCAGAGATGATTGAGTGAATGAATCGATGACGTAATGATTGACTGAGTGTGTGAATGAACTGTGGGAAATTAAACATCTGTACATTTTGTCGAGGATTCATAATTCATACCGGCGTAGTAACAAGCCACTACCATGCAGGAGTCAGTTTAGATGAATGAATGAACAATAATTGATTCTAGAGAATAAATCAGCTTTTGTGCGAGACGTGATACCTGCATGACATTTATGGTCTCATTCTACAACCTCTGACATTTAATTAGCATTTAGCCTAATTGGTGTGCAGAGATGTCCTTTGCTCATCAGATACAGCAGGTTCTCTCTGTCATGGAAGCCCCATAATTATCATTTAGATTAGACTGCACCTGTTCTAAGGATGGTTATTATAGATTGTCTAAATAACCACATGAATGCAAAGTATTCTTTTATTTACCGTAATCATAGTGCGGTGTATAATATTTTGATTTGCATAATTTACTCCACAATCTATGATTCCATGTTTGATTAGACCATTGTACGCAATGCAAACCTTAGTTCTTTTGCATCGTCACAGACACGATTACATTTTTTTAACATAGCGTCAGCATATCAGAAGTTATCTCCAGACACTTTTCATATAAGGCAGGTCGAGATAATACTCTACTCTCCTCCAGGGATTTTTTTTAAATGTTTGGGGCCACAGAGCCCGAACAAAGGAGAACATTTTTCTTAAATCGTAGTACAAATTAAGCATGGGATTTCTACCATTTCTACTTTTCGATGCCGTTGAAGCAATTTGTATTCAAGATTTTTCAACCTAAATACTTCAGACCTGTTTCATTGTGCTAAACAACAACATCTATGATAATAACAACAACATCAACAATAATTATAATATCAATATTAAACATGATCTGCTGCTGGTTAATCGGTGCGACAGTAGTCCCTAAAAGGCACTAATGGTTGCCATCTTTCAGGGTGACATTTCAGGGCTCTCGGACCAAACTTAATGAATTCAGATTCACTCTGGTCAGTTAAGACCTACAACATCTCAAGCATCCTGTAGTGGTTTCCGCTGATCAATGGAAAAGGCTTGTAGTAAATTGGCCAATTAAATATAACCTTCACATTTGCCCATCATGATTTCCTCTGCAAAGGAGCTTATAACATTCATTTGTGCTCTCAATTTAACATCATTTAGCATCATTTAACATCATCATGCCATTAGTCTTGTCTCACGTCCTTCAGACTCTCAATATTCAAGCGATCCATTGCTTGCATTGCATAAGATTCTCTTTTCATCTTGGATTGAGATATGTGGATAAACTTCACAGGCTTTTTCACCGTAAAAACGTTGATGACACTGCGGATGCCATCCAGTATAGAGTGCTTCATGGACACAAATATTTACTCACTCCCTCAATGTCTATCATCAGATAAATGTATATCTACGATTATGATTGAATATATGAAAGCATTATCCTGCTTTTTATGTCTATGCTTATTTTCTTTGGCGTATAGAGGTCTACTGAATATGCTATTCGCTAAATTAAGGTCCATGATTGTGCACACATCTCAGATGTGAGATGTCCCTGATGATGTTAAGCTGCCGTTTCTCCATTCGTTGTATTTTTCCACTAAATCCTCGTTTCTCTAGAACCAGTACCTTTGCCTGACCTCCTGCTTGCACTACTTGCATTATTCCCTTGTATTACGGAATGACCACAATCTGTTTTCTTCCTAGACGACACTGAAAACAAAATTCAAAAGGCAAACTGAGAACCTGGTGTGTAGTCTAATGTGTGTAATGCTGATGGTTTAATGCACAACAAGATACAATAGTTGTATTGACTAGTTATATATCACTTAACTCATTTAACAATAGTGTTTTTGTTTGCATGCCTTTGGTGGTATTGTGAAAGAGAGAAGTCATTTTCCATGATCACCCAATGAGCCACTACACTTAATCTTTATTTTTCTTCAAGGAAGCGGATGTTCTTGTGAGGGAAACCTTAGCGGCACCAACATGGTGCATAACCCAAACACAGTTTCCCTCCCTAGTATACTTGAGATAGACGGGGAAGACTGCATAACAGCCCTTAAGGAACTGTGGTTGGATGATGGCAGGGATGAAGAGGAAACTGGCTCAGCCGTCACCATGTTGAGAGCCATTGAGAGGCAATAGAAATGCTCCTAATCCCCGATATTGCACCTTTAACCTGAGGGGACTCCAAAATTAATATTTCTTTGTAGCAGTGGTTATTGTTTAGGTTTTGAGAAATTTTGCATCCGATAAATCCTGAAAACTTGAGTTATCAGCATGAATTTATTTATTAAAAGTCATTGTGGCTCAGAAGGAACAGGAGGTCGTCCATTCATAACAAGGTTTGTGTCTGTCTGCATGACAGAGTGTCCTTGAGCGAGACGCTGGAACCCAATTTGCTGCTGATGGCCAGCAGTGTGTGTGTGTGTGTGTGTGTGTGTGAGAATGAGAGGCAAATTGTAAAGCACTTTCTCTTGTCCTCTCTGCCTTGGGTCTAATGCTTTAGTTAATATAGCTCTTGTCAAGTGTGGCCTTCAGAACAGAATTCCAAAGAGGTCCTATCTTCTCTGGCCCTTATCTCACGAGGTGTCCTTCAGAGGCCATATAAAGACCAGAGACGCACTCTGTTGCTTTGCCGTCACTGTCGAAGTCAGACAACATGCTGCCTGCTGTTGTAAAGCTCTGCTGTGGAATCTCCTACCCACATCTGAGGAGTCTAACAGGTAAACACCCAATAATCTGAGGAAGGTCGTTTCTGGTTATTCCCTTGCACTCTGTGTAAAACTACTGAGCATTTGTTTCTTCTTGCGTTTCTTAACCGTTCAATCATGCAGGACTTAAACGCACAGCTGTGGCAGTGATAGGCCAGGAGTTCACACACCTGCAGCGATGGGGACAGGTCCAACATCTCATTAGAACACATTCTGGATTAAAGCGTAACGGTAAACAAATTATATTAATAATTGTTCTGGTTTCAGAGTGCAGTTGTTGAAAGATTGCTAAGAAATAATCTTTTGCAGAGCCCAAACTTGAAGATATAAAGCCCGTGCCTTCGAAAGAAGATCAGCTGCTCTATGTACAACAAGGCCAAGAAGCAATGAGGAAGGCTCTCTGTATGCTTGAAGACACACAAGGATGGAAGGTTGAGATCACAGAGGTAACATCTGATTGACTTTTTAGCATCTCTACTTGATTGATTGATTGATTAAAGTGTCTTTTATCTCCTCTAAAGTACATTTTCCTCCAATTTTCACCAACCTAAGTGACCATTGTGTTGTTTCCTTACTCCTTTTCAGAGCAAGGGGGATGAGATCTGCAGCAAAGTGATACCAGGGGCCGGGAAGGTCTTCAGAATGGAGGCGGTTCTGGACGCAAGCGTGGACGAGCTCTACGACATCCTGTTTGTCAGAGTGGAGGAGATGCACCAGTGGAACCCGAGCATAAAGCACATCAAAGTGAGCGGCTGACCTTTGATAAACAGACATTTTATCATCTGTGAAACTGTAACCTATAAAAATACCAGAATAAAAGCTTGAGTTTAGAGGAGATTTACATTGTTTTTAAACGTTTCATTACTATATATTCCGTCACGGTTTAGTTGTCTCCATATTTTTGCTAAAAGCCACAATTAATATAAGTCATGCTACATATTTGGAGCAAGACATGTACTCTTACATTGCATTGCAATCCAGTCCTGCGGTGCACGTAGTGTTTTGCAAACTAAATTGTTCTATTGGTTTCTCATAGGTTCTGAAGCATGTAGGAGCCGAAACGATCGTCACTCATGAGGTTTCAGCCGAGACAGCGGGAAATCTAATTGGCCAAAGGGACTTCCTGTGTGTCAGACACAGTTGCAAACAAAAGTCCAGAGTTTATCTTGGAGGAGCAGCGATTCAGCTGGAGTCCTTCCCGCCTCAGGCAGGCTTTGTGAGGTAGGATCCCATGAGACTGTTTGAACTAGCCGTGAATCATCACATATTAAATACATATTTAGCAGCTTCATGAAACCAACTCTCTCTCATAATAAACAGCATCCGAGTAGAGTTATCTCAGCCTTCAAGGTGGTAAGATGTCAGAAAAAGCAGACTTCATACTAATAAGTCCAGTGAAGTGTTTTTGATTTGCGCCAACATTTTGGAACGGTCGTTCTCAGTACTGGCTAACATCAGTGGCCTTAAATGTCTTCTGTTATATCTCATGTTTGTGAGATAAAAGTGTTGTATCTATCAGGCAGATGTCAGAGAATCTTTAAGAATGGGAGAATAGAGGATTAGAACCAAAGATGAAAATAAAAGCAAGTTTTTCAGGGCAAATGTTGCAGTCATTCCTATAAACAAGACTACAAGTCTACAGTCATGCTGCTAGCAAGGACGTATATGACATTAGGGCTGAGCAAATTTGAATTTATTCATATAACTTGATAAAAACAAGAGTGATGAGAACAGTTTGTGTATGTTTTAGGTTTGAAATAAAAATACACATAATGGACAAGCTCATAATCCATTATAAACCCCGGTTCAAGACTAATAAAGTTATTGACTTGGCATGTTTACAGAGCCGAGGATGGACCAACCTGCATCATCATTCAGGCTCTGGACGAGGATATGGGAAGAAGTCGCTTCACATGGCTTCTTAATATGGACGTTAAGGTAAATAAATTCATATGTACTGCATTTGCCAATCCGTGAAGGATAACATCAAATGCATCTGCAGACTCAAATATGTGCCACATCCATTTATTTCAAGAAATGTGTTTGTGTAATAAAGGAATATTGTACAGATGCACTCCCATTTGTGCAATAGGGATTTGAAGACCCTTTTTTCCATTAGGCTCTACTTCTGCCACTCAGTGAGCTACTTAGATTTGCAATTTTCTGCGTCATGCAAAATGTACTTGAAGTATTCAAAGTAAAAAAAAAAAGGCCAATGTGACTGATATATTATTCTACATGCCATTTCTAGATTGTTAATACCTTTGCATCAATGGTACCTACAGGTAGGTGGATCAGTCCAGCGGTTCCCAATTTATGAGAAGAGCCCGTCCAAAGGGTCACAAGATAAATCTGAGATGATTAATGGGCAGGAAGGAAGAAAAAGTTCTGCTACATCTTTTTGTAAAATATTGGATAAGCAGCTCAGCCAATCAAATATGGGCATTCTGACAAGTTCCCTGACTCGAGTGAGATGTACACACACACACCGTGACACACGGGGGAGAGACGAGGAACGAGATAGCAGAGCAGGACAATTATAATGAGAGTTCTGAAAGTAAAGTCACAGGACGGTCTCCAGATGAGAAAAATGGCCAGAGAGACCAGAGTCATTAGACTCGTACAGGTGAATTCTTCCCACGGGCAGCTACAAACAGTATGTCTCTCACATCTGAGATGAAGACACAGATAATAAACCCAAGAGCCCATCATGATCAGAATCCCAACACATTAATTCACTGTGATGTTAACAGAGAGGAAATAGAGCTGAAACACGTGGTTTAATAACCACAGATAAAGTCCCTGCACACACATTTCTCTTTTTAGAAGATGAGAAAAATATAATATTGTGGATTTTTCACTTCACCCTGAATGACCTAAATTTAAAGCTGCAGGGCAATTCAGGGAAATACATTTTTCTAAAATTAATTCTGTTACATAATTTATTCTTTAATCCAGGTATTATTTGACTTGAAATGAGAAGAACATTTATTCATGTATTATTTATAATCCATCCAGTTAAATTGGAAAACTGAGAATAATATTTGTTAAAAATGTGGTGGGTCCCGCAGCCAGACCAGTTGAGAACCACTGTTCTAATGGACTACGTGCCAGGCGAAGAACAATCCACTCAGCATGTAAATTAGTACTGCCAATTGGTAACTCTAAGACTTTAAGATGCATAACTGTTGTGTATTGTTGTGTGTATTATAGGACTTTGCCAAAGACAGATTTCCATGTCATGCAACTCTGGACGATAAACTAATCCTTGTCTGAAATACCATTTAAAATCAAATATTGTTGTGCTGCTGCAGAGATGTGCTGGCCTAAACACCATATTTTACAGACTTAAGAAAACATCTTTGTTTGGTATAGATCCCTGCCTAAATCAATCTAATATGTTTTTCAACGAAAACAAGAATAATTATGTTGTCAGTCGAAATAATAACTATTAGGTTGTGTTGTTGTCGTTGTTGTAAATCATACAGCCCTACTTCTTGTAGAATATAATCAACAGAATAAAACATCACAAAGCACACGGTGCAGCGTCAACAATATAAACTCCACAGTGGCTGCAGCCACAAACAGAGCTGCACAGTTTTTTTGCACAAAGTGTAGTAGTGCAATGCACGCGGACAAAACGCTAGAAGTTGCCTTGCAACATAGACTGAAGGTCTGAAGAGAGAGTAAGCTGCATCACGGAGAGTTTGTTGTTGTTCTCACCTGTGTGAAAGGACTGTGTGCGAGTCTTGAGCACCGCAAAGTCCTCCTCCGTCTGCTCCAGGTTCTTCTTATCCGCTCGTTCACTGTCAGCACATAGTATCCGGTCCATTCCGCCTCTCGTGTCACAGTATGAACAGTCCATTCGGCCTAACTGGTCCCATTGCGCTCTTCAAAGTTACGCATGTCAGCTACACACAGCACCAGTTGGTGTTTGATTTGCATCCCTTAATGCAAATACTTTAATCGCTACTTAATTGAGCTCGATGTAACCGTTTTATTATTAATGTCGAGGTACAATGCTAACCGTATAATATCATATTGCATTATGCTGTTCACAAACTGCATTGAATGAAGTGGACACGTGCCAAGGAGGTTCTGATTTAAGACATAATCAAGTTGCATTATGGGAAATGTAGGATCCAGCATTTTGGAACAATATTTTGCATTTCATATCCATGCATTTTATGCCTGTTTCATTTGGAGCACTGTGTTCCTATTATTTTTTTTTTAAAGTGGATTATGAAACCAGAAATGGTATAATTGATGAAAAAAAACATATTACTGTTCCTCACTTTCACCAAAATACAATATTCTAATTTTGTTCTCAGGGCTGGCTGCCAAAGTCTATTGTCAATCAGGCTTTACCCCGAGCACAGCTGGATTTCACCAGACACCTCCGCAGACGTCTCACAGCGAGCACCACCCTGGGCTAACTGAGTCAAGGAGACACCCACACTGCAGCACCACCCTGTCATCACTCAAAGGACAAGACTGGCTGATGGGGGCACGGTGACAGACTGGCTGCTCGGTACAAAGCGGCCCTTTCAGCCAGAGCGGAAACGCTGCCTGGAGGTGACGCTCAGCTCCAGCGCTGGAAGACGGCAGCTGGTTTATAGGAATTAATGTCACAGTGTGCCACTCAAACCTCAAGATTTCCTGATTAGGAGTCGTCACTTGTCTTTTGACACACGACTAACTGAAGGACAACTGTACAAAATGAATGAAGTCCTTGAATGTGCCTATTTTGCCTGTTTTGAATACCACAGCAAAACATAACAGGTGGCTGCTCTCAACTCAAATACAGTAAATCTACATGCCTAAAGTCAGTCAACCACAAAATGGAAGTCAAGCAAGAAGAAGCTGAATAAAACAAGAATAAATGGAGGAAAGAAAACAACAAGAATCTCTGTTCTTTCAAACTTGTTTTACTTTGTTCTCCATACCACTTAAAAATTCAATAAATATTAACATTTAAAGCTTTCATTACGTATATACAAGAACTATACAATAAACATAATGATGTTATGAACTGCAATGCAGGAATGATGTAACAGTATGACCAACCACAGTCTGTAGACTTACAGCATCGCCTGCATTTTTAACATTGCAACATACTTTCCTCTCAATTCCTGGTTGTTAATTTCTTTTCATAACTTTAAATTTACACTATATACATTATTATCTGAAAAATACATCAGTTACAAAAACATAATGACTTTTTTTTTTTTCCTCAAATCTTTTTTTTTTTTTAAGCGTCAGGTGAGTGTCATCCACAAAGGCAGACGGATTGCATGCTACAGTGGGGTTGGCCTGTAGACAGTCATGATTTTTTAACAGTGACGATAATCACTGGTACGTTGGTTTGGGAACAAACAACAAAAAAGAGCACCGGGGACAGAGAAGCTATGAGGCTATGAGGTGATGTCTACGGAGTCTGGAGTGTGCCACTGGAAGAATTATTGACTTAACAAGTGTCTTATTATAATCAATTAAATACATCTTAAAAGTCAGGCTAATTGCTTCTCCTTACGTCTAGTCATAATGCTCAGTTCGCTCCATCGTTAATGCACAATTATGAGAGTGGTGTCGATCTGCTGCCACCCTCTGCTGAGCCATGAGTGTCTGGTACTGCTCTGTGGGCTGGAAGTTATTTCGGTGTTAGTTGCCACAACGTTTACACATCTTGAAATGTGAGAGCTGTCTATAAATTAGAGCAATCATCAAATGGAAACTGGACAGTACATTATGAGTGACAAATACAGAAGCTGCTACATACAAGCTTTAAAAAATAGATTTTTGCAATTTTATTTAAAAATTCTACGAATTCTTGAAACAGAATTAGAAATCAAAATGATCAATCTGTCAATTTACTTCGCGTTATTTAATTCATCATTAAAACTAACAAATTAATAACTTAGCAATATATGAATTAATTGTAATTTAACACTGGCAGGGTCTACAACTGTTCTGGCACACTCTCGTCTCCATATCTGACACGTGCACCTCCAAAACCATGGCCTTTGACCTCTCCTCGCATGTTCACAATACAAGTTCAATAGTAGTTCTAATGCACTTGAGAAAACAGGATTACACAACTGTACACAGATAAAAACATGAATGTAGCAATGCAGTCATCACATTTTGAACACGCCTTGAAGTCGTTTTAGTTTACAGCACCAACTTTTTTTTGTCTTCCGTTTCATATTTGAAGCACAGAGGGCAGAGCGACGCTGCGCACAGATCACTGGAGTTTTGATGAGGTAACCAACGCTGGTCTGGTCTAAATTCACTGGCATGGAAAAAAACAACAATCTTTGCAAAAAGAGAAAGACAATATCTGCAGCAAGTCTATCAGATGCTGCGAAGAGAAAGCTGATGTATGAGACCGTCACACTGAGCAGCACGTTCACAACATTGCTCACTGTTCATTGCTGAGCTGACAGGGTTCTGTGACTCGAGTCCCTCTCGGATCCTAAATTGTCCCTTCTTGACCTGGCAGCGACTGGGCCGAAAGTGCTGTTTGGACTGTGCTCTTTAGAGGCACCTCCACCGGAGTCTGCTGAGGGCCGTGGACGCCCTGGAGGTAGAAGAGGCCCTGGGTCTGAGTCTCCTTTCCCAGCTGTGAGGAGGGAGTCGCTGGTCGGACCCTGGGGCAGAGCAGCACCTGTGGATGGCGAGGCTTCGGCAGCGGCGGCGGTGGTTGGCACCGGGGCGGTAGAGCGAAGCCGCCTGACGATAGCTTTAGTGGTTTGCGGTGTGCTCTGGGTCGTAGCGGGTAGAGGAGCCTTGGGTAATGCATGGTGAGAAGGAACGGAGGTGTCAGGTTCAACTGAGGCCACTTGGGTGTTTTGGAGGTCAGGAGGATGTGTGCCGAGGTTTTCCTTCTTGTTGCAAGACTCGCAGCAAAGCTTATTATATCCAGGGATGGAACAATATCGGGCAAGAACCTCCATTTGACAGAAAATGGATTTATCCCCAAGACATGGCTCATCTAGTGATAAGAGGGGAGAGGACATCACCAAGGGGATTCAAATGAAAGATTTGTTCATTTTGATCAAACAGAATTACATATTGACCTACTTGAAGAGATTTTGTGGACAGGGTTTTCAGGAGCCCTTTGGTGCACTGCTTCGTCTTTTATTGTGGAGTTTTCCATTATTCCAACGGTGAGAGGAAACCCTGGCTGTCCTGTGGAGGACAAAATGAGGCAAAGAAATATTCCTAAATGAGACATGAAACAGCAGCCACGAAAGCCAAGAAAAGCTCTTGACAACCTCTTGCTGCTTTAAGAAAACAGAGCCGTCTTTTTGGAAACCTGTAGTCAAGCTTGGTACGGCACAACCTCGACATCTTTGTCAATTTTCCACTGTTCCAGGACACAGAAACACATTGCTGGCTCTAACATCTTTTAACAGGAAGCTAAATGAATCAAACTTGAAAAACGTAGTCAATCACATAATGTTTGTGTAGCTGGCATCCCAAGGCGAATATGACTTAATATGGTTGATGCAGTAGACGCCGACCACCCACAAGTTCTTCATAAGAAAATATGGATTTCTGCATCCATAGAAACAAGGAAATGACTTGATCAGGCCGAGGCAGTTTCTCCAGCAGTGGTTGTAAGACAGGAATCAAACTGGTAAATTGATGAATATTGTTCCCTAATTACAAGTATATTTGGATCTTACCTGGACAAGAAATTAGTTTGCAAATGAGGACTGTTTCCGGCTTCTCGCCCTCACATTCTCCGATGGTGTTGTCACTGGCCTTGCAAACCACCTGCCTTTGCTGAATCCCTTCGCCACAGGTCACTGAGCACTGTGACACACACACACACACACACACACACACACACACACACATAGACACAAACAACTTAACTTGAGATGAGGCAATGATTCATGACACTGTCACAGCTCTTGACAACCACACTCAGAGTCGACCACATACACAAATTAAATCTTGATACATGCAATTTAGAAATTGTGCCGTTATAAGAACTCAAATTTGCCGATCATGTCCCCAGGTAAGCTGGAAATGGGAAATGGTAAAACTGCAAAATGGATTTAATTGCAAAAGGTGATTTAAAAAATCTGGTTTGCCAAAAATAATAAGGCCTTAATGGACCAAGGTTAATCAGCATAATACATTGGAAATTTGCAAAGGTGTTACTTTACCAGTCTTCTGTTGACTGAAACAACAGTTTTAAGGGGGCAAGATATACTTAGTAAGAACTATGGCTACGTAATAATTAGTTTGTTTAATTATATATTATGCCTAAATTGCCACTTTGTAACCTTAGAAGTGTGAACTTAAAAAGAGCGAATGCAGCTTGCTAACTCACCTGAGACCACGCCCCTGTCCTCCACTGGGCGGGGCATGTGGTGTGGTTACAGGCCCTCCTCGTCTCCAGCCGATCCTCGGCGCAGTGTTTGCTGTGGATGGGCCTGTTGGTGCCGTTGTGGAGCGCCTGCATGCACTGCACCACCCTGGTCTGGTAGCCGAGCTTCCCGCAGGTCTTACTGCAGGGACTCCACTCTTCCACCACCCACCTGTCAGCACAGCAGGCTCTTTTGAAAAAAGGTTTCTTGCCACACGGCAATTACTCACATTCTATTTCAGGGTGGACATATGGAGCTGAAGCCATGACTACCACTTTTAATGCTACTCTAGCTGTTTAAATAATGACATCTTTAGCTGGAGGGCACTTACGTGGGCTGGCTGCACTCTTGGACATTGCAGCGTTTGCGGATGGGTTTGGGCTTTTTGCTGGTTTCACAAAAGTTTCGATGTACCAAACGGCTGTCACTCTTCCTCCTGCATCCATATTTAGTGTACTGTATGCCTGAAAGATGGAAAGTGTACAGTCTTAATCGTCCAGCAAGATTATACAGACATATATCAGAATCTGACATCTTAAATACCAATAATTGGTATTATTATCAAACCTGTTGTCAATTAACTTTCTATGAATAACTCAGTGACTTTGTCCACTGTTGACCAATAATAACATGTTGAAAAAAACACCAGAATATCGTCATTATTGCAGTTTTCTCGGCACACGCCAGGTAACAATGTGCAGCTTTAATTGCTTTGTTATACATATATGTACCGTACACTCACTGACCTCCCCCGCAGGGTTTGGAGCACTGAGACCAGCTCTTCAGTGCCCACTCGTATGTGTCTAGTTCAGCCAGAAGGACATTGTTGTTGGTAATAAGCGGCAACAGGTCCTCGTGTATGATATACTTATATGTCAGGCTTATCTTTGTGTCTTCTTCCTGGGGAATGACCTGCAACAAAGCGAAGTTAATTAGAAAAAACAATGAAACTCAGCAAAAAGGCAAAAGTAAAGAGTGGTGATCCTGTTCAAGTAACACTCACCAGCACTACAATGCCTTCATGCAGAGGACCCGTCGTTTTCAGGATCTCCTTCGCACCATCGAGAGAATACTCCCACTGTAAACCATTCTCGATGAAGGTCTTTGTTTCAGCGTCTTCACTTTTTGCATTCAGTATAAAGTTCCCAGTAACTTGATTCTTCACAGCTGTCAGTAACGAGCAAAAAAAAGTTACGCCTGTGGTGGGCACATCATGTAAGTTTTTAGCTAAAATCTAAAAAATGTCACAGAAATTCTTGACGAACCCCCCCCCCCGCCAAACAACCTCGAAGATTTTCCTTTAAGCAGGGAACGGGCCAGTGTGTATTTTGAGATGTTTTGCGCTGTGGCTAGCCGACGGTAATTACTCCAAGTTGTGTGTCATCTCTTCTTCCCATGAGCTAATACAATCCAGAGAGGAAATGAGTGGAGTAAAGAGGAGAGGAAGGGTTTGGACTGGATGCCACCGTGAAAACCTTTTAGCGGACCGGTCTCATTACTTATGACATATTGTTTTCTACAGCAAATTGCATTTAAAGATAAAGCATTTGCAGAAACAGAAACAGTTTTTGTATGCTTCAGGGATTCGATTAACAACAACTGCAAAAGTGTCAAATTCAGATGTGAAAACACAGGTGGTGTCAATAGAAACTTACTCTTGCACCAATGTGGATAGAAGGGCGAGTGATTTTCACAACATTTTAGAGTAAAACAGACAATTCTGTGGAACAGAAACACAAACACCACAGGGGGGCATCCCTTCTGGCTCCACATATTGTATGTTAATTTATGTATGGCCTTATATTCTGGCATTCGGTTTAATCTCTTAAAGGAATACTCAACTAAAAATCTACCTCTTGAGTGTCAAATATGCTCTTTATCATGATTTTAATCCACTGTGTTGGAGTGGTGACAGAAATCTCTTTTCCAAGGAAACCCTGGTCAGATATCTCAAACAACAAACTGTTTATATGTTTTTGTGATTTGGTGAACTGAACCTTTTAACGTTCTTCTTTATTGAGCACAGAAGTTGAGTTTGGGGACCCTGTGCTCTGGTCTGTACCAGGCAATGAGGTTATACAGCTGTTCTTACGAGGTAAAAGACGCAGCAATTACAATCATGTGATGTGGTCATAAACACAAAAAAATACTGCTCTTATCCACAAACCAACTCTGTTGCTAGGCACCGATAGCATCGTGTGTTTTTTCACGGTTGGAAAAAGATGTGTGACACACTCACCAATTATATGAGGGGACGTGTCATTCTCCTCGATAACAATGTGGCGGGCTCCTATTGGGATGTCGAACATTTTCAGCATTCCTAACAAGACAAAGAGACACGGAACAGTTCAGCTGGGAGCAGGAGCTCATTCTGGGCTGTAATAGCAGCCAATTATTTATGAATCCAGACAGAAGGTTTTGCTCCTTTGTTTTGGTTACTGGCTGTGTGGTCAAACATAGATGAAAGGGAATATGGGTTGAAGGCCTCTGGATTAGTTATTTTCATCTTACTAGGTAACTGGAACTGACTAATAACTGTAGAAATTTCTGGAATTCGTCCAGTATTGAGCGAGAGTGCTCTAGACACCAGCAGCAATGTAATAGATAGATAGATAGATAGATAGATAGATATAAACTTTATTCATCCCCAAGGGGAAAATATAACGTATGGAATGCACAATATATACAGTACAATAAAATAACAGAGCAGATATTGAATTGAAGGAATAGATTCACAAAAAATAAGCTAAATTAGAATAGAATCGAAAATAGAAATGCACAGTATATACCATGAATATATAATTAGAATATATGATAGAATATTAGAATAATATAGAATATGTAATCTATTGGGGCAAGCTGGCACCACCATTTACGTCCACTAAAAAGTGCTTCTTTTTGCCATGACAGGCTAGGATTGATATAAATGTCTGACATTTGGGAAAGAGTCGAGCTCAAGTAGAAGGCAAATTCTGAAATCTTGCAAGATGACACACAGCGTGAACGGCTGGGCAGAGTTTAACGCGTTGGAGTACAGAAAGCTTGGCTTAGCGTTATTTAAAAGATCTTCAATGTCATGGCTGAATATTTAAATTATTCTGACAATGCAGATGAGGTCTTAGAATTCGATGGCCGCTCAACCGGGTCAAGGAAAAGGTGAGAATACGTTTTATTTCTCTGTAGGGTCCTTTCCATAACGCTGCCAGATATTTATAATAACCAGCCGAGCCTGAGTCGGTGGCAGAAAACAAGCTTTTGGCGAACACAACGTGACATCAACACTGCTCACTTTCCCTCGCAGCTTGTTTTTGCAGCGCTATCCCTCAATACTGGACAACTTCAACAATTGTTGCCACCATTAGTTACTTAGACGCAGAAACATGGAATGAATAAACATGGGAAAATAGCATCGAGGTTGGAAAAATACCAAAGTTACCCTTTATATTATGTCATCTCGTAAAATAAGCGGTGTTGCTGATTTCAGCACTGGCCTGCCCACGCAGCCGATAATTACCATTCTTTTTAGGCGTCTTGGTGAGTGTCAGCTTCACGGTGCGACAGTGGGAGTTGTCCCCCTCACACACTCCACATTTGTCGTCTTGTTTGTAAGAGCCGACCTCCTTGTCGCAGCCTACGTGCTGTGAGGGGGAATAGCAAAGACAGTCAATCAAATCAGGGCAATGCTGCGCCTGACGTTAATGCAGGCTGAGGTTACTCCACTGGGAGAATGATGCCATGGGGAAAACGCTGCGCGCATCTGGTTCAGAGGTTTAACACGATGCATATTGGAAAGCCAAAACAAGGAGCGGTCGGTCTGCAACAATAAAAGTCTCAACTTTATGTCCAAGGTGAATACGGAGAGAAAATAATGTCTGTGTGTGTTTGTGTTAGGAAGAGTTAAGCAGATATTGAAAGTACAAACTGCATGTAGTTGTAGTTCAGACGTACCAGACACTCTCCTCGGGCGCACACGCTGAAGGGCTCTGAGTAGCTGCAGCGGGTCCCATCGTGCATCACCTGGTTCATGAACACCACCTCTCCAGTTTCCTTTGACTTGCAGCTCATCTCACATTTTCGGGCCTCTGAAAACCCAATTACACACACACACACACACACACCTTGGTTCATGCAAATATCTTCAGCAGGACACAGAGGAGCGATAACACCCACCTGAATCTAAATATGCGTGAGAGCAGTTCGCTCCTGCAAATCTGTCCTCTTGTTGCTTTTCCAGAAAAATTCAAAGAAAAACCTCTCAACGAGAGAGCCAGCTTTGCTCCGCTCTGTACACACTTACCATCTGGGTGCTCGTACGGTAGCCAGGTGTGCTTGATGTTTTTGTGGTATTTGTTGCTCCTCTGGACGCACTGCTGAGCACGGAAGTCCTCATAAGGGCCAGCACACTCCTCCGTGTTGCACATCTGGTAGTCAAAAGCAGAGCCGGGACAATCTCGACCCCCATAGGCAGGCCTGATAAATGACAAGAAGCATGATATTACCAAAGATCCAAAGAGTGTCCTTGTTGGTAGGAGGGTTTGAAGGAAAGCTGGATTTAAAAGCATCTGAACGCAATGAGATGGAACAAATTAAATGACACTGCAATTACCATTTTGATCCATTATCTGCTCTCTTATCTACTCGTGTGCCATATATTTTATAATGATTGATGCTTCTCCTTCCATATCCTTATGAGACACCTGCCTTTTTAGGAGGAGGTCAGGAGGGGCTGTGTTGGTTAGTGAATTTGGTTATTTTGAATTTTATAGGAAGCTGGAGACTGGATAAGAAAAACTGACATTTAAAAAAATGAAACGGTATTGTAATCGTACTAGAATGATAAGATGATTGAACAGGCCATCATCGATCAGAATAGTGAAAAATGCATCATAATAAATAAGTAAAACTAAGAAATGTGCTGTGAATGAAGTAAAAATGTCATCACGTGACACTTAATATAAACAGTGACATATTGGCAGAGGTATACATTCAGTAGCTCACGCTCTTGAACAATTTTAAGTCGCGTTTTTGTTTAAGCAAACTTAATCAAAGCCAGTGCTGGATTAAAAAACGGTCCCTTCTCTCCAGCTCTGCGTTCCCACTTTAAACGGCATGTCATCATCTGTTGGATGAACACACTGAGAGCACATTTAAACTGTTTCGCCACTGAAAGAGCAGATGATTTCGTTTCAGTGTGTTCTCTTTTCCTCGCCCGCCACAGCACTTACGGAGGGTTGTTGCACTGTCTGCTGCGGGAGCGAACTCCACCTCCACATGTTCTGGAGCAAGAGCTGAACTTTGACCAGGAGCCCCAACTCCCATCGTGGCCCTGAGGCTCCTGGCTGGATCTCCAAATGCAATGACCCTTGAAGCACCACTAAAAATATGACAAAGAAAGAAGTAAAGACAGAAAGAAAGGGAGGTAGAAAGATCCAGACGAATGACATTTGGAACCATTTCAGGCTTTTGGGTTTTCTCTCTACTTCTTTACTCCAGAGGGCTCAACGGTACAAAAACAAAGTTACAATTCAAAGCTGATTCGGAGAGATTTCCCACCTTTCCTGGTGCACACTCTGTTCCATCCACCGGAGGACCTTTTTTGGTTTTACAAAAGTACTGGTTGTCGGGATGACTGCACCACAGTTGCTTGCAAGGGTCGTATGTTCGGAACTAAATGAGAAAACAGCAATTTTGAGCTTCAGTTATTGTCTGTAAATGCCAACAGACTAATTCATTGAACTGTTTCATGCTGCATGTGGAAACTCCACCCTTACTGTAATTGCTATCACACTGGAATAAATCCAATTTGTGTTGTGAATTCCTGTGAGAGGCACATTCTTGAATTTCTATATGTGTCTCAATGTATTATTATCATGTGTAAACACACAACCAGTTGTCTTTATCTGTGTATATATTCTTTAATGGCACTGTATTATTATATCATGATCTCCTGCGCATAAACAGTTTTTCTGGTCATGTAGTAGTCATAGAAATACGGATTACTGCTTACTCGAGGGGATAGTTCAAATCAATGAATTAATATGTTGGGGATTACACAGGTGTGAAGGACTTACAGCGGTGCACATTTTATAGCCAACACCAAAATCAAAGCGGCACTGCTCGTCCATGGAATAATTTATCCCAGGGAGCTCAGGAAGCTTGGGCCACTTGTGTTCAAAGGGATCATCCAGCAGGCAGTCATAGGAGCTGAAGAAGAGATGAGAACAATAGTCACATACTGCATGTGGGATATTTGCAGAATAGACCACATGAGGAGATAGTTGTACAACAACAGCAACAAAAATCAATAACACACAAAAGATCTGCAGCCTACAACCAATATGTGTGGAACATTTGAAGTGATGGGGCGGGATTAACAGAACCTACTGGATGTATCGATTGAGCTCCTGCTTGCTGCAACGTGACCAGTGATAACGGTGGAAAGCTGCTTGGACAAGCGGCGCCATGATGCTGCCCATACTGGTCTCATCTGCACAACGATTCCCCTGGCCGTCGTGCTCCATGCCGAGCCTGATGTGAGAAAAATCGTTTATTGAGCAGGAGGAGAGTGAGAAATATGGGAGAAATAAAGGCCGAGAGACAAACTCAAATACTTTTTGAGTACTGATCAAAATGTGTGAATGCAATATTGTCTGTAAAGTATTGAAAGTTGGCTTCACTCTAAAAACAATGACATTGTAATCATTTAAATATTTTCTCTTTGATAAAATAACGTGTTTAAATCTTACTGGCCATGTATTTTTTGAACATACGGACCAAAATCCCCAAGAACGTGCTTCAGCTGTCCACAGACACTGATTACAGAAATCCCCAATGAGAAAACGCACTGAGTTTATGAAGCTGGCGGAGCAGGATGCTGCTGGCAAATGTCTTGTATTTGCACTGACAATCAACTGAAATGCCACGAGGAGTTCATGAAATAACATCCTGCAATATTTCATGATTAATTCCGGTGGGAACTGACAACACATGAATTCTCAAAGTTCGGTTTAAAGAGCACATTACACAGATATTCAGTGATGCCTCAGAAATGTATCACTGGGGAGCAACCTGCTAGTTGCCAACTAGACAAGCCAATGCATTGGCAGAAATGATTACGATAATAACATGTTACATTTTGTCTTCTTTTTCTTTAGTAACATTTCTTCTTATTTTATTTTCTTGTTTTGTGTTGTTGGGGTTCTTTGACTTTGTATATATGAACCTTTGAAGTGCCGTGAACAAACTGAAGCTACATTTCGAGGAGAAAGCAAAAACATTTAAGTAGACTAGATGCCCTATTTGTCAAATAGAAAGTGTCTGAAGCTGCCTGCTTTTTTCGCTACAGTATTTGTAAGGATGTGAACCTTGTCTTAAATGTCTCTCAAATCTATTGATGGCTGGTGTGAAAGCTTTGCTTGGAGTGAGGACCTCCACACCAAACCTGAGCTGTTTATTAGAGGCAGCATTTCAATCAGTATAGGCTTTAGTAAGAGAAAAACAGGCCATGTTCTTATGCAAGATGAAGATTGGCTGGGTAAAATGTATTAATACATTATGACTGCTGTAAAGAGACGCTTGTAAAAAAAAACACGGAAACACTGTACAATGTTCTCTGTTAACTGTATAACTAAATGTATTTAGTGATTGTTTTTAATCTATTTTGTAGGCTATAAAATGTCCAGTGTCTCTTAATCATCTTCAGTCTTTTTTTATATACTTGTACTAACTACAGTGTTGCCGTCGTCCAGTTTGAACGTGATGCATTCAATCAGTGAGTTAGTCCAAAGATGAAGGGGTCGGTGACCTTTTTTTCTGTTCTTTTGTGCGATGTGGCAGTCTATTAAGTCTGGCCACTTGTTCGATGTTGGTGCCGCAGCGGGTTCACAGACATTAGTTCATTACTCTTTAGAGGAGAGAGGAAGTCTGTGTGAAACGGACCGGTACTTAAAGGAGGATGTCGTATGTGTACAGGTTGTAAAGCCCTCTCAGGAAAATTTATGATTTTGGGCTGTACAAAATAAATTGTATTGAATTGAATTAAACATGATAACTCTGGCTTGTGGACACAGGCAGAGGCTGCTAATGAGTTCAAAATCAGCCGACCCACACTTACAGTACACTACACTAGTAATATTCTAAAAGTAGTGTAAACAACATACACTCAGTGACCCCTTTATTGTGTACACCTGTACAATCTAATGTAATCCAATACAACAGCCCTGCTTTAATATGACATCTATCTTCATGAAGCTCACAACGTTTTTGGCGACACTGTCAAACATGTAAATTAGTTCATCATTCGGGTCACATTAAAGGTGTTTGTACATTATATTGAGGGGTGTTTCCTGTTTTTTGTCCTTTCTATTTCCATAGATGAGTGGGTAACAACATTAGAAAGACCAGTCAATATAATGCAGTCCAGTACAACACCACTAACTTACCTGAATGTCAAAATATATAATTGAATTAACACCTCTGTTACAGTGACAAAAAAGCATTAAAGGGCCAACAGGTGTGTTGGACTGCATTAGAATATACAGGTGTACCTTATAAAGTATACAAGACATTGACACATTTATTTCGTGGGTTGTTTTTCTAATAGCAAAGCTGAAGAAGCGTATCTTGCTTGGCTGAGTACCTGCATGCACGCGCAGAGGCAAACATAATTGTTAAGACAGCGAAGCCCCATTAAAGGTTCTACACCTTTGATTGCCGACTACAGTTAGCATGCGAAGCTATCAGCTTGATTGGATGCAGTAAGATCCTGCGAGACGGCTGCTGGTCCTCTCGTCGTCACGCTATTACTCACACGTGGCCGGTTTCATGAGCGACCACAAAGGCGGAGGAGAAGCCGTCCTCGTGGTTCAGGGTGCAGCTCCTCAGTGGGTGGCACATCCCTGTAACTGGAGCGTAACCTGAGCGACAGAAAAGACCACACAGCCCTAATAATCAAGCACCAGGATGAAGGTTGTCACATTGTCATGCAAGGCTGAAGATCATGGTAGAAAATCAGAGCTATATAAGATGTGATTGCAGTCCTTGTGATGGTCTCTCACTCTGGAGCTAAGTGCATAAGTACTTGTTAAAGAACAGGCTGTGACGATTACTTTGAATGTCTCTTTCAATGATGAACGTGTCTGTATGTGTGCACCGCTATTGACTGCGATTAGGCAGTAACATTCTCAAAATAGTATCAACAAACCCTTTAAGTTGAACTAAATGGAGTCACTAAAGGGAAATATCTGTACAATGCAGGGCAACAGTGTCAGTAATGTTTTCAGTAAGTCTGCATTCAGAGCCAGATGCCATTCATTGATATGAAAGTATATCTTTCGCCAAATTTAATACTGAAGCCTTGACGGCAATATAAAAAAAAAACACCTTAAAAGCAACTTGCTGAGTGCTAATGGACAGCAGATACTACAGAGAGTTTAAGCAGGTTGTGGGGAGGTGAAGGCTTGGATATTGAGCATCTCCTCACTTTACAAAAAGAAAGACCCGAAGTAAACATGAAGCTCGGAAACCTGTCATCATTACCCAGTTCACGTCTGCTCCGGCATCACAACATTTCACACAGTGTTTACCAGACCTTGAAGCAAAGCACAAACATTAAACATAACTCGATCAAGAGGTGTGCAGTGAATAGCGCGTTTTTGGTTTGGTTCAGAAGCACTCTCGTCCGCTTTTGGCGGCTTGCAGATAATTTCCATGCTTTCCTGACCATCAGAAGACCTTTTTTTTTTGGCATGCAGGTAAAAAGCAGAGAATGCAGCAGACAGACAAGCCGGTGATGAAGAGTCTTAAAAAAGCATCAAAAAGGTTATTTTGGTGGTGTTGCAGCAAGTCAGTTACAGCAGAGTTCTTTTCTTTGTCTTTTTGCTACAGTGTGAACATGATGATGTTCATTATGGCCAGTTTTTGATCCAGATGATGGTTCTTTTCATAAATGTCAAAAAAATGTCAAATAAATTCGCGAAACATGAAAGCAGTTGTGGAGCGTGACCTTTTATCTGAAAGGCAGATAAGAGGAATTCGTGAGAATGCAGATTACATTCCCATGAAGGGAGGCTGAGGCTTTGCACATTGAAGCGAAAAGGTGCAGCAGCGGCAGCAACTAGGGGTCAAAAATGTGTTCCTCACTGCTGATGTCATGAGTGAGGAGAGAGGCGGTCTCTGTCACATGCTCGATAAACTCAAACACTGAACACACTGCCTGAAAATGTAATCTGCGGCCAGGAGAGCGGATCAAAAACACTCAAAATCATTCACAAGATTTGATTGCAGGGTATTTGTAAATGCGGCAAACAAAGAATCCTCCAGTTCATTCGCTTCTCAGCTGCTCCACAAACTGAATGGATTTCTTTTGTTCTTCTATTTATCCCACAGCATCTGTATTTGGATCTAGAATCTACCATCTCACAGTTAAGCTTTGACAAGAGAGTGTGATGTCGGCGTGTGACCCTGAGACACGGCACCGGGTCCAGCCCAGCGCAGTGCAGGGCGCCAGAGAAACTGGACTTGTTATGAACACAACGCAACGGCAGCTATAGCAACATCCAGAGGTGCGACAAGCAAACCAGGTCGTCTCGGGTTGTCCTCTAAACATGACACGTGTGCTTCAGAAAGTTAAAAATATCCACAGGTCAATGCAAGATATTGAACTTGAGCACAGAGGATGTTTGTTCATTCTGGACTAAGTTTCGCTGAAAGTTAGGAGGCTCGCTTCAACGTTTGTTTTTGTTTTGAAGGGCTGAAAAGAAAAAAATACAGCATGAGACATATGCTGAACCGACAGAACATGTATGGTGTAAAACTCCTCCCAATCATTGCATACATGTGTTATTAGGATTGAGTGGACGGGTTAGAAACAACAGTTTAAATAAATAACTAACAAACATTTCTGTTTTTTCTCTACATGCCAAAAACCTTCTTGAACAATATCAGTCTAAATTTTCAAATCAAGGGTGGCGAAAATGTCGAGTCAGCAAGGTGTTGGAAAGCTACTTTTTTTTTCCCCGTGAGGTCAAATTGGGTTCGTAACCTCAGCGGCAGCCTCCGCTTTTACGTTTTCATTGACCTTACCTGGGCAAGACTCGAAGCCAAACCCATTTGTGAATGGAAGCAGATATCAGCACTCAGTCTGCACAGTCCTCGATCGAGAAAAATACAGTACCTTGCATACCTGCGGGACCAAAATCTTGCCTTGTGAGGAAGATGGCATGATCGTGGTACTCGGCGTGGTCGGGGTCGCGGCGCTGCTGCGTGTTGGCCCATCGACACACCTGCTCCAGGCTGCGGGATGGGTTGCCGCGCTCGATCAGGCTTATGGACTGTTAAAAAACAAAAAAAACAGCATAAACGTTTTATCACTCAAAATGTGAACTGAAATGGTAATAGCTCAGCTCATCGATTCAGTAAAGCAGTGTTTCCCAAACTCGTGTCTGGGGTCCCACTTTTTAAAAATGACAAATCATAACAACACAATTCACAATAGGCCTTATCTGTAAAGAAGAGCCTGACCTGACGTTCCAGAACATTTTTACTTCTATTTCCGCATCACATTAAACACAACAATACCGTTTGAAAAACATAAAAAGACAATAGTTTTTGTCCCCCCCCCCCCTCAATCTGGCATTGAACTCCAACTGCAGAGGACTCAGTCGAGGATGAAATAGTGTGGTGACTGACTACAACACAGCTCACACCAGAAGGTACATGCAGATGGACAGGCATTTGTCTTTCTTCTCGCAGTGTGTGCTGGTGACACATTCAACACATTCAAGCTCATCTAATTGGTGCTGTGTAAACAGCATATCTCTGCTTTGGCAACCAGACACAAGAAGTAACATGCAAATTGCTCAGCCTCCAGGCAGCATCAGTCACTTATGAAGATCAAAAGGCTGTCTGACACCATGCACATCATTTACAGGATAACTATACCTCCTTACTACATCATTTGCAGCCTGCTAACATCCGAATACATGAAAAGTGGCAAAAACAAATGAATCCACGCATATAGTGTGTTTTGACTTTGATTACCAGCAAACTAAGACATGGATGAATTTGTTTTCAGTATGTTTGTGATCTGCATTGGTGTACGTCAGCCCCCGCTGTCATGCACGACTCAACTTCTCACCTCAGGTTTATTTAACAGCTCTTTGTCACTGAGTTGAAATGTGTTTTTTTAGCATCATCTTTGGTGTAAGATGTTACGGCTGCTGTTTTTTTGGAAAACAGTGGAAACAGGGGAGACAAGCTTGGCAAAATGAAGATACCATTCAATTATTTGTCTTTCTTGTTTTGATACCATTTCCTCCTGAAGGCAGTAACAGCAATGTAATATAATAACTTGTGTTAGCAATCAACAGGGCTACAAACAGCAATCTTTTTCTTTTAAAATATGTCTCGGAACAAAGCCACAGATGCACAAGAAGTCTTGCCTCGGAAAGCTGTTTGAAAATATATTTGCACATATAAAAGATAAAAGCAATGTGTGACATAGCTCACCTGTCGGTACCCGACCATTATCATGCGGACGAGGACAACATTGATGTTGGTTCCCAAAGATTCGTCATGGTAGATTTCATCAACCTGAAAGGAAAGGAAACATTACGTGTCACTGATCTAAGGGATGAAAGAAACACAACGATGAGGGAAGGTGACTCAGAGGTTGATGTGATTAGTCAATACTACTCGGACTACAAATTAAAACTAGATCATTCTTCAAATGCTGGAATAACGCTGCGTCTACAGAGCTTATTTCTGAGGTACAGCTTTGCGGCAGCAGGCCGTCTAACCGTGAGTTGTTGGTTTTTTTGCATCTTTTACAAAAAAGCTGAGTGTAATTATGAAATACGTTTAGACATTGGCAACCATCCAATAAAACCACTGTTCTTATGCAATGGCAAACAAGCCTGACCCAGAAGTGTGTCGACTGCTATTTGGCTTTATAATAATGCTGTGGTATGTAGATGCTTAACCCTGGGCCAAGCTAGGACGCCATTCAAATCCCAAGTCCAATTTCCAGCTGAGAGTGTGTTATTTTCACCAAATGGTCGCTACAAGTCCGCACGCCTCAGGGGCCCCGCGAAGTCAATCAACTGCTTCGCTTTGCGGTTGATGAATAATACCAAATGAGGGGGGAATATGTCGTTTTCCATCAATCAGAAAGTCATTTCGTTAGGACATGTTGGTTATGGATTCTAAATAACAAACCGGGCGACTCTCGATTGGTAAACATGGAGTCATTTAGCTTCACAAAACACTCTCACATTTCACCACTGAACCTGTTACTGGGAGGAAACGTATGTTTACAACTGGCATTTAAAGGCACGTTGCTCAACACTGCGTGTGACATAAATGTAACATTATAAGTCATGTTACAAGCATGGGAAATTATTTTTGCAACTCAATTTTGCACAATCTTTATCATATTTGTTTTTCTTCATATATTAAGTTTTAATTGACAACAAACACACTCATATCAGCTTGCCTGAAACATTTTTTTTCATGGAGTTAGATCGACTGTGAACTGTGATATTATTTTGGTGGAGGAAACTTTTTCCTGTTGATGTATAAAGTTAGTTGCTGCTAAAAAGCACAATGTAAGATGTATTTGTAATAGAATCAACAAACGAATCCATACCCCTCTGCAGCTCAAGTTTCAAAACAGCTTTGTTTAAGGTCAACAATTAGTGGGTGTTGCTCGACACTTTGAAATTCACAAGAGCCCTGAGGTGAAGTTTGACCTTTTCATTCATGCTTCAGCAGAGGCACTGAAAAGCTGGGATGTTATTTATATCCATGAGCTTTAATCTCTCCAGCTGCATATGCAAAGAAGTCCTGCAAGTATCAATTTGCTTCATGAAAATTACAATCCTGACACAAGAGACAGCATCTGCACATATCTGCAGAATTACAGAGAAAGCCACCCGTCTGTAAAGCCAAAATTATGTGTAAACCAAGGGTAGGCAACTTTAGGCACGTGTGCCACCATTTGCACACGGCAGCTTGGCCAATGGCACACTAACAATAAGTGTGCACGTGTTGAATTGCCCTCAACAGTGACCCCAAATTCTCGCAGATTTGTTGCAAGCTCAAATTCCTAGACTGGTCTACCTATATACGTGTGTTTATGTTGGACCCGAAACAGAGAAGCTGTTGAAAAAATAGGAAAACATCCAAAAAATATCATCATAAAAGTTCTATGACGACTTTCATAAATACTGAATTTGCATATTTTTCTTTACTTGGGACTAATTCAGGTCACTCGCATTCAGCCTTTAAAATAAATGTTTTGGTGGGTCCTCCAAACCATCGTATACTGGGATAATTACAAAACCAGGAGGAGCACACAGAGGGCTGGAATTGGACTGTTGTGGCTGGAAATGAGAATAGCAGCTGTGGGCTACAGGCGCTAGGTGTCCCTGGCTTGTGTACAGCATCACACCGGCGTGGACGAAACCTGGTCCACGCTCAAACAACACAGCCATTGTGCAGCAGGCACCTCAGCAGCCACCTTGGCTTTGCGCAGACAGGATGTTCAGTAATCAATCCCTCAGGGAGAGTTTCTCCAGGTGGTACTACACATTCTGCAGCCACGGAGCAGGGATTCAGACGGATTTGAGTGGGCAGAGCTCTTTCAGACACAGCAAGCCTGTGGCTTACGAGTGGAACTAAAGAGTTTTGACCCTTGTTTGTTTGAACTGTACCTTTCTCACTGGAAGTTGCACATTATCAACTTTTACTCAGAATGAAAGAGACTCTATAGATATTACTTTTTAAGAACTTGATTGTCACTTTATAGCTCAATCAATTTCAGAAATAAGGACTTCCAAAAATGATCTTATCCTAACAGTGATCTAAAATAAATACTCATCAGAGAGCATTAGATAGCAATGTCCGCTAATTACAGTATGCTCTTACAGCCAATTCACAGTATAAACAGCCATGGTCATTAAAATCTGATATTTCTCCATGCCGAAGACATTTGGGGATGAAATGTTTATGTAATATCTTAATAATAAACACATCATTCCGTGTCAGAACTGCCCCGCACAGCTCCCAGTCAACGTTCTAATTGGTCTAGTGCAGCTAATCAGACCACCATGCAGGAGTCCAAATGGTAACTGTTACAGAGTGAAACCAGCACCCTGTGAAAATCTGACTTGAGGGATTTGGGCCCATTAAGTAGATTATGGTGGTAGGAGCTGGTGGAACCCGTAATGAATGAGCTGAGAATTCTTTTTTTTTTCCACCTCTCTATCGGTAATCCATGAACAGCTAGAGAAAGTGGGGGTCTGGGGAAAGTGTGGCAAGGTCTGATGTCAGAGAGGACAAGGAGGGGAAAAGATCACAAAACACAGCAGCATTTCATGTCAAGAAGGGATATTTATAGAGCTTCGTCTCTTCGTGGAGAAAGTATTTTAAAAAGTGATTCGTCGTTCAAGAAACGGCATAGATATGTCATTTTGTGAATATTCACAAAAGAGGAGCAGTTAGTGTGAACCCGATGAGCTAGAACGGACTTACTATGTTCATGAGCGTGAGAACATAATCCTGCACATGCTCCTTGCCGTGGAAGCGCACCACCGAGTCGTCCACAGCCAGCAGCACCTCGATGTTGTAGTCGTCTTTCTTCGCGTGCCTCCTTTTGCGCTCGGACTCAGACAGTTTATGTTCGACGAGATCCAGAGCCGCAGGAAGGTCTGCGATCCCGAAGTCTGCCACTGCAAGACATGAGCAGCACATAAACAAGTCAATTAACAGACTGTGGGAATCTCATGCATGTATGATATCTCTTCCATTCAGCTTCTGGAGTGATTTATGTCTGTGTTAACCCGACATAAAACAAAGTTCCGTCTTTGAGTCTCAGGATGCGCAGGAGGAATCCTTTGGGATTATCGTCAGACCGGTGGACTTTATGTTTTCAAAGCCACTTGATCTCTAGTCAAAATACTCCCCTTAAACTCATAAATTGTTGGCCTACAGAGTGAGAAGTGTATTTCCTCTCAGTCCACATTTAGCCCAACTATAATATGGGCATTCATGGCCCGAATCCCAGCTGAGTCGCACCAAATCCAAACGACATTCATCCATTTCATAAAGCACTACAGCTGTTTAATGTCGCTGTGATATTCATGAAACGCTTGAACTTGTCTCGCAGAAAATGGCTCATGTATCATAAAAGCTTGGCATGCTGCTTTAAAGCTATCAATTCTAATAATCTTTTGAGAGACGGTCGTGATTCAAGCCAGCCAGGTACGAATGGAGACATTACACAGTGTCTTCTGCATTCTGTTGCAGGAAATCAGTTGGACAAAGTATTTTCTGAAGTACAATGCAGAAAAACCGAAATGAACGCAGTTCTGCAAAAAACATTCAGACGACTGGCTCCTTGCAAAACTCTCGAGATATAAATAACAGACAAACTCATAGATGCACAACAGGCGCAAACGTATTGGCACCAGTGGCGGCAGAACACATTGTGGTAAATATGTTCAACAACTGCAAAAGCTGGATTATTTTAAGAATGGATTCATGTGAATAACATCTTCCTTGAGCAAGTTGATGACTGAAGATGTTTTGCGTGTACGGAAACAGTGACGGAAAAGGATAAATTGGCAACAATATTAAATTGAAAATCCAGCTGCATCACTTTATAGAAGAATGTAGCCTGTAAAGATATAAAATGAACACAGTGTTTTTCACGAGTGCAGTAAAAAAACAAATAAAAAAAGGCTTCGAAAATGTGAACGAGTGACTTGATTGAAAGGGCTGTGAAATAAAATGAAGAGATGCTTGGAAATGGAGTGAATCTGTAAGTATGGTAAGAGTCTTTCTCCAGATGCTCAAGCTATTGTTGTAGCAATCAAGGAAGGAATAGAAAAAGAATTCATAATGGAGCTGGGTCGTTAGACTGCAAAGGAAGGGTAACCCCCACCACTCTCCCCCCTCACTGGCTCCCCCATCCTCCCTTGTCCCCAGAACTACCACTGGAGCCCAGAATTCCTCACATTACCAGCTGCTTTTGGAGCGCTGCATCTGCTGTTAGGCCTAATAAATATAGAGCGGTGATAGGCGTTTAAAAGCTGCATGTTTCAACTCCTAAGCTTCAAATAATGTCTACTTAAGTTCAGTTTTAGACCCTGGTTTCCTTTCATTTCAGCAGGTCAATCAATCAGCAGGCTTGAAGCATTTCATTCTTGTCAATTTTACATTATTGTGCTGAAATAAGGACAACTGTGACAATCAGAATGTGTCTGTAATTCAATATTCACTGATCTTTTAGCTCTGTTTTGGTCTCCACTGACTCCTGAGGACAATAGCTGGTTCTTTAGCTGCTAAATGCTCCACTACATTACACACAGTGCTGTTTGTTTCCACTGATGGCTCCTTCTCCCCGCCTACCTTCATTGTGGAGGTCCTCCCTCCGCTGGCCTGTCTCCCGCTTGATGGCCGACCTGCGGTAGACCACGTGGACACGGCCCTTCATTTCCACGTCCTGTTGGCCCTTCTCGAGGGGCTCGATGAAAAACTCCCCATTATCAGTCCGGATTAAACCTGCCTGGAAAAAGAGGGCTTCAAATTAGTGCACCCCTCCTCCTTCAAAGGATGGTAATTCCACTGGAGCCAGTAATTATAGTGTGCCAGATCAACTGGACGATTTTAAGATGGGGAATGTTGCAGGTAGACACACATTTGAGGCCCCTCACTAACAACCCCTCCATCGAGATGTATTGAGTGTCACTGTGATTTCACACTGAACAAGATGATAAGTAGCAATGTCTCTATTCAGCTACGTTTCAATGATGTCTTTCATGTTTTTCAGTGAATTCAAAAGCTCTGTGACGTTCAAAGAATTCAATGACTGTGTTGAAGTTTAACAATTTACTTTTCTAAGTACTCATTTCCTCCCAACCTTCCTGATGTGCTCTACTTCATTTAGTAATTTCAAAAAAATACCTTTTCAACTACCTGCTACCCAAGGACCCAAGGACCCGAGGAGCACGTCAATGCACCATTGTCTGCGCTCTCCGAGTGGCAAGTGGCAAAACCCTAGTTTTACAAATTACTTCTAAATTGTTCCAGTGTCTGTGTGTGTTTGTGGCCAGCACAGATCTGCTGGTTTTTAATGGTGCTTGCTGCCATTCCAAAAGTGTTTAGTTAGCTTACTGCTGCTGAAGTTGACTGTCTTATATTGAGTGCTGTGGGGTTTTAATCTCCCAAGTAAAATGACAGACAAAATAAATTGTGATGTGTCATGATGTTCAATCCAACATTTCAATCTAACAACACAGACTGCAGGTCGACCAAGCTGCGACTTCTGTAACTAGGATGGCATAACGGTGTGAGTGTGCATCTATACTTAAACACACTCAGTGCCTGTAAACTGTTCAACTGCTGTTGATTCATTTAGTTATAATTTTCTTCTAATTAAGAGAAAACAAACTGGTATGATTTCTTTTCAACATTTACATATTATTTTTTTCAACATTTACATATTATTCCGTGGTTCTTACACCATTTAACCCACATACCATCAACATATTTATCGTACAAGGGCCGACCGAATAAACAAAATAAAATAAAGTAAGAAACAACCATCTCAGCAAAATGTTAACTTCTCCAAATATTATGAGTTATGTAATATCATCGGAAGAAAACATGTCGATTATTATCATACAGTTTATTTGCAACTCGTTCAAATGATTGACAAAGACACGTGAACTAGGAATGACAGAATAAATTCCTCTGAGGTATGACAACAAGTGTACCTCTGCATAAACCCCAGTTGGAGAACCCCAGAGTGTTGAATAAGTAATTTGCTCTACATTATTTCAAGTGTTTGTCATCGTAACTAGCGTAGCATTACGTTCACGGTACAGCACAAACCTTTTCTCTCTTTTTTGTGGACTTTAAATTAAGCCATAAGATCATTAATGTGATCAATAAGTGTTAAGAATCTTCTGGCAATAGCGATGTGCTTTCCGATGCAGTGTCAAGAGTGTGTGGATGATGCATTGGGTTGTTACATTCTACTCATTTCGCGGCTGGCTGGCTGGTTAGCTGGCTAGTTTGCTAATTCCACAACGCTTTCACTACAGAACATAAAAGGCACCACATGAACTGCTGGTCTACTTTACTTTAACGATAACTATGTTGTTAAATATAGCTTATGCTAATTGCTACAATGCTGACGAATGTTATGATTATGCTTTGTTGGTGATGAAAGCTGCCTCCGTATACGCAACCTAGCTCAAGAGCAGCCAGGCGCAAAATGATATTGCAATAAACTGGTTCTAACCGATAGAGGGCGGTCAATATGCATGTTTATAACACCCTACGTAGTCTTTGAAGACTTTGCACTAGAGTGTCAAGATTTGGACCTGAAGCCATCGACAACCCTACTAAAACTGGTACATCAACTCTTTCCCTGCATTCTGATTTTCAGAATCCGAGCTGAAGTTACAATGCAGCGTCCTGATTGGCATTGCACAACATATATATACACGTGAGCGCAAACATTTGCACACACTGATTTCCATAAAGTTAACATCCTCTGCTTCAGGCGACTTTGTTGTATACCTAATGTGACTGAAGGTAAATATTTAGATCGACTGCATGGGGAAGCCAACATCGACCTCTGGTTCACTCTTACACTCTTACAGAATTATCACCTGAATCTGCAGCTCCCCTCGACTTTACAGAGCTTTATAGTGACTTTCTGTCTGGCAACTTCACAGTTTTAGTTCACTCTCACCGCTCACATCGGGTTGTTTTTAGCTGCATGCAGGCAGCTGTTTTCAGCTCTAAAAACCCACCTTGATCAACCTTATCAGCAGACAGACATATTTACCAACTAGCTGGTTGACATAGTGGTGCATTTAGCTGTTTAAGAGCTGGATATTTCCCACAGGAGTTGGTAGAAAAACAGCTTTTCCCTTCAAGCTACATAAACGCTTAAATAAGTGAGAATGCTGGAAGGTGTTATGATGTGGTGTGTTCATGGACCCGAATGCAGACTCAGACAGCAGAGTTCTATTTCAAAACCACGATAATTTATTTCTCTCAGTCAAGGGAAAAGACAGGAAATGGACAAAGTCAATAGGAGGCGTCTCCATGCCTCCGCACGGTTCCAAGCCGGAAAGTGGCCAATCCTGCTGAGCGGCAGACGAAGCCGACAGGGAAACTGTCAAACGTCAGTACGGAGGTGCGTCCTCGCGCTCCGCTCGGATCTTAGCCGGGAAGTGGCCGGTCCGCGTCCGCGGCTGGCAGGCAGGCTGGATCGTCTGTGTGACACCCGAGGCTCGACACAGGAATGCCAAGACTACACAGTTGATCTCCGAGGAACTAACTGGAAGGCTTCTTCGTACAGGTGAAAACCCGAGGCTCGACACTGTACGGCAGGCAAGTTGAAAAAACGAAATGCGGAGGAGGAGGAGAGGCTAGCAGTGGCACCGAGGCTGCGGCAGAACGCCTTCCAAACTTGGGAGGAGAACTGAGGACCCCGATCAGAAACAATATCCATAGGGATGCCGTGGAGTCTAAAGACATGTTGAACCAACAACTCTGCGGTCTCGTGGGCCGATGGGAGCTTGGGAAGGGGAATAAAGTGAGCTGCCTTGGAAAACCGGTCCTCGATGGTAAGGATGACCGTGTTGTTCTCGGAGGGAGGAAATCCGGTGACGAAGTCCAATGCCATATGCGACCAAGGCCTGTGGGGAACAGGCAGAGGTGGTACAGGCTAGGATGTACGCTCGGTGTCATTGTCCAAGGATGGCCACCAGAAGGAGCGCTGGAGCCAGTTGATTGTACGTCTTATCCCAGGGTGGCCGGAGAGTTGGGAGTCATGAGCCCATTGTAGGACCCGGGAACGGACGGAAAGGGGAACGAACAGGCGCCCAGGAGGACCACCTCCTGGGTCTGGCTGGGTCTGCTGAGCCTCCCACACTGCAGACTCTATCGCCCAGGTGAGAAGCCCTAGGACACAGGCAGGTGGAACAATCGTGTCCAGAGCTGGGTCGACCTCATCTGGGGAAAACTGCCGAGAGAGGGCGTCGGGCTTGATGTTCTTACTTCCTGGGCGGTAGGTGATGGTGAAGTTGAAACGGGCAACGAACAGAGCCCAACGGGCTTGGCGGGAGTTCAGTCGCCGGGCAGAATGGATGTATTCGAGATTTCAGTGGGCGGTCCACACAATGAATGGGTGGACTGACCCCTCCAACCAATGTCTCCATTCCTCCAGAGCCAGCTTGACGGCCAGTAACTCCCAGTTGCCCACATCATAGTTCCGCTCGGCCGGGGAAAGGCGGCGAGAGAACAAAGCACACGGACGGAGCTTAGAGTCAGTGGTTGAGCGTTGTGATAATACTGCTCCTACTCCGGTGTCGGAGGCGTCCACCTCGACCACGAACTGGCGGCTTTCATCCGGCTGTACTAGGATGGGGGCTGATGTGAATCGCTCCTTGAGGGCATTAAATGCCCGGTGGGCCTCAGGGGACCAGGAAAATACCACCTTTGAGGAGGTGAGTCTGGTTAGGGGGTGACACCGTCTGACTGTAGTTCCGAATGAACCCGCGGTAGAAGTTTGCAAATCCTAGGAACTGCTGGAGCTTCTTCCGGTTAGAGGGGACCGGCCATTCGGTGACCGCCTTAACCTTTTCTGGATCCTTCCGAATCTGATCCTCCTCGATGATGAAACCAAGAAACTGTACGGAGGTGACATGGAATTCACATTTCTCGGCTTTGATGAAGAGTTGGTTCTCCAGTAAGCGCTGAAGGACCTGACGGACATGGTGGAAATGTTCCTGTAGGTTTGAGGAGTAAATCAGAATGTCGTCGATGTAGACAAACACAAACCGGTTGAGAAAATCCCTGAGCATGTCGTTCACCAAAGCCTGGAAAATGGCTGGTGCATTTGTAAGTCCGAATGGCATGACCAGGTACTCGAAATGTCCCAGGGGAGTGTTGAAAGCGGTCTTCCACTCGTCCCCCTCTCATATCCGAACCAAGTGGTAAGCATTGCGGAGGTCTAGCTTGGTGAAAATTGTGGCACCGGGTAGGGATTCAAAAGCAGAGTTGATTAGGGGTAGTGGGTACTTGTTCCGGGTGGTGATCTGGTTTAACCCTCGGTAGTCGATGCAAGGACGGAGACTCTTGTCCTTCTTGGCCACGAAGAAAAACCCTGCTCCCACCGGGGACGATGACGGGCGGATAATTCCAGCAGCGAGGGAGTCTGTGATATAGGTCTCCATCGACTCGCGTTCAGGTCGGGAAAGGTTGTATAGTCGGCTGGAGGGCAGGGTGGCGCCGGGGAATAGCTCTATGGCGCAATCGTAGGGTCGGTGGGGTGGCAGGGAAAGGGCTCGTTCCTTGTTGAATGCCTCGCTGAGATCTGCGTACTCCAAAGGGACCGAGGTGAGATCAGTTCTGGTAGTAGGGGTGTGGAGAGAAGCGGTCTGCTGGGGAATGGCGGACTTGAGGCACCTCGAAAGACATGTAGGGCTCCAGCCGATGATTCTGTTTCCTGCCCAGTCTATCTGTGGGTTGTGGTCCAGGAGCCAAGGATGGCCCAGAACCAGGGGCGTCAGGGGCGTAGAGAAGACGTAAAAACAGATCTCATGTTGGTGGTTTCCTGACACAAGCAGGGTAATAGGGCAAGTCCGGTCCGTGATATTGGTCAAGCGACTGCCATCCAGAGCGTTCGCCTGAAGAGGGCATTCCAACTCCTCCAAGGGAATCCCATGAGCGAAGGCCAAGGAGGAGTCCGAAAAACTCTGTTCTGCTCCGGAGTCAATCAGGGCCAAGACCGGTAGAGCACCGGACGGCAGGCATAACTTAGCTGGTAGTGTGAGACGGGACTTGGGACGGGGAAGTCGGGTGGAGTCGCTCGCCAGTATTCCCACTCTTACCGGCGAGCCCTCTCTTTTGGGCGCACCGGGCAGACCGGGATACGGTGACCCGGCTCGCCGCAGTAGAGGCAGGCTCCTGAACGGATTCGTCACTCCCTCTCATCCTGAGACAGATGGAACCGTCCCAACTGCATGGGTTCATCCCGATCCACGGGAGAAAGTGCCGGAGCGGGCGAGTGCTGGGGCCCTGGGCTGCGGCGGCGAGGTGGAACTGGGGACCGGTGACCGGAAGTGGTTACTGGCTGATGAACCGGAGCCAGGAGCCTGTAGTTACACTCTCGCCGACGTTCCTGCATCCGAGTATCCAGTCGGATGGTGAGAGCGATCAGGTCTTCCAGTGTCTTAGCCTCCTCCAGAACAGCGAGCTCGTCCTTTAATCCCTCCGACAGGCTGCTGAGAAAAACCCCCTTTAGCGCCCTCTCCTCCCAACCGGACTCTGCGGCCAGGATGCGAAAGTCAATGGAATGTTCAGCGGCGCTAGCAGAGCCCTGACGGAGGCGGAGGAGGTTCTGAACAGCGACCTGAGAGTATGTAGGGTGGTCGAAAGCTCTCTTAAATGCCTCCAGGTATTGTCCAAAAGAAACCGTATCCAACAGGTTCTGAGTGAACCAGGCCTGGGCCCAGTCGAGAGCACGGCCATGTAGTAACCCGGTCAGATAGGCAATTTTAGAACTGTCCGACGCATACGTGCAGGGCTGTTGGTTGAACACAAACGTCATCTGGAGCAGAAAACCTCTGCATCCTCTCATGTCTCCGTGGAAAGGTTCAGGAGACGGAACAAATGACTCACGGACCCGGGGATCTGCAGGTGGAAATCCTGCTGTGGCTGCTGGGTCCATAGTTATGGTCAGTCCATTCTGTTATGATGTGGTGTGTTCATGGACCCGAATGCAGACTCAGACAGCAGAGTTCTATTTCAAAACCACGATAATTTAGTTCTCTCAGTCAAGGGAAAAGACAGGAAATGGACAAAGTCAATAGGAGGAGTCTCCACGCCTCCGCACGGTTCCAAGCCGGAAAGTGGCTAATCCTGCTGAGCGGCCGACGAAGCCGACAGGAAAACTGTCAAATGCTAGTACGGAGGCGCGTCCTCGCGCTCCGCTCGGATCTTAGCCGGGTTAGACACAAATCCTCACAGAAGGTAATTTACCACTCAATCTATTGACCACTGAACATGTTTTGTCTGTGTCGATGGAAAGTCACACACGTCAGTAAACGTAATGTTATGTTGTAAAGTAATGTTGACCATTCACCTTGGCTCACTGTTACAGCCTGTCTGTCCATTACATTATCAGCATTAGTACAGAGCTTCTACTGCCGTCCATTACGTACCACCATTTATCCTCTGCTGGGTCACGGGAGGACAGAGACTCGTCGGACAGGTCACCAGTCTGGTGAACAAATGGTATGACGCTGGAACAGTATCTGTCCACATCCATCCAGAGAATATCGTTGCCTCATGTGTCCTGACACGCTCTCTACCATGAGCTGTGTCCAATAAAGGCAAAATGTAAAAAAAAGCAATACAAATTACAGTCATCAGGCGTAGATCCAGAGGTGGTTTTAATTGGATTTTAAGTTACAACTTGTGCTTGTTAATTCAGCAAAAGCACACGACAAAATGTGGCGTAAATTAAGGATAGAGGATGTTACATCCTCTACTTATGTAACTGTCGAAATATTTCTTCTTTGTGTTGCCATGTTGTTTCTATTAAGCTTAAGCACAAACTGTGCTTTCTGAATACACTGCACGGTGCAGTTCATTTTATTTCTCATATTCCTTACAAAGAAAAAAAAAGAAATCTATCCAGCCTATCATCACACATGAAGAAGGCAACACCAACAGGACTTTGGCAAGAATGTGTGTATTTACAGCTGAACAAAGAAATCTAAATATAATGCAGTAAAGAGAACATTGTGCTTAAAAAAACTCCTCAAAATCCTCGGCATGCAGTTCAGGACTAACAACACAAACGCCGTGAAATGAAGTGTGGACATATGACAGTGAGGGCAAAGAGGAGTGAAAGAATCTGTCCAGCCCCTGACCAGGAAATGCCAAGTAAGACATGCTCGAATACTTCCTCTGTGGTCTCTTATTTCAGCAGTGGGTGGAAAGAGAAGCCGGGTCTGTGAAGGGAGAGAGCAGCAGCATCTGGAAGGGCCTACAGAGGAGCCAAATGTAAACATGTGTACACTGCATGGTAAAGTCTAAGCTGGGGAAAGGTCTACGTTTGCTGTCAGAAGTGAGAAGGGGACACAGAGCTTTTGGATTTTCAGCTAATCTCCGTATTATTAATGGCTTCACCCTGCTGGAAATTGAATTGAGCTGAATTAATAAAGACCTGAAAATGATTCCAGCGTCTCAAATTTGAGGATGAGTTGCTTTTCTCTGTTTCATATCACTGTAAATTGAATATATTTCGTCTGACAAAATGACGTCACCTTAGGGTCTAACTTAAACCGGTCGTTTGTTTTTCTATTTTTCGCCGTTTTATAGAAAATTGATTTGTTAAAAATAGCATATTTTAGGTGGTTATTATAACTACACAACGTCACCTGTAAATTAGAAGATGAAACATTGCACAGTGGTGTATTTTTAGCCCAAAGTAGTGTCTGCATATCTTCCTGTCAGCCTATATACATCCCTAACAAACTCCACCAATCAAACAGTTGGGGCAACACATATCAACCCAGGGCCGAAAAAAGTCACATGACATGACATCAGTCGGTCCATCACAGTGATCCAGGTTCAGACATTTTTCCCCTCAGAATGAATTGTATACATTTTGGTGATCCACTGACTGTTTCAACACCATCATCAGGTCATTAACAATTCAATTTGTCTTTGTCAGAAAAAACAGTGTTACCTCGTCCCCAGAGGAAAATTACACCATTGAGTCATAATTAGCGAAAGTCGTCTCATTACACTAAATTGAGTCGAAGTGTTGCTAATTTGCATGCAAAAAGTGCAAATAACACTTCATCATCACCCATCATGGGCCAATTTAAAATGAGCTGTGAGCGTTTAAGATTTTAGTTTTTTCAGATTTCACACTGTTTATGTTCAAATTTAGCTGTGATGCAGAGGTAATCAGGTTACTCCAAATGATGCAAGTGTTCGTACAAGTGGGATTATTTTGAGATATGCTCAGCGGAGGATACAATTTTCTGAAAAACACTGAGGCAGTGAGGCTTCCAGCGGTGTCACGTCCCCGCACAAAGAAAGGGCAAATATAGCTAACTCTTAAACTCACCAGTACACTAGAGTCCACACATCCGTAAGAGGAACTTTGAAGGTGGACATATACTGTATGTAATTCCAAGAGAGACTTCTGCCTGCTGTGCAAACTAGCAAGTAGAGTCTGTCACCTGCTCAGTGCAGCAGCGAAGCGAGGAACAAATCAGACAAAGCTGGTGAAATCACTTCGCTGCTGAAAATAGATATATTTCAAAGACGACAGACAAGGGCGTGGCTTTTGTTTCAGATGAGGGGACACAACAAAAACAAAAAAACTCATTGATCAACTAACAAATCCCTATAATTGGTTGTTGTATTTTCCATAGCGACTTGAGTAGGCTAAGTAAGAAAATCAACGTGAAACTATAAAAGTGAGGCAGATCACTGGCCAAGATCTATTTCTTTACATCAATGTAGAAAGACACTGTCCCAACATGCTGCTAGCATTAAATTGTTGAAATCTAAGGGAGATGCCTGAGGTATTGAGGTACATTAATGACAAACACAATATAGAAATGGAACAAGTGCCGCAGGCCATGCATGAGCAGCATTGTGCAAGGAAATTAAAGTCCAGCGCGTCCTTCCAGGGGCTCAACCTGTAATTTGTAGCACATTGTTTAGAGACATGTAATTTCGGCTCCAGGCATGCTCTCTGTTGATCCACAAGCGAGACACAGAGAGGGAGAGAGTAAAAAGGCAATCCACTCTTAGCCGCTGAGATCAAGGTATGCTCACACATCTTCCCGAGGTCACACAATATGTTGGATCAATGGAGGCTCAATGAGCCGGGGAGTAAATCATGGCCGAGTGGTGCTTGACTCAGCAGAGTCGCAGGTTTGAGATAATCGTATGAGACAGCTTGTGGGAGAAGGGATTACTACTTGATTCCTTTTTATCAGCTTTCACATCTCACTGTGCACGGCCACAAAGCGCAAGCATAGCTAGTGATCACGACCAGGATAATAAGGAGAAAATACGGCTTCTAATTACCAGCACTCATCTGCATGAGACTCATATCAAAGAAGAGGAAAATAACAACAATACAAGTAATTAAGGTAATTAGGCTGCTGTGAGCGGCTAATTGGATTTGAAACAAAAGATAGTCAGTAAAAGCAAGACAGTATTACCCTTAGTAGTAGAAGAAGTAGTAGAATAAGTAGTAGTAGTAATAATGTCTAGAAGTAGTGGTCATAGGAGACGTAGATACTAGTATTAGTAGTAGTAGTAGTAGAAGTAGTAGGCAAGGCAAGTTTATTTGTATAGCACATTTCAACAACAAGGTAATTCAAAGTGCTTCACATAAAACCATTAAAAGCATCAAAACATAAGGCAAAAGAAAAGGAGATTTAAAAACAATTAAAGAAACAGTGTAAGAAATAAAATTCAGTAGTAAAAAGTAAAGGAGATTTAAAACATACATTGAAACAATAATTGATGTCTCCCTGAGACATTACGCTGCACGCAATCAACCATACACTGCCGCAATTCTGCAATTACTCGCACACAAACCACGTCTGGAAAAGATCTCTGCCGATCTGCGTTTTATATTGTACGCCTTGCACGAACTCGGTCCCGGAGGAAATGGCGATATATTGTGCAGTCCTTTTAAAACCATTAAAAGCATCAAAACATAAGGCAAAAGAAAAGGAGATTTAACAGCAATTAAGAACAGTGTAAGAAATAAAATACAGTAGTAAAATGCAGAAATGCAGGAAATTGATTAATATATTAATTGAATGTGGTTCAATTAAAGGCAGCAGCAAACAGAAAAGTCTTCAATCTTGATTTAAATAGTAGGAGTAGTAGGAGTAATACTGGCAGTATCAAAGGTATGCAGTTGTAATAGTGGTGGTAGTAGAGGTAGTTGTATAGAAGCAGTACCAAAGATAAGTAGTCGTATTAGTAGGGGTAGTAGTAGTTGTAGCTGTAGTAGTGAAACAAAGGAAATTGTATTAGTAACAGTAGCCGTAGTAGCAGTATTAGTAGTGGTCGTAGTGGTAGTAGAAATAGTATTGGTGGAAGAAGCATGTGTAGTAGTAGCAGTATAAATGATAATTGTGGTTGTAGTAGCAGTAGTAGCAGCAGAAGAGTTGTAGTAGTACTAGTAGCAGTTGAAGATTAAGCAGTTTCAGGGTGGTAGTAGCAGAAGCACAAGTAGCAGGAGTATTAATAGTAGTATCAATGTAGTATTATGCAATATTGAATTGATGTGTGTGCAGTCAGTTTCAAAACTCTGTTAATTAATTTGCTATTTGTTGTTGCTGTGACGTCGTTATTGTGACATTCCCTGGTGTGTGTGATTTGTGTGCTGCCAGTTAATGCATGTCCTGTATCACAGTGTGCACTTGAATGAGCACACACAAGTTTAGTCACACATACTGTAACTTTAACTCGACCAGGCCTGTGCAGAATTCCTGCAAACAAGCATGAATAGAACAATTTATGCAAGCATTTTCCAACTCCAATGGATGGAAAACTGCCCCACCAAACCCCCAAAAAACTAAGCCTGCTGACTGTTGCTAGGTGGTTCTCTCTCTTTTTAACTGATGGACACAGAAATAGCGCTCTCCCGAATGCGGTTATCTGGCACTCGTGTTTCCATCACACATGTAATTCAATCAGCCCGTCATCTGCACTAATACCCAACACATGAGCAGCAACAGTATAATCATAGCCATCACTCATCGCTCCACAACAATAGCTGATGCTCGTCTGGAGCGCACAGCTGTTGCTATCTAGCAGGAGTTCCAGTCAGAGGGGAAGATATAGCAGACATGTTGGTCAATTAAACATAATCTGCTTTAGAATTAAACTGAAAGTGAAGGTGTTTTAGAGTCATTTCGCATTCACTTTATTTGCAACTTCGGCGGACAGTCTGGGAATGCTGTGAGGCCAAATATATCCAGAAGATATCAGATTTATTTGCAGCTTTAATGTATGAATGTATTATTTGTCCTGAGCTTGGAATGCCATAAATCGAGCTCCTCTGGGCAAATGGCAGGAGACCAAGTTAACATAATCTGTAACTGGTGATGTCATGCCTTACTGTTAGGGAGTCCTCTCCGTGTGAGCGACTGATAGCAAAGCTTCAGTGTGTCATTCGCATTGAAGTAATGAAACAATTGAAAAAAACGCAAGGTTAGGAGTTGTGATGTTGGCTGATGTGTTCTTCAAATCTGAGCTCTATCTACCCAACTCTGATATATACGTCTGCTCCAATAAAGTATGCGTGTGTTCTCCATAAGGGAAAAACATCAAACACACTTTTGAGGGTTTGAGTGCTGGTGGTACGTAAAGACATACAGCACAGTGCATCTAAGAGATTTGGCCCGCATGCGGCGACTCAGCCGATGATTCACGTATAGTCTTCCTTCTAAACTCGCTCCTTTCATCAGACATCTCCCGCGTGTCATTCCACATCAAGCAGATACTCGAGACTAAATAATTTGCCTGTGAACTGTCTGTCCGCCTTCGAATGCCTCCCGAACACCCCTGCATGCACAGACAGGTCTGCGTTTGTGTTGGCTTTGATGCGAGGAAACACATGGACAATATTCCTAAGAGCCTGACAACAGCCAAATCAAAAACATAAATCTAGCCAAGCAGATCGTTTTGCTTGCCTCGTCTGAGATACTTCTGATGCCACCAGGGGGGTGAATGGACATGTTGTGATGCTCAAAGCTTTGAAATTGGACATTTGAAAAGACACAAACGGCATAATACACATACCTCAATGGCAGCAATATTACATGGATAATATTTTGTACTGAAGGTAAAAAGTAATGAAAACTGAAAACCGACAGAAAAATTGTTCTTTGTTGTGATTAGGAACAGATCTTTCAAGAAAATGAATACCACACAACCGTGTCAAAGTTTCTAACGTGGGAGGCACACACACTGAGCACCATAAGCAAATCTCCATGTCAGATTAGTCTTGTCATCCGTACAAATGTATCTACGTTATGATGCTTTTGCCACATTGGTTTTAGACCTCAAATATGCCAAATTTACTGTCAATTTTGAGGCTTCTTCTGGGATTTACCTTCTTTCAGATGCTGTGATGGAAACACTTACACGACGCACTCTGCAAAGATACAACAATCTCCGTTGGCATGAATGTTTGCAAGTCATACGCATGAGTATGTTTTCTTTATCTACCATCCATCCCATGACCCGCATAAAGACCCAAAGTCTCCTCCTCTTTGATCTGTGTCTCTAAAAAAGAAAGATTTTGACACTGGCATTTATGTCCGTATGAATGCTAATATGTGAGAGCTAGTAAAGTTTAAAGATGTCGGCATTTTAAGAAAGAAAAAAACAAATTAAGCGTAAATTAAGAAAGTTAGCGTTCAACAACACACCATGCTGCTCACACCAGATGGGGGTGGGACGACCAACAAACAATTCTAAGTTGACTAACACCCGTACAATCTTCTCGACGAAAAATAAGTTAATGTTAATTGACAAATCTGTCAATCTGAGTTTCTCCACAAAGAATCATACAAAAGCACCACTTTGAATCGCGTGTTTACCAGAGAGGTTCTCATACCTTTTGTGTGAATAAGTAATTCAGCGACTTGGATGTTGACATGAGAACGCTGTTTACATGTCAGAAGCCTGTGGTCATGGGAACCGACCTTCTGTTTCTGTCTTTCATGTCTGTAGAGAAGAAGAACAGAAGCCAACACAAGACTGGTGCTGAACTCCTCGGCTTCTCTTGAGCTCATAATTATTAAACCATTGTTGCATTCTGTCTTAGGCCTTGATACAAATTAAAGAGCACTGTGATAAAGACTGCTATCTTTTGTGCGCTTTGGTGTGTAACACACAATCCATAAAAACCTTTCATATTGTACTCACAGGTGAATACAGCATTGTGTCGCTTATTGCCTCAATTTCACCTTTCAGGAAATGACTTCACATGGCAATGTCCAATGAAAGATTCTGAACGACTCGATTTTTCCTAGTATTCTCAGCTTCAGTGAGGTTTCTTTGTGTTGATACAGAGGAACTACGAGAGCGAGAAAATACAGCGATGACGACATTGAGATGGTAAGACCATTGTTGCTTTGTGTCGTGCTGATGCCACATCGAAAGCTCAATTGTCCTGAAAAGCGCACCATGAAGCAGAGAGATGAAATTGTGGACTTTGTGAAAATGAAAGCTGCCAACGACACAGACCTTTTCTCACATGAGGCGTGTGAGATCATTTAGAACGTTTTAAAGGCAGTGAGGACAACACATGACAAATAGATTGGTGGGAATGAAGCAGACACACAACGCTCCAGAAGAAGAAGTGTGCAGGGATTGTGGCGTGTCCTTTTGAACTGTTTTGACCTCGGCTTTACAGAGCCCCGAAGCATCTTTCAGCCCAATGTTTTGGTTTTTACGTGCTGCAGCTTTATGGTTGTAACTCTCTTGCTGGTATCATCAATGTCAGATGTAGCTGCAACAGCTTTCACGCAAAAAGCTTCAACCAAATAGCTCCAAAATGATGGCTAATATTGCTTTTTTTTGTTTTTGCACTGCCCCCAAGTGGGCAAAACATTAATTGATGCAGGTTTAAGTGACAAAATTAAAATGTTCTATGGTCTAGCTACACTCTATGCATCAGCCTATATCTATACTCTTCCTCACCAGTGTAAATAATGGGTTTGTGTTCAGTATGCTCCTGTCTATTCTCATGCACAATGTTTGAGACGTCTCCAAGCAAAGGACCCAGCTACAAACGTACAGCCACCTCTCGATCCTACACTGGAAGTGAATGTCTGATGCTTAAAGGATGCGGGAGATTTCAGATGGAATATTGCTTTTATGTATGTCTGATGCACGAGCAAGCTTAGATCACATGTTAAGGACTTCCTGAAGAAGAATAAACACATGCAAACCCATAACACTTTGCATTCTGTCTGAAACTGTGCCAAAGAAGAGAAAGCATCTTCTCTCCCTGGTACATCCCTCGCCATCACATTTATATTTCAAGTATGCTCTGACTTACCAGTCCGTCACAGTTGCTGATAGCCACAGAGGCCTCCGGCATGTCGCTCACGTCTCCAGTGAAAACACAGTCCCCGTAGATACGTTCCTTGGCCTTTTCCGCGAAGTCCTCCTGCCATTCCACGAAAGCCCCCGGGGCCACCAGCCTCCTGTTGGCCCTCAGGCGGAGGTGCAGTTCTTTCCCAAACACGGTGACATTGAAAAACAAGTGCTGTGCCGAGGCGGGGGTGACCGGGGGCATCTCGGGGGCACTGCGGGCCACCCTTCTACTGCTGCCAGAGGCCGAGGCAGCATCACCATCAGCGGCTGCAGCACCTTTACTTCCGCTTCCAGCAGAGACCACGTGAGAAATGTACCTGCCACGGGAGTCTGTGCTGAATGGCACGATAAGACCATATTCACTTAACTTTCCAGAGAGTTTTTCTGATGGGACAGATAGTGTCAAGTGAGAATCACATCCACAGACCTATGGCAAGTTCTTATGGGAAAAAGACTATAAAGCAAAGTAAGCTGAATGATTATTAATAGAGGAGAGAACCTTATTTTATACTTATTATTATACAAAACATATAAAGGCAGCTCAGAATGAATGTTGGTATTATGAATAAAAATCATGTAGACATGAATAAACTCCAGCAGTTCAACACTTTGACTACATCCAGAACAGTAAGGCTGTCAGACTGACTGGTCCCATCAATAAATAGGCCATCATTTTGTATCCTGATTCCTCAACAGTTGGACTTCAGAGTGCATTTATTTTACACAGTGCAAACAAAAGAAAGCAAGTGGAGAACTCACCATGTGTTTCTGCAGCGAAAATTGGATCCAAAAGTGAGAAGCACATCAATAAATACATACAATCCATAGCGAGGGCTATAGTGTGAGAGCTGCCACTTCAGCGCTGGCTTTTCCTTTCTGTTGTAAACTTTGAGCAGAGAGCTTCCTCCTGAAAAAAAAAGAAGAAAAAAAAGCACGAATGCAGGAGAAAAGTCCTCAGAGTTGAGCTCCAGCGAAGCAGCCTGGCATTTCTGAGCGTTTCCCTCTAGACGCCAAACTGACGGATATTCACAAGTTGTTTCCAATCTTTTGGTCTGTGCTGAACTGCATAGCCCACCAAGTCTGCCCCATCCATTTAGGGAGCTACGGGGGGATATCTGGGGTGCTGATGACGACAACTCTCCGGTATAAAAACCGGGACGGTTTGAAGAGGTAGTCCAAATTCTTTTTTTTTTCTCTCTTCTTCGTCCCTTTCTTTGCTCAGATTACCTTTTTTTTTAAAGGGCAGGAGAGCAAGTTAACGCACGCCTACGTAGAGGAAAAAAGTCGGAAGAGTTCAGATAAAGTGTGCAAAGACAGAGTGTCCCGGTGGTGAAACATCTGCCGTCCAGTCGTGCACCATTACGCACCAATGGTTGGGCTGCGGGACACTCGACTGCTCAACTTCAAGCCACTACCAGCCAACAGTGGGAGCGCCTCTCTCCACGAGACAACCATATATTTAGCCAAGCGAACTTTTTTTTTTCAACGAACAAAAAGAAACTGGAGACGTTATGTCATCATGTCCACCTCCACAGCTAATATTCAGTCTTCTTCCTTCTTAAAGAGGGCAAAAATATCAGCCAGATTCAAGGTAATAACTCATATATGTTTACATGAGGCCACAAACACAGTCAGTGATAGCATGGCAATACATCAGGGACGACTGAGGTCACAACTTTCCAGTGCACGTGCTTGAAGAAAAGACTTGTTTGGAGAGAAATCAATTTAATTATTATCTTGAATTGGTTTACAGACCAAGAAGAGTAGGTCACAGAAATGCACCCATGACAACAATTGACAACAATCAAAAAATGTCAAATTAATACAAATGACTAATGTTAAGAACATAAAAACATGTTAGAAATATAGAAAAGAAAAAGAAGATAAAACAAAAAGCAGAGACACTTCTACCACCCAGGATGACAGTAAGAAATTTAAGGATAAATTCACATTTTTCTCCAACTTATCTTACATGTATGCTCATATGGCCATATAAACCGTTTTTGGTGGCTGTAATAGTTCCTTGTGTTGATATTGTGCAAATGTACAGTATACAAATTCAACCAAAGCTCACAATATGAGGCTTCAGCATTTGGAAGTCGATAAAACATATTTCACAGTAGTCACTGTACAAACCTCCCTCTTTCTGTCACTTATTGTGCGATCTACAGCGGCTCAGCAAGGAAACGTTTCACACGAAAAATAATCGAACTTTACCATTTCTTACACTGAAATTGTGTTTTCTATCTCTGGAGGAACACTTACAGTGCCCAAACATTGTTTCAATAATGTTTTAAGAAATACTTAAAAAACCTGTGCACCCATTTACTTAGAGCCAAATAAAGTGCATTTCAAAGTAATGCCGTATCATTATAAAATCAGACACTACTCATTTTCCATGCCGATTGAATACAATTCTAGTATCAACAAAGCATGCATTGCATGCTCCGATTTAATGACCTCATGCAGTTTGTACCTTCAATTTTCATAATCTTGGCTAATCCTGCAGATGTCACTGTGAGCAAATGTTCTATTTGCCGAAAGGGAACGCATCCAACACCATCATTAGAGGCTTAGAAGGTGTGAAAACTCCACAGTAGATTTCATGAGCCTGTTAAAACGTTGGATGACTGCTCAAGCAACCAGGACTTCTTTTTTGTTTTGTTTATGGTCCTGGCTCACCATACTGGAGTCCAGACTTTGTCAGACATGACCACGCAGAGACTGAACCAACAACTCTGGAATCCTTTTCAGAGGAAGAGGAGGGGGTTGGGTTGAAATTAGTTTTGACTTTCAGGTACTTTTTTTTTAGGGAAAAAGGTGTCTACACTGGACATTCTTTTCTGTATGGAGTCTGGTCTCTGTTGGGTCTGCCCGACCTCCCCCATGCAGCACCTATACGCTGACTCTGTGGCTAATTACATCCATGCTCTCGGGATGGTCAATGTAGAGCAGGTGTGGGTGTTTTATGCAGTCATCCCCCCAGGCCGGCAATGAGAGGATTGGATGGTGATCCAAAATTGCGCATTAATAAGCAATGGAAACGAACACACTAACCACAGCATTAAAAGATGGAAACCATTAACTGCCTTGTAAGAAGTTTTATGCTGTTTTTCCATCCATACTGTTGGAGGTTTTTTTTGTTGTTTTTTGTTTCGTTCGTGTCTAAAAGCCAGGATGACATTCCACAATATAGCACAGTATTCAATTAGACGGCGCAGTCTGTGGTTAAGTCCACACACTAAACCAATTTTCTACGACAGTGCTCAGAACACTCTGTCCCTCACAATGGAAGTGTAACAGCAAAATGTCAATGTGCTCTTTTCTCAAATAGAACTGTTGAGAATTATTACAATACACAACAGATATTTATGTGAGCCAGCCGGGTTTATTGATAGACCGTCATTCTTTTCCCTTTCATACTTCACAGAGGCTTCAAACTCTAAACTTCTGCACGGATGACATTTATAGTCTGAATCAAACTAACGTTGTAATCCGTTGAACCGTAGTTTGTCCAGTTTTTGAGGGCGGCGCTGTGAAGAATCAAGCTTCTTCCACTGTGTTTCCATTCGTGGGGAGAAGTTACAGTACAGCGTGTGGAGCTGTGGATGCCTCAGTGTGTGCTGTAATGTGGTCTAGCCATGCCAGCATGCTGAGAAAATATGTGACTTTTCATCTCTTGAGATGCAGGGAGATGCAAAGCAGCTGCTAGTCTGCCCGGCAGCTTGAGGGACGACAGGGGCGTCTGCGTCTGCCAAGTTACAAACCAGCAACTTGAAGAAGTTGTTATTATTGTTCTCTGCCCCGTGTGGATGGAGTCTTTTTCGTACTCCAATACGTGTCACTATGTTTGTGTCAAAGGTTTTACCTTCATTTAATCCAGCAAAGAGGTTGATATTTTATGTCTGGTTTGTTTTTTCATATATCTCAAAATCTACTCAACAGTTTTCAATCAAATTTGGTGGAAAGTTAAAGGCATAGTTTGACAATTTGGGAAAATACACATTCACTTTCTTACCGAGAGTTAGTTATAGGCGAAGCCTTGTCCAACAAGTCCCCCAAATTAAACAACAAAATACAGTATTTGTCCTCGAGAAGGACACATAGAAGCATTTTTCTTATCTGACACACCTACCTCGACACCATCATTGTTCTGTGCTTTCCAAAACTATAACAAGTCACTGTTACAAAATGAATACACTTGTCGTGGCAACGCTATGGTGAAGGTTTGGTTAGGGTTAAGGGAACGATCATGGTATGAGTTAGAGCAGGGATTCCCAAAGTGGGGTGCGCGCACCCCTGGGGGTGCGCGAGCTGCCTCTAGGGGGTGCGCGAGAGGAAAAGTGTAATGGCGGTCTGATGGTGTAATAATATTAAATATAAAAAAAAAATGTAATTTTAATTTAAAAACTGTCAGGCGGGACATCTGAAGCTATCAGTCGTAAAAGAGGAGAGGGACAGAGAGAGAGAGAGAGGAATCGGAGGCGAGGGGAACGGAGAGGTGCAGCACAGACAAATCGGGAGCACATCGGCCCATCGCGGAGTCAAGGTGAAAAAGAGGAAACGAGAGTGAGCATCAGACTGGGAAAACAAGAGGAAATATGATGAAAAGTATCTGTGTCTGGGCTTCACTTGGATTGGCAACGCAGATTCCCCAAAGCCACAGTGCGTGGTGTGCAGTGAGGTTCTGGCTAACAGTCTGAAGCTCTTATTTACGTCGCCACCTGAACACCAAGCATGCCAGTGCAAGTCAAAAGCCCCTTACATTGTTTATATCGAAATTGGAGGATTTACAAAACAGCCAAAAACAACTGGAGTCTCATTCATGTGTTGGTCTATAAATGACGCACTACGGGCTTCATATCTGGTTACAGAATAGCGAGAAAGGGACTACCGCACACAATCACTAAAGACGTGAGCTTGCCAGCTGCCAGAGAGATGGTGGAATGTATGATTGGGGAGAAAGAAGCAAAAACGTTGTGCATGATCCCGGTGTCCAACAACACTGTGTCGCGCCGCATCGATGCTTTGTCCGAAGACATCCTGGCTGCATTAGTCGCTCATTAATTGTAAATTAAATGTGATAATCTGCCTCTGAGCCTGTGCGTGTGTCCTCGCATCCGTATTGCTCTTTAAAAGTGACGCCTTGTGTAACTGAAAGTTATTGAAACTTTGTTGCAGTGTTTCAGGGCGTTTTCACACCTTCAGTTCGTTTGCTTTGTTGCAGTTGCTCCTTTGCTCGGTTTGTGTTCACACTGCAACATTTAACAGCGGACTAAATCTTGTAAACAAATGCCACGCGCGAGCAAACTGTTCTCTCATTGGTCCGATTCTTATGCGGCTATGAAGGCTTAAAAGGCTCTGTTGCTTCTTTTTTTTTTTTTTTATTAAGGGGGGGGTGCGCGAACCCGGTCGGGATGTAGAAGGGGGTGCGCGGCCTAAAAAGTTTGGGAACCGCTGAGTTAGAGTATGCAGCGGTTGCAATAATAAACTGTGTTAAAGAATTGGCAACACTTAAAGTTAAATACAAGAAAACCTCAGGCCAATCATAAATTGTTACCTCGTGGCTCTGTCTTGTAGGTAGTTTTGAGATTCTGGACTTTGGAAACAGCAGTCACTGTTCATTTGGTAGCTGTTGTGGAGATTTTCAATTATATCGTACAATCTTTCAGCAGATATCGTTCATAACCGTCACTAGCTAGTTATTTGGGGCTTCATACAAAATGACTTGACTGTTTACCCATAATTGGCTACCAAGTTCTTGTAGGTGTGGTCTCTTTAACATAATCTGCCATACCTCCATTACTCATAACTTCATTTAGAATTTGAAGACATCTCGACAACTTTTGATGGCTAACGCAACATTGTGACGCATGAGTATTTTAAATAGATATAGCTCAAGTCTCAATTGTATCAGAGCAAGTTAAGTCTTTACGAAATGTTCACGTCCTCGAGGTCTGAATCCTGACCATTAAAACACGCCATTTGCACCCAGTCATTAACGATGTTGTTCCCATAGTTGAGCCCTAGGGCCTTAGATTAGTCGAACGCAAGTTAGACTCTGTCACTAAAATAAACACAGACTTATTTTAAGCCTAAAAGGTCAACCTCCTGACCCTCAAGCTAATTTAGAACTAGGCGCGATGGTTCAATGGTAACAATCAGTGACACCTGCTGACAAGTGTCACCACATGACCTGACTCATATCTTATGGAGTGCTAACAATGTTATAGAGCGAGCAATAAGAAGGGAAAGAGGTTGTAGAGACCGGAGTGATATCCAATATCCAGTTGTGAAGACATGGTTGGAAACTATCCAGAGCCTGACTGATGAGTTAGCATGACCACTAAGCCCTGCGACAGCTCAGGTCTGATACATGAACTGAGATTACATGTCACTGCATGTGTTTTGTATCGTTATCCTGTAAAATGTCATTGAAAGTGTTGAATTATTCCAGAAGGCAAACATGTTCTGCAGAGCTGAGTGTCGGCCATGTTTTTAGTGTGAAACAATCTTAATTTACCAAGAATTAACTGCAAGTGAGTCTTATTTAAGATGGTCAAGAATCAGACAATTTAGTTCTGACTTGGTTTGATCTAAGCAGTTGTCAAAGTCTTATCTCTGTGAAAACGACCCCAAGTCCTTTCCATGCCAGTTAAATATTCACGTTCTGTGCACACCGCTCCGTCACTGTGTTTTCCGGGATTTAACTCATCTCAAAGTCTCAAGTCAACTACTTTTATGACACCGTCATCAGCTTCACATCAGGACTTTACAGAATACACTTTAAACCAGAGCCTATAAATAGCAGAACTCAATGGTTTATATTGTGAATGGCGGAGGGGGGGAAATAGCATTTAAGAGATCTCTATCAATTCAATCAGTTTTTTTTAATTTTTATATCCTGCCGGCTGAGACTTTTCATTACCTTGCTCAGTGGGGTGTGTAATACCTAGCTTATCAGGGATTGGGCATTATTGCTCGCGGCAAATGAAGGCCTAAAGGTGTATTTGCCAAAGCAGATTGAAGAACATCCCTTCAAAGATTTTTGCCCTCTTGCTATTATTGATCAAATCCTGAAGAGCACACTTGAGTCTCTGGGGTGTTTGATTGCTCGTGTGGATAAAGGCAGTGTTACAAAGATAAACATGCACCCCTCGCACCGGCACCATGCAGCTCTCTGATCTGCAGAGGGAAGCTTTTCACATGAAGTTCATTACATCCCCTCTCTCTGCTCACCTCTCAATGCCGCTCTTTGTCCGCCGTAATCTCGGGATCCTTCAGAACCGCTAGCTTGGGTTTCACATTGGGGAGTACCTCAATGAGTCTGGAAAGGATTTCAAAGGCGAGGGGCCGCTATATCATCCAAGCATGGTCCTCATGTCCTGGGCTTATCGTGACCCGGAGTCAAGTTGGCCACATGCTGCAACTGAATAGCCCCTCTCCATATCCGAGTGTTGTTTTAACCAATTTGTCTGTGTTGCTAGAGAGAGAAACAGACACTGTATATAAAAGTGTGCTTGTGTTGCTGTGCATTTATCGAATATATCTCCCGCACACTGCCAGACCTCTAACAAAGAGGGATAAAGAAGCCCATAAACTGAGCTGGTGTGGAAAGGAAACAAGTGTAACAAACTATAAAAGAAGTGCTTCAATCCACACCGCTTGGTTTCCATTTACAATAATCCAGGATAGGCTGTGGTGTGATAAAATCCTAACAACTTCCGTACTCCCACAGATAAGCCCGCTATGCACTTACAAGACGGGAAGTGATCTGGGGTATCAGTCTTTCAAAGCAGGCCAGCAAAGCCAAGTGAGCTTCACTGATGTGCCGGTCGGTGGCTTTTAATCCCCACACAGCCATCCATTCTTGTGAGGGTGACTGTATATTTTTTTTAATTAAGACCTTACCTGTCCACATCAAAAGGCAACTCAGAAGAGTCTTTTGGTCTGCCTAAGCTCTTTATTACTGTATATGGAATATGTTAAGATTTCAACCCAACAATGAATCATCTGTTGTGCGTAAATGTGTGCCGCTGGATGCTCATAACCTGCTCTGCTCTCCGAGGCTGGCACTGACATAAGACGAAGAGGCCGTCCGGATATACGAAGCGCCTTCTTAGCGGTGCGTATCTAGAGCAAAAGATGATGCCCGAGATAAGGAAGAAAAAGACAGGAAGGCCAGGAGAGAAGAGACAGCTATTTGGCTCCGCCGCTGAATCGGAAACTTCAATGAAACGACGCATAGCAGACATTTGTGTGCAAACTATCCATGGTCAGAAAATCCTCCCACCCTTTCCCTTTTTCTCCTGAGCAAAGCCAACAATAAAATGATACCAAATGCAGACCCAGGCTGTTGAATCTATTTCAATGATGTATTTTACCCCCCTTCCCCAAAGAAAATAAATGGCACAGACGGTGAGTAAAAGCGAATGCATTTTATCTGTAAAGAGTACCTGTATGAAAAAAACCCATTAAGTTAAAAGCAGAGCATAAGAGGTTAGGCTGTTATTACAATAAGCACATGTACCTTCTCGTGTTCGTCCCATGAAGATGGGTTTGTCATATTCTCTCAAACATACAAAAGCTATTTCAATTTCCATGTCATTATCAATCAGTTTCTATTTGTCTGAATCACTTATATACAGTGCAACTGTTTCGATACTTTGACAGAAAACAAAAAATACTAATGAGACACATCTGGAGGAAGGATCTTTAATTTCTTTTCAGGCTTATCTCTCTGGGTTTAAGGCAGGATTCAAGGTTTTTAAAGCACACTTTGAACTACAAGTTACTTTACAATTAAAAACATATTAGCAAATTAAAGAGTAACAAAAAAAAAAAAGAGAGTTTGGACCGTTCAAAAAAATACTGTACAGTTTACGGCATGCTGAACAAGAATTGGCATGTGGTGAACAAAGTCACTGGTGTAATTGTTGCCCCCGAATGGCTGACAAATCAATTCTAACTTTGTGTGCTGTGCAATAAGTGATTCATGCAGCTTTGGCCTCATTACACTGATGCCACCAGTGTGAGCTGCGTTTGTGAAATGGTTTATTTATCCGGTGATATCACCCGCACTACTACGAATTCCGAGGCGTCGGCGGTCAAGTTGCATTGTGGATAATGTCGGCACCGGGTTTTGACATGAAAGAATAATGCAAGAAAAGAAAAAATCTCTGGTTCTTAAGGAAGTGATGTTAGCATTTCATGGCACGATCATAAAAAAAGGGTAAGTTTGCAGTTTCAAAGCAACATTGCTCCGATGTGTACAAACACAAATACAAAGACACATTTACAGCTTTAAAGTAAAATCCAACAAAAAATTCCTGACACGCTGTACTGTTAGTACCTTCATCATGACACATGTAGATACACGTAAAAAGAAACAGATGGACACATTATTGGGGTTATACTGTTGCTAAAGAAATTCTGACTGACAGCATCTTGTGATGAATGCCTCTCAACAACATCCCCTCTAATTGGCTTTAGGAAACTCAAAGATGCATTTAAATAACAGCTCTTATGTGCACACAGGGGCAAAAATGGAAAACATCAAGTCGAACATTGATGACAGCTGTGCCACGAAGAAAAGGACAGGGCTCAAGAAACATCAGGTCACTCAACAACCAAAAGGGTTGTCAAACAACACAGTGGAATTTGCTTCTCTCCTCAATAACAGCATTTAACTCAACTTGTTCCAACAGACGTTTTAAAAGGCTGTCTCATCTTCAAATGTGAGAATTCATAAAGAAAAAAGTAACATAAATATTAGTACATTGAAATTCTATGGTCTACCATTCATAAAAAAAGGCAAAGGCACAAATATCAACTTCTAATATAGGAGCAACATTCTGCTAATACTCAACATTAAAAGACCTACAACGTGTTAGACAAGAGGTGAAGTGAAGATATGCATAATACAGGGCTAAATATAGAAGGCATAATATCGTCAATGTAAATCTCTTTTATTCTGAAAAGCACAGTACTTTTTTGGTGAGTTCACAGTGATCCTCTCTCAGATGAACTCCCCGCGGAAAGGAAGTGACTGAATGTTTTGCTGTTGCCAGCGGCAGCGCAGCCGGGCGAGCCGCGTGTCCCTCGGGTTTTCGAACTCGGAGAAGCCCAGCTGGTTGAGGATGTCATAAACTCCGGCTCTGGCAGCCACCTACCACAGAAACACACGGAAAGTTGATGAACAGGCAACACAGCCAGCCGTGCTTTTGTATTTTCATTTGTCCGTCACGACCACATAAATGCTTTGAGTATCAGCTGTGACATTGAAACAATAGGCATCTGCTGCCGGGGTTTGGAAACAACAGGAAGTGGTCGAAGAAGTATTCAGATCCTTCACCTTAATCTAAACTACTCGATTATAAGCATATTTTACTGACGTGGCAATCATCTGATTTTACAAATCAAATTCAGTTTACTTGTCACAAAGAGTTTGAAGCGAGTTTTCCAAAGTCTCAAAAACGATAACCCCGATGATGTCATAACGATGTCATCAGGGTTATCTCAGGAAGAAACAAAAAGTGCAGCATCCCACACCAGGAGGCTCAAAGAAATATTTTTCATTGTGGTTTAATAAGTGAAAATAACAAGTGCGTTGACCTGATTCGGAGTGCGTCAAAACATGATTGCGCAATACGATAATCATTAAGTGGCTTCCTGCCCATGTGTCAAAGCGTATCAAAGCTGAACTCAAATTGTTCCAGATGGTCAGCCCTGCTCCTTGCACGGTGGTGGTGTTTGAGTGAATGTATGAATGGGTGGTTGAAAGGCAACGACTGTATATTAAAACAGTCTGTCTACCACTGAATAGTATTCATAAGAGTATCCTTGTGTGCGATCATTGCTTTTGATTTGCAGTAAAATGTTCACGACTGAAATGAAGTGGTTTGAGTCATTACTGAATTAGGACAGAGAGGAACATGGAGAGACATCCCTCGAGAGAGAGAGTTCGTGTTAAGCAGGAGGTCACGCTGACTCATGGTCTGCTTTGGCTGTCGAGACACCATAGGACTGATGGGAAGCACCACAGACAACCAGAAACATCTGGTCATGAAGCTAAAGCAATACAAACAAATTCAAACAAACCCGGCGGACGCCGACTTCCCTGTAAAAGACCTGAAAGACTGAATACCCCATTAGAAGTGCCACAGCTTGCCCAGTTTAGACTGTGGCAGTCAGCTGCGACTTTTTGTCAAAGAAAACACAAAAGAGACTACTTCAGTCAAATCCTGTTAACAGAGTGTGTCAAGCTTATGTATTTCCATCAACTTGTGTATTGATTTTCACATGGCAATCCACTTAAAGGAACCACCAGCTGTTCCCACGTTTGTAAGAGGTTGAGGGTGTGAGTCAGTGGAGGTAACGTGGCCTCAAGCGCTTTGCCAATTTAACCTCTCCCCCTTTGCCTCGGCCAGTCAAGAAGTCTGCTAATTTTAAGGGGAGTGGAATGTGCATGAGGCGAGATGTTTAAACAAGGTCATCATTTGTGGATGCACACTTTTTAACTACATACAATAGAAGAATAGTGAAGTACTTTTAAAAGGTTGAATGCTGAGGAGGACATAATGGAACAATGAACAGGAATAATAATATCAAGATATCCCTTTCACCAACAATGATTATAGCTTAGCTGGCCAGCTTTGTGCGGAAATAAACACCAGGCACCGCAGAGCGTGGTCTAGATTACCTACTTGCTGACCATGCAAAATCAAATCTTACAATAGATATCATGCAACGCTAAAACTTTTGCTTTGTAGAGTTGACACTGGTTCAAACCCTCCCTCAGTTGTGAGAGCCGTCTCACTACGAACACATAATAATGCAGCTTCTATTGTCCCGTCCTAATTCATCTTTTCATAGCAAATGCATGCAGCGATGCATCTTTTAGCACATCCATGTTTGTGTTTCGTGTGTTCCTGGAAGGCTGCCAGCCTGACGGCTGTATGACGTCTGTGGTGGGAACAAATGAGTTGGTGCAGCTGAATCATTAGTCAGTGGATGGGTCTCCCAGGAGGACTTCTGGATTTGTGGTATTAACCAGGCTACTTAACCTGACTCATCGACTCCACAGCCCAGCTGTCTAAATAGGACATGAGAGACAAATCTGCAACTGTGAAAAGCGGATGTTGGGAATGTTGAGAGGATGAAGAGTGACTGCTCTCTGTGGGTCAGAGCTGAGGACGTTCACATTTTGTCATCTTCTTCTTTTTTTAAGGGAATACTCAACCAAAAATGTCCTTAGTGTACTAACTACTGGATCCCTCTTGAAAGTGACTCCTTCACAGAGGACGCCAGATTTCTCACACTGCACTCCAGCAACACAATCCATCTCCCGGTATATGTCCCGTACAGTTTGAAGTTAGATTCTCTACCACAGAGGGAAATACACCGCTTCCATGGCGCGCTCATGCCACGTCGTAGCATAGATGCTCCGTCGAAAGTAGTGATTTTGTGTTCAAACTACGACTCCTTGGAACATACTTACCATCTGGATCAAAAGTGAAGACTGATACGATTACACAACTGATTTTGAAGTATTCTTACTCACCTCTCAACAACAACCACCAGACACACAAAGCTTTTTCTTTGCAGATGAGGCAACCCAGTGTGGGACAGTTAGCCTCCCCTCTCAACCCCTGGGCACACAGTGCCAGGACACTGTGTGTATAATGTGTGTATTCCCTGGCACTGTGTGTACAGAAGCTAAAGACGGTCTAACCTCCCTTTTACCGGGACTTTAAACAAGACTAAGAAAATTCAGCCATGGCAGCTCCTGTGAGGATGTATTTAGAACCAGTGGCGCTTTGAGCTAAATGTTAGCATCAACATGCTAATGTGCTCACAACGACAAAGCTAACATGCTGATGTTTGATGGACATAGATTGTTAAACACAAAGTACCAGGGTCATGTCAAGAATCCTCACTTGCACATTTTTGCAAAGCAGAGGGATTTTAATGTATACATGTGTGTATATGTATACTAGTTACATAAAAGGAAAAATAACATGTAAAGACATGAGATGTGGGAAAGCAGCATATCGACGCGTCTGCACACAAATCAAAACAGATCAGATCTCTGATGGTAAATCGCAGCGGGCCTTGAAGTTGTTGGTGTGCGGCGACAAACTTTCTGTGTGACAGTAAGCAGTTCTGTCAGAGAAATGCCTTTCATGCCGCACTGAGGAGATCACAAACGCCAATACTCATTAGGCGGCTGGAGCGGCTGGGGAGGAGCGGCGCAACGAGGAGGCGCTGGTCTTTCCCACAGTCGGCTATCTCAAAGGCTGCACATACCGGGCCCATGCAGGGGGACAGGGAGGCCTCTGTGCCACACATCAAAAACAGCTGGAGTGACTGATAGGGTACCTCTCCTGCAGGTATCCATGGTATGCACTGTACACAAGTCCTGCCATTGTGTAAAGGGCCACGTTTTGGATTAGCAAACATGGATTTCAATTCCAATAACTCCTCTGATGTTTCTGCTCTGATGTTACTACATGAGGCAGCGGGCTAATGACGCCGGGGACAATATTTGTCCAATGTGCACACAATGTGGCAGTCAGCAATGACTTCAAATATCTACTGCTCCATCGTTTTGAGCTTGCAGTGATCGAACACAAAAAAAACATGCTCCTGTGTTCAAACAATCGAACTGAACAGAAACAACAAGACCAAATAGGTCAGAGGCTCCATATCAGCTGGCACAGGCTGCTGCCCAGCATGACTGGAAACACTGTGCTCCTGCCTTTAGTCCATGTACTCACACACATGCGTATGCAGGACAGGATGCGGGACAGACTGTACCGCTCAGATCTGGCAGGTTGTGTAACCGTGGATTCAAATGCATGGCGCTGACCCCTTGACCGCCGCCTCTGGCGTCGCAGTTTGTCATTAATGATCCTGCCACGGTCACTGGTGATAGGCTAATGACTGTGCCTTCGGGTTTGTTGGGTCAGATTGATCGGGTTGCTGCCAGATTCTGCTGCGACTGGGCCAATGAACACCTCACAATACCGATGGTGCTGTGGGCAAAATGTAGCACGTGTGTCACAAGCCTTGTTTGACTGTTACTTTTAGAAATGACTCCTTTTAATTTACATGTGCTGGTCCTGGGAGGAGTGTTCGAAAGTTTGGATGGTTTAAATGTTTATCTAGGTGACGTCATGCCGCGTTGCATGCTTTGGAGAATGATTCTTTTTGGAGGAACATTGTGTGAGCTGACCTGATTTCACTACGCTTGTGCTGTGATTTTCATTTTGAGAACGGTGTGGGAAGGATTTGAGATTCTCCCCTCAACATCATCCAGGGAAGACAAAAGATGTGAAGGAGACAGAGACAACACACCACAGAATCCATGTGGACAGAGTGAACAGTAAAATGTGCAACACAAAACAAGACATTGAGATGTGCCAGCGTCTGCGTTTGTTCCTTGACAGCTGCCAAAGCAACCGTCTCCCCTCACAGAATCTGACTGGGTCAAATCGATTTTGACTTTATTATTTATTTATGCTTTTGGCAAACGTGTAACTGAGAGTCATTTTGTCATTCAATTCATTTTTATGGTATGTTTGGCAGCATCTTTTGTGCTCGACGGTTCTGAGTTGTGTTTGTGCACTTTCCTTCCCAGAGAGCTCCTGTCAATCGAACAGTGTCTACGGTCTAGTGCTATGAACAGGTCGCGGACATGTCTTTGTAGTCAGTCCAGACGAACCCCCCGCTGCGGCTGATGACGAATATAAATCGAAAGAGCAGAGAAAATGCACAGGAGAATAATGATGTCGTTGACATTTCAGCAGTGTGCTCTTCAACTATATTCGGACACAGCGCTGTTATGATGATGATTATGCTGTTGGATGTGCAGCCATTAAGGCAATCAAAAGAGAGCTCAGACCAGAAGTAGGATAGTGATGTGATTTTGATGAGTTCTCCACAGGGGTTTCCGTCTGCAGTGGCCGAGAACCCCCAGCAGGTCTCCAGCACATTAACACTTGTATGTGACCTGGCCGTGAAGAAGTCTGTCAGCAGGCTAGTTTAGCTGGTAAACGAACTTCAGTGCAATCAGTGGAGAAAGTTACTTTATAATGTGACGCGAGCCTCCAGCACCACGCTCAAAAAGTACAACTAAAGTGTGACACGCGGTTAACTCCCGGTCACAGGAAAACTTTTTCTGACGTTTACCGTATATTCTCTAATAGAAGCTTTTATTTACCTCAGAAGCAAAGGGAAAGAGGCCTTTATCTGTAATTCCCCTGTTAATGTTGACTTACAAATTACTCTTTGTTTACGCGTCTTCTTGATAAATTCAGTGCTAAAGTCATTAAGGGCGTTCCAATTCGTGCTGTGTTATTCGACATTTGACTATATTTACCATGGAAAATGTTCATGTAGGTTACAAGCAATTCCACCAATGTGGGGTTTTTTCTGCCTGGACTTTATCAGCTACTGTCTCTTATACGGTAATTTACTGGAAGAAACATAGTGCTTTGATGCAGGTGTAGTCTAATGCTCTAGAAAAAGACCGGCCAGAAATAGCATGAAAATCCCTTGAACTCACTCCACCGGAAACAAATGGCCCATTTGATATATTGCGGTGCCATCAGAATCATGCTCTCTGTGCAGCTGATGGATGGCTTTGATATACCGGCCTGGTTATCCATTTCCCACCAGACCTTCCCGGTAACTAGAGAGGTGAGAAAAGATTGCACCGGCACATCTAAAGGACATTTTTGTGATCCGACTGAGACATGGCCCCAGGTGTTCGAGGAGTCTGCCAGAAGAAGTGATTCAAAAGTGATTCATAATACACCTGTTAGGCGCCACAAGGCCTGCTGTGTCGATGACGCTGTGTCGGTGAGAACTACCACCTGAATCGGCATGACAGTGAGTCTCATCCCATTGTTTAGCTGTACGGCCGCAACTATTTTGGTTCACTCTCCCTGCTCTCATAGAGACGTTTACGACAGCAGCAGGCATCTGTTTTCCGCAAAAAAGCTCAGCAACGAACAGCAGACAGACACAGTTAGTAACAAGCTCGTGAAGATGGGAGAATGTAGCAGCTTAAGAGTGAAATATAAAAATCGCACTCAATATTATGTTGTGACGAGTGTTTTCTGTTGCCTGCTTTACAGTAAAGCATTCCTGTTCCCTGCGGGCACGCTTGTCTTTTCTCATGGCATTACTGGGCCATTACAGTCACTCTGATGCACCACATATATTTGCTATTCATAACAGGAAGAATATGCCCCGATTAACCGCGCATATTTCTGTGACAATTGTTTTCACAGCTATTGTTCCAGTCTATTTTGGAATTCCACGTTTTTTTTTTCTTTGAAAATCATTGAATTAAAAGCTCGTCCTTCCCTTGTCCTTACTGAGGTGGAATAAACTCAAACATTTGAGGCTTTTGGCCGTGTTTCTCAAAGCCGTCTGACAAATCGGACACTGTGTGACTACAAACATAATAATTTCATCATTCAGCCTACAGACAAAAACACATTGCAAAGTTGCTGCAGTGGTGGAAATATGCGACTGTTGTTATTTTATGTTTTTATTGGATTTAAGAGGTTTTGCTGAGCCTCAGTGCTAAAGCCGGGATGAAAACAAGACAGCTAAAACATTTTAATTAACTAAATGCGTAGAATTGTAACTACACCATACTACGCCAAACTGCTTATTTTTTGTGTGTGTGTGTGTGTGTGTGTTGGGTACCGGCACTTACGGACTACTCATTTGTTTGGAATGCACGTAAATTCTCCACTTGACTGTAGGGGCACAGCTGGCCAAACGATTAATGTACCAAACAAATACACAGAGCCGAGACATTACTAAGTTCAGTGTGTGAAGAAGCAGGCCACAATAGAACCAGAACCAGCTTGTGCATTTCTGGAGAAAAATTGCAATGAAACTCACAACGTGTCACAATGTGCACAAACTGTAAGTGTGTGTGAAACAAAGGCAGCAGCAGGAAGTGACACCACACAAACACTGCCCGGTTCTTGTGTTAAAAATGTCCGCTGAATAATAAATTTAAAAAACTGCGTTAACGCGTTAACTTGCCCAGCACTAATATATATATATATCTATATATATATATATACTGTATAATGCATATAACTATCGACGTGAGATAGAATAGAGTAGTGGGGCAGAGATCCTGTACCTGTTCCATCCAGAGAGTGAAGGAGCGCTGCCAGGAGTCTTTCTTCTCTAGATGCAGGTATGTGTTGAAGAGGATGAGGTAAATGTATCGCTCAAGGTACTGCAGGCTCCTCAGCAGCAGCTGCTGAGACTCCTTCTCCGTCTTCCCACTTTTGATCTGAGAAGAGAGGCAACCGAAGCTTCATCAGTATATCAAGTTGGCACAACAAAGCACTTTTCTTCGTCTCCATACAGAGAGACGACAGTCATCAGTAGCTTAAGTGTTTTTACATTTCTGCATTTGCACCGTGCTGGATGTCGCTCTCGTTCTGCAGCTTTCAGGGTATTTAATTGCCTCCTGCGTGTAGGCCGTGTTTGCATAATGAAGGCCTCTCTTGACATTTAACTTGCTGTGATGTTGCGTAAATGTTTATTAAATTACCACTCGATTAAAGCTTAATTCGATCTAATTCTAACTGGAATATTAAAACATGTTTCGAAAATGTTTTCAGCGTTAAAAGAAAGATGACAATTTGCAACCAAGAGGGACATGTGCCCAACCTGTTCCATTCAATTTAAGGGCAGTAACTCACAGGGAAAATAGGATCCTGTTGTCTAAAACCACTTTTTAAACAAAAGGTAATGATCTCCACCACACTTCACTGAGCATTGTTGATACTGCTTATGAGCAAAAAAAACATCCTGGAAGAAACACAACAAAAGGTAACGACACACACTATTCTGTAATTCAGCAAGAAACAAATAAAGCACAAGCACAACATTCACACGTCATTTTGTGTAACACAATGAATCACTCTATTTCTTATCATTCTTAGGTTGTGTGGTGAACGACACGACCAATCAGACTTTTATAAGTTTTCAGTTCATAGAACACCCTCATTCCTGCTGTTCCATCCCCGGCTCCTCCAGTCCCGCATGTGTCCTTGTGTAAGATACCGAACCCCAAATTTGCTCCCGAAGGCTGTGCCATCGGTGTGTGAATGTGCATTAGTTTAGATCCTGATGGGCAGGCTGGCACCTTGCATGGCAGCCTCGGCCATCAGTGTATGAATGTGTGTGTGTGTGTGTGTGTGAGAATGGGTGAATGTTGACATGTAGTGTACAGCGCTTTGAGTGGTCAGAAGACTAGAAAGACACTAAATAAATGCAAACGATAATAGTACTCTCACGGGACTATTTAACCGTCTAGGGAGAGGGAAAAGCTTTTGCAAGCCAATCTTGGACAAAAGGCCACAACAAAATCATATGAAATGTCACGAATTAATAGAAGTGTTGTTTGAGTAACCTAGCAAAGCTTGAATCGAGCAGCCCTATTATGTGCCACTTCTCACAAAGTAAGGCTGGTAATTGGGATCGCTCTTCAGTTACAGCACTGAATGCAGACAGCATTCATCAGTGTGGCGACTCGGTGTGAAGATGTTTTCCCTTTTTCTTTTTCCTTCTATTTTTCTGATTGCTTGGAGCCTTGAGCAAAGCCCTGCCATCCAGCTTTGAGGCGGAGTGTGAGGTGTGTGTGTGTGTGTGCACGGTTGGACAACATGTCAATTGGAGTTAAGAGAATGGAAGTCGGGACGAGGTGTAGTGCGGCTCAATGAACTGTCAGCAGCTCTTCAGATGCTTTCTCCGGAGCAGATTGTAATGGGCATTCCTGACTAACTTTGTTTGTGATGGATAAAACAGGTTATCTGCACACAGTGTGCAGCATATCAGGGGGAGGTATGTTAAATGCATTGTGGGGGCTGCCCAGAGAATAATGAAAGTTTACCAAGTAGGTGGGCTAGCACTCAGGGTCATTTGAAAATGTGCACAGTGCACCATAATACGATCATTCCAGAGCTGAATGACGCAACAGGGAGAGAGGGGGAATGAGTGGGGGTTCCTGTTCATTCCCAAACAGCCGTGGTTGGATCCCAGTTTTCCAAGCATCTGCAGCAGAGTGGAGGAGAAACTACCCCTATGCAAATAACGGATGTGCTGTGTGTTGTCCATCAACTCTCTCAGGACACAGAGGAAGCAAAAAAAAAAAAAGCACACACGCGCCTCACTTCATCTAATCTTCCTCAGTTAACATCGACTACAGAGGCAGAGCAGGTGAACGCTGGTGAACCTGATCACCCTGTGCGCCCTGCTCACCCGGAGGGCTTTCAGCTGTTCAACTCTTAAAACAAGCCTGGCAGCTATCTGTGCACATACCGAGCTCACAACACTAACACACACACACACATACGCTAAGATCAGTTTGAAAAGATTAGATAATTCACACCTCTACAATCTGCAGAACCTCAATTCTATGGCTGCCATCTGTCTGAGGCATATATGTGGTGGAGCGGCTTCTCGTGTAGTATCAGGAATTCCTTCAGAAAGCAATGTTGGGGAAGATGTGGTGAAGTCAATTTCTCTCGCTTTGAAAGCTTTGGATGTGCGTGGATTCCATTTTTTTTTAAAACCTTAAGCAAACAACAGAATCCTCTCATCTCGCGTGGCCTTTCAAAATAAAGGCGAGGTCACTGCTCCTAGTTCGCTATCAAAGGTGAAGGCCGCGGTTCAGGCGGCTGCCGAGGTGTGGTGATGAACGTCCTCTGTCTTGAGTGAGATGGGAGGCAGGCCAAACACACAGAGCACATGCCATTGCTGAGAGAGTCCTGGAATGCCGAGCAGGGCTCCAAGCGAGGACAATGTGAGCGAGGTGGTTCAGAAGAAGTGAGGAACTGGAAAAATCTCATATCCAACTAAATGTATTTCATTTGCATTATCCAAAGAGAAATGTACTTTTGCAGAAACAATAGGAAAGACGAGTGTCTCGGCATTCCTATAAAGAGCCACATTTATGTTTCTAAAAGCACATACGTACGCACGCACGCTGACATTCTGCTCACATGGTGGGCATTAAAGGTCTGGCAGTTCATCTCTCAGAAGCTGTTTTCAATGTGAGCAACAAGGATCTGTTATTGGTAACTCAAAGGCAAATTGCTCATTTTGCCTCTTACACTTAAAAGGCAGTGACAAAAAAACATCAAATGGTTAGGAAGGCAATTATTGGGTATGTGAGAGCCCCCCCCCCCCTTTATATATGTCTGGAAGAAATCAGCTGTTTTATCGTGCAGTGAGCGCCTACTCTTCTGTAGGACTGTTGTTGGGTTGGCTCATTGCCCGTAGTTTTCATGGTGTGTCGGGCACCATCTGCACTAATTGTCTCTTAATTGCACTTAATTGCCATTAAGCCAGCTGAGCATGCTGAGTCAGCAGCGGAGGCAGTCAATAAAAGAGAGCTCTCTGATTGGTTGTTAATTTAAGTGAATTAGTACATGGATGAAGAAAAGACTGACTAAAATGTATTGAAATTATACAATAATTTGTTGACTTTCCTCAAATCTGGGACTTCTTCTTCTGGATACGGACTATTGCCACCTCAAGAAACTAAATTTAAAAAAATAAAGTAGTTGAACGTTTTAACAACACAGTTTTCTCCACTTGTTCCTCAACCCTATAATAATATTGGATTATTTCTGAGCTGTGTTTGCCACAAGAGGACATTTCCAGATGTGCATTTGTGTTCAGGGATCATTTTGTAGCAGAACAACTTCTGGTTGTATGAGGACACAACATGTCGATGAAAATCATTTTGATCGTAAAAGATAAAATGTTGAGCCTTACACATTTTGCACCAACTGTAATTTAATATAAAATATTTATTTTAGTAATCTCTTCCAAATGATCAAATTTTTTGTTCCATTCATTTGAATGTAGCATCCTGATAATTCTCAAAAAAAGACTTAAGTCCGGTTCATCTATCAAGAAAAGTAATGTCTGTCCTTTGGAGGGAGCGCCACAGTTTAATCCTTGAATGGTGGCAGACAAGTGTTGAGGGTCGACCTCTCTGTGGGCTCATGTGGGCGAGGAGTGAATTGAGAAGTGCACATTATAGAGAGGTCCGCCTGCTTGACATATGGTGCCAATTACGAGCTGATGGGGTTGGCGAGATAAAAAGGCCAATCCATATTGGCCCTTCCCACCCAGGTTTGCACAAGCAGCCATTCATCACATTCTGCAAGAACACCTCCCACCCAAATCCTAAACCAAACCCCGACCTGTCTAGAGCGGACAGGCAGCCTACACATGGCTCCTCGACTCAATGTACAGACAACTCAAAGTCAAGTATACGTGCTGATTTTCAGGTAAGTTCATTACAAAACAGGCACCAACTGCAATTTTCTGGAACTACTTTCCATCCAATATGACTATATTATACAGTATATAATATATTTTTATATATATAGTCATATATATATACGTATATTAGATATTCTTTGGTACCAAAACTCATAATGTTCATCCTTGATGCCAAACAAAACTCAATAAAACTTCTGCAAAGTCAACATTAAACATCTGGTTTTGTTTACATCCATGTTTACCAGCTTGCATCCTTCTTCTTCCTTGCTATGTTTCTTGGTACATTGCAGCCAACTGTAGATCAGCGGAATAGTGTGAAACCATCGGCAGGGCTGCGTATTGTGTCACTCGTGTGTGCGCTTTCGTGTACTAATGCGCGTGCATGAGCTAAACAGGAACCCGCGCATCAACAAAACTGCTCTGTAGCGCTACTGGAGGTCAAAAACTAGAATTTGGCATGTGACATTTAGCATGTTATGAAGTTAATATGCCGTTCGCATGTGAGCTTGTCTGAATGCAACATAACCATGTTTGGATGGTGAATATAGAAATCATAACTATACTCAAAAAGTTAACTTGTTTGTCCTTTTACGTGCACTTCATTTTTTAAGACCATCCACCCACCCAGTCTGCCGCCTGCCAGGTTGGCCAGCAGAAAAGCAATCTGAGTTAAATATCATCTGGCTTCAAGCTGCAGAACTGATCTTTATGGATCAAGATGGTGCTCAAAACTGCTTCTTTTTTTTTTTAAAGGGAGCAGAGAAGCCATGTAGCAGCCAGTGAGAGGAGGGGACGGAGGTGCCTTTATGTTAATGCTTTCTACAGATTCCAAACCTCTGTCTGTCCTTTTTCCAGTCGCTCAGCCACACCACGCTGATTAAATCATGAGGTCGAGGTTGAGGTGGATTGTAGGGGCAAGCTGTGTCAGTCCGCATACTGTATATTCAGCTCTGCCATCAACCAGTCAGTCCATCTATAGCCAAGGGCTTGAAAATGAATGTGAAATGCAACTTGGTTAAGACTCAGAGCTCACGTTCTCATGACATCACAAGCAAAGTCTTGTGGATTGTGATTTCTATCAGAATAAAGATTTAACTTTCCTTTCATATCTAAACAATATATTTAACAGCTCGAGTAAAGAATCAAACAAACACAAATATCAGCCAAAAAATATCCAGAAACAAAGGGGAACTAAAGAAGGGACGTATTGTATATCAATGGTCAACAGGCGTTTGACTAGAAAAGGATCACGTGTCTGGTGAGCAGAGATTACAAAAGCCAGAAGAGGAGACAGGGCACATCAACCTAGCCTACACAGAGACTGGAGTATCTGCCCACATTTAACCACACACATTATGGTACATTCTGTACGTGCACATGCCTGGCAACAGAGCACCGGGAGACTCCCACTGCGAATTAATCATGTACTGAGCTATCAAAATATCTTGTGCATGCAAACCCAACACTGGGCCATTAAAATGGTATGTCTGCAAGCTACAACGAATCAGATATTCTGCATGTCAAAAAACCACTCGAGTTCTTCTCATTACATTTGTACCCTTGGCCACAAAAATGATGCCGGGGGTTAATAGAAAGCAAATGTATTGATAGTTGACTTTTTTTTTCTTATGAGAGAGTCACAAAGCTGCTGTGGAGACCATTTTATTTGCTGTTTGTTGCCTCGCTGCAGCACGGTCAAACACTTAAGACCTTCATAAGACCTCAAGAAATTCATGAATCCACCGAGCTCCAACACATAAAAACGCACATGGTAAACATGAACAGGTTACCATGCTAACTACCAATATGCTAACATGCTAAAAGATGACATGGCTTATCATTCTCTGTGAATAAACCACTACGAGTGACACCTTTCCCAAACATCGAGTCAGTAGGCGATATGGGAAGCCACCCCCCTTCTTAGCGAAATGACCAAAACGTACACCCCTTGTTCAGTTTCCCCATTTTCAGTCTGGTAGAAGGGATCATTTTGCCCTAAAAATCAGTGGAGACACATCCATCCTTTGCCCTCAACACAGAAGCTGCAGTAAAAGTTGCCAGAAGCAGTTCATTTCACAATTCTCATGTCGATTAAAGACATGATGCCAATTTAAGCGTTTTCTGCAAGTGGTCTTACAACAGCATAGCTAGGTATTCATCCAAGCTTGTCACCATCTTTGTATCTATATTTTTCCACATCATTTTTCTGGCTGTGGCAGACAAGATGACGTACCGATCCTTAATCCTCCCAAAATAGTTCGTATTGGCTAGGACTGCTTTTTCCCAACCATAGAGCGAGAGCACAACGAACGAGCTCGAGGAATCTGAATCACTGAAACAAATCAGATATGTGGGGTGAATGGATGATCTTGAACCAGGCTTTGTCCTATTCGTCACACGGATCTCACAACGGCAAAGTTGCCTCTCTTGTTTTCATCATCAAATATTTAGTATTGTGCTTTGAAGGGCTGCTGGCATGACTACAGACTTTAATTCAAATATGCTAAATATGCTTTGAGTCATAGAAACAGCAACACATGGAATTCACACCTGATCACCTGTCAATCTATGGAATATGTTAATAAGGCTGTGAACCAATTTCATATTCACCAGTCATAATGTTTTTTTCCCCAAGAATGAAAGAATGCAGAAAGATCATCCGAGTATTAATGAGAGCAGTCCCTGTGCGAGAGACAGAAAAAGGCATTTGGCAAGGCATCTCTGGATGTTGCTTGCTGACCCTGAGAGTCGGTGGCACTTTGAGTTATGGCGTCGTTAACACGGTATTCATCTGTTGCACAACTGTCCCCCGCGGGGGAAACACCGCCTCCCTGCTGGGGCATTGTGAAAGTGCAACTCGACGCAGTCACGACTCCTGCATATCCCACATGGTTGGCATTTCAGTGACTTCACCATTGGGATTGTATTCCCGTAGGTATTTGTTCAGTGCCAGTAGCTAGCTAGTGTGAAAGCTCAGACAGAAAAGGTGGACCTTTTCCTGGTCAAGATGATTTGGGGGCTTAACGGGATCCATCAGATACCATGCCCACAGCTACCGGAGGCATGTTTAAACACTCGTGCATGGTTTTTGGAGGTAGTTATTCCTGGTCTGTGGGGTGTGTGAGGGCAGGAAATGGCAACCGTTCTGTGCAGTGCTCAGTGAGGTCTGAAGCGTGTCCTGGGGGCCAGTGGTTAAGAAGGGGGCGGGGGGTCATGAGGGAGGTCAGGGCAAAGGGCAGGCCAGGGCAGTTCAGTTATTCAGGGTAAAAGGGGATCGGCTAAGAGTAAAAAAAAACACACAACGCTTTCTGAAGCCGTCAGCATGTAGAGAGTGGGGCTGAGCACACGAGCCTGAACACTCGCAGGGAAAGTGTGAAATATACACATTGATTGGATGAACCAGCTGTCAGTCAAACTCTTACCGAAGCCAGTCGTGAGAAAAGCAAAAAAACAACAACATTTTGAATCGACAAAAGCCTTCAGTGTTGTTCTTAGCTCTTCTTTCAATGAAAAAAAATACTTTTACAGTTCTGATATAACTGATGCTACTGAAGCACCTACGCCAACACTTCAGGCAGGCATTGATTCAGATTTATGGCAATTTTGTGTTGCTGTTGAATTGTATTGCATAGGTTTTGATCGCATCGATAGAAGTACCAATTCACTTTGGACGCTGAGTTTGTAATCTAGTTTGTTGTCTACTCATGGCTCATTCATTCTTGTTTTATGGCTGAATCAGCAAAAATGAGAAGTCAGTAACTAAAGGTGCGCAGTACACAACGTTCTGATGATTGAGCGTTGTTCCGTTGAAAATGCCATTTGAAATCTCATCAGGTCAGCTGCTGGAGAGCATGCTGTGCAAATAACAGTACAGAAAAAATGATGACTTGGAGATATTCTGTCCGGTACAAAGCGACTAAGCAATTCAGCGCCGTGGTAGCAAAAGTATGAATGAGAATAAGAAGCAGTCTGAATAAGACCATGATTGGAGGGTTGAAATCGGTTGCTGTGAGACTTTTTTCTTTTTGTGTGAAGTCGGTTCCAATGACGCAGTGCACCAGTTGATTTTAATGATTCGTTCCTCGTCTTTGGTTGAAGGTATGCTAATCAGCAAAGTTGCCTGCCTCGAACAATACAAAAACGGAACAAAAACCTGCCTGCATTCTGCCCGAAATACCCCTGACTCATCATTTAAAAGGGAGGGTGATTTGCCTGCTGATCGATTGAAACAGTTCATTGAAATATTTATTTCGGTCAACTCAGAAAGTCATAAGGATCTGCTGCAATTATACAACTAAATACACTCTTTAAATCATCAGCGACAGAGATATGAGGTTTCCGTCGAAGTGCGTTCAGCAGCTCTTCAATGCATCATGTCACGTTCGACATCAGTGATCACATCAAACTCTCACGAGATGTATTGGAGTATCGTTTGAAGTCATTGACAGCTGTGGAAACTCCCTAAAAATAAATGAGCTCCCGAAGAGCAACTGACTGGTAAGCAGCTGCATGTAACCCCCCCGACTCACCAAACCCCCTCCGGAAAGTCCCCAGAGATGCTTTATTCACCTCCACGTGTACTGCCACACACACACACACACACACACACAAGTGCATCACAACTCTCTGGACTAATATTGCACAGAGAGGCAGCTGGCACTGCACCTGCTCAGATGGGATTCGGTCAAAGTAAGACATTTTGTAGACGGCCGCAGCAAATACCGTTATTGTCATTGGCATGTGGGAGGCAGGAAATTATGAAGAAAAACAACAACCTCTGGCTCGCCCACTTTCCTCCCTCCCGCCCTGTGCTGGGTCCAAATAACAGCCTCTTTTCAGAAACTGCAAGTAAACGCACTCTTCAGCCGAGAAGAAGAACCTGTCTCGACTTCAGGTGGGCTCATTTTCCTGCCAAGATTTCCCTTGGCCTTACCAGCGCCACCTTGTAATTGGCCCACTTATGTCAAGTGGTCATTCTAATTGAGAAGAAATGTCTCGACACAAAGATCCTCGAGCCAAAAGAATGTTAAAGATAGCCGAGATTAAAGTGCAGAGCTGGACAATACGATTTGTTAACCTTACAGCGTGACTGCCTCTTACTTTCTTCAACCTCGTTCTCGTGTTTTTCCTTTCTAATCCTTTGCTCTTCTTCGTTAGCAAAATTAATCTGGCTGTCAGTGCTGCAGTGGTCCTCTCAACCTCCCCAGCTCCTCCCCCTTCTTCTTCTCTGAAGACGTCCACGATACCTTTCCTCAAGAAAACCTGCACACACCATTCCCCCCTTTCTGAAAATATTTTTCCACTGCCCCGTCCAAACCATGAGGGCCTTTCTTTGGACACACGCATCCACGCAGACACACACACACACACACACACACACACACACACACACACACACACACACACACACACACACACACACACACACACACACACACACACACACACACACACACACACACACACACACACACACACACACACGATTTGCAGCTCATTCACTCTTGCCCTGTGTGTTTCAGTTTTCTCACCACCTGGGTGGAAAAGCAATCCATTTTTGATTGATGATGGACTGGGTGGAAGCCAGCAATCTTGATCACATTCTCACCACATGCAGTGAGAAGTCTTCGACGGGATAATTGAGACAATACTGTGCAATCTCCTGTCTGCTGGTCTGAAAGGTAGCACTCGGTACGACAGAGCTGAGAAACACAATTGTTGGCGTAAATTGAATATCTTGATAATTAATTAGGATGATTTAGAAAGATGGTGAAAGGGAAAGCTGCAATTGTGAAGAAAACTGAGAAATTGAGAGATTGTGAAGATGTTGGTGTGTCGGTTAAGAAAATATCAGATTCGATCAGATCAGATGTAAACACAAAAAGGGAACAGTATTAAAGTAAACAGCAGGGTGTTCAGATTGTTTGAGGCAATTTTCAATCTCAAACTGGCTCGACGATGGCAAAAAAGGCCCCTGCTGCTGATTCCTGTGCAAGAGACAGGAGGAGGAGGAGGAGGAGGAGGAGGAGGTGCTGGTAGCGGAGGACAGGAAGTAGCCTCTCCACTGCGTCGGCCTTGATGCTGGAGGACGCATCTGCAACGCGAGGTCACGCCTGGTTGGCAGCAGGGATTTACAGGCCCTTCAAGAAGAACCCACCCCCTCCTCCCCAGGCCCCTCTGGGAGCTGGCGGACGGTTCGGGTCCCAGTGTAAATATATTTTTTCTCTATCCAAGACACATTTTCCAACCACTGTCAAAGGGGAGGAGGGTGCTTTGCAGTGGGGGAGGGCTACGAGAAGAGAAAAAGAGAGAGAGAGTTGGGGGTGAAATGATTCCCCCTCTTCTCTCGTCTGCTGCTGCTGCCTGCCGGGTTCTTGCAACATCTGGCACTGTTTATCACCTGGCCTGCTGGTTCAAGCAGGAAGGGAAGGCTTAAAAGGGAACATAGTGCCGACCTGAGGTCTGCTGTATCAAGGTTAAAAGATCATTCTAATTTATTACAAATTTGGGTCCCGTTTCTATAGTTTTGGCCATCATTTCTATTGGTGATAATATTGTCTGATAACTTTAAGTAATTGTGGAAATCTGGAAAAAGCAAGATCGCTACAAAGAAGTCTGATGAGGCAAATAAGGAAACAAGCAAGTATGGTAGTTACAACTTAGTTAACTTTGGAGATTGTCTGATGGATCGCTTTTCACCGATGCGGTAGAGCAGGTCCGTCAATCAGCGGTTCGATCCCCAGCTCCGCTAGTCCGTCTCGATATGTCCTTTGGCAAGACACTTAACCCCAAATTGCCCCCGCGGGCTGTGTATCAACGGTTTGTTAGAGTCTTGATGGGCAGGTGGCACCTTGCATGGTAGCCCCCTGTCATCAGTGTATGAAGGAGTGTGAATGGGTGAATGTTGACATGTCGGGTTAAAGCGCTTTGAGTCGTCGGAAGATTAGAAAAGCGCAGGTCCAGTCCATTTACCATTTACCGAAAGCGGTGGCAGGAATGCGTATAGCCTGCGTCCTCGTGGGAGTGCGTAATACAAACAAACCGGGGACTCGTAAAAATATTGCTCCATAGCATTACCGGTGGTCAAAAACTCAACAGGTTCCTATGTAAGTGTCACTGTTGGGAATAATGGGCACAACTGCAAACATGACAACCAATTCTTTACCAAAATCATGCTTTTCAACACTGCTTTTTGTTACTGCTGCAGCAAATATAATGCGAAATCCCGAATTGAATTGAAAGTGAGCCGAGAGCGAGCCTTTTTTCCTGGAGCCTGGCATTCAGAGAGTGACAGACGGAGAGAGAATATAGGCGAAAGACAAGGTCCATGGGACAATGAGGCCCATTGATACCGGTGGAGACAGGACCGGGTGCCTCCAGCGCGCTGAGAACGGCTGACGGTGCACAGGGGCACAATGATTACAGTCTGCATTACAAATGGCTAAAACAGAGCCGTGGTCCTGCAGAGGCCACAGCATCAAGAGAGACCTTGTCCAGATAGGTCTTCAAACCACTACAGGCTCATTTTGTTCACCAGGAACACCTTTCAGATTGTGTAGCTGTTTTATTTTTTTTTCATTTTGCAAAAATTACTAAAACGACTCCAAACAGACAAAAAGTCTTGGCTATGAGCGACCAGAGACTTGAATGAAGACAGTTGTATTATCTGTGTTCCTATTGTTTGCTGTATGGGAGACTTCCATCACCTCTGTTGACAAGCAGCATCAATTAGACTTTTGGTCAACACCCGAAGCACCTTCAAGCTATCTGTTAAAATAACTTAAGAGAGGAAAAATTTGTCTACGTTTTGACGTACAAATTGTGCATCATGAGTGGAAATGGTGGGAATTAAACAGGTTTTTTGAGAACCGTTTATGGGATGGTGCTTAGCGGGTTCCATGCAAAACACACCCATTGTAAAATTGTTAAATGCAAGTCTGTAAAAAACAAAAACAAAAAAAACATGTGCGCTATCAAAAAGCAAATAAAGATCCAAGTCTCAGTTTGAACCCTTTCTTTACATCAAAGTATGATGAAGGGATATGGGTCCAAAGATGGGTGGGTTGGAGCGCTCAATGCGAAAGCGTGCCCCTGTGTTTTGTACAGCAGGCACACTTAATAAAGCATGAAGAGGTCAAGCCTGAAACACCCACAAGCCACCATTCCTTTTCTTGACTTGTGTCACTCTTTTCCATGTCGACCCAAAGGAATTCCATTGACTTTTAGAGATAAGTTATGTTGCACCACAATCATTATCCGTCTCTGGGAACCTACATCTAGTTCTTGACGCCATCTATGGGGCTCATGTGTAACTGCATCTAAATCCTTCTGAACATGCGGATTGTGTGTCAGTATGAAGAGGACAGATTCATAAGTAAGCAGTGTTTGTTGTTTTTCTGATTTGATCTTATAATACAGACATGGTCCAGGAAGTTCAGAGGAATGTATAATGAGATATATATTCAACACAAGTGTATACACACACACACAAGTAGTTTTTTAACAACTTATGCCCTGCATTTATTGTTTTCATTGCTCTCCGAGTGTGAACTTCTACCTGTTTAAGATCTATCTTTTTCAACTACCGGGTCATGTATACTACAGGAGTTGTGCTCTACCTGTCTGTACGTGCAGATGATGATCTCTCGCAGATGGTAGTGCATGGGGGTCATGGTCTCGCTGACGGAGTCCAGGGCCATGTCCACCTCCCTCTTCATCCTGTGGCCGTCGGGGAGCAGACGCACCAGCTGCATCACGACCTGCACAGCAGAAACAGGAGACACTCCTTATACAGCGTGTTTAAAGCCAAAAAGACTGCAAAATTGAACGAGTAGAAGGAGAAGCAGCATTGTTTCTTCTGTCAGGGTGCTGTGTGTCTCTAAATCTTTACATGTTTTATGCAATAAAAAAGCAAATCGCACAGCCTGCATAGAATTTGTGTTATTTTGTATGTTTTATTCAGGATTTCCGTGCATGATATAAAGCACTTTGAATTTGTTTTGTGCCAGTAGAATAAAAATAATCATACAAATACTACGAGAACTGAAGGAGCCAGCTCTGTTCGACTTGTGAGGTCTGTGGATATCGGCTCTTTGTGCAACACTCTGATGGGCTTGTTTGGGAGTCAGTCCTGACCTAATTGAAATATCGGTACGAGATCATTCACAGTGTTGACCTCGCCGAGATGGGCAATGTTTCCATCAGCCTGTAAAAACACAGCACTGTGTGGCAGTCGGCTGCAAGCTAATTTACTAAGCCTCGTTGGTGACCCCTCTGCAGCCGGTTTATTTTGGGTACGAATAATAACTCCGATAAGAAGAAGAAGAAGAAGAAGAAGAAGAAGAAGAAGAAGCAAGGGGCGGCGTGGGAGGAAGACAAAAGAGCGGGATCAGAGAACAGAACAGGCCTGCAGGCAAAACCCTATTTACTCATTCAGCGTGTGTTTCGGACCGGCAGCATCAGCATGCCTGACCACTGCCCTTCTGAAAAACACAATTTGTGTCAGGTTGCATAAAACCTTCACATTTGTCTCCTTAAGATTTCTGTCACGTACAATTTTTTTTTCTTTCGTACTATGTATTCTACTGAAAGTCTCAATCCACGACATGCCCTTCAATACACAGACTGACTTTACATGGCAACAAAATCAATGTCATCAAAGCCTATCAAACCCTTTAAACACCAAAGAGAGTCGATACTCCGCTCTGCTTTACCAAAGCATCCAAACCATCCCTTTAAGCGCACTCCTTTTGTGGCCACTTGGGGGCAGCAGAAACAAGTTTTTGGTCACCAAATTGACTTATTCTCACTTTTTAAGTTGATATGGTAAACTTGTTGGCAAACAGTTGCGTGTTTATTTACTGATTCATTCATTTGGAGTCATGTTTCTGATGAACGTCAGTCCAATATTCACTCTCTTCTGTCTCTTTTTGGACTCCTGAGGGAAATATCTGGCTCTTTAGCTGCTATATGCTCCACTATGTTCACCAGTTAGTTGCTCACTTTATGTAAATAGAGTAGAAATATATTGATTCTAGCCCCTTTAAGGACATCTTAACAGAGTTAGAGACGCTTCACCTACCCGGGCGCTAACTATCAGAGGATCAACAAACACTATCACACCAGAAGCGGATTAAATCACACCACAACAGTTCCTCCATCACTTGATGCTCTGGACCTCACAGCACAGCAACACCATTTTGGGAGATGAGGCAACGGGGATGGCAACGCCACACATCCCTCAGAGCTTGAATTGGAGGCAAGACAAGGTTTCCTGGGCAACCGCTGTGTGTATCCCAGAAACTCGAGTGCCCGCGCTGCTGTGATTGGCATGCGGCATTGTGTGGCTGCCGAGTGCGGCCACAGTTTCTGTGTGTCCCGTGTTTACGGTGCCGAGGACACGGCCAGCAGGTTTCCCAGCCGCTGATTCGTTGTCACAACTCTGAATCAAGAAAAGCACCAGGCGGCTCTAATTCACAGACACTATTCAGACCGGAGGAGAAACGGCTTTGGCTTCTGGCTTTGTTTTCCCAAAGCTTTCAATCACAGGTGCAGTTGAGAAAACAACAAAGAGCTATACAGTACTCCTTTAGCAAACAGTTGTATGGCATGCTGATGGGATTCATTAAAAGATACAACAGCTGCCCTGCTAATATTGGCCTCTGATCACACAAGCAAACACAAACAAGTTCAATGAACGCTCATTCTCCACTGCCGTCATTGACTCGACTACATTACGCCAATGAAATCTTGGAGCTGCCGTTCTACCGAGTCAGCGCAATGTGCACAAAAGGTCGACGCAGCTTGCGCTCCCAGCAGCCGCAAACACATTAGAGTTGAACAAACAAAGAAACAAGTGCCACCTACACAAATCCAAGCTTGATCAACAGGGAAGCGAAGTTTAAAACGGTTAAACGCAACAATAACACAGAGCCGACGCAGAGAGAATGCAGTAACTTACACTGCTGCTTCAAGACAGCTTATATTTATGTGTTTGACCATCAACAGCATCAATTCCCTTTCCCTTTACTCACATTCTGCTGTTTAATCAATCAATGTGATTACTGAGCTGTTGAAACATAATGAAAATGTATTGTGCTGTTGATCATGATACATTGTCAGCTCATTAGCATCTTCTTCTCAGTATGCAATTTTCCCAGAGCCCTTCTTTATTTTCTAGTTTGATTAAAGTGACATAAAACTTATGTGTATTTTGAGCCGTAGATTCTTTTTTTTCTGATTTAAATGATAAGTAAAATTAATCACGACGAAGATTATAATCCACTCCAATTATTACACCCTTGCAGATACTTTATTGTAGAACAAACACAGTATCAGCACTGATATGTAAATGGTTGTTAAGCGCTGTGATGACCATGAATCTGAAAGGACAGATGGAACTGAGAAGGAAATCCCATCAGTAACACTCTCAATTCATCTGCCGGTTATTTTACAGATAAATTGCCTTGTCTAAAAAATGTCAGAAAAAGTAAAAATGCCATGCAAAATTTCCCACCGTCCAAGGTGACGTCTTCAAACGTCAAGATGTCAAATCCTCACATTGGAGAATCTGGTACCAGCAGATTCTCTTTTAATGGAATTACCAAAATAGTTGATAATTCATTTTCTGTTGATTGACTACTCGATTTATCGACCAATCGTCCGCATGAATGAATGAACTGTTGTTGCCTGAACTTGTCTGAAGTTCCCAGCATTCAGTTTTTTTAACATCAGAAGTTTCCACTTCATTCTAAATTGATAGAAATGGAAATTGTTATCAAATGTGTACAAGCAGGAGTTGTTGTCTTTAAAGTGTGCATACCTCAAATTCTCCTTTTGTGTACTTGGCATCAGGAACACTCACAAACTCATCATCACCAAAGTCTGGAAAACCCTGCAAAGTGGAGGACACCAGTTTGTTTATGTTACTTTGGATCATGAAAACACTGATTTGATCATTTATAGGTAAATGGTATCAAGACACCGAGGAAAGCGTCTTACATTAAAGTGCCAGAGAGTCAGAACAGAGACAACCATGGCGGTCGTGGTCCTGCTTTTGCCGTTGGAGCAGTTAAAAACAAAGGCTGAGTGAGAGTCCTCAGCCAAGGAACTCTTCATGGCGTCCAACAGCTTATCAAAGTCCTGAGAACAAGAACACAAAAACAGCGTTCAGGCACAAAAACACACAAACAAACTCTACCTCTAAATAATGCGAAATCGAACTGCTTTAAAATGACTTATTCCTCAAATTTTACATTTTTACTTCTCATATCTAATATATATCTGCAATATCAATGAATAACAATGAAGAAAGTTATAAAATACAATGTAAGGTTGTGAAAAAGTGCAAAATAATTCAATCTCATTACCATTGAATAGTGAAGAGCATTCCTAACCACTAGAGGGAGCGCGATGCATATTCATAGTCACTTTTCTTCATTACAAGCTGCAACAAATGAACCTAACAGCTATTCCTGCCCCTAGTGCCTGCATGTTTGAGAGTATACAGTGTTTATGATCCCCCCCCCTCACATCATTACCTCTTCCCTGGGCGCGCTGCAGTCTGGCAGCGGGATGCGTTTGCTCACGAGGCCCTGCTGGGAGCTTTTGTGCTGGTTGAAGATCTCCTGGACCGTCAGGCAGCTTTTAAACATCTTCATCTGTTTCTCCTGCTCCAGTGTCACCTCGAGCCACTTCTGAGCTCGCAGGATCTCCTCCTTCAGAGAGGTCTCCAGTTTCTACAGCACAGGAAGGGACATGAGAGACTAGTGACTGTCTCAGGCACTCGTGATCACTTGTCTGATCGTAACTGCCCCGAAGAGCATCGTAGTCACTCTACCTCTATGAGCTGTGGGTCAGACAAAGGGATAGGAATGTGCTGGTCCAGGCATGAGGACTCCCTCGGTGTAAAAATCTGACCATTCCCTTCTAGCACCAGCTCCTCCTGCAAGTTGATCCACAACACGTGGCCGTGTTTCCTCTTCTGATCCGTCAGGTGGGCCAAAACTGCTCCGGTAGCCTGCACACACAGCAAGTATACGATAGAGACGGTAAGTAGCTGGAAGTCCGACTCCAACAAATCCTGAGGTGGACGTCTGAGTGGAAACCATCATGAGTCATTCCTCCGAGTCTATTTGTACTCTCATGAATATTCCTGACTGCAAAGGATGCATATTGGTGATAATTACAAAATTGCTAGTTTGCTATAATAAAAGCTTTTTGTATGATTTCCATGACGGTATGAAGTAATCTGCTGCACCTCTGATGTTGGCTGAGCCATTCCATAAATAGGCATCTTGGGCACTCGTCTGAAGTTGACCGCCTTCATCTCCTTTACTGTGCCGAGCACGTCAGGGGCCAAACACTCATCGGCAACCTGTGAAGACACGCGCAGTTCAACGTGGTGTGCATTTGAAGATACGGACGTTTACACGACATGCGTGGGCGGACTGTGAGAGATTTGAGATGTCTCGAAGTAAAGATTGACATCCTGCGGCGAGCTAAAAAGCAGAAGCATTTATGTGCATGAACAGTGAGAATACATCAGTGTCCTGCACGATTTTTGGTTTTTAAGATTACAGACACACATATGATCAAAAGTGTAACGCCCACGGCATTCATCTTCAGGATGTGTGCTCATGATTTCCTCACCAGGACGCGGGCCCCTCTGGTGACCAGCTCGGCCGGAGCCGACAGCTCCGATAGGTCCATGCAGGCCAGTGACCTGTACAGCCAAGCGTGGCAGCACATCCACTGGCTGAAGTTGGACACAAAGGCAACAGGATACTGCGAACACATAGTAACCTCCGATTATTTTTTTACGTATATCAATAAAGATATTCACACACACACAAAAACAAATAATGTACCTGTTCATGAAGGTATGCATTAAACACAATCAAGTAGAAGTAGCGCTCCAAGCTCTGCATGGTTCTGCTGAGAAAGTAGTCTTTGGTGCTGCTTCCCTGAGAAACAAACAAAAGCTTCAGCGTCTTTTCAAACCTCATATTTCTGTAAGGTGTTTAAGATCCCAGTCATTTTCCTGACAGACAAATTATACAAAAGAAATGGCACTCTCTGAAGTCCTTCGTCAGCTCAAGGGCCCATATTGACGAGGACTTTTCATGCATCATCATCCTCCTCCTTTGATTTCTGCCTCCTTCTTGTATATTTAGCGGCATATCAATTGAGCAGCACAGGCAGTTGAACATCAAGTGTCATCTAAGGCACAAGGTGGCTGCCTTTGAAGATACATTTCTGGATGCTTCCAGCGCTGCGAGATCACAGCTAAAAAAAAAAAAACCACGAACCTGAATTTGATAATCTTCTCCGATCCCTTCCAGCTTACTCTTGTTCTCGTATATTGCTTCTTTTATGTTGTGCATTTCTGAACAAAGGGTGATAGCCTGGTCAACCTGTCAGATAAAAACAAGACATTATAAACTTCAACAATTTTGAGATGCAAAAGGAAAAAATCAAATCAAACGTTGACCTTTTAAGACATTGATTTTAAACAACATAAACTGAAGACCCCCTCCTGAAATCGTTGCCGTATAATGACACTTGTGTTGGTGTAGTTTGTATCTGCTTTACCTCTTCCATAACCTGCTGTCCATTAGGCAGCTTGTTGATCAGAGACTGGATGACCTGGAACAGTGGTTTGGGCTCTGAAGCTGCTGCCTCCACAACTCTGCAAAACAAGGTGAAGTCCAATCTTACCTGGCATCAAAAAATGCTCCAATTCCAAAGACGCCTCATTGTACTGTACTATCAAACAAGTGCTCAAGTTTTATGTCTCGTCATTCTCCGTTTTTCCCAGATGCATTTGAATTCTTACTGTGGTTGTGCATCACCCCTCAGGCGATTCATGACCAGTGTGCCCAGGATCATGGCTAAGTTGGTGCGGCCGACGCCCACCTGGCAGTTGAAGAGCAGAGCGGGCAGCGGCCGGGACGCATCGTGGCCCAGAGACAAGCTGGGGCTCTCCTGCAAAACAGCACATAACGGAGACTGTAAAAGGCCGAACAGAGATAAACTGCGTTACATCGTGGAGGTGGTTAGGGAGGTTAAAACTCGCATTGAATTTAGTCGAAAGTTTTTAAAACAACATGGTTGTCTCTGCCACACAGAGACGTTGAAAGCACTTTTCAGTTTTAATCTTGAGGTCTAAATGTCTTTTCACCTGCAAATCAGCAAATTAACACAAACTGGTTAATGTCATTTTGGAAATATTTTAGTGAAGATGAGGAAAGTGTGATTTAAAAGTCTGTTTAAACCACAGAAACGGGAAGCGAGGCAACATCCTGGATGTTATAATAGCAGTGAGAAATATGGAGGGTTGCCATGCCTGAAGTCTTTCAAAAAGAAAATGTGAGACAAAAAGAACGAGTGGAAGACAGAGTAAGACTCAGTAAGGCTCTGATCCAAACACTGGAAAGGAGTCGCTTTCCAACCGCAGGGAATTGGCCCAGCTGCTGCAAGTCAGTCCAAAAAAGGGCAAAACAAGACGAAAAGAACATCCCATGTGAGTGAGGGGCAGGACGGAAACCAGACAGAGCAGATGGCCAAAGAGCGGACATTCAGCGAGTGCAAAACAGCAGGTTTTCAGACATTTATTACAGAACTATCACACTTGTCGGTGATTGATGGCACGTACAGGACAGATTCAAAAGGCTACACGTGGATTAAAAAAAAGATGCTGTGACCTTTTTGCTACCTCAGTGAGAAAGTCCAGATGCTCTCCGATATTCCAGCCATTAATAACTTTAACGCCACATCAAAACAAGATCCCATCAGGAGAAGCACAACCGAAAAAGGTCTATCCATCTAGTGTGTCGTGATCAACGTTTTTTTTTTTTGTATCTTACCCTGAGTACGCTAACAAATGCGTCAAAGTCTTCCTCCAATGGCGCTCCCTCCATGGGTAGTGGTAATCTGTAGTACCTGCAACACAACAGATTGTTAGCGGGAGTTGAACCTCCGCCTGTGTTGTGTCAATATTGCCGTTATGTAGGTCATAACACGCTGCACATACACATGTGACCTGAAGTAAGACTCCACAGCCTCCTCGCTTTGTGTTTGCTGATCTCACACAAGTCTCGGACAGAAACACAAGGAATGATGGGAGGGATCAAAATCGTGGGATCGTGAACGTCCCCTGAAAAATACGCCACCTGCAAATCAAACTATTTATAATAAATCATCCCGCTGCTTTCTTTCGACCACAAAACTACTTCACGAGAGTCAAAGACGCTCTCCTCGGGGACTAATATATTCTCTTGCGCTGGAAATGTTGTAAGCAGCTCGTGACATCTTGATGAAGCTGATGCTGCTGATCTGATTGCAAACAGGATGCTGCAATCTTTTCGTTTTTATGCTCCCCCCCCCCCCCTTTTTCTTTCGACAAAAGCAGGGCAACCAGCCTTTGCACAAACAAACGCCACTTATTTATAACCCGCCCTGCATATTCTACAGCACTTTGCTCGATCTAAACTACGGTGTGAGCTGAGAGGCTAATAAAGGCACAATGTAAACAACCTGTAGGCCGGCATGGTGAACACGGGCCTCTTATAGACCTCTTCAGTCACGTGGATGTCCTCCTCACACGTGATGAAGATCTTCTGCGGCTCGTCTTTAAAGTGCTCGATGTCGTTGTAGACGTAGAAGATGTTGTCGTTGAGTTTCGCAAAGTCATGGAGCTGCGGAGGAAGGGAGAGGGGGGGGGGGTGTTTCAAAACCGCCGTACACTATATCGTGCCAAAAAAAACTCAAATGTGGATGCTGAGTGCTGAGTAAGTGTGTGTTCGTCACCTCCTTCCTGATAGTGAGCTCCAGCCTCTCCACCATCGCCTCCTTTTCAAGGCCGTGAAGGTTTTCGTGGAGGTTTTCCTTCCTCCTCGGCGTGTACGGCACAAAGTTGCCGTCCATGTGCAGGAAAACCACCGGCTCCTCTCTTACACAGAAGAATATAACCTCCTGTTTTCAAAAGCACAACGCAATAGGCATCAAATAATAGCTTTTTTAAAGTAAGAGGCTGTTGCCATCTACCAAATACCCCACTTCCAAGAGCAACAAGAGTTCAGAGAAGCCCGACGTATAATTTTGCCAATTTGATTTCAAATTACGGTCAGTTTTTAGCTGCTGTAAGCAGAGAGATTCATTTTCCACTGGTACTCGTCACCGCAACTTTCTGTTTGCTCAGTTCTACAAGTCAGCCACAGCCTCCACTGAGCACTTGACTCTTCAAATATTTACTGAGTCAGGCAGAGCTGCACAGACACCAACATGGGGAGAATTAAGAGCATACAATCTATCAGTCAACAGTCATGTGTGTGTGTGTGTGTGTGTGTGTTCCGCCTGTATAAATGTGTGTATAAAAGGAAACAACAGTGACCTCGTGTCCTTGTGCCTGGAGCCTCTGAAGAACATGTCTGAAGCCATTGAGAGTCGGCTGACCCATCCCATACAGCGGGTAGGATCCCCTGACTTGGCGGAAGTTGGGTGCTCCATAGCTGCCCGTGGTGTTGAGCACGTCTGCCTTGCTGTACACGTCCTGGACCATGAAGTACTCCCCCTGGAAAGCAGAGCAAACGTCACCTCAGAGCAGGACACAACAAACACAACGTTTCTCCGGCTTTCCCTCGAGCATGCATTGATCAGCGTTTGTAAATCCTTTGTAAATATGTCGACACTTAAGTGTTTTACATATTTACTTGCATCCTCACCGGCGTTTTAAGCTTTTTAATTCTGAGTACTTCGACCACACTGAAACATCAAAACAATCACAAAATGGCTAAAATCTTCCTCTTTCTGTTGATAAATAAGAAAAACTGACACGGTCTGGTTACTCTGTTGTCTCAACAAGTCAAATGTCTGCTCTGTCGCCGCCATCTCTCCAACATTACTGAGAACTTGTTTTAATAGACCGTGATTCATAGAGGTTAACACTAATTCCCACACTGAAGCTCTGCGGGCAACAAATCTTTTATTGAATCTTTCATTCGCAATAGCTTTTGGCTCTTTCTGAAAAACAACAGAATACAAAATGCAATATTTGAGGCAAGGAACATCGAACCGCCCATCATTTTAAAGTAAGAGTGTTTCTGATAACGTCAGGAGGTCGTGGACTCTGCCTCAGTGTAACACCGGTGTTACACCATATAATGTAACACAAACAATGACTTCAATTATATATTATTTAGACTACAGCTGCAACAATTAATCGATTAGTTGTCAACTGTTAAATTACTCCACAGCTATATTTATAATCAATTAATTCATCTGAGTGGTAATTTATGAAAAAGAAAAATTCTGATTCCATTCTCTTAAATGTGATTTTTCTTTTGGTTTCTTTACTCCTCGATAAGAGTAAAATGAAAATCTTTGAGGACAAAACAAGACATTTGAGGGACATTTTATCGTCCAAAGGTCTATTTGATTAATCAAGAAAATAATCAACAGATGAATCAACCATGAAAATGGCCGTGAGTTGCAGCCATGATTTCCACTCTCCTGTTTTTACTTCTGCATCTCCAGTGAGGAGCAAACTGTTTTTGGACGAGTCAGGACAGGGTTCATGAATGTCCCGGAGCAGTCCCCAAAGACAGAGCATATTTTTAACAAATATGTCTTCATTCCCCACCAAACAAACTCCCTAAAAAGATTTGATCAGGGCTTTGAAATGGACCGATTAGTCCTGGGTTCAGATTTGATGAAATGCTATCAAAGCCCTGCTGACATCTGTTTTGTGTGATCGTAACATTTCTGATACACAACACTAGAGTGAGCAGACTTCCTTAATAGTTCTGGAGATCATCTTGGTGCTTTCACATTTCTCCACTCTGGAAAGTGTTTTTGAAAAGCCCTGTTGTTTAGTTGTGATTGAAACATCTGTTTAGTGTGGATGGGAGGCCAAAACAGAGAGGAAGGAAAAGATGTGTTTTCAAACTCCTGTGGACGAGATCTTACTGCGGGCCCATGAATACACATGTAAACAGAGGCCGTGGGTTAACCCCGACACAACACTGCATGCCTGAACAAGACGCAGCAGAGGTGACAGAGCAGATTAAAGCCCTGATAGCAGGGTGACAACATTCCCGTATCAATGGCTGCCCCGGATCATAAAACGGCGCATGACAATGTTCCTATGCCACGCTGCGATTCGGACGTGTGAATGTGAAAAGAGCAGACGTGGAGACAGGTGAGATGACCCCACGTACATCCACCGCAGCGGTTCGTCCTTACCTGCACCAGGTAGTGCTCCGGCATAGCGTCTGATATCCGACCCACTTTGTAGTTGGTCTTGAGGATCTCATCGTGAATCTGAAATTCCTGTCTGCAATTATACCTTTAAAAACAGAGCACAGGTCCGGGTGGTGAAGAGAGGTCAATTTAATTATCAGCTACTATTTGCCAGGCCTGAATTGACAGATGAGATGATAACGGGGGGCAAACACTTGGGCTATGGGGGGTAGGGGGGGGGGGGGGTTATGGCACCACGGTGATCAAAGAGGATTAACAACCAATTGTGAGAACGCGGATTCGGGGAGGGACTTACGTGATGACGACAGGTGCGACTTTGTTGGTGATGATGGACTTGGCCTTGTTGTGGATGTTGACCGTCTGAAAGGAGCTCGTGCTGAGAGACTGCCTGCTGTCGGCCATCCCGTTGCCATGAACGCTCTCAAGTGGCGACGCTACGGAAACGGGCGGTGGCGCGGCACTGGCAGTTGTACCCATGCTCCACAAGCAGCTGTGAATCACATCGCAGCGTACTCAGAAACAGGAAGCGAACGCACTCGCACGCATACAGAGAATCCCGTAAACGGTGGCAAAACACACGGTGCATTTGGGGAGTGACGACACTGACAGACATATTTAAATTGTGAAATTAAACAAAGGAAATATCAGGTATTAATTAGTGAGCTGGCAATGGTGCTTGTAGGCAGATTTTTTTTTTTGTATATTCTGAGAGAGCCATGATAGCGCTTTGCAGTCTCTGTGCTAAGCTAAGCTAACTGACCGCTGTCGCTTCATATTTGGCGTACAGACATGAGTGGTATCAATCTTCTCGTCCAAGTCTCAGCAAGAGGTAAATGAGTACATCTCCCCTCGGGCTGTCCTCGACCGAGGAAATTGTTAGTCGACCAAAACTCGTATCATTTTGTTGACTAATCGATTTGTTGATTTCATCGACACATCTATAAAAGTGTCCCCACAAAGAATCACACAGAGGCACCACTTTAAATCTTGTGTTCACCAGAGAATAATAAGAAAACATGAATTGACAAAAGAAATGGACCCGTTTGATGCCTTTGCATCTGATAAAGAGTCAGTCAAGGCCGTGTGATAAAATACATCCTAAATTAACAAGAGCAGATTGGTGAGTCTTTTGAGAGAGAATGAAATCCCACTTTCTCAAATTACAATCGTACTTTTTGTATCGCTACGATTCAATCATGGTGGCATGGAGTCGCCTGTGAGTGGCAAGTATTCGTATTTTAACCACATAGCTCGACACTGAGCGCTCAGACCCCCGCGCTACCCAGCCACAGACTTCAAGCAGACGCCCTCCCTTCTGAATAAACAGCGAGCTTCTCAGGGAGCTCTGCAGATACACAAACGAGTCTTCTGACAAGCATATAACATGTAGCTGCTCAGGAACCTACAGCACCAGAGCACACAGAGGAAGACACGCATAAATGCTCATCTGGAGCCGAGTGGGCATGCAGGTCAACCTTGTACTCACAGACCTTTTCATTTGGTCCGGAAAATCTCCTCTCACAGGCACAACGGAGGAGACAACAACATATTGATTTGCTTGTTGCTTTGTCTGGCACAGTTGAAAGGAAACAAACACAACAGGAGCAAGGACTAAAATGTTTTTTACAGCTTGACCTGGACAATAACTGCAGAGTAAAAAGACTGAAGAGTAAAAAGAGCTTCAATCTCTCACCGAGTTCCATAAAAGGAAGCAGTTTTTGTTAAGAATACGGTGCTCCAGCAGCCCAAATCTATTTGAGTCCTCACCGCATCCCATAAACATCTCCGTTGCCATGATTTTGCGACTACCACAAGAAAAAAACAACAAAAAAACATTGCAGCAATCCACTCAAATGTGACATCTTACGTGTGAGATGAGGATCGATCTGCACTTCCAGATCCTTTTCTTTGCTGCTTGTTCTCCGCCATGGTTAGAGAGAAAAGGAGTGTGAGAACTTGGCATCGCATCCAAAAAGGAATCTTTCTATTTTGAACCCCCCTCTGCCCACCCAGTCGGTGGGAAACACCCCTCGTGGGAGCTCAAAGTGCCCCCGTCGCTTGGCACTGAGCAAAAGAAACTTCAGGAGATCCAGCTTTCAGACAGCGTCCTCCTCGTCCTCGTCCTACCACCTATCTGATGTTGGGGAGTAGATTCATGCAAGAGACTCATGTCTCCACGGAGGGGACCAAAGGAAGTAGTGGCACATCTGGCAGACAGATGCGCTCAAGTTCAGCTCCCTTTCACAGGGACAGGCTGTGCACAGAGACGAGGCAGGATTTGACTCTTGTACTGTATAGCAAGCAACGAAAAGTACAAAAGGAGCGACAACTCTGTTGATCGGCCGACAGAAAATGCATCCTTCATCAAGAAAAAATGCCAAACGCGGTTTACAGCTTATCAAATGAGAGGACACACTGCTTTTCTGTGTCCTTTCTCCCCGCTGCTGTCAGGCTGCACAACAAACTGCTGTCGGTAGACCACTCACACTTCAACACGAACACTTTGAACACTCTGAACACTTTAACACTTTAATTCATTCACCTCGTGCAATATCTTATCTAATCCGTGCAATATCCAATACGTTTAAGTATTTACCTGATCCGTCTGTATATTCTGCATATATATTCTGTATATACTGGTATATTTAATACTCTTCTTTACTGTCTTATTTTATTACTGTTTTACTGTTTAGTTTATTATATTACTTGATTTTTATCTTTTATTTTATTTACTTGTGAGCAATGCTGCTGTAATCCTGTAATTTCCCCACTGAGGGACTAATAAAGGATTATCTTATCTTATTTTATCTTATCTTATCTTTAATGAACCGGTGAATTTCATATTTTAGGTTTTGAAGACGACACCTTGATCCGTAAGAACTATTTTCTTGGTGCTAACCCTTTGGTCGGGTGCCATTGAATCACTGCAAAAGAAGAGGCAAGATGGATCCCTCTGTTTCTCTTCCTGAGGTTTCACATGCTCCCAATTAAAATAGTATTTTGTGGATTTTGTGGATGATAGAGGGTGTTGTGAATCCCTTTGAGGAACATTTGTGATTTTAAGCTGCTCCATAAAACTGACTTGAATTAACAGCAATAAAAAGAATCAGTTGTCGCGTTACTGTCATGTTTAGTTGGAATATTAAACATGATAGATATAAGATGTCTTCCGTCTCTCCTTGACTTCCTATTTCAACTGAAAGCAACAGAGCTTACAGTTTGTGCATTCCTAGCAGTAAAGGGCATTTCCGCAGCAAACTCTTTTCAATCTCTGTCACTTTAAGGACATTTAATCAGTAGGTTTCCTTTCGCCTCCACCACAGTCATGCATGATAATGTGCATGTTCCTATGTGGCGCAGTCGAAAGGCTGTAAAACACTCTGACTCTCCCACTGTCCTCGTCCACACTAAAACCTCCTATATATCATCCAATGTGGTGTTTTTATTTGTAAAATTGTGTGTTAAATGAGGCTAAATGTCAGAGGCTTTGATTTAAAAGGCCTCCAAAGGAAATGTGTTCAATGCTGCAGCACACGCAGTCGCTTGCTCACTGAAACTGGTACATTGAAAACCCTCCTCTGTCTTACCTCTGCTGCGAGACCATGTCGCACACACACACACACACACACACACACACACACACACACACTTTGATACGGAAGTTCTTGCTTAAAACAAGCTTGTCAGCCACACTGCATTTCAGCATGGGCAGGCCTGGTCTAGCAGGCGGGCGGGCAGCATGGGCGGAGGCCTGAGTAGAAATAGCCCTCAGTCATAAACATCCTCCTGGAGATCCACATCAGAGAGGCTGTTTATCCCACATGTCAACCAGAGTAGTGTTGTGCTGCTTGTGAAGCCAATAAAAACGACAAACCTGGGATTTCCCGACGCAAAAATAAGTAAATGAGTAAACACAAACAAGATGGTGTGTTTTCGTGCCAGCCAGGCCGTGAACAGCATGGTCGAAGTTAGCCAAAGGCACTCATATTTAAATTCACAGAAAGAAGAAGGACCATGGAAACGGGTGCCTCCTGCCAGCCTGCCAGCGTTGCTCCATTCAGGGCTGGCACATTTAAATTCAGCCGGTGCGCCAACTTTGCTGTGTGCAACGTCTTCAGACAAAAGGGCCTGAGTGCAGACAGGAAGGAGCGTGCAGCTGCAGGATGCATCTGCTGGTGGCCCCGAGGAAGGATGCAGAGCACTCTTCATTCACGAGAGATGCAAGAGGGTTCAAGGGAGATGGGGATCACTTCTTAACGTTTCAGAGATCTTTTAACACAACCTCCCATATCGGGATGGAGAAGAGAGGCCGGCAGCAAGAGCCAACAAGTTCAATGCAACGCGCTTACTTGGCAACATTGCTCATCTTATTCAAGGATCTTCAGCATTTCTGGTCTCCCCGGAGGCCACTCGCTCAGTCTGCCAATGTTAAAGTCTGAAACCCTGCTGGCTGCACAAAACTCCCCCAAAATACACAGAAAAATATGAATACGACATATGAAACTTCAATTTATGTTGCATCGGATGTCTGATGACAACATGTTGCAGGAATGTGCAAAAGACTAGTCCAGCATTGCTCAAGAACCGAATCCAATGTACGCCAATTGAAAGGTTTGGTGTAATCCAATCCATGTCTCATTCACAACAATGAATGACACAATGTCCCACAGTCTCTCACTCATCACAGGATACTAGACCACCAAACCACCATTCAATACAACCCAGTCATCCCCCCCCCGCAGGCCAGGGACGTGCATAAGCACACCTTGACAGGATATGCTTAGTTGTACTCTCTGAAACTTCCTCCCTGCAGCTGCGCACATATTTCACCAGCGAGGTTAAGGGTTGCATACAGCCGTGATTCCACAGGACATTGCTAGTTCCTGAGCTAAAATATCAGAGCTGCGCGGAAATGAGCTCAGTGCTTCCTCTGCAGAAAATCTTTTTTTGTTTTCCTTCAACCGTTCCAAAGATGTCATTGTGAATTTGTGTCAACTCTTGTGTTTGTTTTCGGCCTCAATAAATCACCCAACAACACACACAGAGAAACACTGCGGAAAAAAAGGAAGCTGCACGTGATGCATTGTTTGTGGAGTTCCAAATCTGATGACACTATCGCCCCAAATAGCTTTCGCAGTGCAAGAAAGATAGTCTGGATTAACAGACTGGGTGCACAAACTGACCGGAAAACAACAGACTTCCACTTAAAGCAGCAAATCGACTGGGACTCCGTGAGTGACACAAAAACAAACTCCGCTACTGCAGTGAATGTGTGATGAATCACATGAATGACCTTTAGCCTTCTACATTCTTGCTTTCATCGCAGCTTGACACTGAGCTGCTAAAAAAGAGTGTGCAAATCTATTTTTAAATCCCTGCCTGTAATTTATTTCATTTCAAGATGGCAATTTTACCCCAGTATGATTTTAAGGCTGCAGTACTGTGGCTTTCTTTTTTTTCGTAACCCCAGCGTCTGACCACAACATTCTGTCAGCACCACCAGGCTAACTGACAGCGTTTCTGTCAGCCGCTGCCTCAGAGAACCTCTCCCTGGACAGATTCTACACCAATGTGTTCGTATGTTTCGCCACACAGAGTGAAGTGGTAAACTCGTGTGAGTGTCTGTGCGCAAACACAATCTGACTTAGTCGTTGCATTTTTTTTTTTAAGTTGCCGTGGGAAGCTATAGAATCCTGTCTAACAGGCGCTGGTAACGGAACGAGAGATGATGAACACTTCAGAGGAGAGACTACCATGAAGAATGTAATCCATGCAGCTGTGTGAACGTCAAACATGATAGGTATTATGAAAGAATGCATTGCACCAAGAAGCTTTTATATTCTAAGTTAGATTAGGATGATTTGTTTTGTTTGACACGGTTGCATAGTGCTATCTTAAATTTCAAGTAGGAAAAAAAAAAAAATCACACCCAGCCTCTGAAGTGATATTTAAACAACGACGTACGTTTCCTTTTGTATCCATCAGAAACACACTGACGAGAGCGACCGCAAGACTCAAGCATCACAACACAGAGAAGTGCCACAACTGTACCTGACATTCAGCTGATCAGTCCACCATCCGAGAGGTGCTCGAGTCTCTGAGGAACACAGTGAACAGAAAAAGCTGAAAAGAGTGGGTGAAGAACAACCAAAATGACTGCAGGCAGCAGCACCAGTCTCAGTCAGACATCCTCGCTGGCATCTCTCTCTCTGATCTGTGAGGCAAGCTGTCTCTTCCCACTCACACTACGGCAGGCGGCGGTCTCGCATCATTAAGGCGTCCTTATAAAGCGAGTCAGTGAACGTGTCCTTTAGTGAGGACAGATCCCAGACGGGCAGTCTGCAGGAGAAGGCAACAGAAGGGGGGTGGGGGGGGGGGGCACACACAGCTCTCCGCCTGAGGAGGTTTAGATGGGTGACGGCATGCTCCCTTGTTGTTTTTTGGTTACTTTTTTGTATGCATCCCCTGTGCATGAGGTGCAAGGCTGCTCGCGCACGCTGGGATTTGTGTGTGCAACTGGTGAATGTGTGTGTGTGTGTGTGTGTGTAAAGAGGATGTGGAGGCAGACCCAGAGAGGCTTACTCATCATCCAGTTCGCTATCCAATCACCACCCGGAGCCTCCTGGCAGCACAATGCCTCACACACATGGCAGACCTTTCAACAACCGTCTCAAACACACACATTAAACCTTCACTTATTAAACGTACTACAATCAGCTGCAGCAGTTAACCCTCTCTGACATGATGCAATGTAGACCTGCCAGGAGGCTGCCAATCAGCAACAACTGCACACAGATGACATCACGTAAGCCTAATTCACTACGATGCTCTAATTACTCCATTCATTAGCGGTTAACACGTGCCATGTTGAAGGCAAACAGGCTTACAGCTGGGCAAACACTTCGATTTAAGCTCGAGGCTCAGCTGCAAAGGCCTATGTGCTCTACCTCTTATAGTTGTAACCCGCAGGTCAGACCATCTCGTCATGCAATAAGTATCCTATTTCCTCATGTGGGCCGTATAAAGAAAGAACAAAGCAAACAGTATCCAGTTATATTATACCTGCACGGAAATCCCGAATTCAGCAGCACATACCAGCCAACAACATCAAGTTCATCCTCTGACTGACTGCGGAAATATTTCCTTACAAAAGTGTGTGTAATCAACAGTTTGTCACACGACCACGTCCAAATCAAGCGCATTTGGAAACGCGGCGAGTGGTTTTTGGAGATATGCATGTGAAATCTACTGCTGCCACACCTGTTCCTTCCTTCCTGCAGCAGCTCAGGCCAAGACTCTTGATGCTCTCGCAACACAATGAACGTGAAACAAAAACGCCCCCGTTGCCTGCGAACGGCAGAACATGAATGAATCAATCCGGTGAGTGAGCAATCAGGAAGATGATTTCCTTTTCTATGTGGGGGGGGGGGGGGGGGGGGGGTTGAGATCAAAGCCAAATATCCTGAAACAAGAAGCTGTCTAATAGATGTCACAAAAAGATACTGAATATAAATGAAATAAAGCGACAATAAAGCTACCAAATGAGGCATCTAGTTACTCTGACAGGTCCAAACCGTTCATTTCCTTCTGATTGATTTATTCGATGGCGATAAAGCAGAGTGCAATTTGGAGTAACGGATGTTCCGCTTCCTCTTTTCTAAATGTCCCAAATGGAAAAAAGAGCATACGGCTAATATCACCTGTCTTACCCAAATCCTTTCTCAGGTCTGGAGTCTGTCTTACCCCCCAAAAAAGCCAATTTGCTAAAAGCCTTTTAACAGCAACAGGAAAGGCCGAGATAGTAAACTAAACTATCTCACCTCAGCCAAAGTTCAGCTGCTCGGCGCAGTATGAGAATGATGGTTCAATTACTATTACGTGGATGAAATAATAACTTGCGAAATGTTCTTTATTTCCTTGCTGCATGGGGACACGTTTTGAATACACCACCAACACGTTGGGAGTCACATTTGGGGGATATTATCCGCTTGAGTCCAGTGATCAAATATGACACCTTGTGGTAAAGATTATCCATTGCACTCTGGCAATGAAAACAGTCAAACGTCAAACTATTGTATGGGACACGATTAATAGATCAAATCAACTCTTTCTCATGCTTTTTGAAGCAACCCTGGTTTTAACTCTAACTGGACCCCCATTTTGATTTCTTTCTGTTCCCAATCAATTTCCCTACTGCCCATAAATAGTTAATAACAAAACAACCATTCACACCAGATAATCAACAACTTTTTGAGTTAAGCCTGGGAGGAGTAACGCTGTCCTACTCCTCTTCTCGAGATAAGCCCAGAATAAATAGCTCAATCATTTATCATGCAGGTGTCCATTCATTCATGCTCTCACTCTTGATTAATTGCGATGGTCGCGGTTTGATCTGCGCTCTCGGTTGTCAAGAGCCAGTTTCTGTCCCCCCCCCCCCCCCCCCCCCCCCAGGATGTGAGGTAAAGCGATATGAGCAGAGGAGACTGGTCCCAGCTGCTCGGGGATAAATCAAACAACAGCCGGCACGGCAATACATCAAAAGGGCATGCTGTGCTTTGTCTCCCAATGCGCGTTGGACTTTTCATACTTTACATTACGCCTAATGAGAGGATGAACATGTCTGAACATTGACCGTGTCTTGTGGGCATTCGTTTGCACTGACAGAATGTATTCAGTGACAGCCTACATGCTGTTTGCATTGCATTCAAAGCATGTTCCAGACTAAAAGTCTTTTTAAGCCCATGAGCCGATAACAACACATTATTTGTTGCCGATTCATAACAAAGTACATTAGAGCACATAAGTTCATGCTTGACCTTTGGAACCAAATATACTAAAGGTAACTTACAGTACCAGATTCAATATTTATGAAACATACATTCAGGCCAGTAAATGATATGATGCTATTAATGTTATCCATGTGTGGGAGTTGTTGTTTTGGGTGCATAGTGTTTCCTGTATTATTAGTGATACATTGATTGCTTGTTGAAGTAGGTGCACATGTTAAAAATTGTGCAGAGAAGAAGGTAGTAGTCATGTGGCGCATTAACTCAAACATCTTACATATCAGTAAATTAGAAAATGTGTTTTTTTTAACAAAATAAAAGCATACGTCTACATGTGTTTGCCTCAGATTTAGTTACCAACCGGAGGTCAGAGTTTACCCAACTTTAGATCATTCATCACTTCCTGGGAAGATGCAGTGCACGATGTAGTGCAGCCATTGAGAGTGTGTGTGTGTGTGTGTGTGTGTGTGTGGGGGGGGGGGGGTACCAAGCACACGTATGCCCCATCAACCACACAATCACTTCGCGTTATGAAGACACTCATCACTCTGATCCAAAATGCTCAAACGAAAATATTTATCATGCATTATTTGATAAACGTGCTCAGAAACGGAGAGAGTCTTTAGATTCCAAAAACCGCGTGAACGTTAAGTTTTCGCTTGTCGAGGCTCGTGCAACAAGAGCCGTAAACTTTAAAGCTACTCACCATTTCAGCACACGGTGGGTGAAAAAAAAAAGGCTCTGGCTTTTAAGAAAACATGTTTTGGTGGAGTGGGTTTGTCCCGTGGAGGATGAAGCCGCGGTGCACTCTCTCTCTTTATGCTACAAGGAAGAAAACAACATCCATTGATTTGTTTCTTGGGGTCCTTTCTCTGGAAATTCACGAGGAAAAGGATTTTCGCTGTGTGTATGAACGACGGACAGCGCATGCGCAGTCTGCGGTCATCCTCGGATGCTCGGTGCAAGTCTCACTAACCATAATTATTCACATCCAAAACCTTAAAATATGAATCACTGAGCTTTGGCACATTGTGGTTCATGCAGTTCTATATCTTGCGAAGCCAGTTCCAAAAATACAGCGTGCTTCAGCTGTGTTTCATGCAAATGTCAACGATCCACCACTTTAAACTTGTATTAAAGGGATATTAGTGTTGTAGGATAATACTGTGAAAACCAAAAACACCATAAAAGAATGGTACAGTCAGGAAAAATATATTGACATTATATAAGCTTTAAAGCCCTACATGAACAGTGTATGATTATAAGCGAAACTGGGATAAAGTAGATATTATAGGCTAATGTTGTTGGTCTTTTTTACTTTTTATAATTATATATATATATATATATATATATATATATATATATATATATATATATATATATATATATATATATATATATATATATATATATAATGTGCTATATGGCTATATATATATATATATATATATATATACATATATATATATATATATATATATATATATATATATATATACATATGTATGTAACCTACATGTTGTTTTTTATATTTTATTTGAGTTATTCGTTATCCTGATCATTCTGATAATTGAGTGATGTTTTCACAATGTTTTGTTACATTAGTAATGTTCACTACTCTGTGTCTCAATGGTATTCAGTAGACATTACACTATGGGAAAGCCTAACAATTAGTGTAAGCCATATAGCTAAAAACAATTAATCCAAGGATGGGGAGTCAGGCTGCAGAAGCCCACATAACATGGCGCAAACAAAGAGTTGCGCGCCTTGTAAACACGCACCCAGGCGCCTCATTACCAACAGAATGGATGATGAGCTGTCAGGTAACAAGTCTTGAGGACGCATGTCAATTTCCTTTAATGTTCTCAGCTACTTGTTAAACATAAAAAAGGGGGTGGGTGAGGGTATATAAGACACCCCTAATCTCCGCGGAAAGGAATGTGTCATTAACCGGCCCATAACATGCGTTCAGTGGGAGCTCTGGCTGTCGCGCTGCACGCATCTCTGCTGGTGCTGCTCGCTCATGGGCTTCAGAAGAACAGGGATGGAGTTCACCTGCGGTCGCCGCAGCATTTTTCCGGGGTGGACCGATCCACCGCGCACCACCTGCCAAACTACATGATGCACCTCTACAGGAATTTCAGGTCCAACTTTTCCAGGCCTTCGAATGCCACGGAGCAATACGCCGCACAGCAGGCAGACACCGTGAAGAGCGTGATGGCTAAAAGTAAGATTTGCTTTCCCAAAACATGCATTTTAGGGAATCATGAATGATGGCACGACAATGTGATGGGACATGTATTAACGTCTGTATTCCTTAAGGTTTTTATGCTGCTGTGGTCAAAGTCAGATATCATTCTTTACCATTTAAAGACACTTTGAAACCTTAGGGTTTTTTAGGGTGTGGGGGGGGGGGGGGGGGGGGTGTTGCTCAAGTGTTGCTGTCAAAGCTGCGAGCCAGACGACCTCAGAGGGTTTCAATCCACATCCCGCTCAGAGGGGCGAATAACCATGCAGGGATCAGCGTGTGAAAAGGACGGTTTTCTGTCTAATTCTCAAAGCAAACCTCTTTTTTAACTGAAACAGGTGATGTTGATTCGTACCTCGCCAGACATCCCCCTATACAAATCTCTTGTTAAGTCAAATCAACAACTTCCCTCAGTTCTTTTTTCACACTTGGCTTGATTAGATTAGAGCTCGGGATTTAATGGCACAAGCAGCCGACAGAGGACAGCCCTCTCCCTGCTGCTGAGTCTAATTTCACATCGCTGCTAGGTGTTAGAGTTGCTACCTATTTGTTTGGCTGAGGATATGCAGAAGCCAGGAGAGGCAGAGATGTGTTAAGTGATTGGTTTCGGATCGGTGTTTGGTCTGAGTGGATGATTGGCGAGGGTGGTTGGCACGTTTGATCAACAGTCTATGGAGCTAAGCGGGCCAATGCACGACAGAGAACAAATTGAACGTTTTGAATGCTTTAATCCTTTAGATTCATTTGAACCACGCCTGTTCATTTCATCACAATGAGAGCCGCATTACAGATATGGGCGCACCACAACAATGACTGGATTATTTTGAAGACATCTCCACCTGTACAAGCATTAATCATGAAGTCATCAGAAGTTATCAAAGGGAATTATAACCCCTTTACCATTCTCCTCACAACTCACTTTGCAAAACAAAAGGAGAGATTGAATCTAAATAACATACATCTGAACAGTAATTAATAAGGTCAATGATGGTTGGTTATTGAGGTTTTGGGGGTGCACATTAATTGACAATTTGCTGATGTCAGCCTGACATACCCATGCATCAGTTATTGAGACACATATTCAAATATTTTCAAACAAATGTTGTATTTCCCTGTTATACCGCCATGTAGCAAAAATAATGATCTCACAGTGTATATGGTTATGTTGTATATGACAATATGTATGTGCATTGTGAGCAAATGTTTTATTTATTCAAGAAAGTGATTATAGCGAAGATTATAGGAAAATAATGTCTGTTTTGCCATATTCAGTAAATCAAGTAACTAATCAAGGTCCATCACATTGACACAAACATCCTTTAAATCAAAATTGCAATAAAGCAGTCCTGCACATAATTACCTGTTATAACCAGAGGTATTAAGAAGAAAGTTACCTTGGAATTAACCGTGTAAAAAAAGCTTTCTGTTGTTTCACAATATTTTATGTTATGTCGACCAATCCCACCACCACAAGTACCTGTTCAGTTGAAATGCTTGGTTTAGAAAGACACATTTAAAGAGATACTGGAGCAGCGTTTATGTCCTGATTTATTACTAATTACTTTTCCCCAGAGGAAGTCTTCACTGAAGTAAAGAACAAATCACTGAAGGAGATCATAATTACCTACATTTAAATATAGCATTTCACAGTGAACATTTTGGTTGTTGTCGTTTGCTTCTCCTGGAAAGCTCACTGGCATTTGTGTGTTCTCATATCGGTGTGAATTATAATTTTAAGCTGTCTGAGACTACTCTGCTAATCTTTCTCTTTTCACTACATTAGGTTTGACGTCCAGTCAGAGCCGCTGGATTGCGACCTTTGACCTCAGGGTCCTTCTCGCTGAGAAGCAGATCCAGGCGGCAGAGCTGAGGGTCAGGCTTCCTCGGACGGCGAGTGCTTCCAACATCACTGTGGCCGTCTATCACCAGCATGGCCAGGCGTGCCATACGCGTGAGGGCTGCCAGGAACAGCAGCTGGTGGGGCTTCTCACTGAATCATCACTGGTCACTTCATCACAGAGCTGGAAAGTGTTCAACATGACAGAACCGCTCTTGAGCTGGCTCAGGCGAAAATCTGCGAGAATTCCACAAAGGAGAGGGTCAAGAAGAGGGAGAGTGGGAAAGACAAAGAGAGGCCTGTCGCTGCCTGATCAGCCCGTCTTTGTGGCGAGCCCGAGAAGAGAGCAGGACGTGAGTGAGCGGGCCTTGTTGGTCGTCTTCTCACAAACTGGCTCTGATGAAAGCTCGAAGGCCAAAGCCAGCTTGCTTCACACGGCTGAACAATCCAAGTTCTTGTCCCCCGCTGAAATCAAAAGGGCCCGTTGGCCGAAGAGGCGCAGGAGCAAACGGGGCCAGATAGAGCAAACAGCGGGAAGCCCGCAGGCGTCCAACGGAGGGAGTGAAAACTCTCTCTGTCGCCGGGTCGACCTGCATGTCGACTTTAATCAAATTGGCTGGGGGTCCTGGATCGTCTTCCCTAAAAAATACAACGCCTATCGCTGTGAGGGTTCCTGCCCTGGTCCCCTGGGGGGAAACCTGAATCCAACAAATCATGCTTACATGCAGGTTAGTGGAGCAGATTATCCATCTATGTTGTTATTGTGAATAGAACTGATTCATTATCTGAGGCTCAGTAGAGTCACAGCAGTGTGTGCTGCTTGTGTGCGTGACTTACAGTATTTGGTATTATTATCACTGATAGATTCAGGTAAACTGGTTGCTGTTGGAAGGTAACGACAGGGACTGCAGAAGGAAACAAGACTAGAAGGACAAAACATATGCAAACGATTTTACCAGCCACTATTTTGATAATTAATCCATATTTTTAGTAGGTTTTTTTTTGTCGAATAAACTGAATATATTTGGGTTTTGGCTGTTATTGTAATAAAACAACAAATTTGAATTGAGAACCGGGGGCTGTGGGTAATTAAAACTGATGTTTTATACATATATTTTATCGACAAACCAATTAATTGAGAAAACTCTAAGCAGAAAATAATCAACAATGGAAATAATCATTAGTTGCAGGGTTATAAAAACCCATTTAAACAAGCATGCTCTCACAAAACCCTCACCGGCATAATCCGGAATAATTCACCTGAAAAATATTTAAAGTATTTGTCTGTCTTGGTATCTTTATTTACAGGAATGGAGTATTTTACGACTGGAATTAAACATCTAAATCCTCCTGTTTTGTTTTTTTTCTTTTCCAGAGTTTACTGAAACATTACCACCCGGACCGAGTGGCAGCACCCTGCTGTGCCCCAACCAAAATGAGCCCATTAAGCATGCTGTACTACGAGAACAGAGAAATGCTCCTCCGACATCACGAAGACATGATTGTGGATGAATGTGGCTGCCAGTGACAGCTACAACCACCTCCAAACATGACCTGTGTTGCTGAGCGGTGCTAACGGCATAAAACATGCTGTGCAGGAGCAGCCGATGTCTGGAAAACAAAAGGAAACACTTAGCCGGGAGGGAAAAGCTCTTTGACATTTGTCACTGTGAACTGTGAGATTGTAGGTGATCTACATGCAGAGATGGGATTACAATTTGCGATGTGAGCTCTGGAGAACATTGTTATTTTAGGATGTGCTGAAATACAAACTCAACAATAGCATCCAGTCTTCCAGCGGTTTGCAGATGTCACAATGTAATGTACAACTTTATTTCCCTTGTCAATTTCATCAATGTAAACATGAAATGGCAATGTTGTTGAATATTACAGCACTGTTTTTATTGTACAGTACATTTGAGTAACTGTAAATTAAAGTATATTTATTTGTAAATATTAAAGAAATTGTATTTATGTACATTTTGGACATGGATTACATATATGTGTTATGTTTTATTACTTATACTGTACTAACAAAGGTTATTTTTAAGCAGAGATGCTGGGTATCAAACATCTTCTATATCAAACTATGGAAAAAGTATTTTGGTTTTGGTATATGATACCTCGTCTAAAACAGTTTACAGTTTGTAGTTTTAGAGTGTTTCAGCCATCAACAGTCTCACATCAAAATACAGCATTGTATAGGAGAGGAATGTCCAGCAAATACTGTAAAGTGGCAGTTATAGCCGTAACAATGGTAAACTATTCACCTGAAGCCAGAGAGAGAGCTCACCATTCAAATCCTTTGAAAATACACTGACTGACCAGGAATTTGCCAGAGTCATGACCAGTGCTCAAACTGGGCAGAGTTGAATGAATGAATTGTATTGATATAGCGCTTTTCACAGACAATAGTATCACAAAGTGCTTAACAGAGCAGACATTTAAAAGCATAAAAAACACAATGTGACCCTAGGGTCAATTAATTATATACACAGAGAAAAGTAAAAAAAAAAAAAAAAAAAAAAAAATGTAAAACATATTTTAAGAGCAGGTCTAGGACATGGGTTTACTTTTACACAAACGCCAGCCTAAACAGGTGGGTTTTGAGCTGGCTTTTAAAAGTATCCACAGTATCTGCGAGGCGCAGAGTTGCAGGCAGAGCATTCCAGAGCCTCGGGCCACTGCCTCAAAGGTTCGGTCACCACGGGACTTAAATCGCGTGCGTGGGACTGACAGAAGACCTAGAGCATTTGACCTGAGAGTGCGGGCGGGTGAATAGGGGCGAAGTAGATCAGCGACATAAGCCGGAGCCTGACCGTGAAGTGCTCTGTAAGTGATGGTGAGAATTTTTAAAGTGTATCCGAGATGCTACAGGAAGCCAGTGGAGAGATCGGAGTACGGGGGTGATGTGAGACCGTCGATTTGTTGACCAGGAATCATAAGTAAGAACATCACTTATCTTCCTAATGCAAAAATGTATGGGACAATTCTAAATGCTAAATATTAGTATTCAAAGTAGAGAAACATAGCCCGAAAAAAGCTCCTTGTGTTTTCTTCATGTGTTTTAAAAGGCCAAGTCTCAATGCAAAATAATCAGATTTTAAAAAGCAGCACTCAGATATAAAACTTTTGAATATGCTGACAAAACTGACTCGTCACCCAACATTAACCAACTAAATAACGTAATAGTTCTTCATTATAAATATTACTACTTAATAAGTGAAATTGCTGCTTTGTTACTGTTAATTAGGCTAACGTTTCATAGTCTGCAACTTGACAGCGCAGCACTGACACTCGTGAATGCATTTCCTAGCAACATGTTTGCTAGTAGCCTAGCATATTCCTTACTTAGCGTTACTAACTGTCGCTTGAAGTAACAACGACGTTTACAGAATGTAAATCGTTACAATATGAGGTGTTGCTATTCTTAATTTATCTGATGAAATGGGGAAACATTCAGGTGAATTGTCCTCTGCGGGGCTAAAAATACACACTCGCCAAATTAGACTGTGGTTGAGCTGCTGTTGCTAACGTGAGCTAACAGCTGCCAGGCTCTGTAACACTAGCTTCTGGTTTAGGTAAGTGTCTCCCTGGTGTGGTTTAAATGAAACACTGATATAGTGAAATCATTACTAAGTGTAGCTCAACAGGCTGTCTTTGTATTAGTCTGGTTCTGGTCTGGTGTTAGGCAAAAGCTTATTTTATATTGACTTGTACTTTACTTTACTCTTTCAGAGGAAGGAAATATGTTCCTCTTGGTTCAGTTCAAGTAATAGGGGCATTACCCAGCGCCACGTTGGTTTTAACGTTAAGTAAAGTCAACCAGAAGTAACGTTAACTGACGTGGTTTGTAAAGGTACTGGTTTTTACGTCACTCGCGTTTCTTGGTCGACTTTCTACGACGACTGCATCGACGAACTTCCAGCGAATTGATTTGTAATCAATGTTTATTTGACTGCTTTGTTACTTTGCAGATTTATTTTATGAATAAAAAATATGAATCACTAATAATTTATGATATATATTATTATAAATTATAAGCTTCCCAGCAGCATATAAAGTCATTACATTTTCTACCACCTTCTTCTATATATAATCCAACAATATCATATACGATACATCATCTGAAATGTGTCATTCTGCATAATCAGTACACATACAGGCTCATACATTTGTACTCTTACTTGAGTAACATATTTGAATACTTCTTCCACCTCTGCTTGTAGTACAGAGTACTTCTATGTGATCAGTCACCTGATCTGAAAGCATAAAAATCCCCAACATTTTGGAGCTTGTCATCACTCATTATTTACAATAGATTGTTTTGTATTATCTCCAATTTGGTGTATTTTCACAATTGCACCATCTCCAGTTGTTGGTGTATTTCTTGTAGCACTTTTATTTCTTTTACTTAACTTTTGAAAACCTTTAAAATACTTACTTGCATGTGAATTATATCAGTACCTGTCTCAAGAAATATTAATGTCAATTTACAGAAAATAAGTAAGTAAGGGAATTTACTCATTTCATTTTGTTGATAATATTACAACAAAAGGAAATAAGTTAGTTAATATTACTCTAGTGATGAATGGTTACAAAGATGTGTGTCGCATAAGAATACATTGAGCACTCACTTAATATTGACCTAATGCAGCAAGTGTGGCAACCGCATGAAGCTGGATACATTTTAATTGACATACTGTCATTTTTAGTTACTGTCATTACTATTTGGGTGTCATACATCTCATGCATAACACAACTAAGTGTGATGTGTCATGTAATGTTGTCTTTAGGAACAGTTCCAGCAGAAAAATGGCTGAGGCAGTCGCAAATGTGGGCCGGAGGGTTAATGCAACCGTAGAGGAGGGGAAAGATACACTGGGTAATATCTCTTCTCTCACTCACTCACTCTTTCTGCTGAATGAAGAGCTCTGATTCAATATTTCAGATTTTCACCAGCAGGTGGTGGCAGAGGCTAACATTTGTCTTGTCAAATAACTTTAAATCTTTTAAGTGTTTGTTAATGATAGAAGCTGTGTTAAAGCTTCATCATCTCATAATCATCTTCTTATTCTCCTCTGCAGACCTGTCAAACTGCAAGCTCATTAACTTCCCAGATGGTGTGTTCAAGATCCTCAAGAGTGTCTCAGACAACATCCGCGTCATCACACTGGCTGACAATGAGATGAAGTCCATTTCCAGCAAACTCTTTTCAACCTTCACTCAGCTGAGAGGTAGTGGATAAATACACTCTTCAGGGAAAAGATTGCGTTGTTGTATGTTGTTCACCTCACAAATGTTGGCGGAAGAACAGACAGGTGACCCCTCGATTTACGCCCCCGTCTTTAAATATTCTGCAGAACTGGACGTGCGAGGAAATGTTCTCACCAAACTGCCTGACATCGTGGGAGAAATGGAGCATTTAACCTCCATCAATCTGGCTGATAACAGCTTCTCCATCTTCCCCGCTAAGCTGAGTGAAATAGCCACGCTGGAGAGGATTAACCTGGAGGGGAATGGCATCACAGGTAATAATAATAAGATAATAAGACACAAGGGGTTGTATTTTGTTATATGCCTTCAGCTCAAGTTTACTCTGTTATTCTTATCTTGTCCCACAGAAATACCAGTGGAGAAGTTGAGTGACATGCCGGCACTGAAGTGGCTGAACGTGAAGTCAAACCCTTTGGACTCAAACACTCAGTCGGCTCTGCAATCTCCACACAGTTTTGAAACCGAGTGCTAAAATAAGTCATTCATTTATATGTACCCACCCATGGACTGCATGCTGTGTGCCTTTTAGCTACTTCAGTCGGATGCTTTGGTGTGCCTCAGAGACGAGAAAACATACTTGAAGATATATCAAAATGGTTTACAAGAAACAAAGAAAACTGAGGTGTTTTATTGAAGATGGCGTCCTCCTTAATTTTTTTCAGGATATTGTTATATTTTAGTTATTTATTCAACTGATGAAGTCATCAATAACTGATATCAATGCACAATATAATTTTAGAAAATATTCTAGTTTTAGTAGTTTTATTTATTTATAGTGTATTCTAATATATTCTTTATATTGTGTATTCTATATCTTGTGTTGATATGTACTGTTCCTGTGTCACGGCTGGAAAACCATCCCTATCTATAATGGAACGTGTTTTAATTAGCAGTATATTTCACTCACCTGAACTTGATTAACACACATGTTACACCAAACATGGCAGAGCATTTAGTGTGCTTACATATATTTCTCATTAACCAAGATCTGCATTGATACAAAAAGGTAAACACGCTTCTCTCATTGCTACAATTAAACAATTAATGTAATTATACACCAGACTCTGTCATATAAATTTACATTACGTTACGTAACGTGGCAAGCTCCATAAAGAGCCATTAATTACCCTCAAAATCAACCATACTACCTGTCTTTTAAAATGATGCATGCACAGGCACTAATCCACGTAATGCACCTGCGGCTGGAGCTCCTTGGAGATGTACCCGAGAAGGGTCGCCGTCAGCTGCTGCTTCAGGGTGGCGTTGCCCATCACTAGAGCAGTTAGCTGAGCCATATCTGTCCACTGAATGTCTCCCAGCACGGCCAGAAGACTACCATAAAGCTGCTGCTGCTGCTGAGGACTGAGCTCCATTATGATCTGAGGCAGCGGTTTGAACTGTCCACTGGTCAGCCAGCAGCCCAGAAGGCCTCCGACAGCACCGCCTACAGGGTAAGAGGGTTTCAAACTTGTGGAATTATGATCGCACACACGAGTGGGAGAAACTGTTGCATGCATTTATTCCCACTTACCGACTGTGATACCAAGAGGTCCCCCGACTAACCCTCCAGCGAAGGCCAGGCCGCCCGCTGCTGCTGCTGCTCCCTTCCCTGAGCCTTTCACTGTGGTCTGGATTTGCTCTGGATAACTCACAACACAGCTTCATGACATCATCAAGTCGATGGCACATTCTGTGGATCAGATTTATACATTTAAGGAGACATGACAGAAATTATAACTGAAAGACACTCAGCAATCAATAAGCACAGAATAAGAAAGCAGGAAAATACTGTCAGTTTGTTCAAATACAATATTAACTCAGCAATTCACAAATCAACAATGTACAATATACTATAACTATACCCACGTGAGAATCCCCACCTGTTAACCTTTCAAGCATCTACGATTCTCAACGTTGTCAAGTTTGAGACAGTTGGGCACGGCACACAAGCTGAGGGCTGGTCATCCTGCAGCTGGCCGCCCTTGGGGAGGGTGTATCGTGTTGAAAGGCAGAAACACTCAATGACACAAGGGAACATTACTGATGATGTGTTCTGGGCCCAACTGTCCCAAAATTCTACAACCTAAACCAAACCAAGATACACCCCACACAAGCTGGAAAACCCCCACTTGTCGATCGTCAACCACTCAAAACAAGGTTCATTTCCTGGAAGTGCTCACCACCTTGGCACAAAGGACAGACAACATCATGTCCTGTGTTTTTCGATTCTATAATATCACATCAGACACTGACACACATTATCCTGCATATATTGAATAGTGTGACACAGTGATTTTTCTTATGCAATCATAACATGACCTTCAAGTGGAGAGGAAAGCCCCTGTTTGTCCGTCACCGCACAGAGAAGGAAATCGCAGCAGAGGAGGCTGTGAATCTGGCGGAGCTCCGTGACCCCCAGCATGACAAGGATAGAGTGATTAACCCCCGCTGGGTCATCGTCCTCGGTGTGTGCCCATCGCCAATGCCGGAGACTTCGGAGACTACTACTGTCCGTGCCATGGCTCCCACTACGATGCTTCAGGAAGGATAAGAAAGGGACCTGCTCCTCTAAACCTGGAGGTTCCCTTCTATGAGTTCACTGAGGAGGACGTAGTCATAGTGGGATAAATACTGGAGCTCTGTCTCCTTTCCTCCCTGTAATATGTATTTTTTAGATGGCTCTGTCTGAGTGACATAAAATGTGTGTATTTACTATTAGACATATTTCCAACTATATGATTGAGCTATTGTCTTTTCCCTCGTTAAAAAAAAAGCGAGTTGTTTTCCTTTGATTGATCTGCATCACTTAGCTTGATGTCTTTTGATTCACTGACATTTTATTTATTGTTTTAATCTCTATAGATTTGCCAGTAATGGCAGCAGCAAAGAGTGCAAACTGCCAGGTAAGATAAAGAACTATTGAGTCACTCAAGTCACTGATGGATTTAATCCTGACGAACAAAGTGTGCTATGTAAAACGGTATGAACCAGTGAAATACACAAACCTTTTTCTTTTTATTGATGAAATCATTTAAATACAATATACTGTGCACAGATGCAGGTAAAACCATCGTCTTAAACTTACATTACCATTAAATCAATCAATACAATCATCAAAACTATTTCAAACTGTACAGTTGGCACTCATTCAGTGCATAACGTTTTGTATTGAAATTTTGAAATCAGTGTAGTTGAACTGCGGTTAATCATGTGTAACTTCAGAGGTGACTCGTGCTGAAAGCTTTTATCACGAACGGAAACTTTACTGCAACCAGAACAGCTAAAGGGGATTGTTTCCTGTTTGGGTTTTCATGTGTACATTTTGTACTCTGTTGCGCACAAATCCATTAAACTGATCCGCTGAAAGGTTTTTCTCCTGTGTGGATTCTCATGTGTCTCTGTAAAGTTGAACAAACGCTAAAAGATTTCTTACAGACTGAGCAGCTGAAAGGTTTTTCTCCTGTGTGGGTTCTCATGTGTCTCTGTAAAGTTGAACAAACGCTAAAAGATTTCTTACAGACTGCGCAGCTGAAAGGTTTTTCTCCTGTGTGGATTCTCGTGTGGCTCCGTACATTTGAACGAACGCTAAAAGATTTCTTACAGACTGCGCAGCTGAAAGGTTTTTCTCCTGTGTGGGTTCTCATGTGTCTCTGTAAATGTGAACTCTGTTGAAAAGATTTCTTACAGACTGAGCAGCTGAAAGGTTTTTCTCCTGTGTGGGTTATCATGTGTATCTGTAAATGTGAACTCTGTTGAAAAGATTTCTTACAGACTGAGCAGCTGAAAGGTTTTTCTCCTGTGTGGGTTCTCATGTGTATCTGTAAATATGAACGCCGGTTAAAAGATTTCTCACAGACTGAGCAGCTGAAAGGTTTTTCTCCTGTGTGGGTTCTCATGTGGCTCTGTAAATGTGAACCCTGCTTAAATGATTTCTTACAGACTGAGCAGCTGAAAGGTTTTTCTCCTGTGTGGGTTCTCATGTGTATCTTCAGATTTTGACTCTTGCCAAATGTTTTCTCACACTCAGAGCATCTAAAACGTTTTTCACCAGCGCTACATCTTGAATCACTGACACGGACTTCATCAGGTTTCAAATAGTTTAAACCTGACTGAGGTTCTCTGGTCTTCTTCCAATCACCAGTGCCATCAGAGTCTCCAGTCTTCTCATCGGTATCTGGTTCTGGATGTCTATCTGGATCCAAGTTCCTGTCTGGTTCTGGTCCTCCACAGTCTTCTCTCTCAGCTTCTGTTTCCATCTGTTCAGTTTGTCTTTGATGAAGCTGTGAGGACTGAGCTTCCTCTTCTTCATCTTCACTCTTCAGACCTTGAAGCTGCTCTCCTTCCTGACTGGTGCAGAGTTCCTCCTGTTCTTCTTTAATGTGTGAGGGCTCTGGGTCCTCCTGTTCTTCTTTAATGTGTGAGGGCTCTGGGTCCTCCTGTTCTTCTTTAATGTGTGAGGGCTCTGGGTCCTCCTGTTCTTCTTTAATGTGTGAGGGCTCTGGGTCCTCCTGTTCTTCTTTAATGTGTGAGGGCTCTGGTTCCTCCTGTTCTTCTTTAATGTGTGAGGGTTCTGGGTCCTCCTGTTCTTCTTTAATGTGTGAGGGCTCTGGGTCCTCCTGTTCTTCTTTAATGTGCGAGGGTTCTGGGTCCTCCTGTTCTTCTTTAATGTGTGAGGGTTCTGGGTCCTCCTGTTCTTCTTTAATGTGTGAGGGTTCTGGGTCCTCCTGTTCTTCTTTAATGTGTGAGGGCTCTGGGTCCTCCTGTTCTTCTTTAATGTGTGAGGGCTCTGGGTCCTCCTGTTCTTCTTTAATGTGTGAGGGCTCTGGGTCCTCCTGTTCTTTAATGTGTGAGGGTTCTGGGTCCTCCTGTTCTTCTTTAATGTGTGAGGGCTCTGGGTCCTCCTGTTCTTCTTTAATGTGTGAGGGTTCTGGGTCCTCCTGTTCTTCTTTAATGTGTGAGGGCTCTGGGTCCTCCTGGTCCAGACTGGAGCTCCACTCCTGCTGCTCAGAGGGAACCTCTTCTTTAACCAACAACAGCTGCTGGACGTCTGCAGGAAAACAGTAAACACACACAGAAAACAGTAAACACACACAGAGACGTTACAAAGACATTTTAGAATTGAGCAAATAGTCTCCTGTACATACACTTCCAGAGTATCACTAGAACCAGATAATACAATAATGTAATCAACTTATGTGACCATGAACATATGAACCATTTTAAGCTGTCAAATCCATGTGGTGTTATCAAAGAGAACAAACTTGTACTTTAAGTTGAAATATGTCCTGTCATCTAGAGCAGGGGTTCTTAACCTTTTTGACCTCGGGGCCCAACTTTTCAAGTACAAAGCGTCCCGGGGCCCACTCTGACTATATGCATCAAAAGTGTCAGACAACCTGTAGGTCATACAGAAACAGTGGGCCTTTGGAGTCAGTACAAAGTTAAGATTTTTGTCCGCATAAAATAAAAAAGTATCTTTCAGTATAAATAACTGCCGGTGGCTGTATCTGTACAGGTAAAGGACAGTATAGGGCTGCAACTACACTATCAGTGAACAACTGCCTCAAATTTGAAGAAGATTGGACAAAGTATGACCATTCTACAGTGTTTCTTCCATGAAGAGATCCAGGCGGAGCTCTAAAAGGACATTTGGAGACCCAAATGGACACATGGTAACCACATGATATTCTGACACACTAAAGGTGTTTCTCCCTTTATATTGTGATATTATATTATTTTCCTTTTATTTTTAGCCTTTACAAATTGCAAAAACGATGTATATATGGTCGAAGACATGGTGTGTGAGTAGCGGACTTGCTGTGCTTAATGGCTGCGACCGAGCGCACGAACGAGAATGAGAATAGCTCAGTTACGCAAACGTTGGTTGACGGCTTATGGAAGAGGAGGATAAGGTTTGTACTATAAGTACTAGCGTTTTCTGAAGGCAGTAGCTCCATGGTAACATCCGCTAGCACGTTGTCTGGTCTGTAATGTGTCTTTTTCCGTCGAAATGCTGCAAGATACGACTTGCAGCGGTTATGGCGACTTTGGACAGTGTGTGTGTGGGCTCCTTTTGTGGAGAAACCATAAGAAATGAAAGAAAATCGATGATTTCTTTGCAAAGATGAGGATTTTGGGCATGCTGGGATACCAAACACGGACATGTTTTGTGACGTATTTGCGCAAACAAGCCGTAGGAACGGAAGGGGAGGGGATGGAGGATCCGATTTACCGAGGGGATTTTACCGAGGGGATTGGGCCGCGGCCCAATCATGGGCCGCGGCCCAATCATGGGCCGCGGCCCAATCATGGGCCGCGGCCCAATCATGGGCCGCGGCCCAATCATGGGCCGCGGCCCAATCATGGGCCGCGGCCCAATCATGGGCCGCGGCCCAATCATGGGCCGCGGCCCAATCATGGGCCGCGGCCCTATCATGGGCCGCGGCCCTATCATGGGCCGCGACCCTATCATGGGCCGCGGCCCTATCATGGGCCGCGGCCCTATCATGGGCCGCGGCCCTATCATGGGCCGCGGCCCTATCATGGGCCGCGGCCCTATCATGGGCCGCGGCCCTATCATGGGCCGCGGCCCTATGGTTAAGAATCACTGATCTAGAGGCTGAGAGAACAAATCAGCGAGGGGGGGGGGGGGCTATCTTCTATTTACAATTAATATGCATTCAATCCAGTTCATTTTTTAAAATGATGACAGTACAGGCTCCTTAACACTCTCTCTCTCATTACTTCAGGGCCTTTGGGAGCAACTGCGATGAGACTATTGGGACCGGAAGTACACTTGCTGTGGTCATTACAGTGAACAGTGTCTGGCAGTGTGATGAGAGGGCACGTGAGCCCTTGTTGCTGTACTTCATCTCATTGGAGCAGAGGCTGAAGTTAGCATACCCTGCCTTATCAATGTATTTAAAATACTGTGAAAGCGGGAAGCTGTACTCACGTCTGTTTAGACCTCCACCGGTATCCAGCCCAGCTCCACTCACAGCATCCTCTTCCTGAAGCTCTTTGACCACATCATCGCATCAGTATAATCTGGGCCTCGTGTTTCAAGTTATTATCACCACGAAATAGCCTCATTCTACTTTGAGTAATCAAAAAAATTGTATCCTTGTCTCACTCCAATCTGAGAAACGCTGGTTGGCCAGTTGACCGCCCCCCAAAAAAATAAAAACTCTACGGATCTACACTTGATATATTTTGATTCAAAACGGCTTATTTCGCCGAAAAGCTACACGTTTGCAAATATGAAATCAGGAAAAGAAGAAAAAGATTTATTGCAACAGAGTCTCACTCCAAACTACATTAAAAGGTATCAACCGGAGCATGAACAGTGTTTTAGAACTGAGAGAAGAAATAAAGTGAACCCACGTGCTCTTTGTATCCGGACTTCCGGGTTGAAAACAGCGTCCAGAAGTTCCCGTTGTCGCTTATTCCCCTGTTTTGAACGGGAGAGTTCCTCCTCGTACTCTGCTATCGTTCTTTCAAACAGACCAACTGTCTCTTCACCAGCCGCAGTTAGTCGCTGGTTGACGAAAGAGCTTAGCATTTCTACTTTAGACATTTTCACTAAACCACAGAAAGTTTCCCTCCAGACGAACTCCGTTAAAAACACCGTTTACTCTCATTAAGCTCTGACTAGCGCTGTGTTGGTCACTCCCGTCCCAGTCCGTCTGTTTCCAGATAGCATGCTAAGCTAACTTCAATAGCTTTTTAGGCTACCATGAGATGAGTCCTCTTCGTCTTCCTCTCATCTTTCTCCTTCTTCTTCTTCTTCTTCTTTCACTTTAATGGCGGACTACAAACCAACGTTTAAGGCGCCACCTACTGGACCGGAGTGTGTAACATCATGACTTTATGACAGTTATCATTTAAACACAATAATAATGTTATTTATAAATAAAATACAAATAAAAATAAACTTCATATAGAAGTTATATTCTGTATATTGAACCCGTTCCATTCAAAATATTAAATAAAGCCCTTTTAAGCTGAACTTGTTTATCCTCTATCTCTAACAGTCCTTTGATGCTCCACTCCCTTCCTGTATCTACCACTCTGTTCTTCAGTCTTTCTCTTTCCACCCTGAACTTCCTTCACTCTATCAGCACATGTTACACAGTTTCTTTACAGTTGCATATCTCACATTTATCCCACTCTGTCTTTTTCATGATGTGTATAACGTGTCATTGAGTCCTGTATGTCCAAACCTTAAACTGAAAGTAACATCTTCTTTTCTCCTTTCACTTCCATCGCTTCTCACTCTGACTGACGTCTGGATTTTGTTGTAATTTCTACCCTTATTGTCATGATTCCAAATTTCCTGCCAAGATGTAATAATTCCGTGCTGTATTACTGATTTTGCTTCTGACCTCCCAAAACAAATTTCTAAAATATCATTTTTGTTTGACGCTCTTTTCTCAAGTTTATCTGCAACCTCATTTCCCTCTATTCCAACGTGAGCCGGTACCCAACAGAGATGTACATCTATTCCTAAATGTTGTGAGTTCAGTAATGATGTATAAACTTCAGTTAAAAGATCCTCTCGTACTGTTTGACCGGATTGTATACTTTGTATTGCAGCTGCAGAATGTGAACACAAAAGTACTTTCATTGGTTCGATCTCCTCCACCCACTGAAGACTGATGATTACTGCTGTCAGTTCGGCTGTGTACACTGATAATCTGTTTGAAGTGCCTTTAACAATTCCTTTGTTGAATTCTGGAATATGCCCACTTGTTAACCTGTTGACAAGTCGTAGAGCTTCATGAGGGGATCTCACACTTTGTAGTCCCTCATGGTGATTCATAAAGAGGTAACATTGCATTACCGGTACTCTTTTGAACAGAAAACTCTGAGGGCAAATACATATCTCCGTTCCATGACATACCCATCTACGCAAATGAAGCAGAGGTGAGCGTCACGTGTCACACTTACTGTATTTGAGCTGTATTTGTACCTTTGGGAGATTGAAAGCGTGTTGCTGGGGCTGTACTGTAACCGTGTTCATAAAAATACATGGTTTGTATTTTTGAAAGCATAATTATGTGCTCCAGGTGACCAAAATGACCCCAGCCCTTGCTACTTGTTTTGGCTTTAGGAGAGTGTAGACGGACCAATCAGATGGAGTCAATTTGTCTGAAGTGATGGACAGTTAGTGTGCTAACTTTGGCACAAATTGGTACATTAAAATCCCTTTATTAGGCCTTTATGGTGAAAAGATTGTGTTGCTGTTATAAAATACAAAATATATAAATAGTTTTTGTACAAAAATGTACTGTTCCTGCCGCTCCATTCAAGGGTTACATCGGCGAGAGGTTATTTATCTATAGAACACTCACGTTTCTCCACTATCCACAGGTAATGAATGGATAAAGCGTTTTCAAGCACACACTGTATACATCAGACGGTCCTATCAGCGTCCGTTCAAGTTTGGGATTTGTGCAAAGCTTCAGCTGTCTTTCGTTCTATAATCACTGTTACGTAGGTTTTAGTGAAATACGTTATGGAAATGTATCTAAAACAGGAAAGATAATTAATCTGAGGCATTTCGGTTGCTCTTGCAGAATATTTTTCACGCCGTTGTGGAGGTTCCAAGATGGACAAATGCAAAGATGGAGGTATATATATATATATAAAATATAAATGTATGCAAATATTTGGAAATGATCATTTTTAATGGTACAGTCACTACAATGTGAGTCAGTAACTGTGTTTTGGCCGTTTATTTATCAGATTGCCACCAAAGATCCTCTCAATCCACTGAAACAAGACATGAAGAAGGGGAATCTCCGTGATGTAGATAATGTGTTTCCTCACAAAGGCTACATCTGGAACTATGGAGCTATTCCACAGGTGAGTCCTATAAACGATACTCAAACAACAGGAGACCAGACTGTGTCTCTGCGCCACTAAACACAAGCTTTCTCCTTCCACAGACATGGGAGGACCCCAACCACAAGGACAGCGACACAGGCTGCTGTGGAGACAACGATCCTATTGATATATGTGACATAGGAAACAAGGTACTACTCTGACGGGGGGCTTGGCAGAGACAGATTTAAGTTCAGCTGTTTGCAGCTTTTTTTGTTTGTTAAATGCCTTTGATTCCCAGGTGTGCTCTTGTGGAGAAGTAATCAAAGTGAAGGTGTTGGGAACTCTGGCTTTGATCGATGAGGGTGAGACCGACTGGAAGGTCATTGTGATCAATACTGAGGACCCGGAAGCCGCCGACTTCAACGGTACGAACAACCTGCAACAGGCGAAGAAGAAAACCTGTCATATACAAGCTGTTTCTGAATTTACAGTTCTCCTTTTCTTTCTGATTCGTTGCAGATATCGATGATGTAAGACGGCTTAAGCAACAAAATACTGCTCAGTTATTGGACTGTTTCTTACCTTCTTACTGCAGATGAAATAGTGACACTGTAAATACATGCGTTTCTAATTTAATAATATCCTTTTGTCTCATCTCTTTCTTGAATCAGCATGAACACCAGTGTCTCAGAGAGTCCGTTCATTTACGTACAGTTTCATTCCGCACATATGCGCAAGTAATCACAGACGACTGCTCCTTAAAGTATAACAGAGTTTATTAAATCAAAATAGTAAATGATCAAATCAATTAATATTGCAACCAACAAACGTTATCATACAATTTTATATGCCTAATACCTAAAGTCAAATGAATGAAATGGGTGAGGGTGTATGTAGTAGCTTGTGCTCGAACTTAAACCTTCCCTGTCATTTCGAATGTGTAGTCGCACCCGACTATTGACATTACGAGTGGCCACTAATTATGAGACTTAGTTTTATCGTTTGGTTATTGGTCCCTGTTCGCAGGGTGGTGCCCCGTTGTTATTAATCATCATTAATAATTGTTACATACATTAATAATTCTATTGATGTCAATAATTCAGTTTCTTAAATGCTGATAACCCAAACACGCTCCATTAGATTCAATAAGCACTCGAGGCCTTCACAGGGTGGTTAGTGTTGTTGGATAAAAGCATGATCTGTTTTCCTGCTGATATCAAACCTGCTGTGATTTTTCATGATGACCTGTTTTATCTATTTGCTCTAAATTAGTTTTTCATCTATTGTGCTATAATTAATCAAGTAATAATCATATGAATCTAATGAAAATAATGATTAGTTGCAGTTCTATACAAAATATTAGAAAATGTGCTCCATCTCAATTTACTACAACATTAAAATCCAGCTTTTACATTAATGCATAATAATCTAGTGATGTATGTACAACAGTCACAGGGGCCATTTTTAGGCATTGAGTGCTTTTACTTTTAATGCCGTAAGTAGATGTTTCTCATTATATACTTTTAAATAAATAACTTCAATGCAGGACTTAGCCTACTTGACTTTAACAGCGTGGCAGTAGTACTTTTACTTAAGTCTGAATACAATTCCCTCATCACTGATAGGCCAACTGGTGGACTTCACAGTGACAAGTCGAACCAGTTGCTGTTCTAGAGTCTAGACGACTGATATTAGGCTACTCTCCTCCACAAGGCTTGGATCAGAGATGTTCTTCATTTTGGTAAATCAGAAAAGAATAAATACACACTACGTGGGTCTATGGTTCAATTTTTCAAAATATGGCAACCCCTCTTTGTATGTATGTATGTTTGTTTAAAAAAGCAAAACACCCTTGGGTAGACCCTCTGTTCACCGAAAAGCCTGATGGGGGCGCTGACGCATCACACTGCGTACCAAACGTAGAATTCCAACACACGAAGAAGAATAAGCGGAACTCCGAATGACTGTTTCCAAGGAGACCACCAATACTACTGCTGGTGAGGGCTGAGGGGTAAGTACGCTAACGTTAGAATGTTGACGTAAATACAATAAAAACGTACAGTGCTGTTGACATCGGTTCGTAATGGGTTTTTTTTGCGCACAATCGGTAAACGTTGCCTTGACGCTCACGTGACATCAGACCCTAGAAAGTACCAGAGGTTTAACGCTAAGCTAACATGCTAACGCTAACTAGCTAAGACAGGGTCCACGAGCGAAGTTTGATCTCTAAATTGATCCATGACTTTTTGTGAACATCAACGTCAATATTTAAAGTTACGTCATACCTAAAGGTAGCTAGCCACCTGCTGCTACGCGTAGGTGCAGGTGACATATCGCATATATATATATCTGGACCACGATATTAACAACACCAGTGTGATGTAATGATAAGCAATGACAGACCTTTATCACGGCAGACATGTTGACTCATCAAAGCTGGTAGAGAACAGGTTAAACAAGAGTCGTTAACAATGGCTCAGTTCCATCAAGTGTTTTTAATGCGATCAATTACACCTGTGATGTTCCTGCCAAAAAAGTGTTATTGTTCTGCAAATAAACACTACCTCATGTAAATATGACCAGCTTTAAACTACCTAATTATCTGGCACATTTTTGATTGCGTTAAGTTTAATAGGTGTTTCTAATATTTTGTCCACCTTATTTACATACAGTATAAGCAGCAGGAAATATGCAATGTCAAGACAAGCATTTATATTTTTCTGGCATGAGAAGTTTGATGTGATAGTAATCTGACCTTTTTCTTGTTTCAGTCAAAGAACGTCAAGATGTCCTTTTTATTCAACTGGATCTACAGGGGGTTGAGTAGTGTTTTACAGTTCTTGGGTAAGTGCAGTGTGCAGTTTCGCACCTGGACCTGGATTTCACCAACGGAATTCATAGGTCATTTCTGATACACTTGTGAATTATATCTTCCAGGTCTGTACAAAAAGTCTGGGAAGCTGATTTTCCTGGGCCTGGACAATGCTGGTAAAACAACGCTCCTACACATGTTAAAAGACGACCGACTTGGCCAACATGTGCCAACACTGCATCCAAGTAAGGAGAGACTGAGACGGTAGTGTAGTGTGCCAAGTTGACATGCGTTTTACTCAGTGTTTCCAGTGTTATTGTCCTCACTGTGCAGGCCTAAACTCACTCGTAATAACACATTTATTTTCTTTTTCTTCTCAAAGCTTCTGAAGAGCTCTCAATTGGTGGGATGACATTTACTACATTTGATCTGGGGGGACATGTACAAGGTGAGATCTTTCTCCACTTTTGAGGACAATGACTATATAGAAATAGCCTGTAGATCGACATAGTGCCACCTCAAAACTACATGGATGTGTCCTACATTACCAGGCCGTCTTTTTTTAACCACAGAAGAAGCAGTTGTGTTTAAATAAGTTCATAGATTTTGTGATGAAAGAACCAAAATTGCAGGGAGGAGAGGGCTGACACTGGAAATAGTATTACATTCAACATTTTGGAGAAAACAGGAGTTGACCAATCACAGTTCTCAGGGCTGCCACATGGTGTCTCTGTTGCCCCTGACATGTAACAGCATTTCAAATCAGCACAGATGGAACCACTGAGCCTCCCACATTGAGCACATTTGAATGGTAAACTAAAGGCAGGAAGTGCCTGTGTGTCGAGGTTGCCCATGTGTTGCTGAAAATGTACTACCCAATCAGATTGACAAACTGTTTTCTGTTCGATGACAGCTCGAAGAGTGTGGAAGAACTACCTGCCGGCTGTGAATGGAGTCGTCTTTCTTGTGGACTGCGCGGATCACGACAGACTCTCAGAAGCTAAGACTGAACTGGATGTAAGATCAAACATCGCAGTAACAAGCTGTTTCCATCCAGCAGTGCTGACTCTTAACTGTAGATTGATGATGATCGTGCCCGCTGTTGTATTCCCAGGCTCTCCTAGGAGACGAGACCATAGTCAACATACCAGTGTTGGTGTTGGGTAATAAAATTGACCTGCCCGAGGCCATCAGTGAAGGAGGGCTGAGGGGAGCTTTTGCTCTCGATGGTCAAGTCACCGGAAAGGTAGGCATGTCGTAGACCCTGTCTTTATATTCACAGAACTAACATGATCTCTCCATCTGCGCGCGAACACATGTCCTGGTGCCGAACGAGCGTTATCCTCATTTATCTCTATTTCTTATCAGGGAAATGTGTCTTTGAAGGAGCTGAACGCCCGGCCGCTGGAGATTTTCATGTGCAGCGTGTTGAAAAAACAAGGCTACGGGGAAGGTTTCCGATGGTTATCGCAGTACATCGACTGACGCAGGACTGAAGCTCAACCAGAAGGGATTTTCTTGACACATTTTCACGAGAGCATGACAAAGACTCTTTGCCTCTTTGCCAGTGTCAGGCAGCCCACATTTCAAACTTTAAGAGCATATTCTTCTCAACATTTTATTCAGGATTTGAAGGTTTCTATGCAAACTTTTAAAGTGGTTCATGGTGAACCGTCCTACCCGTGTTGTCCATGTGAGAATTAACTGAGTTGTCTAACTCCATGGCATGTTAATTAGGTTACAGCATACCTCATTATAATTGACAGGCAGACATGCATTATGCAAGAATGTAGATGCGTATACGTCAGTGTTGCATTATTTAATATGGAATAAACCAACTGTTGTAGTTAAACTCCGTGGTGATTGTGTTGGGTCGTCTGACGTCGTATTAAGTTTAGATTTTAAAATATATAACTAAATACAGAAGATTATTTTATTAGTTTAATCTAATGATACGCAGCCACTGCCTTCAAAGCATATAGCCAAAGATGTACGCTAATCACTTCGGGGTTAGCAGGGAGAGAGAGAGATTGGACTTCAACAATAGATGTCTTCCACGCTGAGCACCGAGCCAAAGTAACATCAAATCCCCTTTAGAACGCTAACAAGGAGAAGAGACGGCACGTCGCACAAATAAAGGCAACGATGATGAGTGAACTGAGTTAAACCAAACAGCTCACTGATGAGTGTGCCTGGAATCATTTGCTTCTCCCTTTCAGTGTCTCGATGGGATTGGCTCGTCTATTTTTGCAAATTTTCCGATGTATGTTGACCCATATATTTTGTAGAGCATTGGACTGAAATAAGCCTTTATTATCTTTGACTTTGGGGTGTTCAGTACAGAACACAAGGATGAAATGTTCATGACGTTCAATGGCTGCCGTTGCTTTATTATATCAATGATATCTGTAATAACTAATTGCCCTTAAAATGTCGGGAAGCAATAAAATCGAATGACCAACTGTACTGTAACAGAGACAATCGTACTCCTCTGTATTTGAGAGTAAGACAGAATATATGTAGTTCTGAGTTAATTCAACTCAAACATTTATTTTTTGTTATTTATTCTGATCTCATCCATAGCCAGAGCAATCGATGTGCATGTAATCAGCATGCAGGTAATGCACTTTTTGACTATTTGAAAAGATATGAAGGTGCACTTGCTGTTAACATGCTGACCTGTAAATTAATATTCAAATCGTATTCTGGATATTATTATTATGTAAACATGCATACATTTATACAATGATAGATCATAGTGATCATTGTATACCATGTACTTGTATTTCATACCATGTACTGTTTCCTGTGTCCCGTGTTTACAGAGCACCATTTTAAATAGTCTGCCCATTAAAACATGCAGGGATGTTCGTGACGGAGATAAAAGAGAACATACATATGACTTCATACAGGGAATTTTGACTGAGATACAGAACACATGTAAACAAACCGCTTTCCCTTTGAACAGTGTTCTTTACCAGTCGCCGAACTCCTGTAAAGGATGTATAATACAGATGTAAATGTTTGTACAGCTGTATAAGCCGACACTAATAAAGCACTGAAGTTATTTATAGCTGATTAACTTGAAATATTTGCGGCGATTATCTGTGCAAATAGTTTCAACTTGAACGACAACATGCTGACATATGGTTTGATCTATGTGATGATGTTGTAATAAAACCAACTTGTTTTTTTGGATTCAACTGGCCATGTGTTATTTTTGTCACTTATTTTCACACACTTGTATTCCTTGTTAAGCTTATTTGTATATTTAGGGCATTTTGTTGCCTAAGGGGTTTGAATAAATTCTAAACTTGCCACATTAGATCATCTGTGCAGCATCTCTGCAACAGGCTTTAAGCCCGACAAAAAGAAAATGAAGAGTGAATGATACCAGGGACACATCTCAAGATTAACCCCTCGGACGAAAGATTCAGACATCAGAGGTGGAAAGCGACCAATACAATCTAGAACCCAAACTGCCCCGGTACCGAGGGCTGTTGAACACATCGTAACAACCACCAGATAAAGACACGCTCAACAATGTAGCCACATGTTCATCCTGCATACCCACATAACGGGAAGAAACTCCTCTAAAAGCTCATGATAACTGGTTTTACCTGAACATTGAAGGTGCTAGCAATTTTGCTACTTCATGCTAGCTACCCACACAAACGGCATGAACCTCGACAGATTCCAAGACTATAAGTCACTGAATCGGCAGCCGATTAAGAGAAGAAAATACACTTTATAAAGCTGTAACCATATTATGTCTTACCTTTGCTGATTTGGGAACAAAAGTTGTGTCCATGTGCATTTTAACACTGATTGATTCCAGCTGTTTGTATTCATTAGCATAGCATAGAGCAGCATTAGCAGCATCGAACAGCCTTCCATCTGAAAACACGGTATGTGTCTCCATCTAGTGGACTAATTGTGATACTGCACTCATATGCTGCGTTCACACCGGTCGCGTTGATTTTTTGACGCACTGCAAAATCGCGTCCAAGGCATTAAGCTTCAAACTAGCTGGTCAAATAGACCGACGTTATGGTTTACTTTGAACGGGAACATGAATAGAGGTCTGATGGCTTTTTCAAGACAAAGCCAAAAACAGTTGTATTTAGGTTGAGGAAATACCGAAAGCGATATGTTAATTAAATTAAATGAGTTTTATTGTTCCCTAAGAAAACTTCAAATGACTGAACCCAAATGGCTCTGCTTCACTTCACTTGCATCAATCAAGGTAATATTCAGAGGCTGTAATATGGGTTGTTAGAGGTTTTGGGCTGTGGCTGCATCATTCAAAGAGGATATTCGCCCTAAAAGTGTATAATTTTGTTCGGCAAAAATGAAAAGCTTTCATTTCTGTTTCTATATTCATTGACTCTGACCTAGTCACATATAGACGTATGCTTACATCTCTGCAGAAATCTCACATGTGTTAACTTTGTAGATCATTCAAATACCTTGTAGCTGCAGAGACACACTATTCATTTTGGGTATGCCATTATTGAGCAAATGTTTCGACATGTCACGAACATTTTCCTTTCATTCTCAGACGTGGAGAGATTCGCTCATGCTTTAATCTCCAGTCTTAATTGTTGTGATCGCTTTATTGTAATATCAGTAAACTGCAGCAGAGTGCTGCTTTCAGGCTTTTAACACCCGGCGTGAGAAGTGACTCATTACCCCCAAATCCATGCTGCCGTTCACTGGCTGCCTGTCAGCGTTTGAGATGATTTTTAAGATTTAACTGCTGGAAATATCTCAAGTTCTTTTAATTTAAGAATTCTAATCCCGGACTTCAACCGGTGACTGTAGGAGTTCGAAATGCAATTAAGTAAACATTCAGATCCATTCTGTGCAGTGTTGTCGTTGACGCTGTGGTCATTTATGCCATTTGGCAACCGCTCTGCTGTAGTTTGGTCTTCTAGCATGAGGTGGCAGATGAGCGCCAGAATATTTCAAGCAAATAAAACTATGTGCTTGTCAGAGACTCAACTGAGACTCAACTTTGCAGCTTACAGCTACAGACTGTATGCTTACAACTTCTCCCTTTTACTCCACTGCAGGCCACATGATCGTAGATGATGACATTGTCTTTATTTAATGCTTTGTTAAACATAATCACATGTAATTGCGGGCTGTAACTGGCCTTATCTGGAATGAGCTTCAGTAATTGGTGCTTTACACACCAGGTGGAGGATGCAAAGGTCAGGAGAAAGTCATTAAGTGCTCCAAAATATTCATTTTACACACCCAGCTTGGGTTTGATAAGCAAAATACTCCATGCAAGGTTGGCTGGAGTGATAACGAAAATAGAGTCTGTTCATTTATGCTCAAAATCGGGGTTTTTTAGCACACCAGCTGAATTTGAAAATATTGATCTGCTGAGGTAAGTCGGTGATACTCTCTCCTGTGCACCTTCCTGCAGCAAGGACAATCAAGCTGCCTTTAGCTGAAGAAATTCATTTCATTTCCCCACAGGCACCTCAGCTCAGTGTTCCCTTCTTTAATGATCTTGCAGGTTCATTGTAAAAAATACTCATCCTTAAATACAACGGAAGATGATGAGCGACACGGTGGCACAGTAGGCACAAAGTCAACCTAATTGATCTCTGGTAATCGCTGGAAAAGATAGAAGTCAACACACAGCTTGGCTCCAGTGCCTTTATTAGTAAAGTGCTCAGCCTAGAAGTACATTCTTATTCACGAGCATGCAATACTAAAAACAACCAAACATCTGGCCTACCAATAGCATGAATGAAGACATGGCAACAATATTATCATAGAAAAAAAATAATGTGAATTCAAGTATACACACAGAACTTCAAGTAATGCACACATCGTTTTTTTACAAACACAAAATACAGTTTTTCCAGTTGCAAACTCAGAATAAAACATAGTTGTGGTGCATTCTTTGACAGCGTTAGCAGAGGACAGCGACTAGTGGTTTCTACTGTAGTTTGGGCCGCTATAGTACATTCTACAGGTTTTCAACGAAAGTCATCCAACTGGAAATGTAGGCCCTTTATAGTTGTGTGCATCCACGAAATTCGTAAGGAAGATTTTAAATCTGCTATGAGCTGTGGTGCGCCATTGTCATAAAAGTAGCTTAAAACCGTGGCAACCTGAAACACGCATAACCACATTACACTGAACTGCTTCAATGAAATAGTTTGATATTTTGGGGGGAATAAGCTTGTTTGCTATCTATTTCGAGGTAGATGAGAAGTCTGTTGTGTGTACGGTAAATATGAAGCTACGACCGAGAGGTTAGCTTAGCTCATGTGTTTGGCCACTTGAAGGCAGCAGAAACAAGCTGTGAACACAACAGTGACACATCGTTCACTAAAGACTGAAACCTGAAGCAGTTTTGTTTGCTTAATCCGTACAAAAACTGCAAAAATAATTTGTATTTTTACGGGAAGACTTCCTGGATAGTCTTCATGATAATGCAAAATGTCGTACTGTGTTTTTTTTTTTACTGATTGAACAAACAAGATAAAAGATGTTATCTCGTGTGATTTGGAGGTTTTGGTAGGTCCGATTGTTGTTGTTTACTTCCGACAGACACAACTGTTCCCCTGTTTCTTTATGCTAAGCTCAGGTAACAGTCTCCTAGCTCTAGCTTTATATTCCAGTGGTATCGAGTTTCTCATAAAACGTTGCAAGAGAGCAAACAAGCATGTTTCACAAAATGTCGAACTATTTCAATTCTGATCTCTAGTCATTCCAGTGGGACGGCGACTCTAATACTCAAGCAATTGTTCACACAACACAAAATGACTGGTAATCTCTATATGCATCGATGGCGGTTGGACAAGATAGGAATTCTGATGGACTTTAGCGCAGTAGTCAGTGGGTCCTGCTTTTCAGGACGGCAAAACAAAAAGCTCTGTCGCTCAAAAAACAGAGACGAGAGAATGAAGCAATTACACATATCTAAGACAAAAACTGGTCATCTGTCTCATCCCTGGACCTGACCAGCACCACATATCCCACCAGGATGAAACACAACTCCATGCCTCCCAGGTCCGATCCCAAAATCTTTTGCTTTGAAGAGAGAGCCATCCCTGTCGATTTTCAGGCCAGCGGCTGTGACACGGCTCTCCGCGTGGGGTCAGTCAATCCTACCAGATGTATCCTCCATCGTCCGCCTCGCCCTCCTCCTCTTCCTCCTCTCCGGTGTCCTCTGCCTCCTTCTCCTCTTCATCCTCCCATCCCACTCCACTCCCCAAATCTCCAGAATATCCCGCTGCTTCATCTGGAAAAGGATTAATACGTGGAGTTTGTATTAAAGGGCCAGTGCGTAGCATTTCGAGGGCATCTATTATCATAAATGGAATATAATATTCATAAATCATTGGTGTGTAATCACCTGAAACTAAGAATTGTTGTGTTTTCGTTAGCTTAGAATGAGCCGTCCATAACTACACAGGTAGCAGGTCATCTTCACGGAGTCCGCAACATTTTTCTACAGTAGCCCAGAGTGGACAAACCAAACACTGGCTCCAGGGAGAGCCTTTCACGTTCATTACCTGAAGGCCACCGTAGTTCTCCGACATGCTTGAGAAACTGCGATAACGTGAGCCGCAGAGTGAAAAACCGTGGTATACCGCCAGCTGCCGCCTGACTTCTGAAGCTCCTAAAGTCGCGTTATCATGATACGGATGGCCTTTGAGCCAGGTGAACGGTGTTACCCCTGTTCTGCACTTGGCGGGTCACGTTACCTCGCTCTTGGAAAAGGGAGGAGTGTGTAGGGGTTTTCAGTTGGTTGCAATCTGCAACCTCACCATAAGATGCGACCATATCCCACACACTGTACGGGTAAAACATGATGAAGCCCCCCCCCCCCCCTTACCGCAGTCAGGGTTGCCGTGGATTCTGGTGCCCATCATCTCTCCTCCATCCTGGTCGACGCACCAGCACTCCCCTCGGCTCTGGTCACACTGAACTTTCCTGTAGTAGCCGTCCTCATCGCAGCTGGGAATGTAGACTCCTGCAAGGACGAGCGCACACACACACACACACACACACACACACACGTGCCTCGCTGTTAAATATTCATACCCTTAGCACAAATAGCTGCCTCATGCTGATGCCTGAGATGAGCGCACCACAAACGAGAATGCCAGCACGCCTTAGTGAACCGGTGATTGAAACTGTCGGTCAGAATGGAGAGGCAGATTTTTGGACAGTGAAAGCCTCCCTGTTTGTTTTACACCAGCATGCATATGCTGGTGATTTTTATCCAGTATGTTGGCGTAGTGTTTCGTTATGCTGCGAGGCTGGCATGCAAAAATGTAGTGACAGCCTCGGTGACAGAGCTCCACTGTTTCAGCCTCCCTCAGGAGAATCTTGTCAATCCCAAAGAGGAGTTCTCCAACAAGCAACGAACCCCGCCCTCCACTACCGCGAAAACACAAAGCAACGAGACAAGAGGAACTCAGGGATGGAGGAACTTTTCTCTGGGATTTGGAACTACAGTAGAAATAGAAAGCAGCAGGAAAAAGCAGAAACTGTCGTCAGCCTTGCTCTTTCCTAAAGCCATCGCTGCCCTCACAGTACTGTTGAAATGACCAGTGATAAACTTACCGGGCTTCTTCTTGGCCGCCTCCTGCACTTGGATCCTCTCCAGCTCAGCGAGGCACGGCGGCTCTGTGAGAATCAAACAAGAAGAGCGATGACAGACGATACCTAAAACTGCTGTCCCCAAACTCAATCAATGCTCTTCATAATTACATAATTGTCTTTGCCCATATTGATTTGTGTAAGAAGTCTTGTATTTCATTCCCTTTGAGCCTGATTGATCGTGGAGAGCTTTGGTGAAAGAACATATGGATGTAGCCTGAGAATGAGCTGAAGCTCTAGAATAGATAGAAATAGAAACTCTGTATTGACCCCCCCCCCCAAGGCAATAAACCTTCTCCAGTATTTGTAGATTTTCACAGCATTTCTATTGTGTTTGCGCAAGACGCATTCACAAAGCACAATCAATAATTGTTAAAATAACAGTTTGTAATCATTTCTCGACATTCTCGTCTGACGTCCTGTTCCAAATCATTATCATGAAACCATTACCACTAACTGGTTTATAAATACCACCAGCTTGTAATGAAACATGGATGAGGGAGCTGGTGTAATCTATGGCACGCAGGTTAAATGCCTGATCAATGGAGCAATCGACATGCAAATGATGTTAGTGCCAGAAATATCCTGTATTTGTTGAGTAAAGGTCAAATGGTGCAAATGTTTCAAATGAGCAAAGCTGAAATAGCGCCGAGAGCGAAGGCAACATCCATGGAGACACCTGAACTAAACACAGAATGTCAAGAACATGGCTGTCAGAGTAAGCTTTTGTATATGATTATTCAAGCACACCAGTGGTTTTTAGATTCATATTATGATTTGAACTGACATTTCTCGGTTCATCTGCTTTCAAGCTTTTATTCCACCGAAAAAGAGTTTGAAAAGAAAAAGGTGGAGGTCTTAATACTTTATGAATGCTCTGTAGTTGCAACGATGTGACTGCATGTTACAACACGGAGGAAAACACCTCAACACCCACATGATCACATGCCACAGAAAGCAGGAGGGGGTTGATTGAAGTGAACAGTCTGCCAGATCTGAACAGAATGATGCTTTGTTATTGGACTTCTGTGATAATCACCAAATCCCATCGGGAACACCGTGTTCCAGAAACAGTTCATAAATGAACCAGAACAGCTGAGGCCAGAGATCAATGATGGATCTGTGACTGTTTGAGTTGGAACGAGAGCCGAGTTGTGACCAGAAAGTCATGGGCGCAACAAAGGAAACCGCAAGTGAACAGAAGTAGAGGAGGAAGCAAGCTGATGGAGGAGTGTTTTTAGCCCAAGGGAACCCTGAATCAGGTACGGTACGTCTGAAGGACTTTCTGAGTCAGATGACTCAGATGAAACGGGTCCAGATTGTTCTCAGCAGGAGAATGTGAGGACTGCTTATCATGTCTTGGAATATTGTCAGACCTGGTTAAGTGGTTATGGATAATAGAAAGGGTGGAGAATTCAACCATAGGTTTGTACAAACTTTCTTGCGAGGGAGTTTGAGCCAGCAGGCGATACGCTTAGAATAAAGATTAGAAGCATGGAGAAAAGGCTAGTCTAGCTCTCTCCCCCAAAATATACCAGCACCTCTAAAAGTCACAAAATAACATGTTTCTACTCGTTTAAGTGACATCATTACATAGCCTCTATTTCCCTGTGATGTAAGCTTGATATTATTTCACCCATTTAGAGATTCGACCCAACATAGACGCTGCTCTCTGGTCGAGATCCCTTCACTCACTTTCCCTCCAAAAGCAGAGGCACCACTCTGCTGTAGAGACCTTCCCATCCTTGTAGCTGTCACAGGAGTTGAAGAAGGGTCGGATGCAGACCTCGTACTTGTCCAGGTTAATAGCAGCCAGCTCAGCCTGGTCCAGATACAGGTCACTGTTGGTGTCCAGCCTTGAGAACATCCAGCCGATGGAGTCCTTGCAGCTGGCTACAAGGCTCTTGTCCAGCACTGTCAGCAAAAAAAAAATTGCTTTGCACTTTAGTTTCTTTCTGTTTAGAGACTACACTTCTTTGCGCAGACAATTGAGTTGTACGCTTGAGAATAAAAGCGCTTTGTGAGTTTCTAACCTGAAGCGGTGCCAGCTCTGAGCTTGCCAGAGTTATTCTGCTTCGCGTTTCCATGAAGGAGTTGGAACCAATCTCTCAGGCGGTCTCCCAAGTCTGCCAGGTCCTGGCCAGTGCAGCTCTCTGAGGGAGCCAAAAAAAGAAAAAGGGGAATCCCAGCATTCAAAATCTTGGCAGACAGTTGACAGCAATCTGACTCACCTTCCCAAAAAGACAAGCCTCCTATTGCTTTTGCTGATGTACAGTGTACAGAATCAAAGGTTTCACTCATGTGTAAAGCTGTTGTTCACAAGTATATCAGCTGCCACTCAAAGAAAACATTACAAATGAACTCTGAGGCCTGGAATTGCTATTATCCAATAGGAATCCACTTTCATTCTCAGGCTCAGCACTAGATGAAAAGCAGAAGTAACATTTCATCCTTTTGATCAATTGGCATTTTCACCAGCTTGGACAATCAATACTGTTTGGCTGCAATGATAGATAGTGCACACTCTAAATAATGAATCACTACAGGATTGAAAGAGCACTTTAACCACCTGGAGTTAAAGTGAGTAATCTCTGAAATCGGTGAGTATTGATCCTAAACGTGGAACACTGGATTGATTAGTCCGCTCATACTGACAGCATGCTGTGTGGCGCGTCATAGCTTTTTTTTTTTTTTTAAAGGGATGACAGCAGTGCAGAAAGGGAGGTGAGAATCCCAAAATTAAGACAGATAGAAGGTAAAGAAAAGGCCACTTGCCGCGTTTTGTGTCAGTATTTGAGAGGGTAACGGAGGCTGTGGCGCAGGGGCAGAAGCCAGCACACATGATGCTCAGCTCTTTGCCTGTGAGGCAGGCCTGCTGCTCCAACTTACACTACGAGGAGAAAGAGACAGTTAAAATATTTATGGAGGTGACCGCAGGAAAGAGCGATTGCTCATTCAGATGAGACACTGCACTTCGGGAAAAGGCAGCATGAATGAGCTGTCATTTTCCGCCAGCCTTCTCATGCAAGGTCAAAATTAAAAACTATACATGAATCAATAAAGAGTCCTGGCAGCGGCCGGTGTACAGTGATGCCGCTAAAAACGCCGCCAGTCATCAATCATACGGCCACGTTGAGCCGGCGCACTTGTCCTCCCGCGAGCAGTGATGAACTGTGCTGCCCTGCTGCGGCCACGTATATGTCAGCGCAGCAGGAAACATCTCTTGACTAGACTCCTCTCGTTCTTTAAAACGATGACATGGCCGCTTTCAATTATTTCTTTTCAGGGTTTTTATGGTTAGAATGGTTTTATGGTCCAGTAATAAAGCAAAAAAAAAAAAAAGGTAGAGTGCTTTTAGAGCGAGATGCTGCTGCAGAATATAATCTTTTACCTCAGAGGCGTAGTTGTGTCCATCAGAGCCACATACAGGTGAGGAGGCAGCAACAGGACAAGGCTTGCAGCTGTTTTCCTGAGCCTCCAGCTGCTCCGACTGTTTGACTCTGATCATTACAGGAAAAAGGAACAAGTTCAAATGTCAGTCCACCCCAAATTACAGAGGAAACATTTTTTTTTAGTTATATATTATATTTTATATTTTCCAAGATTTTTAGGATATCTGTTGGTGAGATGCCTACCCCTATACAACAGAGGGGAATGGGAGCACTGAAACATTACATTGAACAAGAACACTAGAGTCTCTACACAGACATGCTCGGAGCGCCGCACAGTGTTGCTAAATGCTAAGTCAGCATGCTGACATGCTGACAATGGCAATGCTAACACCATGCCAACATTTGCTAATTAGCAACACAAAGTAAAGCTCAGGCTGATGGGTATGTCATAGGTGTTGCAGGTATTTCCTCATCGATTAAGTAAAGGTTGAACCTGATGATGGCTTAGGATCACCAAAATGATTACAATCAATTGTGAAGAAGACGTGGATGACTTTCATGGCAATCCATCCAATAGGTGTGAAGACATTTCACTAACTGTCGCTAGAGAAAAAGTAAGGGGATCATCAAAGTGAATAGGATTCATCCTCTGGGGACCATAACGCTTGTGCAAAACATCATGGTAATCAAACCAACATTGCCTCTCCCACATCAATGTGGCTAAAAGCTCAAAAGTATCTCTTTCCAGAAATATTGATCCGGCTAAACACTGTCAACAATTTTCATTGTGACTATTTCTTTCGTAGAGTATTTTCCGAGTAAACAGTTGACAGAGAGGTCTGCAGATTTCCCAGAGCATCAGATAATGTCTGTCTTCCACAGGGTTCAGATGAAGTCACTGCCTAGCTCAGAAACACTTATGTCTCATTTCTTTAGAAAACACTGTGGAACTGAACATACTTCTGGTTGTTCGTTTGAGAGGGATGCAATTTTCTGACGACAAAATCAATTTAACGGGACACTATTTGGAGAAGACATGTTGCTGTTGATTAAGTAAATGTTCATTTTACTTTCACTGTGGTGGGATGGCAACAGAAACCAGAGAGACCGATAACTCTGATCTCGGGTAAATAAAAACTGATTTGTCTGCATTTGCTTGTTAATGTTTGAAAGCTCTTGTTTTGTAAAAATCCCATTTGCTTCTTCTCGTCTGATTGACTTCATGTTCCGTGAGCGCAGCGCTTTGCGGTACGGCTTCTGAAGCTGCTGCTTAATGATGCCGGGATGGTTTAGTGTGGTTCGTGCTTATTACCCATTATTCGGCGCAGTCTCTCTCATCTCTGGAGTGACTCTGTAAGTGAAGCGCTTTATTGAAAAAGATAAACGCCTGTTGCAGCAGATAGACATTGAAGGCAGTAATAATTCACTTCATTAATTCTTTTCAGACTGCAACTCTGCTCATTTGTTTTCCAGTCAAAGTGGAATAAATGGGTGAAGGACTAGATAAGTGATTTTTCGTGCGCTTTACACGGAAAAAATAAAGGATCGTTGTGAAGGAAGAGCATTACGTTGTGTTAAATGACCACAGTGGCAAGTATTTTGTATTTACTTTAGCTGTCATGGTTTCAACCCTACCTACCTCCTCGAAAGCGCCCCTCTTATCAACATGGGAAGTTCAGTTCAGGGTTATTTCTGGGACTTGGGCACACAGTGTACTCCACACTCGAGTGGTTTGAGACGTAAGAACACTGTTGCTTAGTGACAGACAATAAGATTGACGTTACCTGAGACCTTTCATTTTCTTGTGTGTGTGTTCTTTGCACGTCATTGTCATGCTATGATAGACTTGACAACTAAATAAATTAGCCAACTTATGAACGCATGAAGCGAGACTCAATGCAGAGATACATTTGGCACAAAGAAAAACACAATATACTGTCGCTGATTCATGCTGTATGTGGTGCACAAACATGAGAATGTTGAGGATAATCACATCCATGGAGCTGAGGGGACTTTTTCCACTTTCATCTGATTTGATGACCTGTTCATTTTAGTCTTAAATAAATGAATTCAGAAACTGATGATCCGTGTCGTTTTAAAGTGATTCAACTGAGTAATAGTGGCTTGATCTTAATTAAAACTGAGCCATGGGAGTTCATTGTACATCATGCATTAGATTAGATCATGATGAGTCATGGATTAAGCATTAATCATTCATAAAGTATGTACCCTTGACATTCGGTGTTATCCATCAAGCTAGCATCTCTTTCCTGTGTCGCAGCATGACCTATGATGTCAAGTCATCCATGAGGATAAATAATGGCCATGAAGATTTGAATCTTATAAGCAACTAAGTTTGAAGTTGAATCACCAGAAGAATAAATGAGGACATAAAATACCACGATACGTATAGCACAGCCATATATTATTTTGAAAACCATCTATCCGAATGAATGTGATATCCCTCCCTCTGGCTTTAGGACTCAACCTACCTTTGCTCCAGTTTCTTGCGATTGACACACATGGCCCTCTGGTAGCCCTGAGCGATGCACACCTTATGGCGGCTGCACTTCACATTCTGGCACGGGTCCTTGGTGGTGTCCACGGCTGCGAGCACAAACAACAACATCACTGCAAATCACCAGAGGTGTCAATCACAGCTGAGGTGTTTTTGCTTTAATCCTCTATTTTTGTCACCTCCTGGAGAAAAAAATTCAGAGCTTCCGGCTGTTGTTTTATTCGTCTTGACGAGGAGCATGTGTTCAACAGATTGAAAGCAGCCATTTTAAGTGCTGCATATTCAAATCGTTTATGTATTTACACCTTTTAACATGATCTTGCGTCCTCTCTTTTCAACACGGGCGTATGCAATACAAATCACGAAATGTGAAAAATATTCTAGCGGTGTGCACAAATGAGTCCATTGATTTTATAGTCAGCACCGCTGAAAAACATGGACGCCTAGCTGTCATTAGCAGGGCAGCCTGTCATCAACAGCGCTGCCTGCAGTCTCCAACGACTCCGTCTGATTGCCAGAGAGCCTGACAGCACTGATTGAGCATCTCTTTCTCTCGACTTGTCACATCTCACTTCCCCCATGTCAACTTATCGCTGTCTCTCCGCATCTTGCCTCTTCTCTCTCTCCCTCTCTCTCCCCCTCTCCCTCTCTCTCTCCCTCTCTCACACAAACACTCCATCTTTGTCTCCCACGTTCCCTTTCTTTCTATCCTCTTCCCTCCCTCCCCAGCTCTCTCCTCTCTCTCTCTCTCTCCCCCTCTCTCTCTCTCTCTCTCCCTCTCCCCCTCTCCCCCTCTGCCTCTCTCTCTCTCTCACACAAACACTCCATCTTTGTCTCCCATGTTCCCTTTCTTTCTATCCTCTTCCCTCCCTCCCCAGCTCTCTCCTCTCTCTCTCTCTCTCTCTCTCCCCCTCTCCCTCTCTCTCTCTCCCCCTCTCCCTCTCTCTCTCTCTCTCCCTCTCTCTCTCTCCCTCTCTCCCTCTCTCCCTCTCTCTCTCTCTCACACAAACACTCCATCTTTGTCTCCCACGTTCCCTTTCTTTCTATCCTCTTCCCTCCCTCCCCAGCTCTCTCTCCCTCTCTCTCTCTCTCTCTCTCTCTCTCTCTCTCTCCCTCTCTCTCTCTCTCTGTCTGTGGAGAGTTGAACTCTTCAATGCCAACCTCTCCTTCACCGATAGACTGAGATGGAAATAGCAGCGTGCCCTCCACCTTCCTCAGCCTCCTGGTCAATGCCGTCCCAAACTGTACGTCACACCATCACGGGCCATTTTCTGCCTTCCAGGGGAGGCCTCGGAAAACACACAGGCTCGATATGAATTTAAGAGTGAGTGGCGAGAGGAATTCAAAGCTGTGAAATCCTGAGTCAGCTTTGAGCAGCTGCTTTGCAGTCAACACGGCCAACAGACGAGGTGGCTGCCAGCCAGATTCCTGCAAATCCTAAGACTAGGTGGTACTTTCATGCTACAGCAGGGAGGTACACGGGAACAGTGGATGACATGAGAACTCTGAGGGGATCCAAAAATACCGCTAGGAAGCAGTGTGCCTGTGGTGTTTTTGTTCTATAAAAGCAGGTATGACAGTGAGCTGGTGACTGGAGTTCATAAAGAGCAGCACCACTTCCGAGCTTCCTAGCTTGTGATCCCCCGAGACGTTGTTCCACAATGCATTTTCTATTATGGAGGTGTTGGTTCCCAATGTAACTCTCTCACAGGTTTTTTTAAACAAATAGCTTAAAGTCTCAGAGAAGTCCGACCAAATGTCTTAATCTGAGCTCAGAAACGTCTTAACATTTCAACAGACGGCTGTCTGTGTAGACAGCGACACATTTCACCATAGAAGGGCAGAGCAAGGCAACTATAGTGGTCTGTGGAGATATTGGACACTAAAACCTGAGCAAACATATCTGTGAGATCAAGAACATACATGTGAAGACACAACACAAAACAATTATAACCATAAAGTGCTGCGCTACATCTCTGCTGCACAGGGTTGGAAAAAGCACGTTGTGACTTTTAGTTGTCAGGATAAACAGGGTTATTAGACTGGGTGCAGTTACTCTTAAACATTTCAAGATGTTTTAATATTTCCCCAATTTTCTGTAATAAGCAAATGAGAAAATTAGCATATCCATCACATGATTATTTATCAGTATTTGTATACAAAAATAGGCGAGCAGCTCCCAAAAGATGAGGAATTGGCATCAGTGAGATAACACTGGTATTGTTTTTTTGCAGACTATCAAATTGAATCACAAATCTGTTGATATAAATTCCACTTCTCAGACGGGAAGAATTTCCTAAATATAAAAGACTCCGCAGCTCAAAGACAGAATGAAACCTAAAAGTCGTTGCACATAAAATATTTTTCTGTGATAAAAACCTCCCAAGAATCAACCCACACTGTCACCATACATCTCATTTTGTCTATTTCTTTAAAACAAAGAGACCAAAGACATCTCATATTGTCACATCTCACATCAAATCACATCCCTCAGAGTTTCCTCAAGCTTTCTTCTGGCTCATCTTACAGAGACTGTCACAGTGGATTTTGTTGGTGGTTTCTATCAAAGTACAAGGTTTAACATTCCCTTTTGTTAATAACGGATTCAGTCAGGGACCGTAAACTTTTTATGGGGGCAGGGAGCCAAACTGAGTGGTATTTTTTTAGTGGTGTAATATACCCAAACTATAACCACTTTCTTCTCTGCCGTTTTACAGTGACTGTGCCTGCCGTCCACCAGCACAGAAACCACAGAGAGAGTGAGCCGTGCACTGCACAGTCTGAATATATGAGGACGAATAAAATAAAACTAGAAAAGCACTCAGGAGGGCACACACCGGTACAAAGTCTCTACAATCCTCTTAATGCGTTAGTTTGAGAATATAAAATGTGGATCTGAATCTGGATACAATATACTCATTCAGCGAGACAAAACACTGTCCAGAAATACCACGGCTTTGCATAAGTATGAAGATAACTGTAGATATAACAAACAAGCTCATTGGCTAATGGCAGCCCAAAGACAAACAAACGACTTTTTTCTCAGTCTATATTTCGTAGAAAATTGCTTCTACCCCTCATAACTCAGGAGTTTTTGAAATACTGAGAACTTCATAAACAGCCATGTGTTAGGGTTGGTGGATGTGAATCTCCAGCCCAAATAGTTACTTTAATAAAAACCTTATAATTACTTTACTGTATGTTCCCATGGAAACACAGCTTGGTGTTTTCAGTATAGCTTCAGCTGGTGATGTGCACCTTCTCTCATTGCTTAAGACCAAACACATCCCTCACACAGTATTCTTATACGACTCCTACATACTGAAGATGAAATCCAAGCCCAAGATTCAATTTGCATCAACAGCCATTATGGGTTTTGAATACGCCTGTAATCATGTCGACAAAAGCGATGAAACTGCTATGAGTTTCCAATCTCTGGGAGATTATTATTGTTATTACGCTGCCATCAAAAACATAATACAGGACTGCTCTCTCATCCACGATCAGCTTTCCTCCCCGTTGTCTGTGAGTTCTCTACTGAACATTGCAGTTGGACAGGATCCTCCATCAAAGGCCTTCATCAAATTGTTTTACATTCACATTGTCAGAGTGTGCATTTAATAAAGTACTTTCGTGGTTCTGGCCCAAAAAAAGAAAAGAAGATCCGCAAAGGACCCGCCAAGAAATAGTAGCACCCATCTGAAACCGAAAAGATGAAGCGCTGATGAATATTAAAAGCATGAGAGACAGGCTTTAAGAAAATTAGTTTCAACTGGATTTGCAATTACTGTCAACGCAGAAGACGCTTTTATACCCTTCGAGTTAATTGGTGGTCGCTGTGTTAAAACACCCTGCAGCTTTTATTCAACTCCAATGGAGCTATGAAATTATTTACTCATAATTACCTCTTAATTACACATTATGTCTGAATAATTTCCCAAAGTTGTACAAATGGAAGCATAATCACAGTCAGAGTACATTTTTTTTTCAGTCTCGGCATTAGAGAAGTTTGATTTATCGGCTAAAACAAACAATGTCACGGTCAAATAGCAGGCACCTTATTTGTTTTTGTAATGGCCCTCAAAGACTCTGCAGAGCCGACGTCTCAATCGGCTCACATTACAAAAGAACCAGAGGAGTCTGAAGTCTCCCATTAGGCCTCTTGTTCTATCCGGGGCTTGCAGGTACACCTTGTCAGAGGTTCTGCTGTCCTCTTAATTTAGCAATAAAGAGGACCCTGATCAATTAACTGTGCGGAATTAGTTCCAGTGGGAGTTGGGACGAGGATGAAATCAATGGTATTCAAATGAACACCTCCCACACCACAGCAAGCGAGGCGTTTTCTTGAGACGACATTAGTTATTCTCCCTGTTGTAAGAACAGATGCTGGGATAACGCCCGGAGCTGCCGCTTCTCACACCTTTCCCCTTTGAGGCAAATCTTCAAGACGATTCGATGTCTTTTATTAAGTGAGGCAGTATGGGTGTGGCGCTACAGCCGACCTCCCGCACTCACCTCGCAGCAGGAACACACTGCTAACACCCACCGGCCTGCTTGATTGGCTAACACATGTATGAATGGTATCTGTATAATCTGAGCTGTGAAATGATTCATACTCCATTACCTCCACCACAGAAGAGTTAGCATTTGACCAGCTCAAGCCGCTGTTAAGTTGAACAGCTGCATGTTAACTTCAGCACACTGTCCTCTTGAAAGGCACACTGTAGAATGTTTTAAACGGTAAGCTCAATACTAGGATTTATTTCCCCCAAATTTGGAAGAGCAATTAAGAAATGCCATCATTTCTGTATTGCGCGCTGCACTATTTCATATGGCAGACGTACAAAGGTAGACATGCACTTAGCATTGATTACAGTATGCTGGTAGAATCTGAAATACGGCAGGGATTCCTTTTCTTCGCAGTAGAACTGGCCGTTTAAGTGAAGCCATTTAAATATTAAATATATCTCTGCATGTAGTACAGCATACACTCAGGCTCTCAGTGGAAAACCCATTAAACCACACAGTCGTCTTCATATGTCCACAGAAAATCTTTTCTAATCAGAGAAAATCAGACTTACTTTCATCGGAGCCCGTGTTCTCCTCCATGTTTTTGATGTAGTCATCCTGGAAAGAAAATGTATTTGCATTAATGGATTAAATATTTGATTTTAGGAAATATGCTTTCTTAATGAGAATTCAGAAACCTTAAATAATGAAGAAAGATTCCAGAAACTTTGCTCAGCGCGATGAACGACGATGATTGTAGCAATTCAAATGCATTCAGCTGCTATGTTGAATAGATGGGTTTTAAAAAGGACATTTTCACAACACAAAAATCTTCAGGAGTTTTTTCTCAGTCCGAGGTTAAATTCAGTTAATTTCTGTGAACATTTTTACTCACCACATATTCTGTTGTCTTTATTTCGATCTTTGAGTTAAAGCAAATAATAAGAAACAGAAGTGTAACCAGGGGCTTACAACCCAGAGACATAACGACTCGAAAAAGAGATTAAATCTCCCACTCAGGCATGTCATTCATCGCCATCAAGGTTTTGCCCTTTTGCTGATGACATTCAATTATTCTTTCCAACATATATATTAAATTACTTTAAGTGGTGAATGGATAAAAGTTTGCCAGAATAATAGCATACGTAACTACGTACTTTGAGTTATTTCTATCCGTTTATGATTTATGTTGCAGTTCTACCATTTCCTTTAATGCTGCCGTGTCCTTTCTGTCTTTTATCTGCTCTGGTTTTTCTGCTGCTTTATTTTGCAAGTTTTATAGTCATGTACTGTCACTGTCAAATGTTCAGAGATTTAAAACTTTTTACATAAACTCAAAAAGGTAACAGTTTGATCTTTTGGAATATTCGCTTATTCACTATCGAGAGTTAGATGAGAACATTGCTATGATCTGTATGCTAAATGTGTAGCTGGAACCAGCAGATGATGAATTTATCTTAGCACAAAGACTGAAAACAGGGGGAAACAGCTAGCCTAGCTCCGTACAAAAATACTTTTTACACTTTGGTTATGGAACAGATTAGAATGACAGATTAAAGAAATATACGGTGTAAATTAGTGAGATTTAGATGTGCAGATATGGATTTTGTTACCTTTGTACAGAGCCAGGCTAGCTGTTTCCAGTTGTTATGCTAAGCTAAGTTATGCTAAGCTAAGTTAAGCTGAGCAGCTTCCTAGTTATCATACAAGCATGAGTGGTATTGATCTTCTCATCTAATTCTCAGCAAGAAAATGAGTAAGAATATTTCCCAAAATGGTAGGCGGCTTCTTTAAGTGTTGTATTAGAGTTATTGTGGAAGTCGTTGTAGCTGTCTGACATTAAGTAAACTGCAAAAAGACTTAGAGCATCTTATAAAAAAGACCTGGACTATCTGAGCCCCTGCACTGTTGCAGAGGGAATATTCAAAAACTAACTCTGGTTTTTAGATTGTGTCCCTGGCGAGGTTGCGCTGGAACAATGATAACATTCAGTGTCCCCCTGCTGCCCATTTTGCTCTGTGTCAGGACAGAGAGGATCAACTATAAAGCGGTTACTACACGAGGCCCAGAGAGGCCGCTGAGGATCAGGTCTGTTCAGTTTAGCTCAGTCTTAGTCTGCTCAGGGGACACAGGGACCAAACTCTCAAGTCAAGCTGAACAAGTATAGCCGACGGCATTTTAAATACTGTGCACAGGGTGAGTAGTTAAAGGTTTTGTGCTTTAACTGAAGTGAATTGATATCTGCAAGTCTAAAAAGAACACATTTTCATTCATGAACCAGACCATATATTCTTTTAATATCAATATACTTCTTACTTTCTAGGAAGCAGTAGTTTACATTTGGCTCTTGATGTAATTCATGTTTTACATGTTATTGTCTCCAATATCCTTTGTCTTCGTGTCGTTGTATTGTGTATTTTTTCGCGCTTTAGCCAAGTTGAGCTCTTTACAAAAGGCAGGTGACACCTACAGTACAGCCAAAAAGAGTCGTCAAAACAGACACAGACAATGTCACTGTACAAATGGACAAAAGAGACACTCACCTCGACTTCCTGTGGCAATGACAAGCAGCAGCGGGGGAGAAAGAAAGAGAGTCATTGTTAGCAGAAAAGAAAACACTTAAAAAGTTCTCATTTTGCTTCCATTCAGCATGCAAACAGTGGGTTGGTTTATTAGTTATGGCAGCAGTTAAAACTGTCAGCCCTTAATGCACGCTGATTGCAAATACATGCCTTAGTCTCGCTCCTCACGGGGGACAACGTAAGACATTCACAGAGGATTATGGGAGACTATTAAGCGAGGATGATCCGCTGCCACTTCTATGAGCTGGCAGGGGTCCCGATCTCTAAGGGCTCATTCTGTGGCTGTGTTTACAAGCAACTGCCGAACGCCAGCCTCCTGCCAGCTCAGAAGTCGTGGATAAGCCACGACATACCGCGCTCGCCATGGGAAAAATACAGGCAAACTGTTGGGAATCTTCAAAGTCAACAGGCAGATGTGATTTAGATGTTTTCTTTTTATGGTTGCAGCAGACACATAAAGCACATTTACTAAGCGTACCATTGGCAACAGGGACAGATATAGCTCCTGTAAAGTATAACCTTGAGTTAACAGGGGAGTGACTGCTTTCCTTTCATTCCATTTCACCGTCTTGGCTTCCGTCCAAGGGCATTACACACCACCGCAGCCTGTGTGTTTCATCATTCAATGCTCCGGTGTGTTTTGAGAGAAATATAGCACTGTATGGTTTATTTTAGCAACTCAACCCAGTAAATAAACCTAATTCTTACACACACACCCCCCCCCCCCCCCACACACACACACACACAGCCATACCTGTCTACTTAATATATCACTATGAACAATTTACTGGCCACACAAGGACAAGCCAAAAAGCCTGCGGAAGGCTTTAAAAGGCTAAAGTAGGAATTCATCACCGAGCTGCAGCAGGACTCTAGATTTCACCTCAGAGACGGTTTCTTGGAGGTAAGTATTCTCCCTGGAGCAGTGACAAGGTCCAGGTGCAACAAAACGAGAGGCGATATCACTGTTTTATCTTTAACAATCAGCTGGATTTCAGTGATATGAGAAAAAGAATTTTTTTTAATTTAAATATGTCACATGTAATGTAAACTCCTCCACTGCTGAACATATCTGCTTATTTGCAAGGCATTTAAAAGGTTATAGCTGTAAGACTGAACTTTCACGGTAACAAAGCAGTATAAAGAATCAGAATCAGGTTCATTGGCAAGTTTTTGCTTTTGTGTATTTGTGCACAACAAGAATATAAGAGAAAATGTAATTAAAAATAAAGCAAGTATTGCAAAAATATAGAAACGTAAATATAGAAGAAAAATAAGATGATGAAAAAATACTGTAACAAATGTACACAATATATCTGAATTAAAATGAAATAGCTGTGCAGTTTGTGCAAAACAAAGAGAGACAATATAATTGCTAAGTCCTTAAATCAGCCACAGAATCAACTTCTACAAATACTGGAAAAAAAAAATGTATCGCAGAATACCACAAAACGACCGCCCTCATCATCAAAGATACGACTGTAATATGTCGTGTGTCAGATGTAACGATTTCTTGATTAATTATTCGCACGGCCTCTGCAATTATACCCAGCTCACGGTGCTGCAGGGGCCGGTGGGAGTCCTACAGCGCGTCCTAAAGGCTCGAGTGCTTATCTTCTCCTAGCAGCAGTGTGACAGCAAGGACACCAGGCTGAGGCTGCATTTAGTCCTTCACCAAGGTTGAGAGGGGGGGGGGGGGATCAGGGAGTAAGGGGGTATGATATTCATGGTGGAGGTCCCCTGAGTTATGTGAATCATATCACACACGCCACCTCTTCTGCCATTCGTCAACAAGGCTGTATCGCAGCCGGTGTAAAACAGAAGCGAGAGGCTAATGGAGCTTGACTATCCAGATGCTGCGACTGCTCCTCCTGGACCACGCACTGGTATTAGGCTGACAGCGCTTTGGCCGCAAGCCTGATCGCGCTCCTCCAAGTTAACATCCATCTCACCAGGACCGAGCCCCGTTTGCTGGTGACATAAATACCACAGATGACCCTGAACCAGCCCCAACGTCACCCACTGCAAAAAACACCCGCGCACACCCACCCATCCCCGAGCACGGACGCCAAAATGTTCATACACGTCGCAGCTCTGCATGACAGCCGGAGGGGGAAGTCTTAAACCGTTAAACTGCATGTCTGTGTCGTGTTGTGGAAAGAAATTGCTCTGCTGTTGAGAGTGTGTGAACCTTTGGAGTAATGCTCCAATGCTATACTCAGTATTGGTCTGATAATAGCAGAAACACTGGATCGGATACAAAAAAACAACATAAAAAACAAAACGTTAGGGATGCCAAGGTGGCCTAGACAGCCATGAAAGTCCAGAAGACAATTCTGCAAAATCCTGGATTCTTTTGGACCAAATCAAGTCATTAGAGGGTTTAGAAATCCAAGTTCAAAGTTGTATTTCCAGTCTTTCAATGCCATGATAATTTATCATGAATTGGTCGGAGCATTGTACTAAAACGATTTGCTTGATGGTCTTTTGTTTTCACAGGTTCATCACACCTCTCTAATGTCTTGTTTAACAGGGCAGACGGCGTAAAAATAAGTTATAGCTCAAAATGAGTAGAATAGACAAATGAAAACATGTTAAAGTTACTGTAGGGAAGTGTTAACTGGTTTTGAAATAGTCTCAAGTTGATACTGATGCCTCATGTGACCCACATAAGTAAACAAGACGATCAGTGAGAAGATATAGCCCCGATTTACTCCGGCTATGTGTGTCCCACTTCCAGCCAAAATGGTTTTGAAATTCGTTAAATTTAGTTGTTGCCCATGCAGCTTGCGAGATGTATGATTTTCCATCACGTGAGCAAAGTCAACAATAATTACAATGTGATTTAAAAAAACAATTGTTGAGCCGTCTGTAATGTTTACATGTGTTTATCCACAGCTTAAATCTTGGAGGTCAAGTGCAAATGACAGACGCCCCCCCCCCCCCCCCGCATCCTTGAAGTCTCTGAAACGTGGAATGATGAGGGAGTATCCATCTCCGAAGACACAACACAAAAACAAGCATGCAAGTCGGAGAGTGGGCTCTGAGTGTCGGCGCTGAGAGCCGCCAGAGCACGAGCTCTCTTCAGCTCGGTGGAGAAACGCTCACCGAGTGAAAGGAATGCCACAGTGAGAATCTGCATCTCCTCTCCCCTGCTGCAATGATCCGTCACGTGCATGCACACCGCTCGCTCCGTCACTGCGGCTCATCTGTCCCCGCAATGTGACAGGATCTGTCCGGTCCGGGTTTCTGGAGGACGCCGACGCACACAGACCTAATTCTAACCTCGCACACCTCTTGCTGCTTTAGAGAAAGTGCTGGAAATGGAGGAAACATTTGAAATCAAACCAAGGTGGATGTCAAAGACTTCTTCAAACGACAGGATATTTCATACTTGTATCACAATACCTCCACACACACACACACACGTATATTATATGTCAGATAATCTCCTCTACAGCTGATATGATAAGCTCCTCTCTGATCACAGAACAGATCATATTTCCTGATCTCATTTAGAGTGATCACATTGTTTGTGGATTGATTGTTATCTATGACTCTGTATCCAAACAGCCTCTTCCAAAAAAACAGGGTGTCCTGCCTTATAGGATTCCTGAGTTAGACGAGAAGATCAATACCACTTGCCATGTCTGTACAATACATATAAAAGATATAGACATATAGCAGCAGGTTAGCTTAGCTTAGCACAAAAACAGGAATCAGGGGGAAATAACGTATACATAAACTATATTGAAGCAATACAAACACATTTACATGACATGAAGTGCACATACCAACTCGATGTGATCTAAAAAGCATGTCTGCCACCAGCCAGACTGCATCTATAACTACATTTATTTTGATGCTGATTTGGATCCAGATTTGTAAAAAAAAAAAAAAGTACCAGCAGCAAACAGAGTGTTGGGTCTTTAAATCCCCAGATTGCTTTAGTTCAGAAGCTCTGCGTAACAGATGAAGTGCCTCTCCCTCAGGGCAATAACTGCATGCTTCATCCTTCACAATATCCCATGTTGATATTCTAAGGACACTATTTGCAGTGAAGACGTCACTTAAGCAGCAGAGATTAAATGATGATCTGGACCAGTTGTCATTTATCTGGCTTCATGAAGTCATTTGCTCCGGCAGCGACTGGATGAACACGGGCTGATGGATTGGACTGGTGATCCGGGTCATAGTCGGTAATGAACGGAGACCCTGCGAGAGGCTCAGCTGATCGCTCCGCTCTGGTCCTGGGCCACGTCATCCTCAGATCACTGAAGGGTGTCTGCCTCTCTCTGACTGACAGGACCCCCCGGCCAGCCATTTGCCCAGTGATGTGCTTTGCCTGATTAATGTAGCCGAATTAGTCACGTCTCCCTGCCGACCATAAATCGTTGCTAAAGGGCACAGAGGCGGAGGCTGTGGTGAATCTACATCCCGCCCTCCGTGTCTCTGTAGTTACCAGGGAGCAGCGGGAGTGCATCTCGCCTTTGCCATGTCATTATGGCGCCCCGATTCAGCTCGCCGGGGCCTGAGATGCGGAGGTAATGTCTCGTTCTGTTTTGTACCCCGTCGTCTTTGAAAAAAACGGTGGAGAAATGGGAGAGACACTAATGGCGCAGACCCACCACAGATTGAACCACTTAGAAATGCATTAGAGTGTTTCCAAAAATGATGCTGTGTCTTCTTCGGCCTGAACCCACTGGCAAAACATTTTCACTTGAAACAGCAGAAACAGCTGGTGGGACATATTTTCACATCTCCTTTGATTCCACACACCAACTCGAGCTTCCTACATCTGTAGCTCCTCAGTTTGCTCTTATTGAACCGTGACAGGTCGGAGATGTTCGACACCGTGTTGACTCTGACAGTCACTGACGTGATCAATGATCGTATTACAGGCTGTTCAGGGTGATTACATGCATGCGTATATGACAAAATAAGAAACCCAAAATCAGAAACCCACAGAGGAAACTGTGGGTGTCTCGATCGCAGCAAAACACTGGAGCATTACGGGATTAAGTCGCAGCCCAGCAACACAGAGCTGGATCAAATTGATCATCTGAGCGAGAGTGCTCGGGGGGCCTGCAGGCAAAGGACACATGTTGTTGCACAAGGTAAGACGCCTGCCTGCAATGCAGTACAGTCCGGAGCCCATTCTGCAGCCGTCTCTGCACACCGAAGGGCACGTCTCTCTGCCCGAGCCACGAAGTAGCGTGCATCCATCTGAAACGTTTGCACCGCGCTGAAATGCGGAAATAATCAGGCAGACTGGGGAGTTTGGCTCTTGGCTAAGAACGCAGATGATCTAAATAACTGGCAATGACAACATAAGAGTCTCTTTGCAATATGAAACAAGAGTCGGAAAACATAAAAGAAGGCTTTTCTTCTGAGCTGCCGCCTTCGGCTAATAAGACCACGTTTCAGGAAGTTGCATCACAGAAATGAACCTTTTCCAATCGCAGGAGCCCCGTTAGCTTGCGGTCTCCAAATCGCTGATGAAGTGACACATCAAACAGTGGCCCGGGCTGGCTTTGCTGCAGCAGCCTCCGTAGTTGAATCGAGGCATTGCATGCTCCGAGAGGTGCAGTAATTGGAGAGGAGGAGGACGGCGCGCGGATGCAGAAAAACCCCTACTGCTGAGCCAAGCAGAACCCTGGAACGGCTGAGTCTCTGCAGCATCTTATCGCTCCCCCAACCCCTCCGTTTGCAAAACAAAGAAGCAGAAAGAGAGGAGGCAAGCCTTCAGGTTGAGCTCCACAGAGATGCCCCAGGGAGCTCTCAGCTTATGCTGAGCCATGCTGTTTGTGCATACAATATTAGCAGGAAAAACCCATAATAAGACTAATTGAAGCATGTGGGTCCACAGAAACAAAAATACCTGATTCCAGTGTGTTTTTTTTTACTTTATAGTAGCTGGACTCAACAGTATTGATCTGCAAACACAAAAAGTTAGCAGCGTACATGAATAAATGAATGACCTAAATCAATATTGAATGTAGTGGAGGCTAAGAAAATAAATTCCACTCCAGACTCTTAACTAACTGCCTTTGTTTCCCTGGAGAGAAGAAAAAAGCCTTGCCGGTTTTACTACTTAAAATACAAGCTAGCTTCATGAATTTGTTATTACAGAGTTGTAATTGATTTGGAATACATCAGGTATCAAACTGATATGTTGAGAGCAGATTCAAATCTAAATCTTTTCATGAATCTTAATTTAACCTGCGGTGAACTGTAAAAACGGCAAGAAAGAAAAGTCTAAAATGACAGCGATTTCCCACTTTGTTTTACTAAGTATTACTGTTATTGTATATGCTTGTTTTATGAATGCTACGTTATGGCTATAGTCAGACATTTTTTAATCTAATTGTGCATCTTCACTTGTCTTGAGAAAAACAAAAAGGCACAGATTGTACCCAAATGGCAAAATTTGAAGATTCTGCCTACAAGTCTCTAAAACCTCTGCTACTTCGCTGTGCTTCATTTTAATGAGCATTGGTCTTTGCACAGGTAAGGTTCAGATGTTGTGATACAGTTTGCAATAGGTGCATCATTCTGAAGGGATATTCACTCTAAAAGTGTGCAATTTTGATTTGAATTTTTTTTTAATCTGTTATGCTGTCTTCCATCTTCATTTACTGTGATCCAGTAACATATATATATATATATATATATATATATATATATATATATATATATATATATATATATATATATATATATATATATATATGCTGATGCTTACGCCTCTGCAGAAATCTCACAAGCGTTACCATTATAATGAAACCAAGATTATTATTCAAACAGACCTTGTAGCTGCTCTCTATCATTTGCAGTTTGGGGCAGAGCGCCACCGAAAGTAAATGAGTCTGTTCATAGCAAACTAACACGTTGTTGGTTTTTGCTCTTTTCTTGGTTTTTGGATGACATTGAGAAAACTACAACATAACACCTTTTCTATAAACTGGACTGAACTTTAACAGCCAAAAGCCTGTGTAAAGATGTATTTTTGTACCGAGCAGCTGTGTAATCATTTGAGCGTGCTGTAGTGCACTGTCAGCATGTGTGTTCAGCAAATCTCCAAAAATGATGATTACAATATCATTGTGCCGCCATCTATCTGCGCCTGCAATCACTGTTGTATTTGCTGTTTCCAAAGTTTCCACAGCCACGCCTGCTGTTTAAATGAATTCGACTCCAATAACAAGTCCATTCAACGCTGCAGAGCTCTTTTACAACTGTCAGACATGTGAGTTCAGAGACCGGCAGCATGGTTAAGAAAAGATAATGATGATAACCATCCCAGTTAAAATACCGCAGGGATCTGCATGAGACAGCTCACAGGGGTAGCTAAGTTAAATATGCTAGCTGGCTGATTACATTTAATTCCCCCTGTCTGCCATGGCAATGAGAACAAATTGGGTTGTTGTGGCTGCTGATAATACTAATCTCTCGGCGTGGCAGCGGGTTATTACAGTCAAACAGGGAGCCACATTGAGATGGCACGTTATTGCTTTAGGAAGGACTACATCACACATAAATGAGATTCTGTCGGGTTCTTTCAACTGAGAAAAAAAGGGACAATAGCGCTTTAGCTCTGTATATACGATTAGCTTGATTAAGGTCATTTCAATATGACTTTGTAGTGCATATCCATTACTCTGCCAACTCGGCAAATTAACAGTCTGCGTCTCTCTCTCTCTCTCTCCCACATACGCACACACAAACACAAACAACAAATGTATCCAACGCATGCCACACATACTAAAATACAGCTTGAACGCAGGAGGATCACAGTCCCTTCCAAGCATGTCCTTGACACCTCCCTCTTGGTCTGTCAGTTGATAACGCAACGAGGCTCGGCTCTTCCCTGCTCTTTCATATGCAGCTCTGGGACAGTCGAGCCGGAGACGAAACGAGCGTACGTCCCGTCCAACGTTCACATCAAACGTACAGAAGACAGTAGAAGAGGCTGATTCTCCCCAGGCAAGAGCGTGTCCTCATAGTGTGTGTCGCTGCCTGGCCTAATTGTACAGTACTCTGCTCACTGCTCTTTTAACAGTGAGTGATTTGTGGCCTAAAGCAAAGACTCGTTCAATGCCAGGTTGAACCTGAGCACCTTGCATTGTTACACCTATTGTTATGGCGGTGTTTGCTCAGACCATGTCTTTAGTGCAGCTAGGTTGCCATGATGGTGGCCCCCAAACACACATCTATCAAAAACATAAAAACACCCGAGGCAGACCTGAATATATATTGAAGACGGCACTTTTCTGCAGTCTAACATTTCCACCTGGTTAATAGCTACGTTTGCAAGTTTTTTTTCTTCAAGTTGAATAATTCCCACTTAAATAACATGGTGATTTCAGCTGGTGAAGCCTGTTCTAAAGTGTTTACTCAGAGAAGGGTGGACTAAGGTGTCTGCCTTGTGTCTGTGAGCAATAACAATAAAGGTCATTGCTGGTAAACAAGGGGTGTCATTGTCAAAGGGCAGATGAGTTTCCAGATTACAATAAATACAGATGGGTTTCTTATCATGATCAATCCATCATCAATCTATCACGATACTTCAGTCTGCTATGATGTATTATAAATAAAAGAAACCTGTAAAATACGTTTCTAAGTTGAGCCTCAGCCAGGTTTAGTACATCTAAATCTTATCAGTGATTGGAACTGTTTCTTCTAGCGCCACCATAAGGTTGAAATTTGTATTTTTGTGTCACGCATTTCACGCTCATGTCCTCCAGAGGCAAAATGTTGGTCATCCCTAAGCTGCACTTTGTGTTGAGTGCTAATATGCTCATGTTAACATGCTAACTAAGACGGTGAACATGGTCAACATTACACTTGCTAACCATCAGCATGTTAACATTGTCATTGTAAGCATGTTAGCATGCTTTTAGCATGTAGCTTAAGAGCACTGCTGTCTATGTACACTAGAGGTAAAGCATGGCTGTAGACTCGCGGTCTTGTTTTGGAGTTCTTCTACTTCTATGCAATAACAATCGTGTTATTGTCTAGATTTTTCATGTCTTGTGTGACATTTGTGTATTGATAGACCCCAGGCAGCCTATAACCACACTGACAGAAGCAAAAGGCGCTGCAGTAAACAATAAAAACCGAATGCCCTTATCAGTTTCCACTATCGACTCGTCGTCAGCAGTGATGTAGCTCTGTTTGCATGCTAAAAAGCTGGCTCGTTGATTGATTATTGGATGTGCCATCGTTACAGCCATGAATGAAGACAGACACAGCAGCAGAGTGGCGGCATTTATCGCTCTGCCTGCAGCAAGGCATGGAGGAGCTTCACCAGTGCAGACACAACTCTCAGGCAGACGCCACTATAAATAATGCATGAACAATAGAGCCAGAAGAGGAACCTTCCAACAGCTAATTATTCAGCCCGACATTTCAGCAACTCACAGAGAAGTTAACGGCTAAATATGATGGAATTCAGGCCGTCATTGCTACTGGAGTGCACGGTGCAGCCAGGCGCCCCGATTAAACACATTCATCTACATGTACTGTCCTGTCACAACAAGTTGATTCATCGTGCTCGGCCACGGAAAAAAACAAAAGGGATGTCGTTGTACCTGGACAGGCTGTGGAACATGCTTGTGAAAAAGCGTTCCTGCTGAGCTTCTCTCAGTGTTTCTTTGGCGTTTTTTTGCAGAGCATAAACATGCTTTACAAAGAGTAGAGCTTTTCCACAGGAACAACAACGCAAAACAGCCTCTCCACTCAACTAGCAAGCCAACAGGATCTCCTTTCTTCTCTGTTTCCACTGACATTCACCTCCAGCAAAAGACATGCATGGTAATGATGAGGGGACAAGAAATCGTCTCTTTCCACCACTTCTGCCATTTTGATCTCATTAGTGTGCAACGAGCAGATTTCCACAGATAGTGGACTTGATAGGGTGATCTTCAGAGGAAATACAGACAACTATTAGCTCATTTAACTGTTATGGTTTCTACCGTCTTCATTTTTTTATTTTTTTTATACTTAAATATTTTATTTGGGGTTTTTTTGTTGCAAAGAAAAACAAAAACAAATCCTAAAGAAGTAAGAAATAATACCAGCAATTCATGCACCTGGCAAAAGGCCAGGTGGAAATACATTTCAACAAATAGTTAAATTAAACAAAAACAAAATACATCAAAACAACCATGCAGCATGCCAACAACATTGTGCGTCACTCGTGTCAACCATAACTTCAGGATCAGATATCAAAATTGTGTATTGGAAGAGTTATATACACAGCAATATTTATGTTAAGATCTAGATTTGCACAGATGAAGTAGCATCCTGTTTGAAGAGAGTACCTGTCTTCTTAAAAGATAATGAGCTTCAGCAATGAACAGAGTAAAAAACAACCCTGTGTGAGGTTAAGGGAGGGCAAATCACCAGCCAAGTTCTTATTCTGACAAATATTTGGTCCATTTTGTCCATCTTGCTATGTATGCGTCTTTCCTTAATCTCAGTAGGAAAGTCAGTCTTTCCATGTCGTGAATTTCTTTCATGATTTCAATCCAATTTTCGACTGAAGGTGGGTCGCTTTGTAGCCACTTACGAGTAATAGCTTGTTTTGCTGCTGCCGTTAATATTTTCAGGAAGTATCTGTCATTTCCTGTTATTCCTTCTGGTAGATCACCCAAATAAAGTGACTTGCATGTGAATAAAATCTGCTGCCCAAGAATATGCTGCATAATTGTCCAAGCGTTTTGCCAGAATGTTTGTTTCTTGGAGCAGCACCAAAAGATACCGTCTTCATTTTCAACCCACACAATGCCACTTTTTACAATTTTAATTGGAAAGAGGCCTCATTATGATATTTTCTTTTTTACAACTACATACCGTCTTCTTGCTCTTTTCATATCCGTAATTACGCTGGCTGTTCGTGCTGAAGCATAAATCCTGTGGGAGGCTAATAAATGGCTGAGGTTGATGACAGGGGCACAAACACCCACAGCTGGTAGCGTGTCTTTGAGCTGAGGAAAGGAGCTCAGTGTCACTGAGGATACAACAGAATCGTGTTCAGAGTGAACCCTGCTCTTTCATTTCTCTAAGAGCCCTCACAGAGGAGCAGTGTTGATGTCGGACCTGTGACCGGGCCATCGCCATCATCTCAGTCACAGCAGGGATAAGTAGTGACTCTGATCCACAGCTGGATGAAGCATCAGGTTACATATTAGAGCTCAATTAGCTCTTTTAACCCGCTTGCTGTCCTTAATGCGTTGCCATATATAAAGTGCTTGTGTTATATGCCACCGGGACTTAAGTGTGCTGAAATGATGACTCAATAAACAGAGAATAGAGTTAAGAATTCCAATTGTCCACGATAGCTTACTAAACATGAGGAGGTGCTGCTTTTACATCATTGTAAATGTGTAACTTGCAACCTTAAGGCGTCATCTTCACTTTTAGGAACTTTCGATCACTATTATTTTACACGATATAACTGAAACAAGAGTCTTCAGCCATGCTAGCCGCTCTGTGAGGCTGCACTACGCACAGCAGTGCTTTGAGCGAAATGCTACGGTCAGCATGCTAACATGCTCACAAATATTTTGCCAACTATTTGATGGATTGCCATTGCCATGAAACTTGGTAAAGACATTTGTGTCCCGCAAGAACTTGACAATCTCTTAATTTTTCTTCTAGCGCCATCATCAGTTGAAAAAAATGAATTGAATACTTTGGTTTATGACTGAATACAAGCAAAACCAAGGACACTCCCATCAGCCTCAGTTGTACTTGGTGTGACGTGTTATTTTCTCTTTATTCTTGTGTTTCTTCATGAATATTGATGGTGTAGATTTCGGCACACGGAGCGGCTTTGGTACAAATTTAAGGAACCACTCATTGTAATCTAATTGAATTTGTTCAATTAAATGGTGAGTATACCAATAAGGCCAATGATGATGCACTCTGTGCTCATCTTAACAACCAGAGGAGCTGAGGAGCCATATACCTGAGAAAGATGTAGCAATTTTCCCTCATTACAAATGAAGCAAGTAGAGCAGGTGCAAACCTTAACCAGTCCTCTGTGGACGCCTTTAAGTCTGCACAGCTCCTTAATGAGTCCCCTCTTTGCATTGCACAGAGAGATGGGTGAAGCTGGCCGTGAATGAACGGCACAGTATTGTTCACCCGAGTCCCCGCTGTGCAGATGCACCCGAACGCACCAGAATGCAAAGTGGAACTTGTGTTGGGACAAAAATAAATAAATACATCAAGCAGTCAAAGAAGCGTTTCAGCTGATGAGCTGATTCAGGAAGACGCGATCAGCTAATTACAGCCGAGCTTAATTTGTGGACATTTGTAACTTGTTGGCCTGCTTTGAGAAGGTGAGTTCTGTGCAAACATGAGCGCGGGGGGAAGCTACACCTGGGGATCTGATGTGTTGATATTTGCAGTGAGCCATGATTACAGCTTCAACATTGACGCCTGTCATAATGGAGCGTGTATAACAGCCTATAACCTGCTGTGGATTATATCCCGACACCTCCTGCCTCTGCAGCTGTTTGTTTTATTGTTCTTCCTTTCAATGTTTCCTCATTATGACTCCCCTAGATAATCATATATGTGCAGTGCTCCAATTAAAACACCAGTCAGCTCGATCCAACTGCCACCACTGCTTATATAATGCCCACATGGTGATTTCTTCTAGAAGCCTTTTCAATATGCTTGCTGATTTCACACCACCTGTTTGCCAAGACAGCTACTAAACAAATAAAACCCCTTTGCATTTAAGATGGTACATCTCACTGCCTGGTGCAGCACAGAATATACACACCTGAGCATGACAAAGCATCTCATCTCATCTCAGGTTCAACATTGTTTGGATGAGATTCACCTGGAGAGGCAGGAAGATAAGCACGAGCACATATGTATTCCAATATTTACACCAACCACTAACTATTCACGCTGAGCAAACCAAAGCAAAATGCTAAAAGAGAATAGCTGTAAAACAAAAGGACTAGAGAACAAAACATCACATTTTAGCTCAACAGTGTGAAAATAACTTTATTTTGCTCTCATATACAGAGTTGGATGACAAAACCGACACCACTCTCATGTCTTCATGCAAAATAACCGTTGTGTAGCTAACGTTAGCACTACAGCAGGAAAGCGAATTTTCCAAAATGCTGAACTAATTATTTAACATAGAAATAAACAGGTAACCCAATCAGGAAGTGTAATAGTTAAGAAAACAATAGAAGAGAAAACACAATAAGGTCACCTTAGTGCAATAGTTCTCAACCTTTGAGGTCTGGACGACATACCACGACACACAGTAGATTAAAGAAAGTGTCCACCCCCCACTGTGACTTTTTCATCTTTAATTGTAGCACAAGTTTACATCACTGCACACTAATTAAACTGATGAACAGATTTGTTCTTTTACTTTGACATTTAAGAGACTTTCTCTAATGATCACTTGCAAAAATGACTAATTAATCCTCTGGGATTCAAAGTTGTGCAACAAGAAAAAGTCAGAGGGGTGAACACCTTTTATAGACACCAGCGGTGAAATTATAAATTGGTTATTCGTCAATTCATTATGCAGTTTGACAATCAGGAATTTAAGAAATTTATAAAGAAATCAATTTTTTTCACATTTACATTTAACAGACACTTTTGTCCAAAGCAAGGTAGAAATATGGTATGACCCAAGCTACAGATCCAGGAGATGCCACAGGAAATGGATTCATCGTCAATTTTCAAGCAACAAATCAAACATTTGCTGGTTCTTGCTTCTAAAATGGGGGGATTTCTATTCTCTTCATCCTTGGAAATGCGCTTCTCTATTATCTGACATTTCATGAACAAAATAATCGATTCGTAAAAGTCCTGACACACACGGTATACACAGTACACACAGTATCCTTGCAGAGTATGTATGATAATCCTGCCATGTATTTTGTGAGCTGTGGGTCCCTGTAATTACCACCACCATTCACCCCATCATTAGCAGCACTTGTGTCACCAAGCGGCACCATTCAATACCTTTTTGAGAGGATTGTGAATAATATGAGGTGAAGATTTTCTCCAACATTTTTCATGTGTCAAATCCAGAATCCAGACGCAACTAAATTCAAAGCACCCAACTTCTAGATATTTTAAAGAAATCCTCTCAGGACAGTGTTGGTGCATTCCCCAAATATTCCGCCATCAGCCCCCACAGAAAGGCCCATCCCTCCCAGTTCTTCCCCTGACGCACCACTCAAATTAAACAGGCGAGAGGGGCAGATTGCTGCATGCTGTACAGAGCTCGGTCAAAAGGTAATGCAGCTACCGCCTGGCCGACTTTGATAAGACTATCTGTCTGAGGTGATATTTCTCAGCAACGAGATCAAACGGTCCGCCTGCTTGTCACGGTAGAGGCTTGGATCTGAGGATGGTTGCGAACCAACTCCTCCTCTGACATCCTTCACATCCTCACTCCCTTCAAGTGTTCTGTCTTTTGGTACCAGGGAGGTGTCACACACCCGCATAACCTTATGAACCCCTCGCCAAGCTCACAGTCTCCCCATCTCACACATATCTCCTGCTGCTTGTGTGTTTTGAATGAGATCTATCGAGAGGCTTGACGATATAAGATCTGGTGCATCATTTAAATCAGCGAGGGTCAACAATATACTTGAGTCAGCTACAGCACTGTACAATAATGTATTCCTCGATTATGACCAGATGAAGATAATAAACTTCATCATGGATACCGACCTAAATAGATGGACCCTTCCGCACTTCCAACAGCCCTACTTCTGGTGTTCTTGCTCGAATTGAACCCATCTTAGAACTTTCGAACCTCCATTTTGATCTCGACCACACACCTGTGTACACGGTTGTGACACTATTGCGTTGAAAAAAAAATCTTTCCATCGACATATAAACACCCGGCAAAGTACTCGAAACCGCCTCTGTTCTCTGCCATGTTGACACACACACAGACACACACACACACACGGACTCACAAGGTGAAAACAATACCAGTGCACGCTGCCTTAGTTGCTAACGATTATTTTCATTTTGGTTATAATCTTGATTAATGGATTCATCTTTTAATCTATGAAATGCCAAAAAAAATGCTTTCCATAATTTGTGTTTTGGGTGAATGTAGGTCAGTGGGAGTTTGTAATTTGATAAATGAATAGTCTTGGGTGAAGAGAATAAACAAAGCTGTCTTTTTACAGCCCAGAATGAAGTCTGGACAACAAACATATTGACGTGAGAATAAAATGTTTGTTCCTTTATTCTTGATATTTGTGATTGAAGGAATAAACACCCGATGTCTTGCTGCTGTGAGCCCCACATGTTGTGTGCAATATTGCTGATCAATGGGTATTGATCAGTGAATACAGACACTGTCCTGAATAGCAGTTACCCAGAAGGAGCTTGGAAATACTTGGGCCAATGTGATAGATCTCCTCTGAGTTGCAGGTCCAGAGATAAAAGTGGCAATTCTACCATAATTATGAAATATAGCCTGCTTGGCATGCCAGCCAATTGATAAAGTATGAGACAATGAGGCACCTTGCCAAAAATAAATAAATCATTCCATAGGGCACGCGCTCATATTCTCTCCCACAATATTGGAGCATGCTATCCTGTGCGATATCTCCATCTTTTTGAAGTATTTCTCCACCACAAACTGCTAATATTGCGCGTGTGTGCACTTCGGAGAGCGGCAGTCAGCTGTGCGCAAAATCACCTGAGCAAACAACCCGCGTTGTTACCTCCACGGAGAGCATCTCAAGCAGCACGCGACGAGACACGACAAAACACGCTTGCGTAATTACACTAAAATACACAACTCACGTCTCTGAAGCGATTCCAGTGCTTCATCTTACGCCCGTACTGGGAGATGGTTGACAGCCATTGCTCATCTTCCATGAAATTCCCGGCTTTTCCCACTTTCCCACTTTTCACGTCCACCTGGACCGAGAAGCGCACCAGCAGGCACAGGCACGCGACGATTCTTAAAACGACCATGTTGCTCAGGCAGTTCGGTCTGGGCTGTATCTCCTATACTGCTGCTGCTGCTGCTGTCCTCTTGCCAAGGATCCTCACACACGACTGCTACTGCTGCTGCTTCCACAGACTGAATAGAAATGAGAAAGCGAAAGAGGGGGAGAGAGAGAGAGGAGAGGAGAGGAAAGAGAGGAGAGGAGAGGAACGAGAGGAGAGGAGAGGAGAGGAAAGAGAGGAGAGGAGAGGAGAGGAAAGAGAGGAGCCTACTTCAGCAGCAACATCACACGAACTAATCAAATCCAACACAAATGCAACTATTTTTATTCAATCTTTTCATTTGGAGGTTTCAATGCATTTTAAAGACCAAATACAAAAGGAAGAACCATGCTTTTTCCTTAAGAAATGAAATAATGACAGGACTACAGTTGACAAAAATACATTCCTCCACAACGATTGTTTTCATTATCAATTCATCTTTTGATTATAAACTGTCAGAAAATACAGAAAGTTTCCCAATTGGCTGTGACTTCATAAAGCCTCAGGATATGTCTTCAAATGTCCTGTTCCATGCCTTCCTACCACCACAATGAAGTCATACCACGGCCTATTATGGCCCTGCAGTGTCAAACTAAAGGCTCTTGTTATCAGCTGATATTGAGCTTCATCAGTGATATAGCAAAACTAATTTTCAATTAAATTAGCACAAAACCATTGACCCATATTTAGCCTGGAGCTTTTGGGGGCAGTCGCCTCCTTTTCCCAGTTGGTAGTCCAACCTCGGTCACACTACCTGCTTCAAATCCTTGTAAATATGATTTCAAGGTCCAAGGCAGATGCTTAGAAACATACATGGATGACAATTTTATACAAGGTGTAGGACAATTTCTCCAGAGGTGGTACTTCTCTGGAAATTCAACATTTCTTACCGTATGTACATATAAAAGCATTCAAATCAACTCAGGGTAGTGGTATTTTTTAGTATTTTCTATGTTGGCTGCTTACGTGCATTAAAGAGGTGATCATTTATAACCATTTCCTTCTTCACTTCTCCCCAAAAAGAAGACCAAATTGTGTATAAGTGGCACATCAAACAGAGAACTGTCTCACACTTCCCTGTAAATCAGCAAAATACAAGCCTTGGGTTTTTGACATCAAAACCTCGAGACCTCGCTCCCTCCGTTCTCTATTTCATCCCCATGAAGATAAACGTAATCCGGCACCCTGCTCAGATTCTTTAGGGTTTAAGGTCACCAATATCGGCCCGAGGCCCAAGTATATAGCCAGGGGCAGGATGGCGTTCCTGTGATGCTGGCCGAACTGACTCCGACACTGGCATCAAAACAGTCGATGTGGCAGATGCTGGCCTTCATGAGCGCGCAGAGCTACAGGATCGGCAAGCGAGGGCAGCGTGGAGAAACGTCCAGCAGCGTCAGCCAGCCGTGCGCGTCAACCGTACGAGGTGCTGGACATCAAGAGGTCGCCGTCAGTCACCTCACGCTCAGGGTGAATGTGCTGCAGAATAATGGTCACGCAGCTGAGCTGGGAAGCATTTAAAGACTGTGTTCTGCATTGCACCATTAGCTTTTGAAGATTGTTTGAGAGCTGAGATGTTATGAGGAAGCCTGTTTCTGTTTCTCCGGTCTCCTGAGGAAAATCCCACGTGTGCCAGAACAGCAAATGGAAAACATGTTGATGAAAGCGTTGAGTGGTTCATCTCTTAAGATGGTAATGTTTAAGGATGAGAATACTCAAAGGAGCTCTTTTTTTCCTTTTCTTTTTAACTGCAGACAGCTTTTATGAGCTCGGCTCTTCCGCTCCATCAATATCTGAAGTAGCAGCACAGTGACCAGGAAGCCCCGAAGGACTAGTGATCACACAGGGAGCCATTTTCATACAGTATATTAGGTACAGGCAAAAAGGATTTTCTAGCATGTTCGTGCTTCGCTGATCACATTGAATTCTCAGTCAGATCAATGTCTCTGCCAGATTAGTCATTTCAGCTGTGACTTGGTCCCTCCATCACTTTAAATGCAGCAGTACCAACCCTCGATCAGTCTAAATGCCCAATTCAAATCACACCAGTTTACTTGGATTTCACAAGTCAATCTTGTGCACACATGCAGGCAAAGATACAAAGAGATGACAAATGACTTCACTGCAGGGCATAAAGGAGCATTGCACACCGTTTGGCTGTATTTCTCTTTTCAGGACGTTTGGATCTGTAAGATGTTCTTCAGCATCAACTACTCATTTGGAGCCCAACGGTGTGCAGACTGTCATTTGTGCCCTGCAGAAATAAACATCCTATGCCGCGAGCACTTTGACAGCCCCGTCTGTGGCCGAGAGGCATGTGGTGTTGCTGTTGAATGGAGAAACAGTGTTTCTTATTTGTTTCAATTACGAGATGCTCAAATGTACGTGCGGAGAACTGGGATAAAGACACATTCATCTTGAACACATGGTCTCTTACTACTGCTCGGTTTCACTTATTTAGCACATTTTCTAGGGGCAGTTCATGTTTACTACATACAATGTAACTTTAGAGCTTTTAGAGTAATTATTTCTGCAGGTCACCTAGTGCAGACGAGTGTGTGCCTTTCTTTTGAATTTCTCTTCGTCATAACTGTAGCTATGCGAGGAGATGACTTCCCCTTTCTTCATCCCACCTCTGATTGATCGACTGTTGCGCCAACCAGCCGTCAGCTGATCTCCACCAGAGACCAGACTGGTACCAAACCACGGAGGCCGGATCAGTCGCCCAGCTAAACCAGCTTTCTTAAATCACTGAAACGAGTGTGTACACATTGTCACGTGATTATAACAATCCCGTAATCTAATATTGTAAGAGTAGAAGCACCCCCCACAGAACATCTTCTTTTACACATCAGAGTCACGCCGTGGAAGAGGGCCTTTCATTGTAAAGGGGATTAACTGATGCCATCAGTTCGCCGTGATCGGTTTACACAAAGAGAGTTGAGAACAACGTCAGACAAGACAGCAAGCAGTAGAATTTGAAGGGTTGCTTATCTGTAAATATTTGCTGTAAACACGTCCCTTTGCCGTCTTACAAATAGCTCACGGAGGCTCAACGCGAGCTCCGCTGCTTATCAGGGCTGCGCATATTCTCACGTCGTAACAACTCCGCGCGGATCGCTTCAGGAAATCCTGGTACACAGCAGTTAATTGCAACAGGCTAAGGCTGGATGCTTTACACACATTTATTTAGTCCTGTATTTAAACAGAATGTTACAATGAGGCAACTCCGTGTTCCAGCCGATTATAGTAAAATATTCAGCAACGACAACCCCACAGCGATTTGCGGTCAACTGAGTTTCTTCATCAGCCAGGCCACACTGAACACGTCTCATCCTGCGGCCATGTTCATCCGTGACCTGCAACACACAGTCAGTGATCAATATTTGTACTTTAAAGCACCCTGGGGCTGCAAATAATGAGTATTCTCATCGACAATCAATCATTTAGTCGACAAAATGTCAGAAGATAGTGAAAAATGTTCAAGGGGACATCATATTTGTTTGTTTCGCCTGACTAACAGACCATAAACAAAATGATGTTGCAATTTAAAATGATATGAAACTAACTGAAGCAGAAAATCCTCACATTTGAGAAGCTGGAATCAGTGAATGTTTGACATGTTTGTTTGATAAATGTCTACAACAATCACTCAATCATAATTGTTGATTCAATTTCTGTCGATCAACGAATCGAAAAATCGATTCCTTCCAATGAGTAACAGCATTAGGTGCTGTGTGAAGGGATTTAAGAGGGAGTCAGGAGGACGGTTTGTTTAAGGGTTCATAGCGTCCGATACAGAGAGCGTTTACAGCAGCAAAGCCCCAACTTCTGCATATTCAGCCTGAGCATCATGGTGGTAGCGGCTATCTGGTGAACATAACGGAGCGTTTAGCTGCTTAAAGAGCCAGATATTTCCCTCACGAGCTGGCGGAGATGAAAAACAGAGATGAAAGGAGAGTGAATATTGGACTTCAGGTGTACAAGAGGACAGAAACACGAGTCCAAATGAATAATGCTGCTCCTTGTCGGCTGCATCTGGAAATAATGGGAACTGTTTGCTAACACAACAACAACGTTGCAAGGTGATAATATGTCAGTGTTGGGTTTACAGCTTCTTATTCTGCCCCAAAGCAGACAGAGAAATCAATCCGTGCTGCTTTCATGTCTGGACTGACGAAATGAATTTGAAATTGAAATGAAGGCTGCCATCCTGCCTCTACAGTCTGTAAGTTGGCGCTGATATACAAACTGATTTCATGGTTCATCATTTAAGCAAATTATAGATAAAATATGCCAAACATTCAGTAGTTCCAGCGACTCAAACGTGAGGATTTGTTGCTTTTCTATTTTTTATCATTGTGCATTGAATATCTTTCGATTTCAAGAAATGATCTTAAATTGTTGGGAGCATTTTTTTTCAGTATTTTCTGACATTTTATACATTTCACAATTATCTACGAGATGAATGGAGAATTTTAAATGAACAGCTGCAGCTCTATTTAAAACGCGCCCAGTGCAAAGTGTACATAAAGTAAACAGCAGCCCGGGATACCTGCTGTTCAAACACTCGGGCTTTGTGCCGCTCTCCTCCCTGTGCGAATGCAGTCAACAGACGTGGACAGCTGCAGGCAGCCTTCAGCCTCAGCCCTCTGAATGACAAAGAGCTGCTGCTGCAGCGATCACCTGCCTCCTCGCTGGAGACACAGATTAGACATTTCAAATACCCTCGCCTCGGCTGTCCGTCAAGGCCGCCCGTGCCCATTAGTGACAGAGGTAACGGTGTGACATTCAAACGGCGGCGACACTCAGCTGGAGAGTCGCATGCTGACATGAGAGAGCAGTGAAGGGAAGGGCGCGCTGTCATATTCCACCGCTAACAATATCCAATTTGAGAGATTGGTCGGCTTCGTCTTGCAGGATCATTTATGGAGCACCTTTTGTAACTTCTTTTTCATCGATCAAAAGACCCTCTTGAAACAATCTTAGGATTCAAGCTTGTTAACGGGGAACCATGACACCAGGAGTGCGAGGCGACCTACTGAAATGTCATCTTAGTGCTTCCTTGCCGTCAAGTTCACCTTTTCAGTTAATTGGATTTGGATCAGAATATTCCATGAAGCTGATCAACATTGGCGCTTAAAAAAGGCACACATTGGTAAAACTCCCCGTGACCTTAAGAAGTAATTGGCCACTTCAAATCGATTTCACGTGTGTGCGTTAGTACTCCGAGCATACAAATCAAACATATCTCGTGTATTAAAAAGGTCACGTCTGTCCGACATCATCTTTCACTCGGCCAGCAGATGTTAACGCCAGCTCCTCTGAATGAAAACTTAATTTCTAATCACACTGTGAGAAATTGTAGAGTGCGGTTATGAATATCAAAACCCGAAAAAATGTGCTAAAAAAAAAAAAAAAAGTTTGACAATTGATCAAGTAAGACCGATTTCAAAAACAGCCTTTGCTTAAAAAAAAAAGGCTGCTTTGAAAACTGGCATGAAATTAAATATGCAAATTGGATAGAGGCCTAAACAATACTAGATAACACAAGACTTCAGCTGCAAACATGAATGAATTCTCATTAATGAAAGGTTCAATGGAAGCTTTATGGGCTCATTTAAGGGATTTCTTTGCCAGTCTCCAAACTCTCAAGGGGCCAGGTTGGAAGTTTGTCCAGCAGGAAGCACACAGAGCTGACTAATCAGGGTGAGTGATGTGGCAGGGACAGAAAAAGTATGCATGTCGGGAAGTGCGTAAGCAGGCTCACCCACACAGACGACAAAGCAACAGGATTGCTGTTGAGTCAATCCAAATCATTTCTCACGGCATATCGAAAGTACATTATTATGGCCGGCCATGAATCATCATTTCACTGAATTTATTAACCAAAAGATTGACTTGTTCTATAGCTTCTCAAATGTAAATGTAATGCATTATTAAATATCTTTGCATTGTGACCTGTTAGTTGGTCGAAACAAGTGATTTAAAGAATTTCACCTTGCATTGATAAGCAGCATTTAAACGTTCTACAAATGGATATAAGTATTGGAAATAATATGACGAATGACAATATGGTGAAAATAAACCTGTAATAATATAAAATATGTCGTCACAGAAGTTATAAAATGATGTACGTTAATAAACACATACAAATGTCCTCCTAGCTGTTAGGGTTAGTTAGTTAGTGTTCCCGATTTTTCTCACATTTTACGATTGTTAAATAAATAATTGACCGATATTGAAAAACTAACGTTCATTTCAGTAGTCCAATACGTTCCTGATCTATGCAACAAAACATATGGCCATTGAACTAAAACATCTTCATAACAGACAAATGAAATGTCTTCGGTGTCTGAATCTGTCTGCGGATGACTTATGTTCCTTCATGTGTGTTTTCAGTACGATCATTAGTGAAGACATCTGTCCAGCGCATCCTTAATCACGTCCCTGCCAAAACAAAGTCTCAATGAATTTCATTAGCTTGCGTATCACCGTCTCTCTCTCCTCCTCTGCTTATGAGCAAAGGGTTGGCAATTCCCAGAATCCTCTCTGTATCGGTTACCTGAGAGTGACATTATGCAGGATGAGTATACAGTATACTCCTAGTCCACAGACAAGCATGCACTCAGGAGACGGGGCCTGGATAATTAGGCGCCTTTTCGTGGGTCTGATAAGATAACATTCTCAATGTATGGGCTGTTTCCTGATGATGACATTTGCATGTCCCTGTGTCTGTTGACATAGCTCCAGGACAACAGGGGGGGGGGGGGGGGGGGGGGAAGGAGTCACACCACTGCTGAAATGGGGAGGGTGGACAGCACGGGATGGCTGAGCTGACAAACAAATAGCACCCTCAGTTTCCATCAGTGTAACTTTTGGCCGCTCTGCGATTGCCCTCCTGAATGCCGAGCAGAGCACATCGCCGGCTGGAAAACGCTCTGACGGGGGAGGGGGGGGGGGAGGAGAGAGAGAGAGAGCAAGTGGCCAGGCTCTGTGTCCGATGTCTGTATTCGCTGACACACACTCGACAGACGGGAGTGGGAACAGGGTTGTGGCTTCATGCGGGGACGACACTGATGCAAGAGGTGGAGAGAAAACAAAAAACAAAAACAAAAAACAAGACTGGTGTAATAAATCACGTCAGTGATGCATTAACACATTCATGAGGCCGTGCGAGGGAAAGGAAATGGGTAATACATCATCAGTGTGAAACCAGAACCTTTCAACAGATACGAATGTTCGGACATTTCCTTGTAAACTTCATATTTTCCAAATGTTTGATTCTCACTATCATAAAACTAGAAAGGTGCCCTCTCACACGCGCTGTATTGTGTGATTGAACGAATAACACTCACAAAAGGATAGCTTAGGCACACAGCTGTCAGCTGTGTCATCACTAGCCGACTAAGAATGGCGAGTGAGGAGTTCACATGCAGTCTGTAAATAGAAGGCGTTTCGCGAAAGTGCGAATAACCACGACCACATGAGGTCTCTGAGCATGCAGGATAACTGGCCACCTGAGATATTGTGCAGTTTGCTGAATGAGCCGTGGACAGACACAGAGGTGCACAGTTACTCACTCAGACGCATGAGTGATCGCACTAACTTTTGCATTTCAGAGTGATTTTGCATGAACGCATCATCTTTTCAGCGAGATTTAGTCAGAATTTTCAATAATTTTGCACTCTAATCGTGACATGTTTCTGCATAAACTGTTCCTAAAGGGGTTTTAGAAGGCAAAGAATTAGGTTCAGATGCAGGTCGAACAACCCTATGCTGCCACCTACTGGACAACACCATGAAGACCACTTCAACGTTCTGCTGAAAACCTTCTTCATTCTTAACTTCCCACCTCAGAATCTGCTCGGTCCTGTTGGACTCATGAGAAGTTGGCGCTGCCTGCAGACGTGTAGTAGCCCGAACAATCTGCCGAATATCTCTGAGACAGCAGGATAGAATTCAGCTCACACCCTCCAAAACGATAAGCACCAAATTTCTGTAATGAAAACAGTATATCTTTAAATGATGAAATAAAAACACCAATAATACAAAACATCATCATCGTCCCTTATTTGAAGGTAAGGCAGCTGAGCACTTGCTAAGCACCCTCGTGTCATTTTCAGAGCAAAGAAAATGAAGGATTGTGTTATTCAAACAAAGACCTTCTCTGCACCAGAGAGGAAAGGAAGGGGAATTTCAGAGCTTTCTGTTTTATCTGCAGTGTCGACTTGGTGTCACACACAAAGGAACTGTACCTGAAGGTCTCGCTCAAATGTCAAAGTAAGGAAGAGCACAGGTGTAAATAATTTAATTAAAGACGGCTTAATTCAATTTGGCTGCATCAGCTTCTGGCTCGCTGTCTCCGCTTACTGGGACACCTGAATAGAACGGCGTCATCGTTATTGTGATTTGTAACGCCTGCGCTTTTCCTACAGCGACGATTAACAATATCTGCAGTAAAACGTGTCGATGTTTCAGCTGAAAAAAGAACCTCACACACTGACGGACTGGAGATTTAAATACTAAACATGTTTGTGATTGCTGCCTTCTAACAGATCAGGTGGGTTTACGTCTAATTACATAGCGCAGATGGTCTTGGAATGAAATCCTTTAATACCAGCCTGAAATCATAAAACCTGTATGACTGGTAGGAGTCAGCCCCAAAATGAACATGTTTGTTTGCATGCTAGAGTAGAATCAGAGAGTTCCCCCCCAAAAGACCTAAATCTCTCTATTTTTAAAAGGTATTATTTGGCAAGCTCTTATATCCTATATGTGTTGAATGTGCAGACAACACGGAAAAAAAGTTAATTTCCACATATTTAACATTTCTTATAGCATGTTTTGCTCATTTCAACTCAAATCGATCCAAAAGTCTGAATGTTTGCATGTAACTATTTCCTCGAACCTTTAATATGCTTCTGGCGTCAAAAGCTTCTCGTTCACTGGTGGTTTGTCTTTTGGGGCCGCCCGTGTCTTCAACTGGAGAAAAAAAAACACCAGAATGCATAAGACAAGCCGAACAATGTAAGAAAACCAAAAGTGTCTCTCCTGAACAAATAAACATGTTTACTTGCTGCTACAGTTGTGAAACGGGCTAAAGCAGAAGAATAAACACTGGGTTTTAAATTGTGGCCAACACGGCCCCTCCCTTGTGTGGTGTGTTGTGTTGTTGGTCAGCTCAGTACAAATGTGAGAACTAGAGCTGGACTTTATCCACGGACAAACTGAATGGCGCCATTGTCAGAGTACTTGGAAATCATGACGCTCGGTGGACGTAAACAGAGCTGTGGCCAAAAACGGAGAACTGGCTGCCTTCAGGAATTTGTTATTGTAATTAAAGATTCAGCTTTGTCCTCACTGCAGCTCAGGTCCAAGCTAAGAGATAATGAGGAGACATTGGCAAATATGTGACAAGTAACCTTGTTTTTTTTTACCCTAACTGCTGGCAGATAACGCTGCATGCATGTTTCTTTCTTTACCTGCGGAGTCCTTTCTGAACAGAGTGTTCATCACAGTGGCGTGCAGCTTCACTCGGTCCCACTCTCTGACCATCAGCCCGGCGGCGACAAAGTGCTCCACCAGCCGGTCCGCAATCACCTGCAACCTTAAGAGCAGCAATGAGAAGAAGAAGAAAAAAAAAAAGTGGCAACTTTGTAAATCTATGTCATTTTTCACACGTTTTGTTGCCGATCCACTTACTTGTCCGATCTGTCTTTCACATTGACTTTGACATACAAGACGTCCACCATGGCTGGGTCATCGTTCATGTACTCTATGCCCGTCACCTCCAGCGGCAGACGGTTTCCCTCCGTGATGTCTCTGATGGCAGACAGCGACAAGCAGATTGCAGTTATGGCTTTCAGACACTGAATCTTGAGCAATAAAATGGTTCCTTTGTTTCCTCTCTGTTGTACTCAAAGTAATCTTTCTTGTGCATGTGAAACTGAGTGCACTTATAAAGTTATCTGATCCAATAATAAGAATTTTATCCGATTTAATCTAATTCTGCATTTAAAAAGGATATAATTACATAATCTGATTAGATATTAAACAATAAAGCAGGTGTTATTTAATTTTTTAATAAACCAAAACAAACAATGCAAGTCTGTGTCTCAGTACTTCCCAACTTACCTTATCTGTGGCACCCAGCCAAAAGTCTGTTTGTTGTTACTGAAGATGTTATTTTTAAAAACGTGTCACACATATATACTTTCTTTAAAAAGAAAAAGGGTACATCATGTCTTCAAAGAAGTTTTAGAAAACGTGACTCAAACAGGAGGGGGCCTACTTTCTGCCCTGGATTTAGTGGTAGTGAGAACTACCACAGATCTCAATATAGAGATAGAGAGGTTTGGCAGTCAGCTTTGAATCGTGTCCACACGTCATATATTTGTGCCCGTCACAGTCCCACAATGCAAAGTAGTACACGGAGTCCACTGGTCTACAAGCAAACTAGCTCACAGCTCTCCTGGCACCGATCCAAATTGTGATAAATGTCACTGAGGGCCAGCTAAGTTCAGCCACATGTTTTGATCTTGCCCCGCCCCATCTCCATTTTGGAAGTCTGTTTTTGACCCACTCTCAGCCGTCATACCTGCGAACATAGGAGGCCTATTTGGTGTCCTATTTCTTTAGTCAATAAGTCTTTTTTTCATGCTGAATGACTTATTTCAAAGAAGCTCATAAGCACATGTCTGGTAAACACAATATGTAAAGTGGTGCTTTTGGACGACGAAGAACTTCTTTGGTTGAGGACGGCCCTAATATAAAACACAGTGCATGTACACACATGTTCACAGTAATGAACACATTGCAACAGTGTGGCTCATCGATGAGGAATATGTTAAATCAAGCTTTGGCTACACATGTAATAATTGTTTGTAGGATTAAGTCATTGATGGCCTTTCAAGGGCTTTGTTCACAACAACAAATACATGAAATATCCCCAGATTTATGCTTTAAAGCAGTATTTTGTGTTGTTTTCACCTCAAATAAAATATAAAGCTGTATAGTTACACAGTTTAAATCTTAGTATAAAATAACCTTTTTTTTGGCAAATACCTGATGAAGTTTTGACACTCTTGGAGGTGTTCACACGCTTTTCTCACTTCTGTTTCATTTAATAGAGCCAGGGTGCCGATTGTCAGGTGAAGCTTTGCCGGGTTCTGAAAGATGCTTCCCTCTACTCCATTATCCTACACAGCAGGTAACAACAATTAGTGAATATTTAATTTATAATGTGCTGATCTTAAACCACTCATGGCCCCGACTGGCCCTCATCCACACCATCCATGTTCCTTCTCCAGTACCTGTGAGCACTGCTGCAACACCTCGTCTTTAAAGCTCAGGAATCCTTCTTGAATTTTTGGATCATTCAGAGGAAATGACAGGAAATGCGTGAAAGGCTGCTTCTTCCGGAAACTGTCAACAAGGACCTCAACTCGTGTGACTGCAGATGAGACTGCAGCTTTATGGGAACCCGTGATAACTGTCGGACAAAGGAAGAAAGTTGAGGTGGAAATCTTTTGTTTCAGGAACTGTTTTATGATGCTCTCAATCCTCACCAATCTGTCCTTCCACTCCTAGTTTTGGGATGTTGATAGATGTCTTTGTGTCAAACTCCAGACGTTTGCGTGTCTCTCCTTTCTTCCCAATGATGTATCTGTAGAACAAACAAAGTACGCTGTTTAGAAACAAAACATGTTGTGTTGATGCAGCACAATCAAAACTTGTGCATTTAGTGGATAGTTAAACTCACTTGTAAAGAACACTTGGGACATCGATAGCACAGCGGTATCCATTATCAGTCTGCTCAATGGAGATGGTATCACAGGTTTCATCTTCTGCAAGGTCTTCACTCTCTAAACAGGCTAGAACCACACATATAACGTTACAGATGTATTACAGATTTTTTTTTTTTTAACAAGTCTGTCTACTGCCTGGCAGCACATACAAATAGACTTAACAGGACTCAAGTTACCTGGTGGTCCCGTGTATGACACATCTTCTTCTTCCTCATAGTGTTCTTCCTGAATGATATTCCTTCGGTACATTCTCCCATTTATATTGATAAGAGCTGGACGTAAAACGTCCATATTGTCAACCAGCTGACGTCAGCTGCTCTAACCCTGCAACACAAATATATCTCTGAACTATTACACGAACAATGAATTAGCTTATGTAGTATTTCAAACACTTAATTTGCTACTTCGTTGACGTTTCGGTTTCCCTGCTTTACGACAGCCAGTGTCCTGTGTTTAATGATGCCGTCGCTTCAAACGTGAAACGCTGTCTTTGTCGTAAACTAGTGGCAAGAAAAAATAAACAACATAAACCAACTGCACGGACTTAAAGTCGTTATAGATTTACTTCAACGTCGACAGGAACTTAACATATATATTATTTTAAATAAGGTAAGTTATTTCCATATTTAGTCGGGCAACATTAATGGTGAATGGCCGTTGCTTACATCGGCGCTAGCAGGAGGGGGGGGGGGGTAGCTTTCTTGCTAGCCACTTAGCATTGTTGTCGCAGTTAATAACTTCATATCGGATTGCAACCTTACAATAAAAGCAAGGAAAGCAAACGTACTAACTTCAGCTTAAGTCTTGTGTGGCTATAGTGAGAAAATAGAGTGTGGAAACTGAAATGCTTGCCTACCATACTTATGTTTTAACAGGTTAAAAGCGATGGTAATAACAGCACAACATGTTTTATTTTGTGTGTTTTTAAAGTTCAATGGCAGCTTCTTCTTCGTCCTCCTCTGCGGGAGGTGTGAGTGGCAGCTCGGTGACAGGCTCTGGATTCAGTGCTTCAGAGCTCATCCCTCCAAGAAAAGTCCTGTACACATATCCTAAAGGAGCAGGTGAAATGATGGAAGGTGAGATAAAACACAGCCAAAGGCATCTTGTGTGTCAGCTGCCTCTCTCCTCCTAACTAGGGAGATGTTATGAGAATCATATCATGAGACAACACACTGTGGGTTCATTCTGTTACAGGTCATTTACACTGAGAAGGCACCGGGCCAAATAGTCTCAAGCAGTTTGTGCCCCTTATGCAATCACTGCACTTCATGACATTTGAGTCGTGTACATCGAAATTTACACTTAGGTCTCACAGCTAAGCATCGGTTTTCTGAATGAAACATATAGACCAAACTCTGACAAGTGTTGCTACTGTTTTGTGGACATTTTCAGAAAGTCTCATATAAAAACGATGAGTAACACCAACCTGAGTCTATAATAAAGTCACATCACAAAGCTCGAAAGTCAAAATAATTGGTATGATTGAGGAGAAGGTTCATGAAACTTCGCTAACATAGAGCCAGAGAGAGCATTTCAGTTGCTTAACCTGTTCTCTCATGCACGGAGAAGGTTAGGACGTCTACATTGGGAAAAACTGTTACAATTTGATGCTCGCTCGTTCGCATGGCGTCCAGTTAGGAAGAGGTGCAACACAGTGATGAATAGGACTGCAGTAATGCCGACGGTCTTAAGTTCTTCCTCTTTGTTTATTCAACTTCTCTTTTCGGATTAGCATGAAAGTAGAATTCAGAGACACCAGTGAGCTCGTATCTTTGTGAACACCAACGCTTTAAGTATGTCTTCACCAGCATTTAACTTGTGTGTCTTTCTTTTTAGATGGCTCTGACAGATTTTTATGCGAGTCCGTATTCAGCTACCAAGTTGCCTCCACACTTAAACAGGTCAAACACGGTAAGTCACCAACTATATATGCAATATTTGTTTTGGTTGATCCATGAAAAAGCTGGTTCCCTAATAAAGTAAGTGTCGTGTGTTCTTCCAGATCAACAAGTGTCTCGAATGGAAAAACTGGCGAGCTTGGTGGAGGAGCTGGAAGCAGATGAGTGGCGGTACAAACCCATTGAACAGCTGTTGGGATTTACGCCGTCTTAAATAGAAACACCCAGATGCCGTTTGGTTAAGAAATCATCCAAATTAAAGGAGATGGTTTATTTCAGTTCATACATTATATTCCTTTTTTATGGTTTCATGTCATGAGTGTAAAATATATCTGGAGATACTGAATGTGATATGTATTATTTAATCACTTTGACTATTGTGTGAGTAGTTTTCTTTTTTTTTTATAAACTGTTACTTTGCATACTATAATAAAACCACTGTCAACAAAAATCCCCTTGTTATGTGCTGATGACTAAACCATTTAAAACGGGTTGAGGCTACTGAAGGTGTATTGTCAGTCCAATCGGCTCTTAGCCTCAGAGATTAGAGACGTAATATCTTTAGTGGCATGTCCTGAAGTGAGGCATTTTGTTTTCACATGGCTGCACCGTAGACCGTAACGCCTGAAACCTCATTGCTGCTCCAACAGCAAAACAAAGAGAGCTTGTAAATAAAGTCATGCTTGGACATTTCCCTGCTGTTTGTTTGTTACTAACCCACTTCCCTGAGTTCATTTCTAACATGTTGACGTGCTCCTAAATCTTTGTGCTGTTTGGTTAATGTTCAAAATGTACACTCTGTTACTCAAGTGAGCTAAAGTCTTGACTCTCGCCGATGTGGTCGTTTCTGTGTCACCTCTCTGCTGTGTTGACGGCGCGGAAAGGCGCTGGTCTCGGTGTTTTGCTCTGTGAATGGATGCTTTCAAACAAATGAGAGGGTGGGAACGGACAGAACGTACTGTTCCGGGTGTGAGCGTCTAAGAACGGTCCTGGACATAACAAGACACGCCTCAAGCCGCGGATTAGATTTCCTTTTATAAGAGTTCACTTGTTTTCGTCACACTCGAATTCACTTTACAACTTGTTTGCTCATAGTTGTTAAAAGTTGTAAAAGGCTTTGCATGCATTGTTGAAGCCTTTAACTTAAGTCCACATTTGTTGTATATAAAAGGACCCCCCCCGTCCCCCCAAAAAACATATGACGATGACTCCTAATTCACTGCATCCCCCTCAGAACATCTTGTACCGACATGTGTTTATGTCTTTCAGTTCCTCCATTACTTGAAATACAGTACGTCCCGCTCTCGTGTGTTAACACAGCATTTATCTGGCAGCTTTCCAACTTTTTTTCTTCAAGCAAACATTGAGTATATCATGTACAGTGACGGCCTCTTTGTAGTGTACATGAAACAAAGCAGCAGTTTCTGCTTTGCGCTGTAGCTGTTCTTGCAGTTTGCATGTGTTTCCATCTGGTACAGTATACCGTGTAACTCTCACCAACAAATGAACTCGTCATTTTCCCCACGCAGTGCTTTTTATGCCTGAAAGCACGTTGATGGCACCAGAGCATACTTTGTGACAGTAATGCTATACTGTGTAAAGCTACCCTCCTGCTGCATTTCTATTGTTTGGCCTTATTGTCAGTGGTGTTCTATTTGAGTGCAAATGTAGGAAGATGCACATCTTTGAATAGAAAACAATTATCAGCATATTATCGTGTTCCCCGTGTTGCATTTTGCAGCCGGTTGTGTGTTGTTTTCACCTCTGTGTGGCAGATGAAAAAATCATGATGTAATGCTTGAGCAAAACAGGTGACGTAATGTGCACTGCAACACTCAACCTGCTGATCTTTTCCTGCATGGACTCTGTTCAATGCTTTTTAATACAGTGGCTGCACATAGAGCAAAGTCATTTATTTGTGCTTATGAAAGATATCAAACAAAGAAATTATATAGGATGCTATAGGAAGCTCAGGCAAGTCTTTGTATATTTCAACAACACCGGGGTCTGCTATTCAGCACCACAGCCCCCCCCCCCCCCCCCCCCCCCCCTCTCCTCCTCCTGCTGTTTGTCTTCTCTGCTGGCATGTTACCAGGCAAGATACAGCTCCCGATGCCGTGCCTCTCTTTATGATTGGCTGGCTGGGTTGCGGGTGGGCGTGGCCTAACAGCCCATATATAAACATTGTTGCAGGACAAACCGCATAGTTTGGCAGCTACTGTGTAGATGAGGCAGCGTAGGGGAAAGAGGTTACCAGATGGTTGTTTTTGCAGACAATAAGCCTTCAAATAACTATATTCTACATCGACGTCGGACTTGATCAGCACCGTTGTCATATACACTGTAAGTACTATGTCACATATTGCTTATTTTGCAGTTTTGCAGTTTTAACAGCTCTAAGCGACCGTCAAAGATCTTCATCCTGTAAACTTGTACTGTTCATATATTCTGTAACAAGTAATACTTAAAATGCATCTTACCTATGTTGAAGTATTACTAAATTATGTTTAACTTGTCCACTGCCGTTTATCTCAAGTTTGAGTGCTTATCTTTTTGTTTTTGTCTCCTCGTAAACAGTTAACCACAGGATCAGCTGATACTGTCTAATACTGCAAAGAGGACTACCATGCCCGCTCTCTCTGCACCCACTGGCATCTGCAGCTCACCCACTTCTCCAGTGGACAGCAGTCTCAGGAGGCTGTCCTGGGGTAAACTGGTTCAAAGGATGGCCGATTTCAGCACATCTGCCAACAGCAGCAGTATTGACTCCGGGTCCAACGATGGCAGCAGGAGTGATCTCTCTGACTCAGGTAAAGACCAATGCAAATGTTTCTAACACTTAATTCTGAGTGAATTTGCCTTTTCCTCTTTGTCTTTTTCCATGGCTCCAATGCTAAACCCTATTGTGTCTTGACAACAGGGTCAGATGTCTCCAGTGACCTGTCTCACTGCAATGAAGACCTGTTTAATGACCCAATGGAGGAGACCATCCTGAAAGAAGTAGTGGACCTTATTGCAGGAAGCCTGAGAGACTCCAAAGACTCCTTACGATGTACCAAGCTGCTCATCCCCGACAAACTTCTGGAGCACATCGGACAGGAGCTCCTTCACCTGGCAGCTAGCGAGCCCTGCGGCTTGAGGGGGGCTCTCGTTGACCTGTGTGTGGAGCAAGGGGCCGTCTGCGAGAGCATGGCACAGCTGTCCGTGGACCCCTACCTTGTCCCCACCTTTCAGCTGACTCTGGTGTTGCGGCTAGATTCCAGTGGGCTGTGGCCCAAGATCCAAGGACTTTTTAGCACAAAGTCTCCTTCCACTCCAGTCGTGAGAGAAGCGATTAAACTTAGCACTGGTTTCCGAGTGATTAAGAAGAAACTGTATTGTTCCGAGGAACTGCTCATTGAGGAATGTTGAGAAATGTATGGGACTGTCGATATTTTACTGTCTGCGTTTTTTACAACGCCCAGTTAAGCTCACAGAAAGGGCCTTATTACTATAACTCCATGTGTATGGTGCCTGCCTTCTGAAGTGTAAGGAGGGACTTTGTCATTGTGTAGCCTTTTGTTCCCACTGTAAGGGAGTTTATGGTACCTGGAGCAGGTGTCACGTTTCAAATCACAATGTGTAACCATCATGGTATAAGTGGTAAATAGGCATTTTGCAAGTATCAAAGCGCGTACCTCAGTTTCTATTGAAACACACAATGGCAGCTAAGCTATATGATTATAGTCACTCAAGACCATTGTGTTGTTTTTTTTTCTTTTTATACATGCCAATGAATTGTAATGTACGCCAAGTGATGAATTGTACACCAGGCAAGTTGTTAGGGACCCTAGTGACCGCTTGGATTAAAGCGCAAAGGCTCACCAGTGCTTACGTTATGCAGTTTATGTGCAAGCTACGGCTAAGATTTCCAATGTCAGTTGATCTTGTATCTTGTGTCGACCTTTCCTGCTTTAAACTTTATTTATTTGACATTCAAATACTCATAACATTGCACTGTTTTTGTACTTCCATGACTGCAAATAAATTATTATTTTTTAACAATTCTCTCGTCTGTTGTCTTATTTCTTGAAACTTGTCAGATTAAGATCATCCATTTGTAGTTTTATATCCAGATTCTGTAGGACAGGGGTCTCAAACTCATTTTCACTCCGGGCCACATCAGCATCATGGTCGCCCACAAAGGGCCGGTTCGTAAATGTAACTACTCGTAACATGTTGTTAAATAACTCTCTGCATTTGATTATTGTTTATTCAAGTGTAAAAATATTGTACATGCAGTTATATAAATGTAAAAATATATTTAAGCACATTTCTGTTATAACTGAAATCCTTTTAATTGAGGGTTAAGAAACCCACATTACTCTATCAAAGATCAAACTATTAAAGAAAATAACAAAGACAAATATCAAACAAGTTATTACAATAACTTTGTTCAATGCTTGAAATCCTTTCAAGGGTGCGTTTGTACAATCCCACATGAAGTATTTCATGTGTTTTAAAGACACGTTTAAAGTCTTCAATGTACTCACAATACATTTATATGTCAAATGTACAGTAACCAGCCAAAGAGCTGCTTCTGTGACTGTGTGTTAAAGTATCTCATCATTTTGACTTTCTATCATAGTTATGACTTTCTATCTCATAATTTCGACTATGGGGATATTTTTATTATCAAGTCTTACTTAAAAAAAAAAAAAGTTAATTTCTTTTTTAAACTTTTTTTTTGCTGGCGGATTCGCGGGCCACATAAAATGACGTGGCGGGCCGGTTTGAGTTTGAGACCCCTGCTGTAGGAGGAAAAACATGATTTTGCTCAATGTAGAGCAACATATATAAAGCTGTATGCGTACCCTTTGACAAACTGCCAGAATACTAATATACCTATAGATGGATCAGCTAACATATGAGCCAGACATACTCGGCCACATTATGCACAACAATTACAAAGTTGCAAAACTGAAGAAAGTTAAAACACTGGCAAGTTAAAATCAGAAAGCAGAGGTGCAACTTCTGCCAAAAACAGCAGAGTACATTTGCACTGAGAGAATGTGACATGCTGCTGCACGCTGCTGCACCCCCCCCCCCCCCCCCACCCCAAAATGTGAACGTGCACAAAGCCATGTTTCCTGTTCCCAGCCTCAGCCAGCTGACCGGCAGACTTTACGTGCGGGATGTGCTGACTGAGCTTTTGTCTCCACGTTCTGTTCTGTGCTCGTCCTGCTCTGAGCAATGAGTCACGCCCAACACGTTTTAAGCATCCATATTTATTTTCATCTGGGAGTAAAAACATGGTGGAAAAGGTGAGCAAGAGCTCTTTTGATAATCATTTTCTAAATAAATAATACAGAACATAAATAGCATTCTATAAACATAGGTGTGACAAAAATTGCTTTTTCCAACAGATGATGTTCATCAGAGACATTGCGTTCAAAAACTAGAACCTGTTAAAGTCCCACTTTGTGGGTAGGCACATCTCTCAATCTTTTTATTGTGAAGTGCCATCAGGTCACAGCATATTATTTTATCCCGAACACAATTAAAAGAGGCAAAGTGTAAAGGAACATTTCATAATTGTTATTTCACTCACACACACACACACAGACGAAGACAAATCTCAGGTGCTCATTGTCTGACAAACCCTAGACATGAGTGTATGTTCATCAGAGGTTTCACATTATTCCTGCATAGTTTCAGAATGTGCACTTGAAGTCAAATCAGCAAACCAGACTCCTCTGACTCCTCTCCCTCGCTGATTTGACTGTGTAAAAGGAAAGAGGAAGCGCTCAGTGTGGCATCTTATAAACTGCTACATAAATAACATCTGTACGACTATATCTAACCATTATTTTCCTGTTCCAAACTGTATTCTCGCAAAACCATAAAGTGACCACTGCTGGCTCCCATTCAAAAACCTTTTGGAGTTTTTCCAAACCCCTATCTTGTCAAGAGGACAAGCTATTTTCAGTGTTTTTCCCCTATTTTAAAACATTATGATAACATTATATTTTAATTTCACATTCCAGTTTGTGTGGCCAATTTCATGCAGTCGGTGCTGGTTTTGTTTGTGTTGCTTGTTGAGTCATCTTCAGTCTCCAGACTGTTAAAGCATCTATTTACAGCCAATAATCTTTTACAGCCAATAATATTTTACAGCTAATATTTGTTTTGTGTTGACTCTGGACACCTGGAGAAAAGAAGAAAGAAAGAAAATCATGAAAACATTTTCACTTTGTGAAATGAAAAACAAACATGCAGCTGTTGATAATAAAATATGTTCAGAAATAGGAAACATGTAGAGAACTTGCTTTTACTTATGAAAGCAGCATCAACCGTGTAATGACGCTGTGATCTCGGACAGCTTGGCGCAGCTCGGTGTGCAAGCCCTCTGTGCTCTTTGGTACAGATCATTGTCTCCAAAATAGCGGGCTCTGTAAAGCATGCCCTCCTCTGCAGGAAATAGAAGCAATTAATGAGAGGTATATGAGGGGGAATAAAAAGCAGACAATGTCTTTCATTATTTTCCCAGAACTGGCAGAAACAACAATTCATATTCATGGTTGGATAAATAAATAAGCCCAATTTGTGTTCTTGGCAAACATACTCTGCTGCTTCTCCTTCCAGCAATTGTTGCGAAGGTTGGAAACATAATCGTCCTCCACCGTCCGCTCCAAGTTCCTCAAATTCAGTCCAGTGAACTCTCTGGAGAACTGCTGCCCCACATAATATGGCACCTTCAGGTTCTCAGTCAGCCTCCTCTGTGTGTAACCTGCTGACCTGCGTGACGATAGGACGAAAGTGTGGGAGAGAGATCCAATGACTAATGACAGATGACAGATCTGGTACCGGTCTGTCTCTGTTAACATGAGTCATGGCTGATAATGGCTCGCAGAAAGTGTATCTGAAACACAAAGGCAAGCAACATGGAGGGAGGCCAGACAAATGGAGCCAGCAATCCTTGCAAACACAGAAGAGCTCTGTGATTATTTGGAATGAATTGAGGCAGCATCAAGATGTTCTTTTCTAAATCAAACAAGCAAGTCATTACAATGGATCTGTCTCAGGAAGCAAGGTAACTGAAAGTACTATGAAAGTAAACATTTGGTTGAGCTATAAATCAGTGACATTCTCGCTCTTGCAAAAATAGCAAACAAATGTAACAATTATGTTATGTTAGTGTTGTTATTGAACATTCTTCTTGGGCAGGTGTTCACACTCACGGCCTGAAGCTGAGGCTGTACGGGGGGCTGTTGACCATGATCTGACTGAGGGCCGACAAAATGACAAGGATGATGATGGGCATGACCTGCACGAAGAGAGCGAGGCCTCCCTGCAAAGAAAACAGTTCAGTGTCAAAACCCCACAATCGCTGAAAGACACTTGAATATTACTGAATTTCACCTCAAAAGGTAAAATGACAAATAACTCAACGTCGCCCCCTGCTGTTTAAGAATAACTTCACATTATTTGCACATCCTCAGTTTGCAGGAGCTCTAATAACAACATCAAACTCACTTCCCGCTGTCGCTCTCTTCCCTCTCGCCTTTGGTAACGCATCCGCCCATTGGTGTACACATTAGCATTACCTAGATCAATGTAGCACATGTAGCACTTAATAGACAGATCACAGTGAGTATGACAATGAAAACACTGTGTCTCACAAGCTTTGGCATGAAAGCACAAAGCAGCAGCACTTACTTGATGGGTAACCTCCACCAAAGAACATGTTAAAGAGGTCTTCAGGTGAAATATCTGGCTCAAAGTTTCCGTTGTCTGGGCTGTGACTTGACGGATGCCTCTTCTCGTCGCCACATTGATCATACTGTTGTCTTTTGTTGGCATTACTCAGAAGAGAATACGCATTTCCGATCGCTGTTGGAAGCGAAACATTTAAATTAATCAATTAAAATGAAGTCAAATGATGTTTTTATCATCATTAACAATGGCACCTTCTGCAGCCATAATTACAGCCTCTATTCAGGCTTTCTGCACTAACGTCAGTGATGAATGAAAGTTCATGCTGGTCACCTTTAAACGCCTCTGTGGCACCAGGAGCGTGATTCTTGTCTGGATGGAACTTCAAAGCAAGTTTTCTATACGATCTTTTGAGTTCATCCTCAGAGGCGTCTGCCTGGACCCCGAGGATTTCATAGAAGTCTTTACATTGTTTTATCCTGTGTGGAGAACACGGGGTTCTCAGTGTCAGCTGCCGTATCAAGGCAAAAAATATGTCAACCGTGCCTTCAGTAAAACCCACAGAGTCTTGACATTATCGCCAGCCTTACCTCCTCACAGCATCTAGCTGGTCTGCCGAGTAGGATTTCGAGGTGTCTGAAGACTTTTCTTCAGGTCTGGTATCCTCGCTGTTGCTCTGCCGCTGTCGAGGCCCTGAGGCCCCACTGAAGTCCGAGTGGCCGCCTTGTCGAGGTGTAAATCCATTCTTTGCTATTAGCTCCAGTAGTTCTAGAAGGGACACAATAACAGTGTTGTGAACATAAAAATATATTCAGACATGCATTCAACAGGGCCCCCTTGTAAAAGAGATTCAAAATCTAAATGGGATTATCCTGGATGAATAACGGTCAAATAAATTAAATGTATTTTTATTTTGCTATGTATTGTAAATGTGTATTATTGGTCCTCTTGGGCCGGAGATGGGAGGGTTGGTTAAAGAGATATTATTATTGTAAATAAACTGGTTCCCTGGGATCTAGGGGTCTTTGTGCTCCTCTGCCTATCTTGCCCTGTAGTCAACAGACTTTCTAGGCATAGCCATCGAATGGAAAAGCAACTGACAGCACATCGAGGACAGCGTTTCAATCATAGAACAGCTGTTTCACGTTGAGCAGGTGCACAGAATAATGCATGCACAATAGCTACAGCAGGATGCTGATTTGTCATGAAATTACAACATTATGGCAGCTAGCTCGTTAGCTCGCAAAAGGCCCCGGCTACATGCGCTGCAGAGCTCATCCGGGATGCAGGTGATGCCGCAGGTGATGATGCTGCAGACCTCCCCGGCTGAAGCGCCCCCTTTCCTACAGGCTCGGCCATCTTAACACTCACCCTTCGCTTTCTCTGTCGGGAAGAGCCTCTGAGCCTTGCCCAGGAACCTCTGCGCCTTCTCCGGCTGGTCGTTGGTCAACGCCGCGGTTGCAATGTCGATGCAGCGCTCGGCTTCCTCCCTGTTTACCTCCATTGCAGCGGGCTGAGCGAACTGGACCAGAGGTAAATACGGGCGCCTGCTGATGACGTCAGGCAGATGCTGCAAATAGAACGCCCGTCAGTTTTTGTCTTTTTTTGTGCTGCTTTTGGCTGAAAGCTGACGTTCATATACGTTACGTCTGCACCACTGATGTATAAAGAGAGGTTTGCATGATATCAGAGAGTCCCTGGCTCTTTACCCCACTAGATGGAGACATAACGTCTGTCTTTAACTGTGACAACTTGTATGTGTGTCAACCCTTTTTTGAATTAGGATCCTAAAACATTTGTAACTGTCTCCTCAGTTCATAGTGGAGTGGAATTAATCACAAAATAGTCACAAATGTGCATTACGTGATCTACAAATGAGAAATGTACAACAGTCAATGTACAACAGTAAATGTACAACAGTAAATGCACACATCACAACCTCAATGAACATTAATATTTATGTACACATTCTTTTTTTAATAAGGTCTGATAATATTCGCATTCGGAGAGTTTCCTGTGTATACAAATATCTGCACATAATTGTTGTATTATTTTGTATTTATTAACAGATTATGAAATGTGTGCGCATGGATCGCCTGATACGCACGGATCAGTTTTACAAGATCAGGTTACTTTTACGCGTGGAGACCATGAGTCATATGGTGGAAACTATTTTCACGGTCTGCAGCTCCACACATATCTACAAATGCATGCTGCGTTTAGGTGGTAGTGGAAAACGTGGCCATCTCGTGGATTGGTGAACACTCAGGGCAACAGGGCATACACTGTATATGATGAGATTATAGTTTTGAGGGATACAATCTCAACTGGTTGCAATGAACAGTAGTGACAGTTGTCCTGTGTTGTCAGTGTAACAATATGTGATATGTCAATACATGATTAACAATTATGCTATTCAATTATTGTTTCTGTTGTTGTATAATTACTGTATCATCACCATTATTTCATCACTTTTTCTGATCTTTATTTTTACCATAATTTCTCAATTTATTATTTACCTCTTATTTTGATTGCTGTTATAGGACGATATTGATGAGGGGCATGAAAAGTAACGTAATGCAGTAGTGTTAGGCGTATTGATTGAAAGCGTGATTGCTAAAACAGGGGAATAAATAAGTTTATGTTCATATACATATCTACTTTTGGATATATATATTTATATTGTACATAGTCGTTAAATGTTTATACTAACATCTGTTGTACTTTTTTTGCTGTCCTTATTTTATTTTTTATATTTTTCTTGTTGATTTGTAAACTTGTGTATGTGCGTATGTTGAGAGCAAAGTGAAAATCCGGAGTAAAATTCCTTGTATGCGTACGCATACATGGCAAACAAATCAGATTCTGATTCTGATAAATCAAATCAAATCAAATTAAATCATATAGTATTACATTATGTAATGTCAGGCATATTTGTGACCATTTAGAGACCAATCTCACACTGTCTAGACCGTAGCGGCGGATCACCAGAGAAGGTAAATCTACATCTGGCAGAAGAATGAATGAAAGGTGAACAGCAGATAACCAGGCAGCCAATCAGAGTCCGAGGTTGAGGCGGCATCCGTGCGCTGATTGGTCGGTGGCAACTCGCACTGTTTCAACTGATGCGTTTGCTGCGAAGCCAGCGACCGCTCTCTCTTTCACCGGTTACAGTACTTTGCACACCTATTCCTCTCCCCTTAACAGCCGGAATCTCCTTCCTACTCATCTGCTTCTCTTCGGTGAGTTTTTTAAAAATCTTCCGTTAAGTTACTCTACAGGTGTAATGTGAGCGTTACGCAGCAAATGTCGAAGCCGTATGGTGGGGAAATTGTGTCAACTAGAAGTCAGCATCATCGATTCATTACATCCTCTTCCTCTGCAGCGCAGCGGGCTTCATTCTGCTTTTATCACTGAAACACTGAAACACGGATATTACCGATTTTTCTTGTCGTTCTTATTTTTATTCATTTTTTTTTTTTACCGCCCAGAGCATCAAGCACCCAAACCGCAGCCACGATGACGGAGTTGGTGAAGAAGCAGCACAAGTCGAGCAACGGAAATGTTCTTCCAGAAGCCACCAGAGAAGACGTGTTTGATCACTCATACAAAGAAAAAGAGGGGCCCAAACCTCCCTCGATCATCGTGTGGACAAACGTCGTTTTGATGACTCTGTTGCATATCGGTGCCGCTTACGGCGTGTCCGTCATCCCTTCAGCATCCCCTTTGACCTTACTTTGGTGTAAGTCAATTCCTACCTGTTACACTGTAACAGTTACAGTATTTTTTGCAAAGGGGTTGGGTGTTTATTCTTGGGCCGGAATACAGTGAATTATAACGAAATCACAGCTGTTATGTCACCGTCGAAAGGTGGCTGCGCGGATGTCGTGCACGCTCCTCCCAGTATTCTGCATGTAGTGGGATTATAGATCAGGCCATATATCACCCGAGATTTCATGTCACAGCAAGTCTTTTAATAAAGCTGCGAACTACACAGCGGGCGCTTCTCATAAAATGAACGTGTACTTCTTATTAACAAGAGACCAGCTATCATGTTTGTTATTTTATATTTAAGTAACAGTATCATAGGACAAAGAGTGATTACACAAGCTGCATTCTGCTTAATTACTTGACAAAAAATGTCCTTAGAATTCATTGGAATATGTATTTTCTATGAATGTTAAAACCACGGAGGCTGCACTTATGAGTAGGTTTCCAGTCATGCAAGCATCAGCCGCTTGTATCCATTCAGTCAGCATCCGATATGACGTAGCTACATTACCAAGTGACTGTCACAGCCTCGTGTCATTTTCCATCTTTTTTTAAACTCTCGTGCGATAAGTAGACTCGTACAAACCAGTTCAGTCACAGGCACATTTGAATGATCTTCATGGATGACTCACTTGCAAAATATCACTTGTTGCAGGATTATTCGCAGACCTAACACTTGACAGTACAAGTGTACAGAAAACACCTGATGCTTAGATATGAGAAGGGAAAAAAGCTGGAACTCAGTGACCTGAAGTCTGACAAAGTTGTAATGTTTCAAAGGAAGTAAGTGGCTTCAGTCAATGATTCATTTTATGGGAGGAGGTAGCGTGCAGGAATGCTCGTGTGATTCATTTGATTGTGTTGGGGAGATCATCTTGGAACAAATTCCCAAAATATGTTACCTTTGACAAAAAGGAAAGGCCTTGCACGCTAAAATGAGGTGAAAAAATTGCAACAGTAATCATTTCAGCTTTTTGAGTGAGTATTTTACTGTTTAGTGGGTCGATCTCCTCTTTAGTTACACATATATAACAATGTAACATGGATGACTCACTTGCAAAATATCACTTGTTGCAGGATTATTCGCAGACCTAACACTGACAGTACAAGTGTACAGAAAACACCTGATGCTTAGATATTACAAATGTGCAGTATTTGAATTGCTAGCAGTCCTAATTACTTTCTGCCTTTCTCCCCACAGCCTTACTTTGTTTTTTCATAAGTGCTTTAGGAGTTACTGCCGGAGCTCATCGCCTGTGGAGCCACAGATCCTACAAGGCCACATTACCTCTAAAGATCTTTCTTGGTTTAGCCAACTCCATGTCATTTCAGGTACACACACTCGCCTCTGTAATAACAGCAGTTTTCTTTACCTTGTAACGACCACGTTGTGTCTGCAGTGTGTGTAATCTCTGTGTTTACCTGAACCCACAGAATGATATCTTTGAGTGGGCTCGAGATCACAGGGTTCACCACAAATATTCGGAGACAGATGCTGACCCGCACAACGCCGTCCGGGGCTTCTTCTTCGCTCACATTGGCTGGCTGATGCTGCGCAAACACCCCGACGTCATTGAGAAGGGAAAAAAGCTGGAACTCAGTGACCTGAAGTCTGACAAAGTTGTAATGTTTCAAAGGAAGTAAGTGGCTTCAGTCAATGATTCATATTATGGGAGGCGGTAGCGTGTAGCGTGGACAGTAAACAATCATAAGTGTATTTCGTTATTTTAGTCTCTGGTGTGTCAAATACAAATATAGAGCAAATTGAACTTGAACCGATTGAACTTTAACCCGACGCTGCTGCAGACTTGTGTCTGTGGTCCTTCTGGTTTAACAAGGTGACAATTACTAACATGTCTGTCGTGCATGTTGAGATCGGTTCCCACGGTCGACTTTAATGGAAACTGTCACGTTGAAGAAAGAGATGGCGCGGGAAAAAAAATCCAACGCCCGATATTTGTGTGTTTATGCCTTACTGAGTAAACAGCTCCATTCATTCTGCTCTCCACCCGCTCTGTCTCTTCGACAGGTATTACAAGCCGTCTGTGCTGCTCATGTGCTTCTTCGTCCCCATGTCCGTGCCCTGGTACTTTTGGGGGGAGTCCCTGTGGGTGGCGTACTTCGTCCCAGCTCTGTTGAGGTACACCTTGGTGCTGAACGCCACCTGGCTGGTCAACAGCGCGGCTCACATGTGGGGGAACAGGCCCTATGACGAGGGCATCAACCCCAGGGAGAACAAGTTTGTCACATTCAGCGCTATAGGTATGAAACGCAAATACATCGTTGAAACAGGAATTGTTCGACTCATGACTGTTAGGAAAGTGTCACCTCTAGAACAATACCATTCAGTTTCGCAGGATCACTTTAAGAGTTATGCGTTGCACCTGTTGCCTACATTTGGCTGCACAGTGGGTTCAAGAGTCAGTGCGATATATGTCAAATAGGTACGACCTAAACCAGTCCGGCAGCCAATAACAGTAAAACGGTGTGCAAGATCACAAAACAAATGGCCGACTCATTTAAAGGCTGATTTAAACATTTTAATTTATTCTGAAGATCACAGTTATTCCCACTGGATCCACCCACAAGAATGCTAGCGCCTTGAACAACCAATAGGTGTCACTGGTGCGGAAACAATGGATATTTTAAAAGACCTGGATGTTCTAAGATGGCACCCAGTTCTTGAAAGTTGTTCACCAAAAATAGAATTAAAAAACAAACAAAAATTGTATGCTTCAGTGGTTTTAGGCTGAGCCGACTGGCTCCTTACTGGTAGTGTACTAATATGAATGTTGAAGACTTTTTATTCCGAACTGCACTTTCTGAACAAATATAATCGAATTGAGGGAAAACAAAAAAGCGATCTCAGAGAGCAGCAGACAGAAGGGTCTACCTAGCGTAATGCTAATGTTAGCTCCACAGGTTTTTTACGAAGAAATGTTTCGATGATTTGCTCACCGCTGATTTCCTTGTAACTTACAGGTGAGGGATTTCACAACTATCACCACACGTTCCCCTTTGACTATGCAACAAGCGAGTTTGGCTGCAAGTTGAACCTCACCACTTGTTTCATCGACGCCATGTGCTTCTTGGGCCTGGCCACGGACCCCAAGAGAGTGTCCCACGAGCTGATCGCGGCCCGATCACAGCGCACCGGAGACGGAAGCCACCGGAGTGGCTGAGGTCGACGAATTGCGGTCAGCTTGGAGGGAAGAACTATCGACAAGAAGAAGCTTCACAGTCCTTTGACAGCTATACATTTCTCATCCGCTGAAGATAAAGGTCATCTTCATGAGGGCCTTGACAACATTTTGTAGCTGTAACTAAAAAACTAAAAAACGCATTTTGCGAAGCTCTTTGCCTTGGTTTCTGTTCAGACAGACCATGGTCTTCCAAAGATGCTGTAGACCAGAAGTAGAAACATTTTAAATGTCAACTCCATCCTCTGCTGTTTTTGACACTTTTGGTGCGCATCCTTCGTGCAGGGTCAGTCATTGTAGCCGATCATTTTATGTCAGTATTACTTAATTATGAATCAAAATAGATAAGAAGTGGAGCTGTGAAAATATGGAGTAACAATGTTTCATCTGATAAGATGCGCTACTTAGAGGAGACGGTTGTCGTTGCTTGTTTACAGGCAGTTTGTTACCGTTCTCGTACGCGGAGAATTCACTTTTTGAGCGTTTTAAGATCACGAAAAAAGGGATGAGAGTTTGAATGATGTTTTGCTTTCATGAAATATGGCAGGTGATGGAAGAGTGAGGGAATGTGTCGCAGTATGTAACCTAAATATGTAGAAAAAACAAACATACTGTATTTAGTCCTGTGTAGTAAATGGATTGAGTATTCCCCAGACAATATATGTGAGGCATTTATCATTAAATACAAACTGCCCTTCAATTTTAACTTTGAATTTAGAACCGTGCCATGTTTAATCAACGTCCTTGTGTTTTTAATGAATATATCATAGTGCCAGCAGAGCGTGCCAATTGTCGACATATTTACAAGCATCCTATTGGTCCACGAGAGCACACTTAAGTCGATATTGCTTCTTCAGCATCATTGTGGATGTTTTTTGTTTTTTTTAACATTGTGGCATCAGTGGCATCAGTGGCTTTGCATCCTCTTTTATCCAGCACGTCCCGTCTTTTGTCCAGAAACATCTGCAGCAGAGATCTCATTGGTCGATGTAGCAGCCAGTCATGTGACAGTTCTGGTGTTGCAAAAACAACATGCCACCCATGCATGATGATATACTGTCGTAGGTGTTTGTGGTGAGGTGTTTTATCGGTGACTCTGATGATGGCAGAGCCGTGTCTATTTTTGTAACGTACTATCGAGCCGCATCGCTTTTCGGATCATCAGAACTGTTGCCGTGGTGATTTCTGAGACGGGGTCGGGTTTGTCCTGCAAAGCTGATCGTCATTGTTAAATTTCAGGCGCATCAATGTTAATGCGCATCTTCAATTCCGGTGTGCGGAATGCTTTTATTATCTTATTTAGTTTTTTCCCCCTTATTGACTTTAAAGAAAGATTGCTCTCATCGCAACCAGTTTTTTGCACTCCAACATTTGACAGTAAAATAAATCAAAATTCTGAGCTCCTGTTTATTTTATAAGAGTCAGGATATAACCTAATGCCTTATGACTTGCATCCATTCCTGATCGTCTTTGCGCCAAATCTGACCACGGTCCATGTTTACAGGCTGAAGCACCAGATGGAACATTGTTTTTATATTCTGAAAAACACATTTAATTTAGGCAAATTGACAACATCGATCGACAAAAATAAAGTGCTTTAAATTAAAATAGAGGATCGAAGTTTATATTCCAAGAATACAAATGAAAAAACGCGAGCTGCAAAATGTTCAATCAACAGATTTAACCTGGAAAAATATGGGCCCTGATGTGCCGACTAGTTCCAACCCACCAGGGTGTGAGAGCATCATCAGAGCACTTCACAAGCCATGCAAACAACTAGAACCAACATGTTCCTAATGACATGATCAAAAGGTTGTCAGTCTGAATGATAATGTCAAATCTCAACTGTACTCTATTCTGAAATAAAAATTCAACAATATTTTCAATACACACAATTAACAGTTGTTGCTCGTCTTTGTTTCTGTTTTTATTCATTGTGTCTCCGATATAAATCTGCAGTGCAAGAGAAGCTTTGGTTTACACACACACACACACATAGATTATTCCTGTAAAGCTCCTCTTAAATGTGTTTTTTAAATTCAGCTTCTGGTGCATGTGGACCTTAGTGCTTAGCTTGGCTCCATCAGAAGTGACACAGATGACACAGCTGATCCTGCTGCAGGCCCAGTACAGTCAAACAACAGCAAGCCTCCTGCAGGAAGCATTTAATCCTGATTCTGTGAAGAAGAAAATGCTGACAGGGCTGGATCCAGGCGTCAACACTGTGTCATGATACACAGTATTGAGGAAGAAGCCTGCTCTTCTGTTGGTGTTGCAGGATATCTTCAGTTGTGGAAGTAATCTAGGAAAGTACTTGTTACGTGGGCAGAATGGCTGCTGTTAATGTCATATATCTATATATTAAAGGGTTATTATTATTGATGCATCAAAGGATTTTCTGTTCCCTGGATAGTTTTCGGTCTTCTGTGGTGAAGAATTCAACACTTCCAGTTTGCCGCTGAAATACGTGTGCAAGTAAAATATACCCCCAACTATTTAATACTGCAAATCTTGACCCTTGCCTGCAGACTGATAAAGTGCCCAAATATGTTCAACGGTTTACACAGAGCAGAGAGGAATGTATAGGACCAGTGTGCTGCCCAGATACATTACATCATCCTTTTTCAGGTCCAGGAGATTGGTTTGTGGCTGTCATGTCATACGTGTTGAGCAAACGTCCTCAATGCTGAAACAATTCGTCGATTCATCAGTTCAGCGTTTTAGTCCTACTCTGTTATTCTATTGTGCATTTTTTAATACTTAATATTTTTGGTTACTCTGCTACTTTGCTAATTGGTGTGTCTTGCTGCTGTAACATACAAATTTCCCCCTGGGGATAAATAAAGTACATATCTATCTGTCTATCTATCTATCTAGTCATTCGTGAAGCAAAAAAAAAAGAAAAAGCCTGATACCATCTCAAAAGTGAGGGCTTCCTCTTGTGTAATCATAACTTGAATATCTTGTTTTGCAGTCTTACAGTCTGGGAATGTTCACTTGTTTTATAAACAAAACAGATAATCCATTAATTTTAACATCTTAATCGACAATAAAAATAATTGTTAGTCGCAGCCTTCACTTCTAGTGGTGGAAGAAATACTGAGATCCTTTCCATTAGTAAAAGTAACAACACCACAAACTGCTCAGTTCATGTGGAAATACTCAAACTCTTTTACTTCAGTCAAAGTAGAATTTGAAAATATACTTTATACTTTAATACAATTATTGGATTATACGTATTGATGCAACTGTAAGCATCACTTTAATATTACTAAAGGTGGAGCTAATGCTAGCTACTATTTAATCTATAATAATAATACCTCAGAATGTACTTGTTGGTTATATTTTGTATTAATAATGTGACTTTGCAAAGCAACTGCAGTTGTCAGATACATTTTCCACTTAGCATGCAGAAGTAGAAGTATAAAGCAGCATGGAATGGAAGTACTTCACTGTACTTTGGCAGCATTATGAAGTACTTTATTTATAGTAGTTGGCCATGTCAAAGTTACACTCAACACATTGCAGAATTATTAAACTCCTGAAGCTACAGTGTCCCAGAGAGGCGGAGTAACATCCTGACTCGTGACTCTACTGTGGTGTGATGTGTGGTGAGGTAACATTATGTTAGCGTCACCCCAGAAGGAGATCACTGGAGGTTACTGCAGTTCAAACTCCCCGAAAAACACATTCACGCGCTACCCGGCTCACAGCGTCTGACTCCAACCGGCCAATCAGCAGCGAGGTCCTGATTTATGATCCTCCTGCGCCAATGGAGGAAGGGCGCGTGAACAATTACGCGACGAGTACAATTACGCGACGAGTACATGTGAAGTAAAGCTAGACATGTCTGAATGTGAAATCTGGGGACCTGGTAACAAATGAAATAGATATTTTATTTGAGCTTCCGGTCTAAACAGTCCCTCCTCAGAGCATTCTGCATTACTAATGCAGTGCAGGCAGGTAAAAAGTCTCATGTCAGTCATTGAATGCAACACACCTGTGCACACCCTGGTGGTAAGAAGCTCCACCTCCTGGGGAACTGACGCCCTATTTAGTGCTGAATGGAGTACTGTGAGGCATGCAACTGGAAAAACTGTGACGAAAGAAAAATACACACAACCAGGAAGCACCCTGTAGAAGTAATGTCATCTGGTAAATGAGGCTTTTAGGAGTCAGGCTTGAGTCATCATTAATCAGAGATTACAAGATATATATATAGAAAAACACAAACATCTCAAAACAAAAGTAGAACAGAGGGCTTTCAAAATATAGAACCCAAATTCTGCTTCAGAAATGAAGAAAAGCAACATATTAGACTACAGCGCAACACTCAAAAGCAAATACCCATTGAGGATACACGCTGTAACAAAAAGGGCTTTACTAATGAATCATGTTTAATGCATTATAGAGTAATAAACCATTCATCAGTACAAGGATTAAGTGACCAAAATGTTTTCTTTGTGATGAATAAAGTGTCATGGTCTACTCACTTTCTACTTAGTCACCAATTTTGCATTTAATATTAACAAAGAGATCACAGGTTGCTCACTTTCTAATAAAGCAACAGGACGCTTTGTAACCCCCAAAGACGTTCTTATTAATGACTAATAACCTTTCTTAACCATTAATAAAGCCATATTCCCCTTCTGAATAGCGCCTTATTTGGTACATGTATGAATTACGATGTCAGAAGAAATTGCTCAAGCGTCAACATTTTTTTATTTAAGTTTTATTTGAAAGAGATACCGACATGAGTAAAGTAAGCAACGTGGATTGTATAAATATCTGTGCAACCGAAATGGGCACACAGAGGCACTTCACTGCCTGCTGTTGCCATGATACGCCAAACTACCCAGCTTTATGTCCAGCTGCAAACCTCAGAATATCACATGTCCTCATTCGTCGGTTCATTTGTGTTGGCATCATCGTATGATCTAATCTAAAACAAAATACTTCAGAGTTACAAAAGGATAAGACGTAGGTGGAAAGATGAGTAAGAGCATCGTTAACAGGGTGAAGCACGGACGTCAATTAATAAACTAATGTCATTTGTGAAATCGGCAGGGAAAACATGCACTGAAGAAAGTCTGAAAGTCTCAGGAACGTATCAGGAAAATAGCAATGCTAAGAAATCAAAAATCAAACCGCAACTTGACAATCAGCGTATGGCATCCGTCTGCAGCGCTTTGGCCCAAAAGGACCCTCGAGGTAAAATCAACCGGACACAATCCGTTACAGCAGGCGAGCAGAACAATCAGTGTTTCCTTCATGCTCGTTGTGATCGATACACAGTATCGGTGTGTTTTCTCCCTTACAGAAACTACACCGACAGGACAGATAGTAAGATCAACCCAATTTTAATTTGCACCATTTTCACCCCCTTCTGTGGACGTATAGGAGCTGCTTTCCCCAGATGTTTTGTTTTAGAGCGCTGCATGTATTCAGTCAAAACTTAAAAAAATTGAGGAAAAATATGCACCAGTGTGATGTGGACTGTGAAAACGCAACTACAAACACCGCCTTGATTCAAACTTTGTATATTACACCAAACCGTTGAATTTACAGAAGCACAACTTTCAGAATACATTCATTTTATCGTAAAATCACCACAGCAACATCGACGCATCTCTACAAAAACCCACCTCACTGCCCAAACCAGCCACCAGGAAGGAACATGGAGTCATGAAGACCACAATCTGCAATATCATCAGTAGTTATTCTCATTATCATCATCGGGTCAAAAAGAAATAAATACATATATGACAATATGATAACACTGAAGTCTGGGTGGTGGTGGTGGTGGTGCTTCCCCCCCCCCAGTTAGACGCCCAGCTTGTTGGCGATGGTCATGACCACTTTGAGGATGGGCATGAAGGCGGAGATCTCGCTGAAGTTGCTGCTGCTGACCACCTGGGTGTGGACCTCCAGACCCCGCTGGTAGTTCTGGCTCGCCACGCAGCAGCTGATCTCGTGGAGCCCGTTCAGAATGTTGTGAGAGAGCTGAGACATCGGCAGGGGAAACATGATCGCATGTTACTATGTGGCGCCTGATGTTAAGCCGATAGAATGTCAGAACATTCACAGTGGCCACGAAGACGTCTTCACACTGCATGTTTTGTCTCAACGTAAGTATATTTTTTTTTGCATTTTTGCTGAATTGAATGTTAACATAGTCTTTTGTTATTGTAATGATTGAAGCTGTAAATAAAGACCTACCCGGCTTTACAGGAACTATGTTGTTCCTTAATTCTATTGTCTTTGTCTCGACCGCCAGGAGAAGTGGTTGTTCACTTTTACACTCTGATATGTTCGTTAAGCTTTAGCTTCCATCTTTATCTTTTTTTGCTGCTGAACGCATTTAGTAGACCTTTTTGTCTTCTTCTCCCTGAAATGGCTTTTTTTTCTTTGCCCAATAATTGGATAATATTTGTTCAGGGAGGGCACTTAGTGACAGTGTGGCCTCCATTGTAGCTCTGACAGCAGGGGGCGGGGCATAGCGAGTTCTTTGGTCTGGGTCATAAGAGGATTTTCACTCAACTTTTAACTATAGCTAAAACTTTTAATTATCCTTGATAATAACCTCGTATGCATGTAATCATTTCTTACCGACTGCTCTCTCAGCTTGTCGTACAGGTATCCCAAACGTTTGCCGGCATCATCAAGTTTCCTTTTTGTTTGCTGAAAAAGGGAAATATTTGAAGTCATTTTATTAAACCCAAACTTTCTCCTAGAATCAATGCAAGATTTGCGATGCAGTCGCACACGCTCAACAGTAAGACTCACTGGGTCTCCCGCTGCGAGCTGGCAGCGCTGCACCAGGCTGTCAAAGGTGGATTTGAGGACCATGTGTTCAGCAGGGATTTCTTTCTGCTCCACCCTCTCTGCCGGCAGCTGCTGGAGAAGCTGGGGAAAAAACAGGGACACAAATTTAAAAAAAAGGTGTCGACAGTGTTTTTGCCGAGTGAGCGGTCAGATAACAGCCCCGTCTCACACACCAACCTGCACGCTGGGCTCCTGGGGGGCTCCGGGGGGCACTTGGGTGCGGTCGTGGGGCTGAGGAGCCTCCACGGGGAATCCCATCACAGGGGCAGTGATGGGGGCTGGTGGGGTGTAGTTATCAGGGAGCTGTAAGATACATCCAGTCAGGGACAAGCAACACTGAAATCAATCATTTATTGGTTTTCCTTTGGCAACTTAGAGGAGGAACTCCACAACAAGCTGACTAATGTTTGTTCGATGGTGTCTGTCTGGTTTTTGGGGTTGAACAGTTAAGCAGGTTTATCAGAGCTGGTTTGCCTCTGCTGCTGGAAATTAGGTTAATGAGAGCACAATCCCATTTATCTGAGTGTTTGTCACTCTTCACGACCCCTTTCAAATTACATCTAGTGATTAAATTCATTGCTATTAATCAAATATTCATCAGTGCGGCTTAACGAATGCACATTACATTATTGAACTGAGCTGTTGAGTTGAATTATTTAACTTTGCCCACAACTACGACACAGCCCTGAACTACATCACGGCTCGTAGATCAGTGATTCTCAAGCAGTACTTGTACCCCAAAGATTATTCGGCAGAGAGCGGGAAGATTGTAGAGTAGCAAGTAGTAGTTTTTCTCGAAACAAAAGAGACTATTTTGATGGTGATGAATACACAAATACCTTCTTCTTTCTGGGTCCACCTCGTACTGCTGGTGGGTCGTTCCAGCCTTCTTGGGGTCCTAAATTAGAAGAATTTGAATGGTGACTAGAGGCATTTTCTTTGCGCTCACACTGCAGCAGTCAGAAATTGTGAGCACAAGACAACCTCTTCGTCGACACGGCAAAAACATGTCAATAAGCCAAAGGCTCTAGCAGCTTATCCGGAAACAAAACAGCAAAAATGGGCAAATGTTCAGGCCTAATGATCACTCAACAGTAACAATATCTCAATGCTGAATAATAACAAGCGTCTCATGAATATCTTTTGGAGCTCAAACATGTACGTATCAATTGAAAATGTAAAAAAAACGTCTCCGCTACACCGTTCATATGCTAACTGCTCAACACCTGAACTTTGAAAAAAAAACGGAACTCGACAAACTCGCCGTTAAACAAACAGAACAATTATTCTTCAAATCAAAACTTTAAAAAATAAGACCTAGTGTCTAGATTTGAGACTGGAAGATGTGGTTTTGTTCATTGTGTTTTAAGCTGACATCAACACGCGTAGATGAAGTCAACACATTTCCCTCAACATACAGCTGCAAAAGCAAACACCACAAAAAAATACACTGAGTGACCAGAAAAATAAACTTGGATAATGCCGTGCAATCTAACACAAAAGTGTGTTTTTGTGTCGTACAGGTTTTTCTCTGGTCACTCAAGTGTATATTCGGATGCACTCTTATTCCATATCCAACCCTGACATTGTCACCTTGATGGTCACACTGGGAATTCAGCCAGGGAAAGAATCCTGCAAGTCAAATGAGGTGGATAGCTGAATATGATTCAATAAGCATCAGCGACAGAGTCCTGCTAACTAGGGCTGGGCGGTATGACCAAAAACGCATATCACGGTATTTTGTAAGACTCTGGCGGTTTCACGGTATTTCTCTCTCTCGTTAAAGCATTAATTAATTAATTAATGCTGAAAAGAAACGGCTGGCCAGCGAACGGGCGTGTCTTCCGTTCCTTCACCTACATTCCCCTGGGTCCTAAGCCCCTCCATGGAAAGAAACGGGATTAGACCGTAGGATTTAGTTGTTCGTAAGTGTTGTTTAGGTTTATTTCTATATTTCTCTCATATATATATAATTTTATTGTCAAGTGAAGAAAAGATTACCCTGAAAATGCACACTCCGGTACAGTAGGTGGCGGTATGCACCTATGCACGTTGGTTGCCATCCACCAATGGAATTTAAAGAAGAAGAAGCCCCTCCATGTACAGCTTCTTATCACCATCTACTACCAACGTACATTTATAACAAATACCACACATATTACGGTAATCAGCGTTGCATATGTGTTGACCTAAATACCTTTTATTGTTCAGTCTTTGTTCATCCTGCATCGCTCTTTTCTGTTCTTTAATGTAAGGTTACTGCCACGACAGAGCCTCTCCCAGCTGTTAGCGAGCTTTACCCAGCATGCAGTTCGGCAGTGAAATTTTATAAATGTACAATTATTAGTGCTCAAAATTGTTTATCTGTCACAAACTGTTGTGTCGTGGTGTTTTGCCCTGTTAAAGAACGTTAGTTGTGGGTTGCTCATTGTTGTTATAAAGTTATGACCATGACTAGGGTTCCCACTCAATACAGTTAAGACAACTAGCTCCATCTGTAGCACTCCTAACGGCGAACAATATATTTTGCTGCCTGTTGAAGAGCAACAGAATTTGTTTTGGCTGTGCGACAGGAAATTAAAACTGGTATACCGGTTGAACCGGTATGCCGCCCAGCCCTACAGCCAACATCTAAGTCAACATGAGATCTACCTGTAGGAGGAGCAACAGCTGGGGCAGAGAAGGGCTTCACAGCAGGAGCTCCGGGGCCTCCCTGTGGGTACCCCGATCCGAGAGGGGCATAGGGACCGGATGCAGGCCCCTGGTTGTGGAGGGCCCCTGGGTACATGGGAACCGGGGCTCTGGATTGGGAGCCGGGTGGCATGGGGCCCGTGGGTGAAGAGGTAGACGGCATGAAGCTTGTCGGTGGCACCCCGGGGCTGGGCATGGTGAACAGGCCTCCAGGGGCCGATGACGGAGGTGGGAGTCGAGTTCCTGATAAGTTAGGAGCTGGCATGGAAGGACCTGTAGGAGGGAAGCCTGAGGGTCCCCCAACGGCCATAGGCTGAGGCTGGAATGGCTGACGAGGAAGGAAACCTGGGGAAGGACATATGCCATTAAGTCGAACGATAAAGCAAGAAAGCTGTCTGTCTGTCTGTCCCTCACATATCTCCAGAACCACTCATCTGATCTACTTCACACTTAACGGGTGTATTGCTGAGGACCCATGGGAGTGCTTTTGTCGAATTGTGTGTATTTCCTTTAGGCTAAGCGAAACTCCTGCATTCCTATGAAAGTGAGGCCTTATTAACACAATCTACCTAAGTTTACTGAACTCTGTTCAAGGTTTTCAATTCTAAAAATTAAAATCGGCCTGAAATACCGGAAAGTAGAATACAACATCAAACCTGGAGCCGAAGCAGGATGTTGAGGGTAGGGAGGCCTCAGGGCTGGGCGGGTCGCACTGGGCGGCAGTACATGAGAAAAAGGCGGCAGACCAGGCCCGGTGTTGGTTGGAGCTTGTGGCGTGAAAAACGACGGCATAGGAGGCTGCTGTTGGGCAGCCTGGGAAGGAGCAGAGGGCTGGTAGTGACTCTAAAGTGTGTGTGGGGGGGAAATAACACTGTGATTTAAAGAAAAGTTCATCAAACTCGTAAAAATATATGATGAAATGCTTTCGATTGCTCATAAACTTATACCAGATTTTGTGCTTTTGGTGTAGGAGTGGGCTTGGCTGTGGACACATCGACTCTGTTGAGGGAGTTTGGCCTGTGCTGTCCGACGGCAGCCTCTTCCTGAGCGTGGAACAGCCTGTCTTTCAGCATTGTGATCCCAGCCTGGGAAGACAAAATTGTGTCAAAACAACACAATGGTTTGATTTACCCGTTTTTGGGGAATAGAAATGTGTTTGCTGTTATGCCTCTTACTTGGCCTGAGTTCTCAGGCAGGTAGGTCATGGCAATGGCCAGACTGCCCTCGGCAGCTAGTATGCCAGCGTAGGAGGTTAGCTTCTCGGCCAGGATGGGGCTCTGGATGTCAACCTCGCTGTTGCGGAGGCGTTCGATTGACTTACGCAGCATCATTACTTTTTCAACCAGGTCCTGAAAAATACACAGAGACGCAAAGAAGGTCACTGTGAGTGCTACATCTTACGCATTTTCAGTGCAGTTAAAACAGTATTTTGTTGCTGCAAAGCGGAGACAAAAGATTGTACCTCCAGACCAAGAGGGGAGGAGCAGTCTCTATGCAAGGCCCAGCACTCCACTAGCTTCTCAATGTTCCCAGAGCAGATGTAGCACAGACAGGCCTGCAGGCAGCGCTTCTCCGTCCTCTCGTGCTCCAACCGACCTCCCAGGGTATCTGGCAAGAAGAATTGCAGAATTAAACGATGTTCGGGAAGGCTGACATTAGAGCAGGGAGGCCGAGTACAAAGGGAGATTATTATTCAGCGAGTATTCACAGTTTGCCTGGAAGCGAGGCAAGCTGCAGCACGACCGATGCTGGACCGCACTTGTGAGCAACTTACCGCACAGACGGGCAAAATCTTCAGGGTGAGCGTAAGTCAGCAGAGCAGCGAGAGCCTCCTTCCAATTGTCTAACTCACAGCTTTGCACTATGTCTCTCCAGTTCTGGGTCACCACTGAGGATATGAGCTGCAGTTGAGCCAAGACACATGAAAGTAAATGCTCTGCCTGTGATTGCACAAACTGAAACAGAATGAATCAAATAAGACTGCTACCATTGAAATGCTGTTCTTTTGCTTGCTGAGGTATTTTTGCTGAGTTTTCTTGAGCAGCTCCTCTCCTCCGCTGATGGACAAGAGGATGGCTTCAGCGTAACGGCAGTCGTTGAGACACAAATCCACCGCGCCCTCAAAGTTACCGACCAGCAGCGCCTGGCTTATCAAACCATCGGTGTCTTCAAAAGAACGACAAGGTCAGTCACCATCAACACCGAATGCACTTTTCCAACCAATGACATCATTCATTGTGTGTGCAGATGAGGGATTTACCACATGATACAGGGATCTGGAAATTGGAGTTTTCCTTTGGAGTCTGACTGTAGAGGTCTGCCGGTGAAACGGAACCAGAAGTTCTGGCATCACCTCCAGCAGCAGCAGCCACATCAGACCTCTGGAAATACAACAAAGGACATTTTACAGTAAACAAGCACTGCAAACTTGGTATGCAAATAATTAAAATAAAAAAATGTTTTGAATATAAACATTTTGTGTGCAGACTTGCCGACCTCGGTGGAGAGCCGCTGCATCTTTTCTGCCAGATCTTTGGCATCCACTCCGTGTCCATTGTGCTGAAAACTCTTCCCCAGGCATTTCGAAATCTGAATAAACACACTTTTCTTTACAGCTGACAGGATATGAGTGGCAGTAACATGCTTGTATATGACAGATATCAGCTGATGGCTACATTTATAAATCAGATGTCAGAATACCTTCTTCTCCAGGTCATCTTTGCTGAAACCCAAAAGTCTGAGGAATTTCACGCGGGCTTCGTCCTCAAAGTTCACCTGTAAACAGAGAAAGTGAATTGATTAAAAAATAAAATGACACGACACTGACTGTCTCGATGTCAAGAGGACGCGAGGACCCACCAGAAGGAACTTCCATATGTCCTGCTCAGCGTCGGACTTGGCGCTCTGGATCTTGGCCTGGCAGTAGTTGTTGAAGGAGCCCGACTGCAGCGCTGCCTGCAGCTCCCTGGAGCGCTGGAGGAACTCCGTCTCCGTCGTAACTTGGCTCATAAACACTTGTCTAGGGACGGGCTGGGGGCTCTGCACCGGAGGCAGCTTGGGATTCTCAAAGGTTATCAGCTTTCCACCGAACTGGGGGGGGGGGGTACACAACAAATCAGTCATGAACACCTTTTCCATCATCAACATGCTTATAAAACATTCAAATGTTGCACTTACAGCAAAGGATGCGCCCACAGGCCTGCGCACCCACTTAGGTGGCTTCTTCAGAGGGGAAACTATGGTTTCCTGCACTGCAGGCTGAGGAACTTGCAGGGGGGGGAGCACCTGCCCCGTACCAAAGGGGTCCATTGAATCAAATGAAGAGGATATCTGTTAAATAAAATGTTTGAAGTTAAAAACAAGCTCAACTCTTTGGGCTGGAGCTGAAACAATTACTATTTTGAGAATTAAGCAAAATGTTCACATTTCACTGGTTTTAGCTTCTTAAATGTAAACATCCGCTGGTTTTCTTCGTCTTCTATGATTGCAAACTGAGTCTTTGGGTTTTGCACTGTTATACAAAAAAATACACCGAAATATATTTTAGACCAAACGATTAATTCATTTAACCATCTTTCAGATTTAAGGTTATACTGGTGTTCATTAGTGGATGTCAATCCCTTCACACCTGCGCCATCTTGTGGACAAACAAGGCAGTGCAGCACATCGCTTTTGGGATTAAATACATTAAGAACAGCAACTACCTTATCAGCTGTGCTTTGCTGCTGAGTCTTCAGGCTTCCTCCCATGACAGAGTAGACAGTGATTCTGCCGTCGAAGGAGGCGGCTGAAAGGAGAGCAGGATTCCTGGGGCACCACTGGACATCAAAACACCACTGGTTTGTTGTTGGAAGCTCATAGATTACCTAAAATGAATGAAATGGCATGTGAGAACCCACATCATTGTCACTGAGTCACAATAATGAAGCATGGTTATTCAGGCATAACAGAGAAGCAGCGGTTAGTGTTATATACCTCTCCGGTGTTTGGATTCCAGCAGAGGATCCTGTTGTCTTTAGCACTACTCAGTAGGAGCTCAGAGTCCGCCTGGCTCCAGGATATGGACAGAATCCCCCTGTAAGGAAACACCAACAGAAAGTAAATACAGTATATTCTGCAACATGACAAAAAAAACCTGAAATGAGCAGAAACTGTTCAAGCCTCACCTTGTGTGGTTCTCAAAGACTTTAAGGGGTGAAGTGGCAAAACGGAGGTCCCACATCTGGATGACTGGCATTCGGTCATCTTCAGAGGCCAAAACCAACTGAGTGGCCACATCAGGGTGCCAGAGCATTCCTGAACAGTGCATCTGAAATCACACAACAGATGAGATTTAGAATAAGAGACTTTCTACAAGGTGCTAAATAAATCATTTTAATTTTGTCTAACCAAAATAAATGCTACACACAAAGCCTGACAATAACTGATGAGCCTTAATGATTGATTCATTAAGGATTGACTCATTATTCATTCTTAGTTTTTTGGCAGAAGATAAGTTAGAACTTAATGTAATTTCCATTAAAGCCACAAACCCTGTTGCTGTGGTCACTGATCTTGATGATGGGCTCGTTCTTCCTCAGATCCCACACGACTGCTTTCCCACTGGGGTTGGCAGAGGCTAGGATGTGCTGAACCTGCCTGTTCCAGGACACAACACTGATGTCTTCAGCAGGCTGAAAGAAGAGACAAAGGCTGGTACTGTCAAAACAAACCCGACCGAATCTGAGACAAAGAGATATTCAAATGATATTATAACAATGCTGATGGTGATGTAGGATCAAGATATTTAGCGAAGTCAATTGTTTATATGAAATTGATGAATGGCTTGCTGGGGATATGTTAATTTTACAAAGAAAATGTCCATTGTGACACTGCATCATCAACCTCATTGTCTAAGGGAAGATATACAACACAACACATACAATGGAAATGATAAACAAAACATTATTGTGGCTTTTAGTATTAACTCACATACATGACACTACAAAAGGTAAAGAAACAAAAAGAAAGCTGCCAGTTGTGGTTTATATTTTGTGCATTGACTCACAACAGACATGTGTGAACTTCACCAAACTCATGACATCTCAATCACACACACACACACACACCTGCGTCTTTGCTCCTGGTGTCATTGGACTGTTGAAGTTGTTCAGATCCCAGATATATATCTCTGAATCATTTGCTCCTGAGGCGAGGAGATTACTCTGGCAGAGGAAAAATTGAGAACGATTAAGAATGTGTATAGCAGCACCAGGAAAGTGAAGTCTTCCGTACAAACTGTCTCTAAGGACACAAAAGGTTTCGCTTGAAGACCTTTACCTGAAAAGGGTTGAAATCGAGTGCTCGGATGGGTCCTGTGTGTTTGTCAGACTGTCCCACTACTGCCTCTGCGCCGCCGCTCATTATCACCTCTGGGTTATATACAGTTAATGTGCCATTTTCACTGCCACCGACCAGTCTCCCTCCAGTACCGTCTGCTCCCATTCCAAAATTCACCCATACGATACTGTGCAACCTTTGGAATAGGAAAAGTAAAGTGAGTTAATTGTTACAAATGGCAAACTCAAAGCCAAAACTGAAGTGCACTTGGTGTTTAGGTGAGCAATCCTCTGTATACTTCTTTAAATGATATGTTTAACTGTCAAACAGCCCAAAAAAAAGAGAGAGGAAAAGAATACAACATGGATTTAATATTTGAATTTGGAATGAGCCATGAATTATTTTAAATCTGGCCTAAATTGTTTGAAGTGAAACCACATCCCTTCTCTACAGTGGGCTGATATGGACAGAGGTAGCATCTTGTATCTCATTTATGAATCACCTCTATAATTTACCTGTTTGAGGTGGGTAATGACCCTTTGAGCTGCATGTCCAGAGATGGATCTGAGAAATCCACCTCAAATATCTCCAGGGCAGCTGTGGTGTTGAAAGAGGCATCGAGCTGCTGTGCTGATGTTCCTAAGGCCAGGTGGATGGGATGGTGTTCGGCCGGACTCCACGCTTGGTGGGCAGTCCTCTGGATCTCCTTCAGCCTCATATTCCTCAACAGGTTTCAAGTCCCGGACAGACGAACGGACTCCACTACATCAAAGATAATACACATATTTGATTGACAATTGGTGTGGATTAACAATACACTGTTAAATACTACCTTCCAACTTAGCTCCAGCCCTGACAGCTCGTCTCCGACTATTCCCTGAAACTAACCTGATATGTATCAGCTAGTTAGCTAATGTTAGCATGTCGCAATTGCGCTCTAACCAAGTCTCGTACACTTTTACTACAGCTGATAACATTGAACACATTATCTGGTGGCCGCCATTACCTAACAATTACTCCAGTAATTTAAATGGATCTGATAGTTTCTTATTCATGCCACTGCATAATAAATCACAGGAGCTAACAGGTTAACGTCTGTTCCAGTGCATAACCGGAACCGATGCTGCGTCTAGCTAGCAATCAATGTTACAGCCACCACCCTTGCCTCCATATCTCAACAGAAATGCTGTGTATCAGACACGTTTAAGCCAGCAAAGAAAATATGTACATATATGGCTTTGATAGTAACTCACATCAACTCTATTTATCACAGCCTGACTCTCCGCATCCACTACAAACTGGAGAGCTAGCTACTTCTCAGCAAAAGCTAGCAGCTTAGCCGCTGGCGGATTTCGCTCAAAGTACTTTTGCCGTGTTGTCACTGAGCTACGGTAGCCGACAGGGACATTTTCATACAGCGGTAGTGGCCTAAGGTAACCCCGACGTCGCCGTTGACCCAACAAAAAAACATGTCTGTAAATAGTATGTAGCGTGCTTTATAACGACGGATCAAAGAGTTGTGAACTTGTTAACTATTTGACAGGTTGACAGTCTTTTTAAACACAAAACAACAGCAACACGTTGAGGAATGTAACTGAATACAAGTCTTTATTTTTGACAGAAATATATATACACAAGTAAGAGTCAGATTGTAGTCATTAGATTTTATAATTTTTGACTTCCTCTGGTTGTTTTTCCGGATCTCCTCCTTTCTCCAAGTACAGGTTGTTATAGGGATACTGTTTCTCCGCCTGGAAGAGAGACAAATGATTTTATTGAAAACGTGCATGTTATTAAATAGAGAACACAATCCAAAATAATCTCATCCACAGGTGGCACAGCACTAAAATTAAATGACATTCAAATACTTGGTTGCGATTAGGTAATATAAAGAAGGGAAAAACAAATAATTCATTACACTAGAGGGTGAAATAAAGTCAATCTTGTTGCTTTTAAAACTATTGATTAATTGATGAGGTGATTTCACATCCCATTAAAATAGAATGTAGCAGAAATGAATAAAGCCAAGCATTGGGCTGTACTTACAACAGGTTGATAAGATGGTAATTTCTCCCCAACGTAGAACATAAACAGCATGAACCCGATGAAACCAAACAGTTGTTTGCACATCGTGGACCAATCCACAGGACTGGGAGATGTATCCACACGGTTCCTGATGAACATGTCAAAATCCCAATGCATCTAAAGACGGAGAACAATCACTGATTAATAGGGATTCTTATACTGTAATGTATATACTGTAACAGCTATGTTGTCATCTAAGTGAACTTATGATTGTACAGAGGCACTGCCTTGAGTAGAGTCTGTACAATCAAGCTGATCTGAATACTGTCTAAATATCCCAAAACAATTGTGTCTATAGAGAACAATGATATACTGTGCACTTAAGAAATACGTTTTTTATGTTGTTATCTATATAACTGTCACAATCTTAAGCTACAATGGTGTATCCGCATATTGTAGAGAAAATTATAAATGCACAATCTTTAGAAATTATACAATGTTTTGTAGGTGAGATGTCGCTTTAGTGCAGTAGCATAACGTTAAACATTACGATATGGACATTGTGGGACATTATTACTTTTGGCTGTCACTTAGAAATTGCAATTGTATTTGTTACGAGGCCTTGGAATGCTCATTCATGGGTCACAAGTATGGTGTTAGTTTTGATAAGCGAAACGTACCAGAATGAGCAACAATAACATGATTTCATGTTGAAAATCATGTTTTAAATTTCATGGAACCAGCCCATGTAATGCAATTTCTTGTTACTTGTAGCCCGATATGTATACCAATGCTGATATATCGATGATAAACTCAATATATATGGGTTGCACAAGTGAACCTGATATCACAGCAAGTCATTATTATCTTACCGGCTCTCCCCAGTTCCTTCTCAGGTCAGGGTGGTCCCACTTGTACCAGGGGTCTCTCTCATGCTGAGACCTTTCTGGTAACTTTGGATAATCACCAAAGCTGCAACACAACGATGGCAATTCGTTAAACATGACATGTACTGACTTTATTACCCGGTGATTCACGCAGTGGTGATGTATCAGCCAAGCACAACAATACATGAGCTGAACATTACTTTTCATAAGAGCAGAGAGACCAGAGGACGGGCTTTTTATTTTCAAAATAAAGCTCACCCCTCGCCGTTGTCGGGATATGGCTCATAGTCCTCAACCCTCATGTTGTACTTCTTTGCAGCAGCAGCTTTCTCCTCGGGGGTCGTCGGGCATGGACCAGGTAGACCACTCTTTGACACACCGGAGGCTGAAACACAAACGATTGCACGAGTGTTATTCTTTCCGCCATCTCCCCGTGGATGTGTAAAGAGCTTCACACTCATTCAAAATAGCCGTTGCGATAGGTAGCAGAAGCTAACGTTAGCATGTCAAGGTTACGCTCATTCGAGGCTTTAAACGTTAAACTCTGACACGTATCTAAAGAGAAATGTATCAGAACGAAAGCTATAACAGTACTGACCTGCTCTACATCCCGACAAAATGGCTGAAATGCCAGGACCTTTTCCTTTAGAGAGAGCCTGTGCCCACCGTCGGAAACCAACTCCAGCCATGTTTACTGGCTGCTGCTGTCCGACAGACTAGGAAGTACGCATGCGCAAGATTGGAAGTAAGGGTCTGGGTAAGGACCAATTCATACTAAACATACATTAACAAATGTTACTGCTGCGTGAGCCATTCAACCTATTAACAAAAGCAATAATGGGAGTGACAACAAAAGCAACTACGAGAACATGTCTTTTATAGTGTTTTTATTCATTTATATTTATGTTTGAGTTGCAGACACCATCATATTAGTGTAAATGTGACAGTGACATGCAAAGTCCTCCAGTAGCTGAAGGGAACTCGGCCTCGGAGTGAATGCACTGAAGCCCTGAGGCCTGTTCCTCTTCCCATCAGATCCAGCTCAGGTGCACGAGTGCATTTACTGGGGGATCGTCACTCTGCCACCGGTGACAAATTGGAGAAAATCCGTCAGAGAAGATCTGTTATGTCCTTCTCCACATTCTCAATGGGGCAATGAAGTTCATACCTGCAGTAAAGGGAAAACATTAGAGCCACTATTATGTATGACCTAATGAAGGGCTGATTTGGTTTCTAACTTGCGGTCCATAATGTACAACTTCACCTTTTGAAGGGCATGCCATCTGCCGTAATTAAGAACTTCTCAAAATTCCACCGAATGTCATTGACAGTGATTGGAGACCAGTAGAATGTCTTCATATCTCCAATAACAGGATTCACAAATGGCAACAATTCCTGTGACAGTACAAATATACTCTATAACTAAAAGAAAATCATGAACTAATTGTATACATTCATATACTGTGTAAAAACCAACACTACCTTTAGATAGGTGAAAAGAGGCTCTTCATTCAATCCATTCACCTCAACCTTCCCAAAGACAGGAAACTTTGGCACAAACCCGCCACCAGGTCTCACATACTTAAGAACGTTGAGAGTTTCATGATTCCCCTCTGAAAAGATATAAGTACAATATTTCATGACTAATGAGTTTTCAACTTATGCTTCAGGAAAACCTGTGTGTATTCATAACTTCAAAATAACATGTCAAATGTTTACCGCATAGCATGTACATCAGACAAACCAATTATGTATAGAGGTCAGTTGTGGAAAAAGTATTCAGATCCATTAATCAAGTAAAACTACCGATACATTAATGTAAAAATCCTAAATTACAAGTAAAAACCCAGCATTCAAACCCCTTCTTCAAATAAGTATCAGCAGCTAAATGTACCCAAAGCACCAAAGCAATATTCATTCCTCTGTGACTGATTTTTATATGAATATTTGCTGGTCTACTCTAGGTGGAGCTAGTTTTTACTTTATATACAGTTGGGTAGTTTAGTTTAGTAGTTCTTAGGTGTCGGGCCCCTCCAAAGTTTCACACAATAAATCTGAGGGGTCATAAGTTGATAAATGGGGTAAGAGGAAATCACTCTTTGACATCTGAAATGTGACAATGGGCCCCAACCAGTCATTGCATTTTTTTGGTAAGGGGTCACAAGCCAAACGGTTTTTAAATCATCAGTCATCTTTAACAATGTGTTGGATTTTATAAGATTGTCATATGCTATTTAATTTAAACCTAGTAAACCATAGCTGACAATTAAATGGAGTAAAACGTACATTTCTCTCTCTAAAATAAAGCAGAATAGTACAAAATAGCATGAATTCTAAATCCCTTAACGTGCCTCAAAATTATTCTTAAGTACAGTACTTGAGTAAATCCACACAGTTACTTATGTAGAGTACAGTATTCTTCTCGCACACCAGGTAAATAATATGTAATCTCTGTCACATTTTAAAAGCATCAGTGTGTACCCACCAGGTGACTGGAGACCGAATTGGTTGCTGGGGAATGATAGGACAGTGAAGTTGAGGTCGCCAAACATTTCCATCAGTGCATTCAGTCGATGGTACTGAGGGAACAGGACACAAAATCAGATGGCTTTAATAAAAAATGACAGCACAGGAGATGTTTTATGAGATAATGTGATCTGGCTGCAATCAATCAGTGCTCTTTGTAGAATATTACCTCCTCTATTGTTGACCCTCAGAAGGTGGCAACGTTGATGATGAGAAGCACTTTACCTCTGTAGTTACTGAGCGGAACCAGCTGTCCATCCAGGGTCTCGACAGAGAAATCATAGATTGATTTATACGCTGTTGGGCTCTGACCATGTGGCTTAAACATGTGCTGTGGACAAAGAAAATCAGGCCTTAACTTTTTCAAGCAAAGGTCTCATCCTGATTTGTAGTTGATAAGAGCAAAGGGATTTCACACTCAGGTGTGAATTACCCCCCCCCAAATAACCATGGTAACCGCGGCAATCTCATTGGCCGAGAGCCAAGAGACCCGAGGACCCCTGTGGTTCAGCCGATGTTCTATAAAACTCTCTGCTGCCCCCACCTCATAGCTTTCCCCCTTCGACCTCGGTTGAGTTAGGAGGCACACAACCGCTCTCTTCGCCCGGACCCCCCCCCCCCGTCCAGGCCACAGAGAATCCAGCTTTTTCCAACTCTCCCTCCGGGGTAACAGGAGGCACACAAGGCTCTTCGCTCGGACACCCCCGTCCAGGCCACAGAAGAACCAGCTTTTCCCCCTTCGACCTCGGTTGAGTTAGGAGGCACACAACCGCTCTCTTCGCCCGGACCTTCGTCCTGGACGCATGAAGACACATCGGCCTCTCCTCCCCCCCCCCTCCAGCACGACGAGGCCACGAGGAAGCAACGGCCCTTCAACCCTACTCAAACCCTGACAAGCCGTTTCGCTGGATGAAACAGCCCGCGATAACGAATCTGCTTCAGCGATCAGTTCAGCGCTTTTTGTTTCTTTTTCTTTTGGTGCACACATTCCGGCGAAGGAAAGACGACAACGCCTCCCTCCTTCACCGACGATTCCCGGTAAGACGCACGGACCACGCCGTCAGCCGAAATTAGATCACCCTCCCTGCCGCGAGGACAGATCACGTCTGCGTTTGCTCCAGCCGAGCCACGCCACGACAGACCGAAACAGCGCCAGCTCAACGCCGCGCTGAGAAGCACCCCCCCCCCCTTCCTCTCGAAGAAAAAGGACAACTTTGCTCACGAACCCTCCAACGTTGCAACGAAGCATCTACAAGTAAGATTCTTGGCATTTGGGCATAGCTTAGCTTAAATTAACTTAAGTTTAATTCAGGCCATCCATTTATATGTTGATATTCCCGTGTTTTGGTGTGTTTAAATTACTGTCGCGTGATATCGAGATATTGCGCAATCATTACGGAACAGAGAAGTTCCGCTGTATTTGTGTATCAACTATGACTGTTTCTTTGGGATTAATTTCATTCATTGTCTTCCACTCCGTGTGGAAGTTCTCTTTTCATTAACTCGACTCGGTGAGTGAGCTGAGGTGCGTGGTTTATCACGGCATAAGTTACCGGCAGTTCTCAAGACGACAGCGGTATATTTATGCGTGATAGAGCCAGCCAACTCAGGCTCACTACAACGCGCACCGCGCGCAGAAGTCTGATTCATGAGCCCCCACCTTTTTTCTCTTTCCTCCTTTCACGAAACACACACACACACAGCTCCGAATTCTACCCCTGGGGAACCTCGTTCAAACGAGCGCCTCACATCACGTGCTGCCCAGGCAAACGTGAATTACGCACAGCAGCCCCATTCTGCCATTTTGTCCGGGTCCCTCGACTCCGCCATCTTTGTAGTTTCTAGCTGTAGTTCTTAAGGCCCCTCCCCTTTGGCCAGCGTCACTCGACGCCGCCATCTTTGTAGTCTTTAGCGTAGCTGTAAGACTCCTTCCTGTTCACCCACAGACCCACACACACACACATACACATACACACACAGACATACACCCTCATCCATTTTATTCATTCTTTAGTTTAGGCATATAAAATTGTATGATAATGTTTGTTGGTTGCAATATTAATTGATTTGATCATTTATTATTTTGATTCAATAAACTCTGTTATACTTTCAGGAGCAGTCGTCTGTGATTACTTGTGCATATGTATTTGATAAGACTGTATGTAGTAGCCGGTGCTCGAACTTAAAAACCTTCACTGTCACTGAATGTATAGTCATACGCAGACTATTGACATTATGAGTGACTACTAATTATGAGACTTAGTTTTATCGTTTGGTTATTGGTCCCTGTTCGCAGGGTGGTGCCCCGTTTATATTAATAATCATTAATAATTGTTACATACATCAATAATTCTATTGATGTCAAGAATTCAGTTTCTTAAATGCTGATAACCCAAACACGCTCCTTTAGTTCCCAACATAATGGTGCCCCGTGTGAGGCTACGTTATTCCAGTTTTGTTACAGTATATATGCACATTAATCCATAATTAATTTTGAATAATTAATTTTCCAAAAAATATTTTTTTTTCGAAAAATTATTTTTTTTCTTCTTTTGAATGATCCAAATTCCTGAAACTTATTTCCCAAAATAGGTAGGCTTTGATCTTCAAAATCTTGTCTTATTGTAATTAAATTTTTGATTTTAAATTTTGATTTTTAATCTTAATCTTTAATTCCCTTCTCGAAATTTTATTTCGTTTCCAGGTTTAATTATTCGTTTCATTTCTTAAAACTAACAGCCAGCTGTGTAGTAGATTTGATCGTTTATTTGTAATACCTTGCTTGCTTTCTTAAATCCCTCAAAGAAGTTACACACAGCTGTCACAGGCCCAAAGTGCTAAACCACATTAGCATTTTCGCACCTCTGGCTGCAAAGCAGTAGTGATACCTCAGAGCAGCAACAGTAGAAACGTAAGTCATAGAGCTAGACATTTCACTGTGCGCCTGCATGAACCGTAACACTAACAGTAATTAACATCTAACAGTAGAAATCCTAAGTCACAGAACTAGACATTTCACTGAGAACCGTAAACACTAACAGTTTCCGTTCTAACACTAGGGAATTAACAACTACTGGGAGTCGTGCTCATTAGAGAGAATGAGCAATGAGAAATCCCCCATACCTGGAGCTGTAGCTCCAGAAGACACCGCATTACGAGATGCGGTGGCTGATGTCCTCGGACTCACAGCAAAGGAAAGAGAGTACTTTGTAAAATACACTGCTGTCCTATGCGACGAGCAATTAGAGCAACTGGTGGCTTATGTAAATAACCCAGCAGGTAACAGAGAGCGCCTGATTCAGGACGTAATCGGCGAAATACTGCTCATCTATCATCAGAAAATGCAGCTGCAAGCTGCCCGAACCCGGGCACAGAGCGACGAGCAGCAACGCGAGATCTGGACACTCCGAACAGAGGTTCAGGAGTTGTCACGTGACTGTAGAGCCCTACAGTCAGAAAATAGTAGCCTGCGCAGTGACCTCAGAGAGGTCAACCTAGAACTCTCTAAAGCATCAGAGAGTGGTGACAAACTGAAAGCGCTTCAAGGTGTTCCAGCAACCCCGGTAGGTACTGCTACCCCCTACCGAGCCTTTCAGCCCAGTCATTTCTTGGTCTCGGCTCCCTCATTCCCCGAGACCCGAACCACCTTGCATTTCTTGAAGGCGACATCCCCAACCAGGAGGAGAGAGGACCAACACCAGGTCCTAGTCGGCCCAGGTGGCTTCAAAACCACCTCAGGCGACCGCAATCCTCCACGCAGTTCACGCGCGCGACAAGAACTGACCCCATCCCCCTCAGGGAGGGAGGATGATAGTCGTTACCACCATCGCGAGTATGGAGACTCGGACGGCCCAGGCCCCATCAACCTTGGAGGCCTGCGCACTCGACAGATTGAGTCTCTGGCAAAAGACGTAGAGCGCTTCAATCCCGATAATCACGACTCGAGCATCGATGACTACCTAAGGGAGATCGATCGCTGCCTCCTCGACCTATCGCGCCCCTCATCGCGCGAAAAGCTAAAGCTAGTGTGGAAAACCACTGCGCGAAGCGTCCACGCTTTCATTGAAACGCTCCAGCCGAGCATCCGCGACTGCTATTCATCCCTTTGTCACGCCCTTAGGGAGGAGTACTCCCTGTACTCTAACCCAGCTTCTGCCACCCTCTGCGCCTTTGCCATTTCCCAGGAAAGGCTAGAGTCTCCGAGAGACTACTTCAGGCGCTTGAGATCTGCGTACTTCCAAGGACGTAACGCCCCAGGTCTAGAAGAAGACCATGCCTTCAAGTCGCTATTCTTGCACAATCTCCACGACAACGTGAGATACGATGTTACTATGCACCGCAGAACGAGTAACCTCACCATGCCAGAGATTAGGAAATACGCGCAACTTGCATGGGAGACACGCGGACGGCCGACAAATCGGTACGAAGACACCGCCATAGTCTTAGGCATCCAACAGTCGAGCGACTCCGACCTAGCGTCGGAAGACGACGAGAGGACTTGGCCTAGCGAGCCCTGGTCACCCCCGAGGAACAAACGACCCTGGCGGTCGAAAGACCAACGGAACCAGGGGGGTGAAAGACGCCCTCAAGGGCAACCCATCAGGTAACGCTGACTCGCAGCCCACCTGACTAAGCCAAGTGACCTTTCCCCCTGCTGCCAAGTCGACATGGTAGGGGGGGGGGAAGAGAACTCAGCACACTTCCGGAAACGACCACTCCCATTTTCGCACGTCGTTCTTCAACCTTCTTGGGCGACCTTGTTCGCAAAGGCAATGCCCGTATGTATATATCTATACATATTCTTCAGTCTTACTGGGGGGTCATAACACTCTTGCTCTACCCGACTCCGGGTCTGAAACGAGCCTCCTGTGTTCCCCCACCTTTTCGCATACACCCCTAGGGTGCCACAACCTTAGAGGCCCTTCGAGCACCCTAGCTCGTAAGATCTTTGTCAACTAAGCCTTGTTCTCCTGCTCTGTCAGCATGAGCCACCTCCAGCTTGTTCAACGAAACCACCGCCTTCTTTCAGCCGAGTCATCGGCCGGTTCTGTCAAGTCGCCAGTGCCGTAGGTAACTGAACTTGACCTGTGCGCCGGACCTGTCTCCATCTCTAATTAGGAGGGTGGGGGGAGGGAGATATCACCAGCCCGTCATGACACACTCCAGAGTGAAACTGTTCGCGACGTTTCCCTGAGTGCTGACGGTAACGTGGGATATCTGCCCTCGCCACTCAAACAGCGCGAGGGGGGTGGGATCTCTGACAACAGAAACTTAGGGAGATGCACTTCACAGGAAGTACACTCTAATCTCGCCAGTGCCGAAACCAACCGGCAGAATGGCAGCTTACTATTGACTACTAACGTTTAACTGCATGCTCCAACTCACCCTGTAGACATGCACTAACCGCTAACACAGCCAACTTCAACCAGAACAGTTGCATGACCTGACAAACCATTGTGACTGTAAACTGATGCTCCACTCTCATAGAGAACCCTTTGCATGCTTTATAGACTCTACCAGAAGTCACCAAAGAGGACATAACCTCTGCCGTAGCAGTCAGATTTAACCCAGGACCTCATCCGAGAAGGCTCAGCTGTCAACAGCTGGAGCAGCGAGAGACCAGCCTAGCTAGTCACACTAGCCGTGCTAACGAAATCTGTAAATCTGCTACCACTACTGTTATGCAACCCTCACAGGTGCCTCTGGCCTATAGTCTTGGCAACGCAACTCCAATATCGATAGATTCCAAAACTTAGACACAGGACTCGCTCTAAATCTACCGATTAGAGAGAGGTAGACGCACATATCATGTACTAATAGATCCAGAAGCGACAGACTAACTGGATTCCCTCCTATTCATAACACCACGTAGCCAACCTACGACTGCTCCGCCGACGGACTCCAGTCCTGTCTAGGAGTTGAACCAGTAACCACTGTTTGCCCCTCACCTGCTTCTTGTCTTTCTATTCTTTCCTTCTCTCTCTTTTGTGTTTTGTTTTGTTTATTTGGGTTGTTACTTTCTTTGACACTGTGCCACAATGCTAGATTATCACAACATCATAATAGCGATTGAATTATTTGGGAATAATGTTTTGCTCACCTATGATTTGAATTGTGTATGATAGTAGATGTAGGTAGAAGTAGTTAAAGTCATCTGCCCAGATGCCACCTTAGTCATCTGCCCAGATGCCAATGAACTCTGAACTTGAACACCATGAACTTGACCACTATGAACCTTGAACTCTATGAACAATGAACACTGCCTGTTTTAACCACTGCTTTTGGTCTCAGGAACACTTGGACTGTCTCACCTCTTCAGGTTTCCCCACCACATGGATGCACATGCCAGCCCTTGGTTTGCTCTAAAGACCGAAGCCAACATCTCGCTCTTCAGAACAAAGGGGGGATGTTGGGCTCTGACCATGTGGCTTAAACATGTGCTGTGGACAAAGAAAATCAGGCCTTAACTTTTTCAAGCAAAGGTCTCATCCTGATTTGTAGTTGATAAGAGCAAAGGGATTTCACACTCAGGTGTGAATTACCCCCCCCCAAATAACCATGGTAACCGCGGCAATCTCATTGGCCGAGAGCCAAGAGACCCGAGGACCCCTGTGGTTCAGCCGATGTTCTATAAAACTCTCTGCTGCCCCCACCTCATAGCTTTCCCCCTTCGACCTCGGTTGAGTTAGGAGGCACACAACCGCTCTCTTCGCCCGGACCCCCCCCCCCCCGTCCAGGCCACAGAGAATCCAGCTTTTTCCAACTCTCCCTCCGGGGTAACAGGAGGCACACAAGGCTCTTCGCTCGGACACCCCCGTCCAGGCCACAGAAGAACCAGCTTTTCCCCCTTCGACCTCGGTTGAGTTAGGAGGCACACAACCGCTCTCTTCGCCCGGACCTTCGTCCTGGACGCATGAAGACACATCGGCCTCTCCTCCCCCCCCCCTCCAGCACGACGAGGCCACGAGGAAGCAACGGCCCTTCAACCCTACTCAAACCCTGACAAGCCGTTTCGCTGGATGAAACAGCCCGCGATAACGAATCTGCTTCAGCGATCAGTTCAGCGCTTTTTGTTTCTTTTTCTTTTGGTGCACACATTCCGGCGAAGGAAAGACGACAACGCCTCCCTCCTTCACCGACGATTCCCGGTAAGACGCACGGACCACGCCGTCAGCCGAAATTAGATCACCCTCCCTGCCGCGAGGACAGATCACGTCTGCGTTTGCTCCAGCCGAGCCACGCCACGACAGACCGAAACAGCGCCAGCTCAACGCCGCGCTGAGAAGCACCCCCCCCCCCTTCCTCTCGAAGAAAAAGGACAACTTTGCTCACGAACCCTCCAACGTTGCAACGAAGCATCTACAAGTAAGATTCTTGGCATTTGGGCATAGCTTAGCTTAAATTAACTTAAGTTTAATTCAGGCCATCCATTTATATGTTGATATTCCCGTGTTTTGGTGTGTTTAAATTACTGTCGCGTGATATCGAGATATTGCGCAATCATTACGGAACAGAGAAGTTCCGCTGTATTTGTGTATCAACTATGACTGTTTCTTTGGGATTAATTTCATTCATTGTCTTCCACTCCGTGTGGAAGTTCTCTTTTCATTAACTCGACTCGGTGAGTGAGCTGAGGTGCGTGGTTTATCACGGCATAAGTTACCGGCAGTTCTCAAGACGACAGCGGTATATTTATGCGTGATAGAGCCAGCCAACTCAGGCTCACTACAACGCGCACCGCGCGCAGAAGTCTGATTCATGAGCCCCCACCTTTTTTCTCTTTCCTCCTTTCACGAAACACACACACACACAGCTCCGAATTCTACCCCTGGGGAACCTCGTTCAAACGAGCGCCTCACATCACGTGCTGCCCAGGCAAACGTGAATTACGCACAGCAGCCCCATTCTGCCATTTTGTCCGGGTCCCTCGACTCCGCCATCTTTGTAGTTTCTAGCTGTAGTTCTTAAGGCCCCTCCCCTTTGGCCAGCGTCACTCGACGCCGCCATCTTTGTAGTCTTTAGCGTAGCTGTAAGACTCCTTCCTGTTCACCCACAGACCCACACACACACACATACACATACACACACAGACATACACCCTCATCCATTTTATTCATTCTTTAGTTTAGGCATATAAAATTGTATGATAATGTTTGTTGGTTGCAATATTAATTGATTTGATCATTTATTATTTTGATTCAATAAACTCTGTTATACTTTCAGGAGCAGTCGTCTGTGATTACTTGTGCATATGTATTTGATAAGACTGTATGTAGTAGCCGGTGCTCGAACTTAAAAACCTTCACTGTCACTGAATGTATAGTCATACGCAGACTATTGACATTATGAGTGACTACTAATTATGAGACTTAGTTTTATCGTTTGGTTATTGGTCCCTGTTCGCAGGGTGGTGCCCCGTTTATATTAATAATCATTAATAATTGTTACATACATCAATAATTCTATTGATGTCAAGAATTCAGTTTCTTAAATGCTGATAACCCAAACACGCTCCTTTAGTTCCCAACAACGCCATGCTTGTACTTTAGCTTGTATCTGGGATTGTAGTCAGTCAAGAGTGAGTATTCACTCGGCTATCGTGTTGGCTCATCTCATTCACTGAAATATAACTCATGGGTCAGCAGTTGTTCAGCATGACTGACTTCATTGTTCTCTTGGGCAGAGGTGAGCTGGCAGGGTGGTCATTTGTTTAGCACACGTGTTCCAGGAAAATAGGCTGCTGATGTGGTGACAGCTAATTGGCTTTGGGAAATTAAAGATTCAAAATAAACATATATGGGTCACGCTCATTTTGGTTGCATCCTTTCCTCTTTAGATCTCACACATTCAGAAAGAAGTTTAACATTCGGAATAACATTCAAGAATGTATATTTTGTTCCAAAGTCTGAAATCACAGTCTACATTTACTGCACAAAACAATAGGCACAGTTCTGCTGTTCAAGTTCAGCAGCACAGGAGGCTCTGGTCTCCTTCAGCAGGGAGGCTTTCTCCTGCTCCCACTGGTCACGTTCAGTCTTTAGCTCCTGCTGGGTCGCCATCAGAGCAGTCTGGAGCTTTTGGCTCTCCATCTTCTCCTTGCCAATTTGACCCATAAAGAAGGTTCTGGTTGCCTTCAGCAGGGAGGCTTTCTCTCTCTCACTGGTCACGTTCAGTCTTTAGCTGCTGCTGCTGGGTTCGTTTTTTTGACAAGTTTCTAATTAGAGTTATGAATACCACAATGTAGAAATACATACACTACTGCATAGACTTTCTATGTAATCTACTCGCGCCGAGTTTGGTGTGAACATGGGTTACGGTATTAAAGAGCGTGAAAAAAAAACTGTAGCCTGTTTTATTTTTATTTTTTTATGAATCTCTGAAATGACAGTGAAAAGGGTGCCAGTCAGTTGGTTCAGAGTAAAACCTCATGAAAACTTTTTTATTTTTTCATGATCGCTAATAACAGGTTTTCTCACTCACTCTTCTAGAACAAATGACAATAACCCTGTGATATCGATAAAACATTTCAGTTATTTTATAATCGTAAAGCAAATATGTAAATTGCTTTAGCATGATCATGACGTAAACCCCGGAAAAACCACTGCTGCGTTCATAGTCCTCGTAAACGCGTAAGTCCATAATCCTATGAGACATAACACTACTTCTCTGACATTAAAGAAGCATAGTTTTGATCGTAAATGACAGAAAATGTACTGCCTAAAAGGGTGGTGGTAGATTAGCTGTTGATTTATGGTAAAAAGTCCAGAGGCTCATCATTGTGTGATTGTATGGTTTACAAATAGATTCAATTTGCATATTAGTATACAGGGTAGCAATAAGAGTATATATTTGTGGCTTCATCACTTTCACTATAAATTTGTGGCTTTTTTCTTCCCTTAATGCCAAATTTGTCAGAATGTATTTCGTTTTTACAATAGGTAACGTTAATGTGCCATTCCGATCTCGATTTAAAGTGTTCTGATAGTCCCTGAACGCAGCATTTTGTTCGGGTTACACCTTAAAACGCTGGAAAGATGCTAAATGAAAATACGTTATTTTGGCACCTATGTGAAGAGCAACGCGTCCTTAAAAACTCCGTATAACAAAGTTGAGTCAGAATGGACGAAGAGGCCAAGATGCGAACGTAAGTGCCTTTGAAAACGGGAGTTTTGTGTTTTTAAAGCAGCTGGATTGGTGGCCCCGGCAGGCTAGCTTCTCAGCTAACAGCGGTAGCAACAACAACCAAGTCACTGTGGGATGTAGCTTGTTGTCGTTACTGTTACACCTATTCATTCATGGCCGCTAACTTGAATTAACGTTATACATCACCGTGACAGGGCTGTTACTGTCTTTATACTTGCTTTCTCAGACGTATCTCAACATGTAACGTTAGTGTTTCTGATTGCTTTGAGCTTTGAATGCAGTGTCAAAGTTCAGCAGTAAAACAAGGTTGCATTTCTTCAGCAGATGCCATCTTTTGGACTTGCCCTGGGAGGATGTCCTTGGTCCACATGTTTTATGCCATTTGCCACTGCAACACCTCGTCAGCCTGCAGAGGGTGAGCAAGCAGTTCCACAGCCTCATCCAGGTGTATCTAGCCAACTGCAGGACTTTTGACCTGTCCTCGGTAAGTCCTCACAAGTGAGAGTTTGAATAGCTTGTATATGTTGAGATGTTTGGCAATGGAAATCTGCTATCTGCTCTGTTGTGATATTTACAGATCGGACCATCCATTTCCAAGGAAGCGTTTTGCTCCATGTTGAAGGACAACAAAGTTCTCCACAGCCTGTCTCTTCAGAGCTGTTCGGACTGGGTGACGGACAAGGAGCTGGTGCCAGTTATCGGCCAGAACCAGCACCTGCAGAGAGTGGACATGAGCGGGTGTGTGTGGCTCACCCGCCACTCCCTTGTGGCGGTGTCCTTGAGCTGCATGCACCTCCAGCGCCTCGGCCTGGCGCACTGCGAGTGGGTGGACAGCCTGTCCCTGCGCAGCCTGGCGGACCACTGCGGGGGGCTGCAGTCGATAGACCTCACCGCCTGCCGCCAGCTCAAGGACGACGCCATCTGCTACCTGGTCAAGAAGTGTTTGAAGTTGAGGTCTCTATCTTTGGCAGTCAACGCCAACATCACTGACGAGTCGGTGGAGGAGGTGGCCAAGAACTGCAGGGGCCTGGAGCAGCTGGACCTGACAGGTTGCCTGCGGGTCAGGAACCAGTCCATCAGGTATGTCATATCTTATTTTCAAGTGTAATCCGGCTAAGTTTGTGCCACCCCTGCCTGCACTTTTACATGCACCATCTCACTTGTGCACCCGTCCATAAGATCCTCTGCATGCTGTGCTCACAGGACTCTTGCAGAGTACTGCCCGAAGCTGCAGTCCCTGAAGGTGAATCACTGCCACAATGTGACTGAGTCGAGCCTGGATCCTCTACGCAAGCGCAATGTAGTGATAGATGTTGAGCTGCCTTTACAGAGGGCTCTGGTGCTTCTTCAGGACGTGCTGGGTTTTGCTCCCTTTATCAATCTCCAGATATAGCCAAGAGGCATCAAGTCAAGTGCACACAGGTAGGCAACACGAGCAGTATATATGAGCTTCTGACGTGTTTGTATCCAAAACCAAAGTCTATTTGCAGAAAATACAAGTGGTGACAAACCTTTGTAATCAACATCTACTTTCCTTTGTTACAGATGTCCTCATCAAAGCAGTCACTCTCAGCGGCATCACATGTGCATGTGAGTGGCTCTAAGAAACGACCAGACAGTCCAAGAAGATCTGGATGATAAAACCTAACTGGAATGTGATAAAAAAAATAACGTTTACGTCTGACAATGACTGAAGAAAGCCATGTAGTTTTAAGAATTGCTGCCTCGTGTCTAAAATATGTCACTGCACTATTAGTCAATCATTCAGTGTTGTAATAATGTGGCTTTATAGAAAAGCATTTGTAACTAAAGTAGTGTATTGTTTTGTTGTTTTTTGAAAACGAAGTACGTACTTTGTGTACATTTTTAAGAAACATCTATCTTATGTTTCATTTAGAAATATTCAAAATAATGTTTGAGTTTCATTAAACATTTCATTTTTTGCATGTATGTGCCAGTTTAAATGATAAATTTACCCAAATCATGCAAAAACATGTTCTCACTGTCGGTTTTATGTGTCCAGGGATTTCATTGTCTTCACTACTGATGTTCTGCTGCCGCTATAACACAATGAAGGAGAATGTGGTGCTGACCGTTTGTCTTCCAGATACAAAGTCCTGGCTCCTCACAATAATCTCACGGCCTACAGTTTCTAACTGCTTTCAAATACAAACTTTCACATCAAAACTATCTGCATGGCTGTCAGCCACCAGAGATTAGTGGGAAAATGTTTAAGTTTTCTTGTGAAGCTACCTTAATTTATAGTGTTAATAAATGCTTGTATAGCGTAGTGTTTGTATACCCTTGACATGATTTAAAAGTAAGTAATCCTGTACTGAGATGCTGCTGCTCAGTAATACAATATATGAATTATGAACATAAGAAATCTTAACAGCAAAATACCATCAGAAATGATTGTTGTCACTTTTCCACTTTATAAATGTGATGTAACATTAGGATGAGTAATCACACTTCTTCTCTCCTAATGCCGATTCCAATACTTTAATTTATCTGAAAGGACCCATCCGATACCAGTGCGCTCTGTTTTTACAATTTGAAATTTAAAAAAGTTTTTATTTATTTAAGTAACATTAGGCCAGAGATTTCTGTAGGGCAAAGAAAACAAAAATCACTCCCCATTACTGAATTAATGTCACGAATGGCAAAAAAAATCATTGAATTTTATAACGACATTGAAGAAGACACTTCATGTGGGTTGGTGGAGTTCATTTTGTCCAAACAAGTATTGAATAAGGAGCTTGGAGACAGAAAAAAAAACTCTTAAAGTACATGTTACATGGTTTTAGGCAAATAAAAACAGTGACCCAGGCCTCCTTTTTATTTCAGCTTTTTAATCAATGAGAATGAGGAGAATTTGTATCTGTAACCTTGCGTCAATAACGCAATAACAGGATTTATTTCATTCCTACACATCCCTTGATTGTCAAGCATAAGAGGCTCCTGTCAAAGCATTACAGCGGTGAAGTTAAAGACGTTCACCTCTTCACAGATGTTTTGTGACTCAAAGTGACACAAAGTGACACAAGGTGGCAGCAGTGAGTCGGGATATGTGTCTGTTGTAATTCTGCTGTTTGAGAGGCTGCATGACGTCCACACTACAGTCCACTTAGGAACAGAGATAGTCTCCAATGTGAAATATGTCAGACCACAGTGTCGGGTGTATATTTTGTATATAGATTGTGAAAATCCACAGCTTTATGATGTTTTTAAACACTTGATGCAGTGAATGCACAACACGCGTTAATGCTTCCCCTTGTTGCCACGTGTTAAAAAGTCCCTCTTACAGTTTCCTCTGGTGGTCCGATTGGCAGACTCTATTGCAACTTGCCTCTGTGACAACACAACAGGTCTATTTTCCACTTGATGGCACGGTTTACCCCATCTGCCGCGTGCTGTCCACAAAGCTGAATGTGCACCAACAGAGAGTTGTGTTTGGAGGGCTTCAGGGATCGACCAGCATCCTTCTGTTGGTGCTGATCGTCATATTGTACCGCTGGGCCTCAGAAGAGACATCATGGTCTCATTAGTCATAAGGTAAAATCTGGAAATGTTCCATTTGTAAAGCAATTCACGCTGCATATCATACAATAAAACACCCATATTTACAAAAATGCAGCACATTTTAAGCAAGAATGACAGAGTGAAGAGTGGTTAACATGAGGGGGAATTAAGATGTATTGTAAGTCACTCACTGAATTAGAAAACAAACTTCTCTTATCTGTATAATAGTTCGTATAAATAACATCGCCAGTGTTCAGTGGCCCAACAGTGGCCCTTCCTTGCTGCTCAGCAGTCAGCGGGTTAAAAACGTTTCAGACTACATTCATCATGTAAGACCTCAATTAGCATTGATCTGCAGAGGGGGGAAAGAAACATAGCTGCGTTATTATATACCATGGAGCAATTTCTGTTCCAGTGATTGAGTGTAGGGGGGGATTTCTCAAACATAACCGGCCTAACATATTTTGTCTTCCTGTCAATAATCTGGCACTTGTCTAAACTATTGATCAATAGCAACTGATCATTTTATACCACGGCACAACGATGAAGTAGGTCCATTTCATTCAGTTTGCAGTTTTAGCCCCCGGGCAGCGGGGTAATATACTGTACTTATTAAAAACACGAATAAATCTCAGTTTAATCTCTGGCTGCTTTTAAAGTCCTCTGTGACAGAGTAACTTACTGATGCTGTTCAGAGGCTCGTGAGGTTCATTCATGTGTGTTGTGGTCGGCTGGTTCACAGAACAAGAGCTTTGTAGTCCTTCTAAAAACAGCTCTTCTTCACGGCAGACATTTTGACTTGACACAGTAGAAAAAGTACAGGTTTAACGATAACATTAACTGTTCTATGCAAGTGGAGCTGATTGGAAGTTGTTGAGGTGGGGGAAAGGGGCTGGATCTTATGTTTTATTTCATAAAAAGCCCGGCCCTCCCAAGCATTAATGACATTTTATACGGACTCTGTTATGCTTTGTTTTGGCAAACAGAACTGTAAATAACAGCCGTTTCCTGTTTTGATTATGCTCGATGCTGAAGGTTATTACAGCCAATGAGTAGCAGCTTTGTGCCTGCTGGACTTGAGACAAATATATGTTTTGGCCTTTTTTAATGAATAGTAACATAAAATGATGGCAATAGTGTTAAAGCGTAAGGTTCTACTTTTAAACAGAAGTTTACCTTATATCCACAGGTCAACTGCCATGTGTCTTCTGTCACAAAGCATCAGAGTCAAACAAGAGACTTGAACGTTACTTCAGGCAACCTGTAAATACGACCAGATTTAATGAAAACCAACAGAAATAAATATACCTGGGGGCAACTTTGATTTAACATTAACCAACTGTATATTAACTTCCCTTTTTGTTATTCACATGAATGCAAAAAATATTCTTTTTGTAAAATACAGATCCCGCTCAAAAAAATAATCAGAAATTGGTTTAGGCCACTGTGAATTAAATGATGTTCACATAAGGTGGAGAGAGAATTACTGTAGCTGTTCAGATGGGCCCAAAACTGTGTCAGAGATTTTGTTCATTTTCATATTTTTAATTAACAGACTTTTCCTCCCGTCTTCCATCAGTGAATGAGTCCTTCTTTCGCGTATTTGATGTAGTTTATCTCCTCCAACCATTCACATCCCGCGACTTAGGGATCCATCCTTTAGCCACCAGAGAAGCATAACTAATGACAACATTAAAGTGGCTTTGTGAGCGTGGCCACCACAATTTTGATCAACCAAGCAAGAAATAATGTTGAATTTTAACATCGGCATGAATAAACATGTGCGTTAACAATCTGGTGAACTAAACTGGTATCTCAATGTAGGCGCATTTTTCTAGGTGTTGATGAACTGATGAACAAATGACCTCTTCAGTGGAATGAATGACGATGCCACACAAGACGTTTCCAGGGTGCCATCTAATTGAAGCGACATTTGAAGCTTTAGGACTCATAACTGTCAGATTTGTCTAATTACTGTCTAATTACTGCGCTCCTGACCCGAGACTGGACAGGAAACACGGTCAGCCAGTTGCTCACATAGTTTACGAATGAATAGAGCATGTTGGCATCATGTGACTCACAACTATTCATTGCTTGGGTGAAGAATGTGTTGGCCCAGTTCTTGTTTGGGAGTTTTACTTTTCAGGGTCATTTTGTTTGATAAAGACAATTTACAAAAAAATATAATGAGATAATGAGAATACCGTAATCGTCAGTTGAAGCCCTAATAGTGTTGCAAATATGAGCGTGAAAGTGACACTTGAGTGATTCTCTTTACCAGTTTGCTGTTGTAAAATGATAGTTTAAACTGTAAAATACACGGTTAGACATTTTGTTGGATTATAATGAATGAATTACAATAATGTTGCCAGTGCGTTCATTGCAATCGTCCTCTTAAAGTAGCTTTGCTGTAACGCGAGTTAATAAGACGCCCTTACTGTCGCAGAATGTCGCTGTAGAAGTTTGATGTTGAATTGTGATTTTACAGTAAACCACCCGTCAGGCACAAATTTAAACTCAAATGAACTGTGTAATTGTCTGCATTGATTTTTACAATAACATTTTAAGTACAGTATTGTATTGTGAAATATCACAGTTAAACCCCGTGAAGTGACAACAGCGTAATCTATTTTGAAATATTATAGTTCTTGTGAAATTCAGAAAATAATCACGAAGCAGTTGCTGATCAGTTAATGATTCACTTCATTGTCTCACTTCATTTCCAAGTCATGGTTCTTCTGCTGCTCTAAAGCGTTCCTCCACTTTCTCAGCGTTTAGTCCTGCTGTTGAAGAGGTGACCTTCCTCCTGCCAAACCTTCTGCCGCAGGCTCGAGTCCTGACCATTTCTGAGAACCCAGAGGCCACGTTTCTGTACGCTCAATTTGCCTGCAATATCAACAGACTAATTTACCTCAAGGAGAGTATGTATACAATAAGCATGACGAGGATTCGTCCTGGCAGGAGCATTTTGCCCTCTGACTAATCTGGGCTGCTACATTGTTAGCAACTGTGTTGAACTTGCGTCCTCTAGCCAGCAGAGATCAGAGTTCAACGTTCTGCCGTAATCACAGATCACATCTTGTTACGCGTGGTGGACACTGAAAGATGCTGGAGCCTATCTCATCATTTACTTTGTATGGAGACTATGATCTGACAAAGAAGGACAACTCTAAATCACTGCACAGTGGTTAGAGGCTTGCATTGTGCTCCTCACTGTCATTTAAACTGTAGACCATCGACGTCTGTGGATGGGGATATCTATAGAATGTAGTGAATATGATCATTTGTGGTGGGATATCGTCTCAATGTTTGAAGGCATAATTCGATTATTGTCAGCTGAACAATTCAAAAAATCGAAACCTCTGAAGTATTTGACAATAGTTCCCTCCTTTGTCTCATTTCTTCTGTCGTGCTTCACTGTCTATAAACTCTTATTATTTGACAAATGGGGAACAAATAGCAAAATATGTGTTTAGTACATGTCTCGGCACGTAGATTAATGACATTAACGAAGTTTCCATTAGCACAGCGATCGGGGGAGACAGAGGCGTCCATGCGTAAATCCACATGACTGAATCACTGATAAGAGAAAATGAAACACATCTCTATGGGCCAAGAGGGGCCAGGAAAACGCCACTCCAAATTAGCCCGCGGCCCAATTTGTTGTTACTTCATTAACGGACCAGCATTTGTAGAGCAGGGGAGGGAAGTTGTGACCCATCTTTTTCCTAAAAAAATAATAAAAAAATCCTCTTCTGCCTTCACTGGGCCTCTGCGAATAAGAGGACCCCTGTGCAGAAAGGCAGCTGGGGGAGAGGATCAGCATGGCACAAAGGGACAGGCGCTCTACCAGCCATGTATTGTGCACAACAAGAGTTTCATCTGGTTGTGAATCCCCACCATACAAAAAAAAGATGGAGCATGCCATCATGTTAGCAAGGAGAGTTTAATTCAGCTCAGGTCAGACATGTGAGCAAAAGTCTCTTTTACATGTGTTTTTTGATCCCAAATATGTCTGAACAGCAGCTCAATGGAAAGATACAGTATGTATGTATGTATGTATGTATGTATGTATGTATGTATGTATGTATGTATGTATGTATGTATGTATGTATGTATGTGTGTGTGTGTGTGTGTGTATGTATGTAAGTGATTTATTTTAAGAACAATTCATTGATAATTTCTCGAAAATATTTAAATGTATAAACAGCATGTATTCACATATTATGTATGAAAAAATGCAGAATGTCCTTAACAACACCCTGTGAAACCCATAAGAAAATATATGCCAAAACTACTGATATATGAAGCAAAAATAAATGAAAAGCTAAAACTTTGGAATTGGATGAATGCCGTAAAGCTGCAGCACATCAGGCCTGAAGTGGATCAGTGGAGTTTCAGGTGCAGCTGAGGGGCCTTTTCTGCTCTTATCTGCTGATGGAACTGGCTGTCTAGGATGGCTAGTTTCTTATCTTCCACGGCCCACTAATATCCACAGGGGACCAACACCGTTTGGCACCCTGAAATCCTTTTTCCTACACCGGATGGGAAATCAGCCTGGGTGGATCAGAGGGGGCTTGAGACATGGATGCCATATGGCCCCTTTCTTATTCTCTGTGGAGTTCGTGCCTTTGGGATGCCCAGCATCTGAACGTACACAAGAGATCTTGACAATATGTGCTTTGACAAAGGCATTTTGGCAGTTTATGTTGTTATTTGTGGTTACTGGCACATCTCAAGATTCTTTTTTCAGCACCCAAGAGGTGACTGTATTTGCAGACCCAAATGCAGAACAACTGGGCCTGTTAAGATTAAAATGGAATAGTATTATCAGTGTATGTTTTCAGCGATTCTTCTAACTGATCTAAAGAACAAAGAAAGACATTTATGGTTCGACCTTACATACAAACACACAACCTGACGCAATAAATGATGACCACAGCTAAGCAAATATTAAGTCAGACAACCAACAATTGATTGAAACAATGACGAGAGTCATAAAATACTCTCCGAAGGGAATGAAAGAATATAGTTTGAAAGTGATATAATCCACAGTTTGAATCCAGTCCCGCTGTGATTGCTATAGCACATGCATGTGTGATTTCCAACTTATAGGCAATAAAAGTGAGTTACAGACAAACAACACGAGACAGATAAGACAACATCGTCCACAAATCAGAGTTCGGCAGAAATGTGGTCATACAATCAGAAATAAATGGAATTTTTACCTTAAAAATAAATAGAAATATAATCAAAAACAATATATTTATCACACATCAATATTTTAAAACAACAGCAGCCTCACGCTTTGAATGTATGGGAATTACATTAAATGTCTCAACACAGATAAAGTAAGGTTACATCTCTCAGGGTTGACTGACAGGGTTATTTAAAAAAAGAAGAAGAGGGTGCACTACTGAATCTGGCCAGCTGAGGACATGCTCAGACTGGGAAAAGGGAGCATATAGCTTTATGAAGCCTCACCTGCAAGCTGTAACCCAGCAATACGATTAGACTCAACTTTATTGTCATTGCACATTGTAAGTACCAGTACAATGAAATACAGTTCAGCATCTAACCAGATCGTGCAAACAGTAGCAAATGTACAGAATGAACAGGAAAGAGATGCTGCAAAATAAACAAATGTACGGTCTGCATGAAAGCAGCGATAATGTGTCAGTAATGTCACTATAATACGTGTGGACAGAAACCAATAAAAACAGTAGAATTAGGTAGTTGTGTTATAAACGGGTATGTAATGTGTACAGCGTAAAAGAGGACTGCTGAAAAAGGTAAGTGTTAAGAGTTAGGTTGAGTTACAATCAGTTAAATATATAATAAATAAGCACCTATTGTTCAATCTGAGTGTTTTACTTGATAATTAGAGCAATTGCAACACGTAGATTGGGCTCTGCCTACGAATAGATGTTGCTTTTTGAGGTTTTCCAAGTGTTTGTTTGTGAAATAATTGCAACCAGTCTCATCAGTGGTAGATGAGGGCTTTGGAAAGCTGACCCAACACTCTGAAATGACCAACTTTTCCCACACAGGTGTAATCCACACTGAGCTGAACCCACCGCAGCACAATATGTTGATGACGCAGACTGAGGGACCTCCATCGAACTTTCTTTATGAACTAGATTGAGGACAATTTTCCTGCTGAAAGGTGGTCTACCTGGAAGGCCGGGGCTCCTTGCCAGCTGCATGTCATTTCTATCAAATGTGGCCGGGGTCTGTCAATTAAGAAAACACAGGGCAATCTGTGGCTGCTGAAAGAGATCCCCTTGGCCTGCTCCCAGGCTGAGAGAAGGCCTTTTGTTCCCAGGCATGTCTCACATACTTTCAGAGCCCAGATAAGCTCAGGCTTCATGAAGCCCTGCTTTATATTTGCCCACTGTAATGTCTCTGTGGGGTCAGGGAATATGGGGAAGCACTGTCGGAGAGAAGGTAATATCCCCCCTCCCTCCCACACATTATGGGGTCAGGAATAGAAGCCACAGGTTAGGTGGTCCTGAGGCCTGGCCAGGGGACTTTTTCGCTGAATGATCCCCTCCTCCCGCGTGCCCACCCTCGATCCTTTTCTACCTCTTTCATACCCGTAAACTGCAAAACAAGCAGGCAGCTTGAGCCGTTTCCTGAAATCGCATGAACAGGTACACTCTATTCCTGGATCTGCCGGTGTGGGGGGGATGGGAATTTGTTTTAGTACCAGCCGGACCACCCACAGACAAGTAAACAGGTACATCAAGGTGGGTTGAAATTTAAGTAGAGGGGCAAGGGGAGGTTGGAAGCTGGTAGGTATAGGGGGATCAGAGGGGACTGGGACCTCTCCATGACATGGCGTCATGGTTTATCGGAAAATATGTCTTGTTAGAGAACAAGGACTAAAAAGGCAAATACCAGGCATTCTTAGCTGCTCTTACCGCTATCAGATGTATTTCTAACCTAGAGTGTAAAGAACAAATGTATGGGATGTGTGTACGTATATTAGGTCCGTACATTTACATGATTATGTGCACCTGTTTCATACCTCTGGGATGTTTAAATGTATTTAATACATCTTCTTATGACTTCTCAACAAGCTATCATGTGATGTTATGTCGTAAAATTGCGTATTAGTTTTAGTTCTGAGAGAGTTGTTGAATCTAAGATGCAGGAGGTTAATGTCCAATGTCTAGGCGCGGTTCCATTGGATAGGATGTAGTACATTCTCTTTTAGGGCAAGAGAGTACTTTTAATCTGGGACAGTTTTTTTCTGTGGTTTGGTCCGGGAAAATCTTGGTTGCAAGATTACTAAAGCCATAAGAAAGCAATGAAAATTTGAAATAGATTTATTTTTTCGACTTTCTTTGAGTGAAATACCAATAATATATAATATATAGCAAATTAAACATGTTTTGCTTTCAGACAAAAAAAATGTCCCTTTGGTGATGGCCGTTTTTTCCCAACCTTTTGAAAAAACATTTCATGGACTAAACAATTGATCAATGGATTGAGAAAATGATCGGCAGACAAATCGATTATGAAAAGACCCTGACTGGCCTATACAGACCCCTGACCTCAACCCCATCCAGCACCTTTGGGATGAACTGGGATGCGAGTGCGTGCCAAGCTTTATCGCCAACATCAGTTTCCTCAATAATGCTCTTGTGGCTGAATTTCCAAAATCTTGGAATGGAGGCTGTTATAGCAGCATTTTAATGCGTGCAGTTTGGGGATTAGATGTTCAACAAAACAATAGCATATAAGTAATGTTGAGGCATCTATATATACTATTGGCCGGCTAGTGCATGCTTTGAGCCTTTTTTATTATTGCAGATGACATTGAATGTTCATTTTATTATTTTTGTCTTAAATGTTAGTGGCCTACGTAGTCATTTCTAGCATTGTCAGCAAACTGCCCATGCAGGAGTGAGGTATTTAACGTCCAGCCTGGGTGTGGTTCCATTAGATAGCTTTAAGACCATGCTGAGTGCTCTTGAAAATTAGTTTTTTGGCAACTTCCTTGGATGCACAGTCTCCCAGCAAGCCACCAAGGCTTTGTCAAGACCGCGCTGGTTTAAGCTCGCAGCTTTTCAAGCCTCCCATTATGCCCGACTCAGTCGGGCAGAAAGCAAAAGAGCCTTTTCTGCAGTCATGTGGGCATACTGGCATTATACACAGTTCAGTATTAGATATTTGTGAGTCATATAAACAGAAGGGAGGGCACTGAGGCTTCTTGAAGAGAAAAAAAAACTTTGTAATTGGGGAGTTATATAAGTGTCTAAATCCTCCTCAAGGGATTTAATTTTTCCCCCATTGTGTGTTTTGAAATGCAGGAAGACCTCACAGCAGAGGTGACAAATCCTCTGAAACAGAAATCACCGTGGTGCAGTTTAAGGGCTGTAAATGAAGTCTTTGAGTCGTCAGGTGAGGTGTAGTTAACTGCCTCCTATGATTCTTTATTTAACATTTTGCAGTATTTACCTACAACCAGCCAATTACACATGCTGCCAGATTGTTTTACAAAGTGTATGCCAATATCACGTGGATGTTTTAAAGCAGAAACTATTACAATTTTAACCCAAAACGGACCAGAATTACTACAAAAAAACCAATTGAAAACTTACTGTAGAAACTGGAAAATTATTATATTTAAATACAATATGCTGGTTGTTTAGATCTTTGACTGTTTACATGAATAGTACAGCTTCAAATGTGTCAATCGCACCTATTTTCCTGAAATCGTCCCACTTTTCAAGTCTCCTTTTAGACATTCAGGTCTATTTAGCCTCATGCACCCTTGTGTAGATTTGTTATGGTTCTCTTCTTCCTTCTGTAGCCTCCCCCAATTATAAACTGTATAGATTTCCCCATGGTGAGTCCCGGTCCTCTCTTCACATCTAAAGTGTGTGCATGTGTGTGTATCTGTGAGCTGGTTGTGTGTGTGCGTGTGCATGCATGTGTGGCTCCCAGTTGGCCCAGATGCTGGGGTGTGTACAGTGTGTAAATCTGGGGCTAGTCGGGTCGCTCTGGCATGACCTGGACTATGTCGGGCCTTGTCTTCTGAGCGCCTCCAGCAATGTTCCCCTCCTCAGCTCCGACCAGCCAGCCTCACAAACAAGGATTTAGGTCATCTTTACCCCCCTGCATGAACCAAGGCTGGGAGTCACTGCCCCTGATGACCTGTGAATGTGGAGTTTAAGATGTTTACCAGTTGTATTTCTGTACCACAGCCTGTAAACATATTGATTGCACTTGTTCGTATCGTGTGAGTAAATAAGAAGCTTGTGAAATGTTTGCTGGAGCAGGCTGGCCCATATACTTTTTGACCTAAGCAGGATTTCATTCATGCACAACAACAACAAAAAACAATCATGACACTAACTAGTTGTCTTGTAACCCCCCCCCCCCATTAAAAAAATGTGGTAAAGCAGGATTATCTCATTCCTCTATAAACAACATTGTTTACAAAGAGAACAATAATCACATAAATAAATCTACACACTGCAAATACTCCAATTACACCAGACAAAAATAGAAAGGTGCACTCAGAGTGCAGACCTCCCCAAGGTGTGTCTGTAACAACCACTATTGTGATTAAATTAACACAAACCACAATTGGCTAACTCCCCGTCTAGACTCCAATGGGCTAAGTTGTTGCAAAACACATTTCATTCAAACAAAAAATACAAGCGGTTACATATGCGGGCAATCAGCTCAAAATCATGTAAGATATTTTATACAATCTTGCCGCAATTTCCAAAACACTAAAAGTGAACTATTTTCCCCTTTTGTGGCTCTGGACACAGCAGCGGATGGATGTCGGCGATGCACTCTGCTGTGTTATCATTAGCAGCTCCTACCGGCCGCGAGCTAAAAGTTAAAAGGAGTGAGCAGTGAGTCAGGAGTCAACAGGCAGTCAAGGGCAGTGTAAAACAGGTAATAAAGGGTGTTTTGAGAAGGTGTCAGTCACTGCACTCATGAGAGCTTCTTGTGCATAACTGGCCAACCGAAATATTAATCAGTTTTCTTGGGCAGAATGCGAGATTAGCTGTGGACAGACACAGAGGTGCACGCTCACTAGTGGACGCACGCACACACATGACCAATTGCATGATCTTCCTGGTGGACATAACAAACATATTTCTAATTTTCTAAATTGAATTGAATGCAGAGTCTACCCTGAACCATAAGCAATATACCCTTGACGTTAACCATACCATAGGTACCATGCGCAGAAATTAAAGCGAGAACTCCACACACTTTGGCATTGAATGTAAAAAACTAAAACCATTGTCATTGAACATATTCCAGGGTTTTGCAGAATCATTAAGTATGCATGTTCTTGTGAAGCGAAAGAGTTGATTGGACATATCTTTGTCTTTAATGAGCAGCTGACATTACTTCTTATTGGTCCTTATGATGAACAAAGTCAGTCCAGCTTTCACAAATAACAAGGCCAAGAGGAAGCAACATGTTTTATATGCTGTTCCTGAACCAGCTGTAGTGCTGTTAGCAGTGCAGTCACACAATCCATCCTCCATCCTCAGTGACAGGTAACAGAATAAAAAAAGTTCTTGCTTTTCATTACCTCTGTGCTGCTTGGCAGAGGCAGCTCATGAAGTGTCTCAAGTTCAGCTGCTTTTTCTTGTGATATTGTAAGAATTGGAATTGTACGAGGGTTGGGGATATGGTATTGTTTCACCTTGTGTGTCTGTGTGTGTGACATCATGGTACTACCACAAAAGCGGTGTTGAGTACTTTGCCAGGTGTTTGTATGCAGATGGCAACCTCCGGGTCTGAAAAGTAAAGTCAATTGCTGAACTGTCTTAGCCTTGCAGTCTCGCTCATGGCCATCAGGGGGCGCCTCCTCTGGATGCAAGAAAATATGGAAGTCGATGAGAAAATGACCCTACTTCTCACTTGATTTATTACCTCAGTAAACTTTGTGAACATTTTATGTCTCAATCGTTAGTTTCACGTCTTCTTCAATACAGCATGATGGTCATTTTGTAAATTATGGTCCCATTTAGAATAGAATAGACCATAAAGCAGGGCATGCTTTAGGGCGTGGCTACCTTGTGACTGACAGGTCGCTAACACGGCATTTCTCCCGTCTTATCCAGTTATCCAGTCTTCGTCTTACAACTTCAACCCTTTCACAGTGTGTTTTCAGTTCTAAAAATGTTGTATTTCGTTCCACCCTCTCGTGTCACATCTTGTTGCAAAAATCCAAGACGGAGGCGGCCGAAAATGCCTCGAAACGACTTTCCACTAACCAATGGGTGACGTCACGGTGACTACGCCCACTTCCTATATACAATCCTGTTATTATTTATTTATTTAGCCACTGGTTTACAGGGGCTCCCTCACTTCGACACATACCACCACACCACTTGCACTTAAGGGAGTGCAAAGGCCTGTCCCAGAACAGGCGTATCAGTACATTTACATGGTGCCTCTGAAATGAGATTATGTATGGGTTCAATTGACTTAATGGTTTTGAAGAGACTAGATCCTATTAATGAATAGGCTGCGCCTACGGCACTGCCCCAGCCAATAGCAAGCTAATCTGGCATGCAAATTAAATCCTGCCTCAATATGCCTGCCTGTTTAATGCGATCCATTACACAGTTTCACTTATTTATATATACTATTATAAAAGAATAGGCTTATAAACAAACAGAGGGAGGGGTTTGTTCTACAAATAGTGCTGTGCTGGCTTGTTTCCCTGTGTAGTGGCCCCGGGGCTGGTGGAGCTGGAATGATATTCACTGACAGTCACTTAATTTATTTCATTTCACCTCACAGTTTTCCTACCAATGTATTCTTTACGCTATAGTTTTCTGTGTTTTACATTGCAGGGAATGGAGCTTTCTTTAGTGAGGTTAAATAATGCATGACGAGAATATGTTGAGATTTGGTCTGATTGTATTTGAAACATTAATAAATGTCTTCTTCACTCCAGATTGCCCACCGTGCTGCAGGGAGATAAATGATTTGTGTGCGCGGAGTATTCGGAGTCATAATCTGGCCCATGATCACGCTGAAGGCTGAGCGGGACGTCTGCTGAGGAACACCGGCGCTTCCAGCCTCTTCACTTCTGCCAGGCTCTTCATGCCTGGTTACCTTAGAGGCTGCTTTGTTAGTGTCGGAGGGAATAGGGGTCAGGGAGAGGCCAGATTTCACCTGACCCCTCCTGAAATATTACAGCCGGGTTTACTTTCGTCTCCAGCTGGGGAAGGAGCTGGGAAACCCTGGGAGGAATCAGGCGGCGGTTAGTGAGAATATTGTCACAATCTGATGAGGGTTTTTCCCACTGATGAGGTTAAATCATTGCTCTACAAGTATAATGTCAGTCAGTAGCCTGCATAGTGTTGTTCCCTTGTAGCCTGTAGTCTCATGTAGCACCGGCCTTACTGAGGATCAAAGTCTGATTCAATCTGGTTCAACCACTTTCAGAGCATACGTCAGCAGAACTGGCTTTTTGAGCAAAATTGAATAAGACGTGAATTGAATATTTTCTGTTTATCTGACAAGGGTTCCCTGACAAATATAAATAAATAAAGCCTTCCCAATGCAGGTATGCTTGAGTGTTTGCACCTCATTTCAAGCACAATTAACTTGAAATGGAGTGCTGCAGGATCAATAGTCCCCATTTGATCCAGGGGGGGTCTGTCACTCCTTGGAAATGGCACATATATGGTAATACAGCGAGCTTAACAACAACTTAGAGGATTTACTGTTGCCGTTTTCAGTCCAACATGAATAACAAACAGTGGGCCACTCTTGGGAGCTATCTTCTTTTATCTCAGCTTCAATTAATCTTAAAGAGAGATACCATTTAAAGCTAATGAACAGGGGGTAAAACGAATGCATATTGATACCAAGAGGTGAAAGCATCAGAATGAGATTATCTGTAATATTCAGAGGCACGGGAGGGGAGATGTGTTGCAGAATTCGTCGCTATAGGCAGCCTGGCAATAGTAGCTTGCCTCAGAACACCACATAAAAAAATAAATGAACACTGAATGACCCTGACGTAGCCCTGTTCCTTCATCATATAAATAACAAAAAGCAGAGCGAATAAAGCAGACTGTGCCGGGGCCAATTCCCCAACGGGTGCTTATAAGAAATTCAACTTTCAGGCGTTCTCCCTGTTCAGAATGTGGCATTTATTTGCAAGACTCTGTTTCAATTTAAAGGGAATGGCAGCTGAAGGAGGCACAGGGGACAGTGTCTCATCACCGCCACTTACCACTCTTATAGGCCTGCTGCCGGGGAGGAAAACCTCAGCAGGCAGCTCCACTTAAACAGTGAAGACCTCCACCAGTCAATGTAATGTGCAAGGCTCTGATAGCCTCATATTCTCAATCCTGTTTGAGTGTGTGGGTGTTTGGAGCAAAGTGCAGCACACTGAAAGGTTTGTTGTGTTTTGAGGAACACATGTTTTTGTAACGCTTGATGAGATTTCTTTTTTAGGTTTTTCACATTTGGTCTACAACTAAGAAGAATCAGACACCAACAAGGTTTCATTTTGTTCGGGATCATTTATTGGTTAACAATCATGTGTGAAGTTTCCCTTAAATAAATACTTTTGCAAGTTAAATTCCCAGGTCCTAAACACATGTATTCATTTTTGCAAAATCGTTTTACCTTTACATGCTGTAGCGGTTTATGCAGCATTTGGCTAGCCCATGCTAACCCTTAAAGGAGCAGTTTGACATTCGGATAAATATGTTTAATCGCTTTATCGCCACAAGTTAGACGAGAGGATCAATACCACTCTCGTACTATATAAGGCTACAGCCTGCAGGGAGGTTAGCTTAGCTTAGCACAAAGACTGGTAACAGTGGGAAACAGCTCGCCTTCCGCTGTCCAGCAGCAACAAAACCTTCCTTCCAGCACCTTCAAAGCTCCCAAATAAGGGTTCACACACGACTTCAAACAGACCTACTCATCGTTATCATACGACTCATTACGAAAATAATAGTTACACTTTTGAATAATATCTATTAAAAAAAGAAAACGCTGTATGATGGGTTTTAGGGATACGTTTTAAGGAGCTATGAGATAACTACTTAAAGATCTAATAGGTAACATGTTCTGATGCTGAAAAAACAAAATTAATTATCTCGTATTTACACCCCAGGAGTCGCAGAGGAACCAGACTGACTAAAACAGTGTGACTTCCTGCCCAAGGACGTTCCCGGGACCGTTCTTGAAAAGACGGCATACGGACGTTCCTCGCCCAAAGGGTTAATGTTGATGAAAAACAAACAAACATGTCCATAAATAGGTGCTCTCCCTGGAAGAAAGACTTTATATGCTACAAGCTCATTTGAAATTCAGCTGAATGTCTCACACAATGGTCGAACATACAGGGCTGACGACGGGGGGTAAATTAGAGCTCGGAGATGAATTATCAAACAATTAAAAAAAAAAAAAAAAAAAAAGCGAGGCTGAGCCAAAAGGAAACAGAGCACAGATGATATTGGCAATGGTCTTGGTGATGCTCTTGTCTTTCTGGGTTAAGCCAGTCTGTCTTCTAATTTGTTTTATTCCCTTGTTTTCATGCATTTCACCACCGTAATGCAGCGTGTCATGAGTTGTTCAAGGCCCAAACAGTAGTAAAACGAATGGTTTATTTCAAAATCTATTTCTCAGCAATCAACAAATCAAATACGAAGTCATGTGAGCCGTCAGTGAGACCGGTAAAACGGCAAAGGATGTGTCCATCCCCACCCCCACTCTCGCTCCATCCTGCTCTCTGTGTTCCAGCGATATTCATTTTGATTTCAATTAAAGATCCTGAGTGTGACTCTCGGAGAGAAATTGCCTGCCTTTAATTAGGTAGTCTAAGTTCATGGAAGCAATTGTTGTTTCCCCAGCACTTTCAATTTGATGAGCCAAGGACTCCCATTTTATAGCTGTGAATGAATATGGTTTCAAACCCCTCAGGTTCCTTGTCCTGCTAACTGTCTTGCAACCAAACAGAGAATATTACTCGTTTGTCTCTCATTAGTCATTGGCGTTATGCTGCTGTGGGGGAATAAGTCGGTGTGTGGACTGCAGGTGGGCTCCTCCATCTATGATGAAGAGGTCAGTAGCTGGCTAGGACCACATGGTGTGGTGCAGGCCGCTGCCCGCTGGTCAATAATCTATTACAGGAGATCCCTCCTCCTCCTCCATGTGACTAATGCACTGCACAGAGATGGTGTCCCAGAGGTTAATGCGGCTCGGCTGACCCCGGTCCCCTCTGACAAACACTGTCAATGCTTGATTCCGAAAAGCTCTTCCTCAGCCAAATGTGAGGACGATCCACTATGTAGATACGCTAATCAAGCATTTATAAGAACCCCCCAAATACCTGTTTTTATAAATTTCTGTGCACATTTTTCGGACGAATGTTCAATGGCTTTTAGGCACCACTTTCAAACAAACAGCGTCATTAAAAGTCAACAAATCTTTTACTTGTAGAACAGATTGAAGCAATTAAGAAAACTCCTTTTGGGTTGCCAGGTCGGGGCTGGTGTGTCCTCCAGCACGACACTTGATTTTTCTGTTTAGCTCTTAACTTTCATGATGAGTCCTCCAATGGACCATCTGACCTCTGACCTTTTATCAGACTTTATGGATTACTTTAAGAACCTTATAGATGCTTTGTCACATTTGCTGCTGACTAATTAGAAAGTGAAAAAAACTGGACCCTTTATCAATGACTTTATAATTGGCTCAACAAAGACATTATTTTTACAACCTGGCAATGCAAATGTTGTTATCAATGACTTTTATAAAGCATAACTAAATTATGTATCAACCGAGAATAAATGCATTTGCTAAAACCTATTTAAAAGCCCTTTACAAAGGGAATTCAAAGCTAAATATCTACAGTTTAACCTCACAGTCATTGCTTCACTTCAATCCAATGTGCTGGAGTACAGAGCCAACACAAGGAAAACCACATCCCTGTCCAGACTGCACAGAACCTGTCAGGTACTACGGGACTACACTCTGCTGTGATTGTTTCTGTGTTTGGGGATGTGAGGTTTAAGGTGCTTCACTTGGTGCTGCTGTGATACACAGATCTCTGGATAGGACTCTGATTGGTGGAACATCATGTTATTGTGACAACCCTCACTTCCAATCAATTTATGCCACAAATTCTGACTCACGTTCACTCAAGCATTGACTGAGTCCTTGTTCCCCCATTTCCTTTTCCCTTGTCGGCTTCTCCAGTCTCTCTTTTTCCCCGTCAGTTCAATAAGCAGCAATTATTTGCCACATCCTCACACAAATCCACCCAAATGAGTAATTATTTTAGCCAAACAACGTGTGTTTTTCCGTATAATTTGTATTCAGGGGTATTTGCACATCACACGCTGTATTCATTCTGAATATAATCCACAACATGAAGGCGATGTCCCTTTGTTTCACAGTTCTGTCATAATATATCACCTGCTGCCTCTGCAAGAAGCTGTCATTTGAAATTCTAGCAGCAGGTCTCGTCTGAGTTGCGACGAGGACCATGGGCAGGCCTCATGTCTGCGTGTGGAGCAGAAGGAAATTAGCCGCACCTGAATGACAAGGCAAAGGCTCCCACCCCCAGAGGGACTGTGATCTACACACAAACTCCCTTTTAATAGACTTACACCTCATTTGGCCTCTAAAGCTTGTTGAAGGGTCCCAGAGGACGGGGAGGGGGGAGGCGGGCCCCTCAGAGGTCAGCCCCGCTGCTCGCTGTAAACCAGCTGCAGTGAAAGGGAGAGCTTGATTAGATGGCCATTCACACCCAGAAGGGGACCGCAGTGGAGGGACAATGCCACATTTTCTCTTGCAAAACAACAGGGACATTTTGTCTGGCCTGTCTCGAGCAATCTCTGTTATGTTGTGGAAAGCTGTTTGAAGGAGGAGGCCGAGTGATCATGTGACCGTGTATCCTGGTGGGTTTGGAAGAAGTTCAGTTATAATATCATTTTATACACTGATGGATATCGGTAGATCGATATAGTACTGCAGTATGGATCTGGGAAGAGCATGCCATAGATAACATGAAAATAAACATACAGTCCGTTACGAAACAGATTATGAACTGGATCCACTTAACTCAACAATAATCCTAATTTCCAAATAAAATGTTTTTGAGAAATACACTTTTGACACCACTCGTAAGTATGAAGCTACCTATACCAGGCAGCTAACGTAGCTAAGTATAAAGACTGGAAAGCTGCCTGACTCTGCCATCGATAACTCTTATTATCTATCTCTAGACAAGAACGTGATAAAGCATATTTCACAAAATGTTGAACTAATCCTCCCATCTCACAAAAGGTCTTTTGAATGATGTTTTGCTTTAAATTACAGCAACAATTATTTAAGAACACAATCGCCAGACTTATTTGAAATCCTAATATCTGTAAACCAGCCAGATCGAATGCATACAACCTTGAAACCCATTTAATAAAACACACATTAAGTGTATGCAAAGCATTTTAAATTAGCTAACGTATTGGTTGAGACAGTCACAATAAATGTCCGGTCAGCAACTGCTGTTTATTGAAAAAGTACCAGTTGAAGTTCACTCATTCCACACTTCCTTCACATTTCACCCTCCTCTTCACTGCTTTTCATGCTGGTGCTCTAGCAGCGGTCTGCAGCGTATTTCACACTGTATTAATACCATGTTCTCTGTCTGAGCTTCGGACATAATATGAATTCAGTTTTGCTCATTTGAACATCAAGGGTTCTCAGATGCTTGTAATTGGAGAGATGAACTCTGTGATCTGGACAATGGCAGGGCAGAGAATAATAAGTAAGGTGGGCATATATATATATATATATATATATATATATATATATATATATATATATATATATGTATTTTTGTTTTTACAGAGAATGGTGCATTTTGAATGACAAAGGTGTATGTAGATTTTTTACAAATAATAGATTTTGGGAGATAAAAATCTATGAAAAATTCACCTCATGGTATCAAATAGGTTTCAAGTGACAAATGACGATAAACTGGGAATTCATTGTGTTTGATGGGCCTGGCTCGATGCTCTCACTGTCTGATTTTTTTGCTTTACACTTCATTCAATGACAATCCCCAAAACATTGATGGTTAATTATTTCTGAGGAGGCTTTTTGCATAGCTCCTGTATCCCCGGGTTAATTCAGAAGCATTCCCTTGTCTTCCCAGGGGTATAGAGTTTGCATTTTAAGTGAGGCACAGCACAGACACGGAGCAGCATCTTAACTTCCTAAGTTGAAGTGTGGCTGGGGTTAAGTGGTCCCTATGCTCACAGCACCTATCTCAGCCCAAACATGACAGCTGGGGACTTGACTGTTGCTATGGAAATCCAGCCCTCCTCCTCCCTGCCTGTCCACCCCCACGGGTGCATGAAAATGCCCCAGACTGCTCATTTGAGACCATACAAGTCCTCCTCCTTCTCCCTGTGTTAACAAGTCAACTTTTCTGTTGTTCTGCCCCGTTTCAAACGGGGTTTATTGCAAATGGAAAATGGCTCGGGGTGCACTCGGGTGCTTAACGGCGCTCAGCTCGGCTTTGCAGCTGGAAAATTTCCGAGAATGGGCTCCGGCTAGCTGAGTAGAGACGGAGACTGAGAAATTGCTTGCTTAACAACAGTCTTCCTCAATTTTAAATAACCCTGATGGGAATGTAATGCCAGCACCGTTTATTGGTAAGACGGATTCTAGATCATTAACGTGATGAATAGTTGTAGTTGTATGGAAAGTAATAATCCTTGTGATTTCCATTGGCCTTTCTTTTAATGATATTTATGTTCAGCAATAGTCATTCAATGTATCTGTATGCTAATATAACAGTGGCCTTACTGGTAGGTTGCATTGTTTCTGTTGGAATCCGTCTTTCCAGTGAAAGATTCAAAACCTGAATCACAGGTAACAAGGCATTTCCACATTTTAGACAGGATGCGTGAGACAAAAGCTGATTTCAGATAATGCAGAAGACAAAAGCTTGAGCTAGCTGACATGTTTGATTTTAGTTTAAAGAAAACACATACATATGGTATCTTCACACAATCATAGCAACCAACCAAACACAGAAGACCAACCAAACAAACCTGTATGCGTCCATCTTTTCTAAATAGATCATAAATGGTTGCCAACTATGCATTGCCCCCATGCTGATATCTGATTTTCTCAAGTGTCAGTACCTTTTGTTTTGAAGGGAGCTGCACTCTATGGGGCTGAGACAAAATGTCTTTAATAACGTGCCAGTGACAGTCACACTGATTTCACCCCAAGAGTGTTAGATATATTATTTGGAATAGCATGAGGTTATTGGTACTCAGTTGCTGCCTTCACACCATGCCTCTTGTTCTGTAAATATGAACTGCTGACTGGGAAAGAAATCTTCATCCAACTCCCGTTGGTAGCTGCAGGAGAGATATATATATAATTATGACATCTTCCACCTGCATGGTGTCAGTAACTTTTCCTTTCAGATGTTGTAAACATAGCATGAAGTCTAATAAAAGAAAGAAAAAGAGTCAGTTCAAAGAAGTTTACGAGGAGAACGGTTTTAGTTGATGCACCAGTTTAAACCAACAGGATGACATGGATGAGATACAATCAAGTCTCTTTCATATGAAAGTGGTCCATTTAAAGTTCTAACACTCACACTTTTTGGTATAAACACTGTTTATTCCCCTTGAAGCTGCCTGAAAAAAGTGCTGGAGGAGCTCCGTAGCATCGGCACCATAAATACTTATGTGCTATACATTTCATCACTCCCACTGCTTTCCTGTCTCCATCAATCCTGAGCCGCGGAGCCTTGCATGCTGCTGTAAAATGACTGGAAGCTGATGGCTACAGTCCCCTGCAGAACACGTGACCTGTCTCCATCGGCGCTTATGGCACTGCATTTAATCTAAATGTAGTCCTTGACAACAGGAGGATCCTCACTTGGCCGTGTGAGATCTTTTGAGTTGGAAATGTTTCATATAGGGAGTTCTTACTCGTGGTTTTTAGTCTGAAAATTGACAGTTTACACCATCTGTTTTCTGCCACCTTGGTTAAAATGGTTTAATTTGAGCATCCAGGGAGAAAGAAAACAAAACATCACTTCTCAGACGAATAATGACATGCCTTAAAGTTGAAGTCGTGTTGGCTGTGAGGATGCAGGTGGGAGCCGACCAATCCCTTGCCAGCTCTTCTCCACTCAGCTCCTTTCTCCAGGGCAAAGCGCGGGCCTGCTGAGAGCACACATGAGCGGTCCACGGAAGGGCTGGGATCCCGACAGCTCTACCCCCCCCCCCCCCCCCCCCCGCCGACATCTCATCCGTCTTGCGGTGGGTTGGCACTGTGAAGGGTAAACTGGGCGGATCTGTGGGACAGGCGGGGAGGGCACAAGAGAGCAGCCTTCCCACCGGAGCCCCGGACCAGCACGCTCAGATTAGAGGAAATTTGTTCCACAATATTGTGGCCTCCTGCTTTCCAAGACTGGGCCCGCACAGACGGCAGCGGCAGAGATTTGGGCGGTGGCCAAGCCTTTTCGTCAGGCTCCTCGTTCGCACCACATGTGCCGAGCTCGACTCCCTGCTGATCCTTCGAGCTTTATAGCCTCCCAGCCTGATGGAACAAATGGCACATGGCAGAAAATAAACTTATCTCATTTGGATGACAACACATTCCCCCAGGTTATAATGTTGCACCATTTTGAAAAGGCAGACAGGGTCAATTGTACATTTCCAGCTCAACCAGGGAGTCTTTTACTGTGACAATGTTTGTCTCACCACATGCCTGACAGTGAATTTGGAACTATTTGCCTTATTGACTTGTATGGCGCTAAACATATATATTCTTTACAGATATTTCACATCTTCTTTTTTGTGAACAATATAAGAAGGTAGAGCTTTATAATACGTATGTTTCAATCCATTACATCAGCCAGTGTTTTTTTATTTTTCCTCTGTGTGGAGGATGCATGACATGATTGATGACCTGAGCAGATTATCCCCAATACAAAAGCCATCATTGAACAGCAGGGCTGCCATTGTGTGTGGGATGTCTCCCATTGATTTAAGTAGTATATTTTCATGATCTATAAAGAGGCCAGCTGGAGAGAAAATTGTTTGCTTTCAAACATTTAGTGTCTATAAGCCATCACACTCTTGATTAGAAAATTATTATCACTCTTTGAGCTCCTATTTTTTTTCTTCTTTTCTGGAATATAGTTACATTCATGTGCATATAATTGGTTACAACCAACTGAATTAAGTTAAATCAACCCACATTACAAAAAATGATGAATGGGATTTTATTTGTGGTATTCAAACATCTCCCTCAACATACTCTCATAACACACTTTTAATGATGTAATTTGAATCTAGTGTCGGAATCAACCTGCAGAGGAGCAGCAGTTTGTCCCCTCTTGTATCAGTGCCGACATCCTTTCTTCTGATCTCGTCAGCCAGCCCTCCCATTCGTTCCCAAACAGCTCTCTAATAGACCTCTTCTATCCACGGTGAACCTATTAACCACAGATTTGTTTTCATCTCTCTGACAAGCCAAGAGAGGGGTGTGCTTACCACACAAACGAGCCCAAAAGAGCCATGAAACAAAAATGTGAATAGAAAGACGAGAGGATATCATTATACACAAATTAATTATTTTCCTGAGCTGTAGCTGCCCCTTCCTTTGGCTAAGAATTGAACCGCCTTAATTGCTTCATCGCTTAGCCGTGTGCTTCCCAGCAATCAAGTGGCTTCCATTTAATTCAAGTGCCAGCAAGATGGGGAGAAAGTGGTCTCTCCCTGGCCCTGGAGCATAATAGACAGTGGAGAGTGCGGGTACACCCTCCAAATTGGAAAACACTGGACCATAGATTAACAGAAATGAACACCATTAGCCTGGCGATGAGGAAATCATTTCCCCCCCCTCAGGTGTTTCGGATGGCAGAGTCACACTGTGGCTACGGTGGCAACTCTGGGTGATCCGAATCTTTTCAGTTGACCCTGTTGAATATTGAAGAGCCGAGGGATTTGAGACAATGTTTTAGTGTTCATTTACAGTTTTATTAAAAAAACAAGGAGGATTTGTCAAAACATAATCCTGAGTAGAAAAAACGTTAATTAAAGGAGGTATCTCATCAACAGTTGTGTTTTTCATGCCAGTCTACTGGGAAATACAATTTGATCTCACGGAGAAGAAAAAACACTTTCCTCTTTTTAATTATCCTCATCACCGAGTTGATACTGAGAGTTTTTACAGGTTCATTGCGAAATGAGTGAATTTTATATGAACAAAGAAAGTGATGTCTAGTATTGTAGCAGTTCATGATGACAAGCTTCCAGAAAGTACACGACGATACGATACAGTTTGAATCGCTAATTCCTTTTACATGTAAACACAACAAAATGGCAGTACATGTACCTGGTAACAACATATTGTTATTTGGCTCCCGCAGCAAAGTTCAAGCACCAGAAAATACTAAAACAAAGAAATTAATAATTCAGTTAAACAGCTGGTTGAAGATTTGATACAAAGCTAACGTTACAATCAAGTTGTATTGATATTGTGGTGGGCTCGACAAAATTATTAAAAAATTCACGAACACAAAAAAGGTATTTTAATGCGCTAATTACGGCTGGTTAACATTGAATAGTAAATGATGAAACATGTTATAAATAGAGAAGTGACTAACAATGAATTGAATCTAGTCATAAAAACAAGTCATGGGAAGTGGAATCGTTGTTACAGTAGGAATAACATAAATAGCTTCCACCTTTAGACTGGAACTTGTTAGCCTAGCCTGCTAGCTTCCCCTTTCTGAGTGGGATACAAAATTGTCAAATGTTGACTGTTTTAAAGGGATGTCCTAAATCACTGTTTGTTGATGGATAATGTTATGTGTGATGGTTGAAAAAGGCGGAAATGCTTTCCATAAAGAAATTGCTTTCCAACACTGGCACTCAGTCAACCATGAGAAAACATGCACAAGCAGCGAGTATCAATATAGTTTACATTCCCTTACAGAAGTAAGTACTTAAAAAGTAAAGTAATGTGAGTATATTTCAAGTTTCAGTTTGACTGAATCAAACCTCTCTAGGATGCGTGTTTCATGGCAGCAGTCTGACGTGTAGATGTTTTCTGATTATAACACGGCAGACATCTGCAGACATGAGACTGTTCACTGATCTTGATCAGCAAGGGCTGTTCTCACACTTCTGCAGCGCTTGAGATGGAAGTGAACGACAGGTGCACGAAATAAAATCCCCCACCGAGAGCTTGCATTTCATTTTGAAACGTGGCAACTGTGCGTTTTAGCATGAATTCTTTATTTGTCCAAACCTTTAGCGCTTTTAGTCCTCAGGAAAAATTGACCGGTATGTGTCCTCATGTTTCTTTACAGCATGTCCAAGTCAACCAAACTCTTCCTCCACTTCCCTTCAGGTTAATCAGGTGTAATTTAAAATCCAAAATTCCTGACAGTACATTTTCTGATGCTATTGCCTGTATGTTCTGCATGGCTGTTTGGATCAAAGACTAGTTATCTCTTCTATTGAGCTGTTCTAACCTCTGTCCACTCTCATTACAGCCAGGCAGCTGTGAATTTCCTAAGCAATCAGGACTAACGTTCCCAGGCAGGTATAGACTACGACACTTTAACGAGTTAAAATGCAAAGCCAAGTAGAACATTAAATCAGAGTGAATGAGACAAGCAATACCCAGAGTCATCAGGCTTCTAGACAAAACAAGAGTCAGTGGGTGACATGTCTGTACATAAATACAAAGCAGATGCAGTGGACAGTATTACATTAAACATTTTATTTCCCAGACTTTTCCAATATATTGGACTTTTTTTGATGGTTTTTTTGAGCAGAAAGTAGTGTGATGTTGTTACAGTCCCACACATCTCTCAGGAAGAAGGCCGAGGTAGATGAATTAACAGAATAGTTTTTTACTGAACATGATCATTTCCTAATCTTACAAGTTTAAAGTTATGATATGAACAACAATAATTTCTCACATCAAACCCAATTTTTTCTTGATGCTATTCATGCTGCTAAATGTATTCACACTCGCTACCTCTCTAGTTATTGTCAGTGGCGGGGTCTGCCATTCCCGTGCACAAGAGAATTCACAGGAAACGACGCATGCATGAACTGAACAAACTTTGCCGTAGCATGCATGTAACGCATGTATTTTGTGCGTATGTGTATATATATAGTTTGTTGCATAAATGCCTTAATTCGAAAGAGCGGAAAATGGTGAAGAGGAAACATTTAAAAGTATATGAAAAAGTAATAAAGTACACAAAGAAAACATCAACTTCTCATCATGGTCGTTTTAAAAAAATGTGTAATTTCGATCAAAATCCATTGTATGATGAAGATATTCTGAACCACAAGTGTTGCTTGATCAGAACTGAAATTCTAAGCATCAGAACTTGAATTGCCTTAACTTAACCAACCTTCTGGAGGTGAATCCAGAAGACTCATATGAAACATTTTTCTAACTCTCAAACAATTGGCATTTAGGTATTAGGACCTGCTGACCTGTTTGATTGTTGTAGATAAAAGCAGAACTCATGCAGCTAGATCCATATTTCTTTTTTATGCAGAATGAATTCTCTATCGCTTCATCTTGGGAGAGACACATGGTTTTGATGGTGGTCTTGAAATGGATTCAGTTTCGTAGCTCTTTCCCACGGAGCTCGAGTTTTAATCAACCTGTCTTGGACTTGACTTTTGCCGTCTTCATTTAGACCAACATTCCTTCATGGTGTGACTAAATATGAAATGTCCCTTTCATTGAACACTGACATCAGCCTTATCAGTGTAAGTCAGTGCCAAGGTTTGTCTCTAAACACATGACACACAATAGCAGTATAACATTTTTGTCTTAGCATTTGTTGCTTATTGGAATTATTTCTCCAACTGCTTGTTTGTGCTTTTGTAAATGTTGTTGCTTAAAATCCTAATATGTCAGTTGCCTCACACAATGACTCTGTATGTAATATTGCTTTAAAAAGGTGCAAACCAGAGAGGAATTTCACTAATTATAGTGTCCCATAGTGGTCTATAAGTTGTTTGAGTGGCTTTTCCACCCTGACAGATTTCTAAAACTCCTGACTGAAACACTGAGTACTTGTAATTAGTTGACATGAACTCTTGTCTTGCCTGCAGCCCTGATAAAAGAATCAGCCAGCATCATGAATCTGGGTTATGCATGGTATTCAGGGTAAACTGTGGGTTTTTCGGTGGGGTGAGGTGCGAGGTGAGGGTAGATCTGAGAGTTTTCGACACTGAGACGCACCAGCTGTGTGTATAGATTCCCACTGCACCTGCTGGGGTTACAGAGCAAGTGCACTGAGGGATTAAGCACTGGGGCACTGGGAGTAGAACAAGGAACAACAGATTCATGTTTGAGAAGCATGTCAACACCTCCCTGGTGTCTGTACTTAAGCTATTCATTGTTGCCGGTTGCTACGTAGGTTTCAAACTAATCTCTGCTTCGTTATTTCTTAGCTGTTAATCAAATATGCCCGACTGACGAGGGAATGTGCCAACTTGCTGACGGAGGAATCTCTGCAGAACGACACTGAGATGGAGATGGGAGCGATAAAAGCTGTTGGGACAGTTGCATTCAGCATCCATAGACATTTACGTTTTGCTGGAGTGTGCTAGTTCTTGATTACAATGTTGACATTTTACTTGGAATTACCCTGATTAATGTCATTGAGCGTAAAAGCCCATAGCTCAGCATTTCTCATGATCACAGGAGATGGATTAAGAAAGAAGGTTTTAAAATTGAATATACCTCTCCCTGCTCAGCCTGCTAATTGTGCCATTTACCACTACTTGAGTCACTGACCGACGCTATTTAGTCAAACTAATGATGATGCACAGTCCAAGCCATCCCTTGATAATTAAAAAAAAGCTCCATCTCTTTTTCTGTATTAGCTTCTTTTTTTGGGGGGTGAATTAACAGGTGCACGCAAAAACATATCGAGCTGCGGTCACTTTGTCCCCTTAAATCACTTGTGGCATTGTTAGCTGGGAAATGACTTTTTTTCTGAATCCATTCTCTGTCACTTGTTATTGATTACGCAAAGTAAGAACTGTTAACATTCTTGTTTTGAACACTCAGTCAGGTGAGCCTGTTTATTGAGCACGCAGCATCAGCTCAAAACAAATCTCTCTCTTACGAAAGACTTTCATTTACCAAGTTTTGGCTGTCAATGTTTTGGGAAATATTAGTAACTGATATGCTGGTTCTTATTGATCTTATTTGTTGGTTTTAAACTGCTCTTAAGGTTCACCTTGTGATAAATGATCGCCATTCACATTCTGCCTCCTACTAACAGTCAATTATTATTGTGATTATCAGTTCAGAAAACGTCTTTATTCTGTCATAAAATAACAGATATTTCCACGTACATTTTGTCATTTGCAGACTGCTACATAAATACATTGTTTCCAAAGATCTGTGAGAGAATTGTTCTGAACATTTCTGCCATTAGGAAAGACTTTTTTATTTGGCCCATGGTGGGACATGTTGTCTACACTTGCAGGTTTATTTACTCTTCATGGTTGTTAAGAAATCCAGGCTCCATCCAGATAGGGAGAAGACAGATCCGCTGTACTGTAATACTTTCCCTTTTCTGGCCTGATTGACTCTGATACCAGCAGTGCCTATAAAATAAAATGCCCATGTGTCCCAGTAAACACACAGCATTTGTTCTGAGGCAGAGTGGCTCTGCAGAGCTCCTCTCCGGCAGCACTGAGCCCGACCGAGTCAGGGAATAAGTAAATGAATAAATAGGCTGATGTTGAATTTTCCCCTCACTTGCCTCCACTGACACAAATAGGATCTACAGTAATTTATAATGCTGTTAGAGAGGCGGCTCTCTCTCTAACCGTGGTGTCTGTCACCTCGCGTGCAGGAGGCCTCTCAGTGCCAGAGTGGAGGACCTGCAGCACCCTGACATCCTGCTTTGCTATTCCACACACACACGGCCCAAAGGCTAAGTGACATCAAGCCTCATTATTGTCATCACATGCCACATTTGTAACTGGTTAGCGAGCAAATTGTGATAAAATAGGCTGATGCCCCTTCTGAGCGTCTCTGGGCTGCACAAGCTGGACTTTCCATAACGTTGGAAAACCACATTGGTGTGGCAGAAGCCTTGCACTTTCATTTGTATGCATCGTATTTCTAAATGCACGACACCTCTTACTGTCTCTGATGAGCGACTGCACATGTTCACATACTAGTCCCTCAGTCGTACAATTTTGTTTTGTTTTTTTTCATTCCACGGACAGAAATAATGAGGAGGAAAATCTCTTGCTTACATCAACCTCAAATTGGCGAAATGAAAATCTGTCTTAAACAAAGGGAAAGACCCCCATGGCGTCTGGGTCTACAGTTTCTGTCACATATATATTCCTTAGAGGTTTCATGTGACAAAACACAGAAAGTTGCTTTGTCCCTCCTCTTGTCACGTTACACCCCTTACCCGTAGTTTTTTCCCCCCCTTCCTGTTGTCTGGCTGTCTGTGCTGTCAGCCCATAGCCTGGCACCTGCTCTCATGTTCCTAATTAGTCTCATTTAATTAATTATATACTGCAGCACTTCTCCTCATTTTCTGGCTTCTTCTGGATTTCATCGCCTTTGTTTCAAACCTGCGGAGAAGATCAGCTCTCAGAGGGGTGCTGCTGCTCACTTTGGGGTTGCGACTACTTTTGTGATGATCAACTTTAAAAAGTATTGTGACTCCCACGACCAAGGGGGGACCTGGATGAGAAATCATTTCCTGTTAAGTTTCTTTTGTACATTTAAGTTCCTATGTTTCTTCGTGATGGTGTTAGGGCAGGTGAAGTTGTTGCTCTGCTGCGGGTTGTTGTGTTTTCTTGGTAAGGAATACCTGAGAGCATAAGCAGCTTCCCAGCTGCCACTTCTTCCTCCTGTTACACCGGGATGCATGATGTGCTGAAGAAAAGGTTCCATCAAATATTTACCACCTGTTCGGCACGACACAATAGGAAAAGATCAAACCTTTGACTGAATAGGTCAACCACAGACTCATTAAGTTTCCAGCAGAGCTAACGGAACCGTATCAGCTGGAGGAAGACAACAGTTACACTGTTACCTGCTGTGGAAATCCTTCTTGTGTCGTTACTTTTTTATTCTTTTGCAAAAGTGTGTTTTTGTATGTCGAAAGATCTCGCTGTAGCTTCCTTGTTTAAGCACCTGTGTGTACCATGAGCTGACATCATCCCTTAAAGCAGCTTTCTTTCAGACTAACCCTGGGCTCCACATTGAGAAAGGAAACACTGTCCTGTAACAGCTTGGTCGGTCAGTCTCTTTTCACAGATTATCTTTCATACAAAGATTTACGTTTGATGCAAGAATAGGCCACAGTTCACTCAGATCATTGGAATCGGCTTGTAGTTTAAGAAGTCAATGGTTTGTGACTCTGAAGCAGATAATGTAAAAGAAACAAAAGAAGCAGATCAGAGAAGTAAAGCTGAACATGAACTGGAGAATTTCAATGAGTCTCTTTGTTGAATAAAAATAAAATACGAGATACATACTGTACATGATGTGGTTTTTTACCACCTTTAATCCATTCAGCCCAAAAATGCCTATAATTAGTTAACTATTTAACATTTTGTCCAAATGGATCAGTAGTTTCATACAGGCCTTCTTTTCTCAGTCTACTTTACAACAGTTAGCCCTCGCTGTATTGTTGGGTTGTTACGATACAGGGACGAATGTCCCTTTAGGGGTGGAAGTGACAAATTACATTTACTCTTGTCACTGGAACAAAATCATTTTTCTTTCGCACTTTGACATTGTTGTGTGATTTTGTTTTTAGTCTTTCTACTTGTACATTAGAAGTATTTTGATAAAAAGTACTGCTACATTTCAAGTCACACAAGTTACAGAGTTGAACAACAATGCAATAAAATGAGGAATTAGTCATTGAGGGTTAAGGTCAACAATATTGCACCTCTGAATAGTTAAAAAAGGTTGCATCTAACTTCATCAAGCAGTGCACCACCCTGCCAGCACGCTCGGTGACCTAAATCAAATACACCCATCACGTTGCATGCTGGGTGTAGCAAACATCCTAACTTGCCAATGGTTGATTGATCCAGGTGATTTATGAACTTTTACCTGAATTGTGTGTGCAGGACTTTCTGTGTCTCTGCCACAGTGACTGCAGAGCTTCACTCAACTCAACATGACAACTTTAAAGAGTGCACCTCAGAGGCCCAGTGGACTGTTTATCACGGGACAGAGGCCCAGTGGACTGTTTATCACGGGACAGAGGCCCAGTGGACTGTTTGTCACTGGGCAGAGGCCCAGTGGACTGTTTATCACGGGACAGAGACGCCCAGTGGACTGTTTATCACGGGACAGAGGCCCAGTGGACTGTTTATCACGGGACAGAGGCCCAGTGGACTGTTTATCACGGGACAGAGGCCCAGTGGACTGTTTGTCACGGGACAGAGGCCCAGTGGACTGTTTATCACGGGGCAGAGGCCCAGTGGACTGTTTGTCACGGGACAGAGGCCCAGTGGACTGTTTATCACGGGACAGAGGCCCAGTGGACTGTTTATCACGGGACAGAGGCCCAGTGGACTGTTTGTCACGGGACAGAGGCCCAGTGGACTGTTTATCACGGGACAGAGGCCCAGTGGACTGTTTGTCACGGGACAGAGGCCCAGTGGACTGTTTATCACGGGACAGAGGCCCAGTGGACTGTTTATCACAGGGCAGAGGCCCAGTGGACTGTTTATCACAGGGCAGAGGCCCAGTGGACTGTTTATCACAGGGCAGAGGCCCAGTGGACTGTTTATCACAGGGCAGAGGCCCAGTGGACTGTTTATCACGGGGCAGAGGCCTAGTGGACTGGTTTCACTGGGACAGAGGCCCAGTGGACTGTTTATCACAGGGCAGAGGCCCAGTGGACTGTTTATCATGGGGCAGAGGCCCAGTGGACTGTTTATCACAGGGCAGAGGCCCAGTGGACTGTTTATCACGGGGCACAGGCCCAGTGGACTGTTTATCACGGGGCAGAGGCCCAGTGGACTGTTTATCACAGGACAGAGGCCCAGTGGACTGTTTGTCACGGGACAGAGGCCCAGTGGACTGTTTATCACGGGACAGAGGCCCAGTGGACTGTTTGTCACGGGACAGAGGCCCAGTGGACTGTTTATCACGGGACAGAGGCCCAGTGGACTGTTTATCACGGGACAGAGGCCCAGTGGACTGTTTGTCACGGGACAGAGGCCCAGTGGACTGTTTATCACGGGGCAGAGGCCCAGTGGACTGTTTGTCACGGGACAGAGGCCCAGTGGACTGTTTATCACGGGACAGAGGCCCAGTGGACTGTTTATCACGGGACAGAGGCCCAGTGGACTGTTTGTCACGGGACAGAGGCCCAGTGGACTGTTTATCACGGGACAGAGGCCCAGTGGACTGTTTGTCACGGGACAGAGGCCCAGTGGACTGTTTATCACGGGACAGAGGCCCAGTGGACTGTTTATCACAGGGCAGAGGCCCAGTGGACTGTTTATCACAGGGCAGAGGCCCAGTGGACTGTTTATCACAGGGCAGAGGCCCAGTGGACTGTTTATCACAGGGCAGAGGCCCAGTGGACTGTTTATCACGGGGCAGAGGCCTAGTGGACTGGTTTCACTGGGACAGAGGCCCAGTGGACTGTTTATCACAGGGCAGAGGCCCAGTGGACTGTTTATCATGGGGCAGAGGCCCAGTGGACTGTTTATCACAGGGCAGAGGCCCAGTGGACTGTTTATCACGGGGCACAGGCCCAGTGGACTGTTTATCACGGGGCAGAGGCCCAGTGGACTGTTTATCACAGGACAGAGGCCCAGTGGACTGTTTGTCACGGGACAGAGGCCCAGTGGACTGTTTATCACGGGACAGAGGCCCAGTGGACTGTTTGTCACGGGACAGAGGCCCAGTGGACTGTTTATCACGGGACAGAGGCCCAGTGGACTGTTTATCACGGGACAGAGGCCCAGTGGACTGTTTATCATGGGGCAGAGGCCCAGTGGACTGTTTATCACGGGGCAGAGGCCCAGTGGACTGTTTATCACAGGGCAGAGGCCCAGTGGACTGTTTATTAAGGGGGCAGAGGCCCAGTGGACTGTTTATCACAGGGCAGAGGCCCAGTGGACTGTTTATCACAGGGCAGAGGCCCAGTGGACTGTTTATCACAGGGCAGAGGCCCAGTGGACTGTTTATCACGGGGCAGAGGCCTAGTGGACTGGTTTCACTGGGACAGAGGCCCAGTGGACTGTTTATCACAGGGCAGAGGCCCAGTGGACTGTTTATCATGGGGCAGAGGCCCAGTGGACTGTTTATCACAGGGCAGAGGCCCAGTGGACTGTTTATCACGGGGCACAGGCCCAGTGGACTGTTTATCACGGGGCAGAGGCCCAGTGGACTGTTTATCACAGGACAGAGGCCCAGTGGACTGTTTATCACGGGGCAGAGGCCCAGTGGACTGTTTATCACAGGACAGAGGCCCAGTGGACTGTTTATCACGGGGCACAGGCCCAGTGGACTGTTTATCACGGGGCAGAGGCCCAGTGGACTGTTTATCCCCTTCACACAGGTTCGTAAACTACAACAACAGACTCGTTGCGATGTTTGGAACTCTTCAGAGTAGTGTGGCGACGTTACTTGGAAACGTCGCGTGATGAATGTCTTAACAACATCTAAACAACAGTGTGTTTGCTAACTTGTTTTGATAGTGTTTCGAAAATCTGAGAAAGTATATTAACGCTGGATAAGTGGGTCATAACATATGGGTTGAGGACCTAACAAGAGGTCACAAGATGAATTTAAAGGATGACCCTTGTAGAAAGTAACTCAATTCCGCTACATAAAACCAATCTTTTGTTTTTAATTGTGAAATACTGTACACTACTTACCTCTCCAGGCCTCGCCCTTTGAACGAACTGCCCACAACCTATGCCAATGCATGACTCACAAGGATATATAAAAAACCCTGTGTTAGATGCATTATTTCTAACAGGAGAAGGTGTTCTCAGAGCGGTGTTTGTGTTGTTTTTGTGTCAAGAGATCGTGGACGTGACCTGAATCCCCTTTCACTGCTGACAGCAGATCAGCTGACGTAACACAAGGCCAGATATTGTTTCCTCGACGGCAATCAAGTGTTTGTATTTTCACAGTGGGATCACACCTCTGAACAACCCTGAGCATGACAATTGATTTTCATTCATTTATTATTTATTTTTCAAAATGCAACAGCCGTCACAACACAAATATTTGTCTGCTCTGCGAATAATTCCATTTTCTCCCGCTTTGATTCGGGTCTGTTTCCAAAAGGCCTGTTTATGGAGAGGAAATGACAAGAAGTCGAGTTGACAGGCCTGGAGTGAGACAGTTAAATGCCCCTTGCTGCTCTGGATAATTAATAAATAAAGTACCAGGGGAGTCCTGTCATGGCTTCCTCTATGACAGGGGCTGTCTCCAGTGCGCTAAAGCATTAAATGACCAATTCCTGTCAGGCTAACTTCCACTGCACTCCCTTGGCACCCTCTCTCTCTCATTCTCTCTCTCTCTCTCTCCCTCACGCACACACACTGTCTCTCTTTCTTCCAAAGAGAGCTACTTTGCTCTCTTTGCTCTGAGTTTTTCAGCGACTGATGGCTCTAGTTCATTTCTGCTGAATTAATTGGTCCCTGAATGAATTCTGTTGACAGGGCAATTCATCATGTGTTTGGCCTGACAGTGACTGGGGTGTTGGGAGTGTGGTGGTGGTGATGGGGGAGGCGAGGGTTGAGGGGAGCTGCAGGAGAAGCTGGGGTTATAGGGGGGGGTGAGGATGGGGGTTGATGATTCTGCCCTCTCGTCTGCCCGCTCCTATTATTCCCTCTTCTGCTAACCGGAATATAGCCTGCATCAAATTCTGCTTTCCCTCCTCACTTCTCTCTGAATATTTCCCAGCTCCCCCTGGTTGCAAACAAACACGCCCCGGCTGACAGATCCAGCTGATTAGGGAGCTCTTCTGTCTGCTTTGGAGGATATCCTCATTACTGGCCAGTCAGGTAGCAAGCTCCGTTTAGCCCAGGACCACCAGCGCCTGTTATTTGGGACCTGACACGTTCACTAAGAGAGGTGCATTGCATTAGGCTTTAATTGCATCATGTATCACACAATAGCCATTAGGGTAATTATTTACTGGTGAAGGGTAAATGAGGTTTGGCGCTGGGCTGAGCCAGCGAGGCAGCTATGCCTCGTTTTGGCAGAGGTGTTGCGCTCACCTATACGCTAACAAATCTAATCGCCGGTCATTTGCTTCATTTGGAAATATCATGTCATCCAAACCCCGTTGTCACCCCCTCTCTCCCCCCCCCCCCTCTTTTTCTCACACTCACTTTCAGTCAAGCGGCACACTTATTAGGTCCAATCAATCAATGCTCACTCATTAGGAACCTCCCCTCAAGTATCCTCTGGATGGCCTCACACAGCAAGAGTCAAAAATTACCTCATAATTGCTGCTCAGGCATCATAACAAGCTAGGCTGCCCCAGTGACACGGCCATACAAACAGGTCTAACGCAGGAATTGATGGATACTGGAGAATCGTATTATATATATTGCCATATCCAATTAGATACAGCACATAAAGCAGCAGATCCATTCCCTCTTTCCATAACGTCCAAACCACCACTCTGATATAAAGACGTGAAATGCATTTTCATATTTCCTCCACCCCCCCCCCCCCTCCTCCCCTCGTCTTGGTTGTGTCACTACAAATGATAACATCCTGAGGATTTATTGTACATTTGACACACCAGTAACCAAATTATAATTCAGTTGCTGCGGCATATTCATAGAACCACTGTACAAATCGCACAGAGAGTGTTCAGTCGGCATGTATTAGTGCGGAGCGGCTTGAAAGGTCAACAGTTGGATCTGACACTGTGGTTTGAAGTTCTGCATGATGAGGTTCACTGTTAGACCTGAAAGAGGAGTGGTTTCCTGTTGCTGTCTGAGCTTTTATTTCAATACACATCCCACCACATGTGGAGCTCCAACATGTTTTCTCTTCTGTTTCTTTTTAAAAATTCATGATTTTTTTTTTTGTGCATCTTTTGAGGCATAATTATTCATCTTCCCCATGAGCAATCTACGGAATGAGGTCCAGACATTAAGGTAATTACTGCTGATCCAATGAGGAGTAACAACATTAATGTCACAGTTCGATATGGAGCAGAAAGTTGAAAAATCAAAGCAGCACAGCACCGGTTTTCCATGTATACAATGTGCAGTAAATCAAGATTTCAGCACTTAACTGGATTGCTGAACAGGTTTTGCATCTGAATTAAAATGTCTTTATGCAATACTCAAAGTTTATTTACAGTTTGTGAGCTCACACTTAAATTCAGTCAATCTGAGACAACCAATGTCTTTTTTTGGTGATTTCACTGTTGATTTTTTAAAAACTGAACGTTTGATGAGCTAAGACGGTGATAAGTGCTGATTAGACCCAATCGGATCATCCCAACACTCTTATATTCACATAGTAAATCACAAATATTTATATTCCAGAGGATGCTGTTGTCATCTGGTATGCTGCATTCAATTTGGGCTTGATTGACAGATACATCCAGGTTCACAGTTTATTGGTTTCAGAGGAGCGAGCCAGATATGCCAATTTAGACAGGAAAGTGACAAAAAAAGTTTCCATCTAAATAAAATAATTCTGCTTCTGGGAATTCTCAGCTGGGGAGAGGGAAGAGTCAAGCTCCTTTTTTGCCGCCCCTCCTCCTATAACAAGGGCTCTGAATGACATACATGTACGACAGAACATCCGCTTTTGATGCTTCACAGGGGAGCTATGAAATAAACAACAGGCAGAGAAATTGAATTACAAAGCAAAAAGAGGGTCTCTCCTTGTGGACCCAGAGGCACCAGAGTGCACCAAAAAAAACTGCTTGGCGTAGGATGTTTTAGAGGAGCTTATTTTTTACTTTTACATTGTTGAAATTTGGAGGGAAATACGTGATAGAATGATGGAAACTTCATAATATTCTCATTCAATATCATATCACTGCTATCCATGCAGGACCACAAAGTAAAACTCACTTTTTTTCCCCATTAAAACAAAATTGAAAATAGTGTTTGGACCAAGAAATGCATTTCTGAATTAAAATCCGAAAAGCTCAGCAACTGTGTTATATATTCCCATTCTGTCTGACATCATTTCATGCTGCTCTATCTCGTGCTGCCGCAGCCCAAATCCTTTGCAAATCGTACGGCGCTAATCAGGACAGTGTCCACTTGTTGTAAATCAATAATGATATAACTAAGTCATACAAGGCGGCAGCGGCGGAGGGATTACGGAGCGAAGAAAGAGTGAAATAAGCTCTAAGAGGGATTTCATGCATAAATCTCTCCCTGCAACTTAACACAAATTGAATTCAGGCACACTGCTAGAAAAATTAATTCAGCTTTACAACGCGGGGAGAGGTTAAACACTTTATGTGCTGCTCAGTGATCCGAATCATGGAGAAAACATTTAGAGGCATTCTCACCGCACTGTGCACCGTGTGATCTTTATACTCGAAAAATAAATACATTCATCTCAAAATAGTCTCATTAAGTTCCAGAATTCATTCCGCCATTGTTTATTTCAACTTTTCTTTAGTTATTTTGAAGTTGTCATCTCAAGCATTTGTACACATCAAACGTGTGTTTGGCATCAAAACACTTCATTTGAACCCATAGTTTAGCATTTACAAGCTGCATATAAAAGCTCTGCACACTGTAGTGAAGTAAGCACTAATAAGGATATATATATTAAGTGTTTGTCTACAATTATCTCTTCTGCAGAATGAAGGATCTTTCCTCGTGTATGGGCTGGACATCAGTGAGACTATTCTGGGTCAAAGGTTCTTTTAAACTCCTGTTTATTGGAGGAAAAGAAACCTATCAAAATGTGCTTTTTCAGTTATTGTGAGACACATTTTGAGGCATTGGAAAAAGGCTAAAGCTCCAGATTTGAAAGATTGTTTGAATGGTAGCGATAGCATCCTGTGTGTCGATGCTCAATCGATTAAAAGGCAGTTTGGAAGATGGGACTTCCTCCTGTAGGAACTGTTTTGGACCTTTTTATAAAGATGAAGGTCTTCTGTGTCATGTTTTCTTTTCATTTTGTTGTGTTTGTCTTTTTGTAATAGTACCTCACCCTGAAAACGTCTCTTATCAAGCATAATCTGGTGCATGAACAGTTAGTGACTGACGACGATAATTTAAAGCAGCTGGAATCATTTTATTCTTGTTAATATTGTTTGTATGCTGCTTTTTTGGGGTAAGCGGCACTTTGACGTTGCATCATGCAATGCATCATATTTTATAAGCTGTTTTTTTATGTGAAATGTTGAACTGCAAAGTAACTTAAATTGTTAAATAAATTGAGTAAAAAGTACATTCTTTCCCTCACGAATATACTTGGTTACTTTCCACAATTGGTGTTAAAAAATGTGTATTAAGTGTTTATACACTCGGGGTTTAAATACAATATTTCCCTTAACCTAACTTGCCATATTGATAGATGAATGAAAATCAATCTCATGTTTGGACCAAATTAGATTTGATTCATTATTTTTCATCTGTTGATGATCACAATTTCCAAGCTGACGTCTTCAAGTTGCTATTTGGTCTCGACCAAAACCCAAAGATATTCAACATCCAATCATAAGCAACACATCCTCACACGTGAGAAGCTGAAACCAGCACGTTTTCCTGAAATAAAACTTGTGTAATTAATCAATTATCAGAAATTTTGTCAATCAATTGTTTCAGGTCTACTCCAGATGGTCAGAAACACCATGCAGCCCCTTTTGCGTAAAAGATTTCAGACACTTTTTTATTATTGTACAAGTGAGACCAGCATAATGAAAGTGATAATACCCATGAACATGAAAGACATTTTTTCTGACTGTATTTACAGAGAAGTGTCTTCACATCACACACAAAAAATCCTTCTACAAAACAATTTGTAAATAACATAACAATTAAATAAACTCCACCTACCTTTAGGTTTACAGCTGAATATGCATATGATGACCATCTCTGCACTGCATAGAATTTATACATATACTTTTCCTCATGAACAACGTGGGTTTTTCCTAATAATAATAATAATACTGCACTCATGATGCATATAGGCGGCCTGTAAATAAACATGAACAAGAACTAAGTCTTTGGCAAATGCAAATACATTCACTTGACAGATGAAGAAACCATCATTCCAGCTGGATTCAGAGAAACAACTTGGCCTGAAACATGGAGCTGACGTTCGGAGGGAACATGTTTAAGGCATTTAGCTGAAATCGTCGCCCTGGTTTTTCGACGTTATTGGAGTTGTCAGAATCCGATGCTTCGGGCATGAAACTAGACAAATGATACTGGTTTGACTTGGGATGGCTGTTATATCCTTGTCTGTGGTTGAATGCCAAAGACTTGATCAACTTAAATAAAAATGTAAGCTGTGGGAATATAGTAGTGCACGTCAAGGCAGTGACATGATGGGCCTTGGATTACAGGAGAAACTGTAAGTGCCTTTCAGACTGAGACTCCATAGGCTTACAGTCAGTTTCATGAAGCAAATATGCATCATCATTTTTTTTTTCTGCATAATAAACGCTCCAGTGTTGCAAACCTCCAACATAGTGCAAAATCAACAAAAAACACAAAAAAGGTTTCGCCTGATGACTTCTTGTATCCTGACAAATAAGAAACCGTAAAACACGAGCCAAGCAGTCTGCAGTTTAGTCGTTACGAATTATAAAAATGAAATAAAAAAATCATTTTAAGAATATATTTACTAGTTTCTTGAAATCTTGCAAATAGCGGACCATGGTGATATAGTGTCATGGCTCCCTCTATTTTTCAAACGGATGTTTCTTTATTTATTTCATTTTCATTTTTACATCTTGATTGTGTATCACAGAGAACATGTCCTAATCTTCTCATGGCATCAAAAGCGATCGATTTACTCATGCTGGATGTTTGGTCGTTGACTGTTCAGATGGATAAAAACAACGTTAGCCTGCCACAGCCTGCATGTGCCCGACTGCTAATCTCCTCTGATCTCACTGTGCCGCCATCTGAATCGGAGTGGGAGACGAATGGAAACAGGGGGGGGGGGGGGAGAAAGGCTGCTGCTGCTACATTTTTAAGCTCCGGACAGCGTCCCTGCTGAGAGCCGTCAAGAAAAGGAATGTACAGTATTGATCCGTGATGGGATGAGACTGCGACACTGTCACAGGGGGAAAATAAATTCAGTTTTTGTTTGTAGTCTTTTTCTTTTTCATTTTTTAACTGCAATTAGCAGTTTTCATTGTATGGTGTGTGTGTGTGTGTGTGTGTGTGTGTGTGTGTGTGTGTGTGTGTGTAGTGTCTTTGATGATCTTCTTATAGGTTTTTTTTTTTTTTTGTTTGTTTTTTGGGGTAGGGGGGGGGATTTCGAGTGTCCAAAAAAGCTGCGAGGAGAAAAGTCATCTGGAGTCCGCTACCAAAAAAAACGTTTCTCATTGTGTGAGCCGGGAACATGTTTATGCGCATGTTGCTCAGTGTCCAGTGGACCATGCCGCTCACACCGGGGCAATATGGAGGCTAAGGCCATGGTCCTGCAGGTTGATTTGGTTTCCATGGTAACTAGTGACGGTCATAGGCAGTGGCAGCAGTGGGGGGGGCGGAGCCTCTCGATGCGGCACTATAATAATAAGGGGAACCTGAAAGTTAACAGAAGAACGAGCCATTTAAAACGGCAACAAAATGACATTTTCCAAATGTGCAATCACAATTAATTGTTAATAAGCTGTTTTACACATTGTTCTTTTACTGGACATGTTAACAGTTAATTGACTGTTGCCAAGCCCCATCCCCTTAGTTTTCAGGGGCACATAATGCATTTTACAATGATGACAGAGGCACATGTATAACTCAAATTTAAAAAATGTTTACAATGAAGATAGTCCTTGATTTCAAACGCGTGTAGACAAAAACAGGTTTCTAATTTCTAGCCAGTTTGGAAACGTTAACATCTTTTCATACGCTGTAGCTATCAAGTTAATTAAGCGTTAAGTCCACGACTTGGCTAATGACGTCATCTCTTCCTGATTTAAATGTTTCCAGCTAACTGGTTTAAAGACGAGAAGAAGACTGGAACTAAAGCTGAATGTCCCAAATAAAAAGTCATCATTCTCACTTGTTGATGATCCGTGTAGAATACATGGAAATAAAGAAACGGTATTGTTCTAGAGTTAGTTAGCCTAGTATTTTAAGTATGATGAACACAAATGTAAGGTCAGACTGTTATTTTGTTCCAACACAAATCAGTTTAGTCGCTTAGCTTACATACATGTTTTTCAAAGAGCATGTTTTTACTTTAGCCTCGACCCTGATTCAGGACCAGCTTTCATTCAGTCGGTCTGCTAATCATGACGTGTAACCTCATGTAATAATGTATTTAGTTAGCGATGGGCTCCTGTATTGAAGAGTTATGGTAACGCCAGTTTCACGCTAAGGTACTAGTTGTTGCACGAGCAGCAGCCTAGCTGTTCACACCAGAAGCGCATATTCCCGCTCTGGTCAACAAGCGATTCTGCTCTTTTTTTAGAGAGTTAAACTCTGTCGGCCTGTCTGCTTGTCGAGCTCGCTCTGTGTTTAGACATGACTGGCAAGTGTGTGGACAACAAGTAGTCCATGTAAATTAAAAACCACAATCACAAACGGTGACACTAACCCATTTCTATTAAATATGTGTATACATGATCAGATTTAGAAATTTGATCATTTGGCATAAAAATCAGGGCAAATAGTGAGCTAGTTTTGCAGGGCACGCTAATGATTGTGGCTCAGAATAGAGCAGATAAATACAGTTTAATCTATTCCCGATACTTTTGCTCTTGTGTGATTTGGTTTTGGAGAGCCTAAAAAAACACCCTCCAGACTCTAAAAAGGCGGAGTATCGCTCTTCTTATAGCCCCAATGCACACTGTTTTGGCACATGGAGAAATCATAAAAATGGAATGAGAGTAGAACAGACATTCCCATTCAAATCAACATAGCAGGATGGTCAGAGTGGCGGCCATTTTTATGTGTACCTCTGGCATTACGGGCTTATGCATTCCATGTCTATGGTCAATGCGCCGCGCTGAGCGCAGTATTCTTTTGAACTCGTCAAATGACCCCCGCCAACCGTTCAAAATCCGTTCTACTCTCGTTCTATTTCGATGGTGGAAATCCAAAGAGGCTGTGCCTAGTTGCACAATCGCTGTTGGGCAAAAACGGTAAATTAATCCACTTTCTCTCTCTTTACTCACTTAGTAATGCTGGGTTGCTGAATCGCCAGGCGTCATTGTAGGTCGTGTACTGTGGGTGACTGTATGGGTTCCCCGAAAACTCACTCCCTGCGAAACAAAACAACAAATCAATTAGCATTTCAATGCATCAAACCATTACCCCGTTCACATGCAGTCATTTCTCGTCATTCAAAACAGGATGCAATTTGAGGGGGAAAATGATAGTCATCGATGTGCTACCAGTCAAGCAAGTAATTTATTTCTTTTTCATTTCACTTAAGTTATGCAACACTGAACAATACAGGATGCGACACTGAAGGCGGCTTTCCCTGTCCCATTTATGGATATCTACCCATTCTTCTTCCTCCACTATATTCCAAACCAGTCCAATAAATACAGAGTGGTAATAAACAGTTTCATGCATACATTTTTGATATGCTGCAATAAATCCTGCAGCCTTTCTTGGAGGATTTTTTTAACATCTCCCCCCCTCCAGTCCGAGCTCTGGTGTTTGGTGCGACAGAATTTCATTGCAGGGGAACTAACTTGGAGCATGTCAGTGAGCACTGCTGTTGGTTCAACATGTTTCTTTCTTTTACGAGACAATACAGGCTAGATTTGATATGAAGCTGGTGAGAAATGGCTTTGATTTAACAGTGTTTTGTGCCCGTCACTAAATCTTAGTGGTTGTGTAGAGGATGAATGGGTTGCAACACAAAACCACAAGCCATGGGATGAAGGCCCTCATCTTTTGCTTTGGACCACATAACAACAAATGGAAAGTAAAAGTATGTTTGACTTTAACAGTTTTATTAGTCAAAATCCAAAAGTGAATTCCGACTGCACTGCCACAGGGTGCTACCACATCTTCCTCTGTGTTTTTCTTTTTTACTGGAAGCTGTTAAATGGACTCAACTGTTTACAGAAGCATTTCAAAGAATGTAAAGTCTCTATTTTTAAAATAGCTTTTCATAACAGAGGCAGAAAGCAAAACCAGAGAGCACTCAACGAGCACAAGCGTGTGCCACAGTTTATTTACACTGACAGGCCAATCTAAATGAATAATGAAATAATATACAATATCTAGAAAACATGTCTGCATCAAAATACACCGAGTAACAAAGCATCATGGGATACATGTGGCAGATTTTTGTTTTTTTTAAATGCTTTGAACACCAGAAACAAAATTCCATTCACCTTTTGCATTGAAGTGGCAGGAAAACAAGCTATCATTAAATACATATAACCTGTCCTGGAAGATGCCACTAGAGGTAAAAATAAATGTTTCTTTGTAATTTTGGTTAACTGACACAAATAAATCCTTGCTCCATGACCTAATTTTCAAGTTTCAATGATGTAAAATAAAGTTTTGTGAAGATTACCTCCTAACTAACAGACTAAAACAAATGGCACAGTTAATAAAACCCTCCTGGCGGAGGTGATAACCAAACCCGTCACTGCGGCCCTTCATAAAAGAGAACAGAGGAACAGCCAGAGCCTGTGATGGGCTGTGTGATTGCTAAATGATATGCAAACACAGGACACACTCCACTGGTTTCCCCATCCATGTGGTTTAATCACATCAAAGCAAAATGCCGGCTGTGGTTTGGCTGAAGTGTGTGGTGATGCTGGAGCTGAAAAAGGCACATAAGCTCAGCACCAAAACTGCATCCCTGGCAGTGAAACACAAGCCTGACCTCCTCAGAGAGAGAGAGAGAGAGCGAGCGTTTTAAATATTTACTGGGCTCCCATGCCTCTGCCTTTTGACCCTTAACTGTTTGCTGTGAACCTGAACTGCAGGTTAAGTAGAGGAGGGGGAAAGGGATATGCTCTGGAGCACAGAGGCTGGGGAGGGCCGGTAGTGCTGTTTATCGACGGCCGGTGCGAACGGCCACGCGGGAAGATAATGAGCTAAAAAGGCTGAGAGGAAATCAGGAAGGAAGTGAGAGCGGCTGTCCTCTCCCCTGTCTCTGATCACTTATTCTTATCCAATCATACACACAGAGATAATATGAGACTGTGTGTCTTCCTCTGCAGGTCAATATGTATCCCCGCTGCGTAACTTGGCACTAAACTCTCTTCACTCTCCTTTTTGAGGTAAGTGTAACCTGTTAAGTAGACCCCTAAAGACAATATGAAGCGCTGACGTGGTCTCTCACTTACCAGGAACCATTCCAGCGAGCGTTGAAGTTGGGTAGCTGCCCTGACCTGTGGGGGGAACGTGTGGGGGGTATCCAGGTAAGGTTGTGTTGGCCATATCCCGACCTGAAGAGACAAAAGGAAACACAACAAAACAAAAAAACACTTCATCAGTGCTTTCTAGTTTTAACCTGTGACTAGCATTAAAAAAAAGTGGAAGAAGTCTTCAGATCCGCGATATAATATTGTAAAAGTTCTGCATTCAGATTAAGTATCGTCATGAAAATGTACAGGCACAATTATTCATCACTCCGATTTGCCCCTTTGAGAGTATTATTAGCTGTATTAAATATACTGGGATATTATCACTGATACATTTAATGATGTAGCATGCAGAGATGGAACTAATTTTACCTACATGTACACTGTTGGTTTGTTTCGTCCATACTAATTTGTTATATTTTGCTGATTTTATATTTAAAATGCCTGTCGTCAAGTAAAAAGTACAATATTTCCCCCTGAAATGTCATGGAGATGAAGAATAAGTACAACTCCCTCAAAACTGTACTTAAATACGGTAAATGTGCTTCGTCACTTTTTTTGACCTCTGCTTTTCAGTGTTCAATTTCAAAATGGAAACCAGATACTGCAGTTAGATGACACGGCGCTAACATATGTTACTTTAGACATCATGACTCATCACCACCGCAAGTCAGTCAGCACAACTCCATTTTCCCTTTTTAGTTCAGAGATACTTTCAAAGAGCTTAGTGTCATTGATTAAACCTGTTTAATAGCATCAGTCCCCAACAGCGGAGCTAAAAACAAGACCGCAGCTGCTGTTTTGAGCCAACTGAATACTGGTCACATCAATGTGTCCTCATTACACAGTTCTAACTTGTCTAAATATGGCAGCCCCTCTCTTCCTCTGTGAGTCCGAGCACAGTGGCCCCTCTGCGGAGCGTCACCCGTCCCGCTGCAGATATTCAGCTCCGTAATTGAGAGTGACGGTTGGGTTGTCCTCGCTGGCCACGGGGACATTTGGACAAAACGGCACGTCACCCCAATCTGCACTGGGGCCAGGGAAGGAGAGGCCCCTGTTATATTGTCAGCTGTGAGGGCCACTTGGACTCAAAGGGGGGGAAAGAAAACAAACAATCATCTCCAAAATGGAGCTTTAATGAGGAACTGGTATACGAGAGCACCACAAGAAAAATGTTCTCCATCTTTACAAATGTTTCACTATCTAAAGGAAAACTTTTTATTACGATAATCCAAATTAATTTTGCATTTCTCTTATTCTTTAAGGAGAAGTGCGTCACTAAGTCATACAGTATCATGATTGCTACTTTATTTTAGATTGAAAATCATGGACATTGTGTATATTTTGTTTAACGTTTTTATGCTGTCTTATCGGCCAAGTATCTCTTGAAAAATACATTTTAATTTAATTTTACATTTTACCTAGTTAAATAAAAAAATGGAGATGGACCCCAAGTTATTTGGTTTCGGGCACTGCACCACAACTGAAAGGTTTTACTCAATGCAAAGGAAAATTATGCATAATGCAACAAAATAAATCGACAAAAATTATCCAGAAATAAATTCCACGTTTCATACTGAGAGTAGAATTCTACTGCAACACTTGACCTCCCAAGTGCTGAACACATGTATCTGTCCGAATATCAAAAACTGGCTCTTGCTGCCAATTAGCATTGCTAATGAGAGCATAAACCACAGGCAGATTTAGATAGTGACTACAAAATCCAATTCATACAATTCATACGTGCAATATCATGAGCAACTTATTTGTACGAGGTATTGAGGCTGAGTGAACGGGCCCTCTGGGTATTGAAGTACCTGCTACAGGCTGGCAGGATACTGGCTACAGTGGGGGCTGAGGGGGGGGGGGGTAGGGGGGGTAGAGGAGTGAACCGGCTGGTGAAGAGGCGGGGTTGCAGGCCTGGAGGTCCAACAGACTCAGGCCTGCTGGGGAGAAGGAGGAGGAGGGGGTGGAAGGAACCATCGAAGCCTTGTATGGCTAATCTTGGATGATACAATGATCTAAAAACGTGAACTAAAATATACTTACTTCGTATTTACTCTTATTAGCAACATTACTTTTTCTTTTCAAGCATGTTGAACACTTTTGGCAGTTATCTTTAGACATTTCGTGGCAGAAAACAATGAAGCGCATTTATTCAAGTACAGTTCTAGTTTTTACTTTTAATGTACTCCTTCTTTTCCAATACATTTCTGAGAAATTGCACTTTTTACTCTGTTACAGATACAGGTACTTGTTACTTTGCAGATACAGATTTGACATGTATGATCTGCTGTTGGAAGGTAACGCATTGCTGTAGATTATACTACTAAACAGTATTTAAAGTGTTTAAAATGAGCTCCACCCTTGCTGCTTGAATTCACATCAATAACAATCTATACCTTGTACATATATGTATATATATATATATATATATATATATATATATATATATATATATATATATATATATATATATTAATGAAAATACCATACTGTTGTCATAGGAGTTGTTATTGTTCTGTGTGGAGCCGCCCCAAGTGTGTCAGTTTGTTGCTCAACCAAAGAGAGATTTATTCAAAGTCACTGTATAAAACAATATTACAGGAACTTGGGAAATCTATTTCAAAGTTCATTCTCACGTCAAACACAAACGATTCAGTCTTGCTGCTCTCAGCACTGATGGCTGTATTGTATGAGGCCTGCTGAGATGTGACTTTTGGTTAAAGCAGAGCGACTGGAGGGCTGCGGAGTTAAAGAGCTTTGCAGAGACGAGTGAGGTCATGCCGGACTTTTCATTTATAATAAGAATTAGTTAGCCACAAGCCAGTGCACATAAGTCAAAGGGAGCCGTGGGAGTACTGTAGGCGGGGGGGTCCAGCAGGGGTGAGGCCATTGTGTGTGCGTGTAGACATTGGTAACTATTGTCTAACTGTCTCGGCAAACACTGACCCAATCTTTTCTTCATTATTATTGCAGCAGCCACAGCAGTCATACATGTTTTTAATGAAAATAAATACGGCTATCTCTTCATTACCTCGCGTCAAAGAGAAGAAATACATAATGAGAAACGCATCTCTGCCAAGTTTAATCTCTTTAAAAAAAATGGCTAAACTGCAATGGAAAGTTTCTTTTCTTGTTACCAGAGATTTCAGTTGCGATAAATTGTGAACATCAGCTTGTATTTTGGTGAAAGCATGAGTTCATATTTTAATTTGCAAATATACAAAAGCAAAAGATTGGAGATGTGGAGAGTATGTTAAAGGTTTGTATTTCCTAATAAGAAATCAGTGAATCTCAGTCTATTGCCATCACATGTTGACTCTGTTGATGATGATAATAATACTCATCACAGCCTCCTGAATCCTGTTTTTGTGTATTCCAGGATACAGTTGGCAGTGGCTGCCAGCAGCTCTGTGACTGTTGCTTTATGTCCCCTTTAAAGCCCTCTTTCTGAGAGGTGCCAGTTCGGAGAACTCTCTGTACAGCAAAGATAGCCTCATTAGCTGCTTCCTAGCCTTTGTTGTTTTTACAACAGAGATGTGTGTGCAGATTCTCATTAAAAGACAGGTTTCTCTATATTGTCTGCTTCCTCTGACAGTCCCCTTAGATTCAATGCCAGCAAATCGAGCTATTTACTTTTCTTCTGCCCTCCTTTTCCTTCCCTGCGAAAATCAATTCAAAGATTTTTTTTTGGTTTGCTGTTACAAAATCTTGTTGATTTCTGTCTTAATTTGAGAAGTGGCTTGTAGTAGTCGCTGCTGAGCTGGGAATACGTAATATGAGTATTTCTTGCTTTTAGTGGGCCTTGAAATGTCTGATTTTTACAGACAAGATAGTTTGAGTATTTTGAAGTTGTTAGAAAAAACGGAGAACAAATGACAGCATACTGACAGCACTACTGGTTATTTCCTTAATTCAAACTACACAGAGTGACCGAAAGCATACAGTCTAAACTATTGAGTCAATCCTTGATACTGTGAGAAGACAAAGATTTGTAAGTTGTATCTCAACCCAAAACAACGTGACAAGAAACTATTATGTTTGTTTTTTTTGCATTCAAATTAACTCGGTGTCTTCAAATGGGAAAGCAAGATGACCTTCTCTTTATTTGGCACAGCAACAAAGTCATTTGAGAATTGACTCTTTTTGCTTGCAAGAGTATTAAATTTAGCATGACAGGGACACCTTCATGTTTGCTACAACAACAACAACCAAAAATCTTTGACCTCTGTTTTTCTAGGCTATATGCAGAATGGGCCAATTTATCACAAGCCAAAAAATCTCAGCACCCTAATTAATTACAACTAAGTAAAGAATGTTTGGAGAGCCAAATTGCTTTAATTCCCCAAACACCGACTGAAAGTCGTTCATTATCAAATGTGTGCTCAAAGGTTAGTTTGCTTTTGTGAAGACGAAATAAGCATTAATGTCGGAGCTCGGGCCTGCGTTTCCCCCTGTGGGGAGACGGGCGAGCGCTTTGTCACGAGGCCACACATCACTTACGGCAGGTTCGCTGTCTGATCTTTGCTCGCTGCTCACTGGGCAACGGCAGGTCCTGATACGTTCTGTGCAGTTCACCCCGAGATCACTCACTCACCCTAATTGAACGCAAAGTGTGGACGGTTGTGTTTTGCTGGAGGAAGTTTTGTTTGGAGAATTAACAGGAGTGTGCAGAGGCAGCTGCTCGAGGAGGAGAAGTGTCATTGACACGGGAGCTTTGGAGCCTCCATTAACAGGCCCAGCAGGGAATATCTTTAAAGAGTCTTCAGTATGCAGTCACTGAGTGGAGATGTGTAAAACTCCCACTGAGTACTCAAGGGAATCCGCCGAGCGCTTGAAGATGGCACTTTAGCCTAAAGCTCCATCAAGAAAACAGGTGGGCTCCGACTAATTTCAGGAAATACAGAAACTCTCTATAGAAATAGTGGACAATTGGCCATATCAAGGCCATCTCTCCATTTATTTCTCAAAATACACAAAAAAAAGTTCAGAGCTCCTCCTTCTGCTATTCATAAACTCACCCATGGCTCACACTATTTGAATTTTAAGCAGCTGGAATGAACAAGAATAAGAATGACTTGAGATGAATCCATCTCTCGGAGGGAATTCATCAAAGAAACGACTTCCCATATCAACAATAGAAATTACCTCACAATATGCAATTGTCCTATCCACATATTCATGGAACCCTTTGGTGTTTTTATGGGGTAAGAGGGACTATTTAGCAGGTAATGCAGCATTAATGTGGAGGAGAGGGAGAGAGAGAAATACTGTTTTAATGAAAGTGGCTTCTTGCCTCTCAATTTCGATGATGTGCACAATGCCCTTAAATCCCTTTCTTATTTGAGCCTGCTTTGCAGGTACTTTTGAGCCTTAATAGGATAAGCAGAGGACACAAAAGATTTCTATCGCTCAAGTCTCTCACTTCACTGAGAATCCCGATGTCTGGCAATGAGCACTTCATGAATCATTCATTTTTAACAGATTATGCAAATTCCAGGACATAAAATCAACAAGATCAATAACTGCAGGCATTTTAATTGGTGTTGGAAAACATTTTAAGGATGAAGATAATCTCCAGTTCTTTCCCCCGTAAAGACACAATTAATTTCAAATTGGATCTGAGCCTAAATGCTGCAGATAATTTACTACTTTTTGCATGGCTTAAAAATTCCTCTGGTAGGCTTATCGCTGGCAAGTAAACTGTAACACTCAGCCATTAGAGAGACCACACACCTGAATATCACCTAATACGCACACAGGCAGCCACTGAGGGAAAACCAAGCAGAGGAGCCACGAACCAAATACTAATTACAAAGTGGAAGTCAGAGTGATGTTTGTTCCATTAGTTTGACCTCTGAGTGCTTTATTTCTCTGCCTCCAGTGAGATCTGCCACCAGAAAAGGGAAGGAAATAAACTTATTTACAAACACAAAAGCAGGCAATGTGCTTTTTTCATATACAGACACACACACACACACACACATACACATACACACTGCATACAATCCCATCTTTCTTCCCCTACATGTCTCTTTGCACCTGTAAAGCAGTAAGGAGACCCTCTCTGCAGAGACCATCTGAAATATCCCAGGTGCAAACAAAGCCGTCTGCATTCTACGGGGCCATCAGTGCACAAAGGACAAACACACACCTTTCTTCTCAGGAGGCCTGCCTTACAGGGGAAATCTACCTCCCACATGCCCTTTCTTTTCTCATAAGACTGCTTGGCTATCACTTGAGAAATGGGGGGGGGGGGGCTGCAGCAATTTTCAATCACCCTGTCCTCCCCCACGCAGAACTCGCTGCCTTTGATGGCTGCTGCATAATTATATGAATTTTAATAAAAGCTCTGTGTATTAATCTCAGGCCTCCCGACAGTCCTCGTAAACTTTCAGCAAACTTAACCTTCTTCTTGGTAATAACACGGCAACAACGAAACAATATTTCAATTAGCCAGGCAGTCATTAACTGTGACAAGGAGAGGAGACGATGAGGGGGGAGAGAGAGCGAGAGAGAGATAGAGAGAGAGAGATAGGAGGGTGAAATAAATGATCATGGTGTTAGAGTTAGGCGGCAGAAATGCCAGAGCCTATTTACCGAGGCACATTACTCGTGCTTTGAGACACACAAACTGTCTCCCGGCGAACAAATCACAGGAGCAACACAGCAGCAGCCAACAAGCAGTCAGTCCTGCATGGTGGCCTTTTTTCTTTTTTCTTTTTTAGCGAGACCTTGCCCTGATACACAGTCATAGTTCTGATGTGCTGACACCCAAAGGTCCTTGTCCAGCGGTGACTGAACAGCTCCCCCCCCCCCCCCCCCCACACTCCGCCCTCACCCACAATCTCTCTTATCACCCTGCTTGCTCAGCAAAGACCCAGACGGAGGACAGCTGCTAAGCTTTTATCGCATCGCTGTACCACCTTTTCAGCTCTGAGTGAAATGGTATTAAAAAAGTCTTCACACTTAACTTTTTGGTTGGCTTTTATTTTCACACATTTCATTTTTTTTTCTTTTTTTCTGTCAATTGCACAAGCATTCTTAGTTGTTTTTACTCGTTCTTTTACATTGTTCAAACCCCCTCAGCTGAAGCTGTGGCTCGGCAGCATAAAGGCATACTGTATGATCTTACCTACGGGGTAGCTTTGCGACACGCTGGGGCCCAGGTCTGGGTTGACGCTAGAGGATAAACTGGGCTTGACTTCGTCCAGGCTGGAATTCAGGGCAGGGAGCGAGTACTCATTAGCCTGGGAAAAGGACAGTTGAATCATTACACAACCAAACAATACCAAGATGGAAATCCTCCCTCTCCTCCTCCATTAAGCGCTCCACACAGGCCTGTGTGAGTATACATTTGTATGAGAGCATTGTGTGTGTGTGTGTGTGTGTGTGTGTGTGTGTGTGTGTGTGTGTGCGTGTGTTCAAGCTGCAGGGTGGCAGTTCAAGCATATCATGAATGTATTTTGGTATTGTCTGAGAGGAAGTGGGATTTTGAGATGAGTGAAAAGCCAAGGCGTCAGCTGGCCCTTTGTGCTTGACTGCAGTCCTACTCCTGATCAGCCAAGGGAGAAAGCAGTTCTGCTTTGTTACAGGCTCACCATGTGGCCCTGCTTGAGAGACACCATTCACCTTTCTTTTTTATTTTTTTTGCTTTTTATTTGGAGTCTAAACCACCTTTAAATTTCATTACCTCTTATCTCTGAATGGAATCACTTGTACAACTTGCCCTTTTTGTTACCTTTAGCTGTTTGAGATTTGTCTCCTTGTGTGCATTCAGCTGTTGTATTAAAGGACTACTTCACCCGAATCACTCCACAACAAGATTTTTATGTGCTCAGGTTTTGAGATGTCCTTCTCTGAAACATCCATCTCAACCCCTCCTTAAGGTGGGTGAGTGGGATAAGTGTTTGTGCTGCTTTTGAAAAATAATAATAATTGAAATGTAATTAAAAACAACTTGTATCGTGTGAAAATGTTCGATATTAGTGCCAATACGATACCCAAATCACACAATTACCAATGCCCAAACAATACGTAAAAAATGTTTGAACACTTTGCATTTAACAGATGAAGTTATTAAACATCTCAAATGCGTGATTTTCTAAACACAGCTGAATCCCTAAATAGTCGGAAATCTGCAAAATTAGGATTTCAATCAGAAGGCATCTGATTGACAAATCAGTAAACGGAACGATGAATCAGACCAGGCATTTGATGCCGGCTATCAGGGGTTTAGATTTCGGATATCTATGGCCAGTTTGTGCCAAAAAGTCTTTCCAGAATCAATGTCCTAGTTCCTCTGGATAATCAACAAAAATCAGTTTTAATACAGAACATTTTTTAATTAACAGCCAAGTCTTATGAATAAAATATATATCTTTTTTTCTTTGTAACTTGTGTGAACTGACAATTTTAATAAAAAAACAAACGTACATATTTTACTCAATCTAAAAATAATCTCTTCCCAGCTTGTCTCTTATGTCATGTTCCATTTAGTTTTTAAATTCACTAAAAGACACTCGTGGCAGATGTTAGCACTTTTTTTTTTTTTTTTTGAATGAGATGAGACTTTCCGGAGTCTGAGTGTTGACGATGTTTGTCCAAAGCCCAGTGTGAGCCTGAGTGGCTCAGTGGGCCGCGCTCCCACAGGGGGACGCCCGTGACCCCGCTCTTGTCTGCCACTATCACCGATAAACTCTAATTGTCTGCTACAACTGTTCACTGGCACAATGTCGGATGTTTTCCTCTATTCTCGGAGGCTTCAGACGCCAAACAGACGTTTTATCATGCAGATAAAGGGCAGAAGGGGGAAAACTGAAAAGATGGGTCTGAAAGGGATGACCAAATGGCTAGCAGAAGTGTGGGAGGGGTGAATCCATTGAGTTTTGCATCTCCAGAATGGGTTTTTAATGCCTCGCTACAGAACCCAGACACTGGCTAATAGGGCCAGGAAAAAAAAACCCTGTGAGGCACCCATGAAGGGGAAAGTGCTCTGATTAATATTGCATTAAATTAAACCTGATTTTTCTCGACTGTTCCTGGCCTTCTTTTTTCTTCCCCCATTACTTGCCCTCTTTTCTTAGTCCAACCCTTTTCACTCTGCCTTTTAATACTCTCCCTGACGCTCTTTGTGATTGCAAGTCATTTCCAATTCGTTTTGGTATTGATCTTCCAGTAGAAATCAGTTTTGTAATTAGCTGCAAATTAGGCCCTCTTCTGGAGGTGAGGCCTGTCCCACTGATTTATCACCTGCGTAATTCGCCCCGATTGGAGAGAAATTAAAATGAACTCAATTAGGCGACTGCTTTTGCTTTATGGGTCCGACTTGTAGTTCGGTGGGAGAAATTAATAGCCTCTTGTTGTTTAATAGTATAATGAAAGTAAATAAAGGTTATCCACTGTAATAAGCCCAGAGCTTTCAATAAGCGCTGGTTCCTGGCTGTCGTTTTGGCTTGGGGTGGGGGTGGGGGGTGGGGGGGGGGGCTGGTCCCCAAATGCCTCTTAATTTTTGAAATGAGGATGGATGGCGAGCGTGGTTTTAATATGAGAAGGAATACATGCTTCCATACATCCACTTCATGAATTCATGAAGTGGATGTATGAAAATGAAGGCAGAAGACTGTGTCAGCCATTAAACATCAAGATGTGACACGGAATTGGAAAATAAACAACAAAAGGCAAGAAGCAGCAGTTGAATAACACAGCAAAAATGGAGAAAAATCTAGGTATTGATTAATTTAATGTTGCCTTACTGTTATTCTCAATTATAGGGGATACAAGAAATGTGTTTCTCATCACAAAATCAATAATGTGTGGGAGTTTTTCTGGTGATCCCTCCAGTATTATACATTTCTGGTTGTAATCCAGTGCTTGGACATCTCGGACGTTTGTTTAATTAGCTTTCTGGGTATGGTTTGGGAATATTTGTGACAAAGTTAGTTTTTTTAAATGCTTGAATCAGCGTCACATGCACATTGTGGGTGTATTTACTTGCATGTGAAGACAGAAGAGAGTGGTGAGTTGCAGTGCTACTAACCTGTTCAGGTTTGATGTGCTCCGATGTAGGGAAGACGTCAGGGTACGAGGGGCGTTCAAAGACCCGGTCCAGCGCTTCCAGCTGCTGCTGGGTGAAGGCATCTGCCCTAAGGTGTTTCCGTAAACTCTCCACACTACCCTGAGAATCACTGTTTGGGCCAGAACCATCTGAACCATCTACAAGAAGAAAGAGCAACAATCGAGATACTGACCCCGGAAAGCTGGCCTTTACTTCAAGCTATGCACTTTATATTCTCCTCATGTGTTTTCTGCACCACCTCTGTGGGGGATTTGAGGAGGACAGAAAGGGATGGAGTGCAGCTTTTTCCACTCCTTAATGGCTGTAGTGAGCCACTGGCTACATCACACAGATTTTTCCCCTGCACCCCCCCAGTAGTAACACCATCATGATCTGAAAGCCCTCTGGTAATTGATGGATTACCATCACTTGCAAATATATATATATATATATATATATATATATATATATATATATATATATACACAAGCATGTACAGTAATGAAGCTATAGTGCCTTTTTTCTTCCTTCTTTCCTCCCCAAAACCCTCTCGGTGCTCGCTGATATCAAGAGCAGTTTTTTCTCTTTTTTCTTTTTAAAGCACAATTTCCCTTTCACAATCCAATACTGCTTTCATTCTCTGTGAGTGCGGTGGTTCTATTTGGAAACGGCGGCGGAGGACAAGAGGCTGAAGAAAAACCGTAGAGTCTGGTTCAATCATCCTGCTCTCCAAACACAGGAATTTCCTCCTGACTATTGACCTGATTACCCGACTGTTGGGAGAAGGATGCCTTTGCTTCTCCCGTTGTCACTTGCGTGCCGACGCCTTTAAAGCCTTTACAGACCATCCTACCCTACCTCCCTCCCTTCCCCTTCTCCTCTGCAGTGGCTGTGTCTGTAGGTCTCCTCCCCTGATCCCCGAAAGCTTCAGCTCCCTTACAAATCTGTCATTCTAAATTTGCGGCAGATTATGTTCTCCCCTCAGCGGGAGAGTGGTGATATATGATATGCAAGGCCCCTATTGATTGCCTGATCTGGTGGCAAGAGGGAGCTGAAATGAACTTGAAATGAACATCATGCCTCAACTCATTGTGCGTATAATACTCTACTTAATCCCACATTTTTCTCTGCCATGGAATTCAATTGATCAATCATGTCTGTGTGATAGTACCATTTGGGAGGGTTATTGCCATTCTATTCTGCTGCTTGACCTTTTTTCACCGGCTGAGGCCAGAGGATGAACCCGACTCTCCCATGAAGGAGCTATAAAAGAGAGAGCGAGTGAGTGTGTGTGTGTGTGTGTGTGAGTGAGAGTGTGTGTGTGTGTGTGTGTGTGTGTCTGAGCACGTGCGGGTGTGTGCAGCCTGAAATTGTGCTGATAGCTGCAAAAATGTCAAGCAATAACTATCACGCGTTTGCTAACAATTTCTGGTTAACTATTTGTTCTATTTTTTGCTGCGGTAATGAATACAGGACTTATTTACAAGCGAAGCACCGATCCGATATGTCGGATCGTTATCCGTGCAGATGTCGGCCATGATGTGACAGATTTCGCAACTTTGTCACTGTCGGCATACACTTTAAAGGCTTTTGCTATCGGTTCGTTCAGTCGATGCCGGTCACCAAATCAGTTTTTAGTGGCACAGTAATCCCTGTCCTCGCGGTGGAGGTCAGATAAACAGCTGAGGTATACATATTTCAAATACAGGAAAAAGAGATAACTGGCACTCTGTGCCAGCAGATACCCTCAGTTGAGGTGTCGGTACTGGAAAAAGTTGCATTGGTGCATCACAATAATGTATCCCTCACAGTATCATCTGTTATCTTGTTTAGCTTGGTTTTACCCCAGCATGTCCTCCGCCCTAAAGGGGTCAAAAACATGTTCTCCACTGTATGAGAGTATGTCACTCTTACAGGGAAAAAACATGTAACTCCACATTTTTTGACTGTTTTTGTGCTGTTCCCAATTAAAATCACCATAATATCTCAAAAACACTTTGTCATCTAGCTTTAACATGTGTGTGTGTTTTTTTTAAATGGACACTTGTGGGTGCAGTTGAATGTAAACGAATAGTTTGACACTTATTTGTTTTCTTGGCGAGAGTTTGACGAGAATATCCCATTCCCATGGTTGTCTGTTAAACATTAAGCTACAGTCAGGAGATGATGAGCTTAGCTTAGCATAAAGACTAGAAACGATGCGAAACAGCTAGCCTGGCGCTGTGCAAAGGTAACAAAATATTCCTTCCAGCACCTCTTAAACACCCCCCCCCCCCCACTGCTTCCAGTCTTTATGTTAAGCTAAGCTCACCCTCTCCTGACTGTACTGTTCATATTTAATGCACATATGACTCATCAGAAGAATATGTTTCATGATTTCTTTAAGAGGTTATTACAACAGCTCTGATTTTTTATTTCTGACCTGTTGCTCATCTGAACTTTAGGATCTATTCCGGTGAATATTCAGCATGTTTTCTGCACAGACTCAGTGAAGGCCCTCACCAACTAAAGCGAGTGCTTGTCACTTTATCAAACTTGATTGTTCTCTTTGCTGCCATAGCAAATAGAGTCATTAATTACTTTCTATCAGCCGGCCCGAGCCACAACACCTGATCAATACCCCCCCACACTCTATATTTGTCATTCACCACTGTGGAATACACTTCCCACACACAAGACAAACCATCCTGGGTCAACCTACCTACTCTTCCTCCCACTCAGACTGAGGACAGTCCCATGCGCCCTCCCAGCTACTGACTCCCATTTGACAAATCGGCAACGACTGTGTTTCCGTGATGAAGATGATTCTGGGGACATTCAGACTGTTTGTGTAGCCCGCAATTAAGCATCCTCAAGTGTATGCATCCTTAATCATTTTCGATACTGTCCTCCCCAGGAAAACAACTGTAGCATCTAAACCGCCTTTTGTTTCAGTTCAAGTGACGAAGCCCTCTAGCGGTCATTGAAATGATGACTCTTGTCCGTCCGGAGCAACGGAGGAAGTCGTGGGATGTTATGATAGAGCTGCAAAGTGTCAACAACACCAGTCTCTGCTTCCTACCGTCAGTCCGGTGGTGTCTTTCAAACATGAACTCCATCGTTCTTTGCTGCTTTAACCATGTGGTTATTGTTGTAACAATGACAATGACAAGTTGTTTTTGAGCCGAAATGTTACAAAATCAGTTTTTTATATTTGTCTTCTGAGTCGGCCTGAGGGGAAATTACAAACGATGTGTTTTGTCTTTAATTTGAAGGACCTCTTTGTCAAAACAACACTTTTTCCTTCCAAAGTCAGAAGAATATTTCACATCCGAGATTTCCGTACTTCTGTTTTGTCTGTGCTCAAACTAGCAAACAAATGTGACGCCATTGCACACATCAGGATAGGATGGAGTTTTGGGGTCACAAATGATGAATGTTAAAAATAAATATTTACAATTTGAAAACATTTTTCAAGTGCCTTTTAAGTATCTTTAAGCACTTCTCGTCACGACAAGAAATTTCCAAATCGGCCCATTATGCGGCAGTGATACTAATCTTTGACCACCGTGGCTTTGTTGGTGCGTTACACGCTTGTCCCGCTCTGTGGTCCTGTATCGACCATCGCTGGAGTTGAGTGTATTCATCTTGACATCGGTCTGTATTAACACTCTGGTAACGAGGGAGCAGCCTCCATCAGATCAGATAACCGGCTCTATAAAGCAGACTCCTCTCTGCGGGTTTGGCACCCAGAGGTCACGGCCCCTAGCAGGAGCCTTTAGCCAAGGCAACTGTGGGACTCGGGGTGAGTCTGAGTGACTGCCCCGCCAAACAAACGGAACAATTTCCATGAATGAAGTGCAGGTTGAGTATGAATAGTCGTTTTAATAAGACGTCTGACTCTAATGGAGGAAAAGAATGATTTCACAATCAAAGTTTTAGACTTTTTCCCCTGATGAAAATCCTTTCTAAGTTCCTGTTGGAGGCACAAGGAGGTGAGCTGGCACCTTGAGGTCATGAAAGCACCCCGTCAGATAAATGAGCTTACCCCCCCCCCCCCCTTCTCAGTCTGCTCCTTGTTTAAATAACATGTCAACATACATACACTCTCATTCCCTTAACACATTGTTATGTATTTCACAATAATACACCTCTATAATTTCCCGCCTGACTCAGTTCTCTGCTTAATTAGATGAAAACAAATTGGATGAACTCAGCTGCATTTTGTTTTGTCTAATTGAATGTTTTGATGATGTAAACATCAATGAAATACTGTGATATGTTTGCTCTGCATCACCAAAGATCTGTTGTCAGATGTTTGATAGGAGCTCGACGATAAATCGATGGAAAATCAATCGACAAAAGAATTTGAAAATCGAAATCATCGAAAGTTGCCCAAACAGTCTCTGTTTGCGGCTTCTCAAATGTCACAATTTGCTGCATTTTTCAGATGTTTAACATTGTAAATTAAAATGTTGGGGGTTTGAGGCTGTTCATCAAACGAAACAAGAAAATTCAAAGACACCACTTTGGACTCTGGGAAACTGCGACGGGCATTTTTCATTATTTTCAAAGGCCAAACTGTGAATTAACATAATTAAGATATTCCTTATGTGCAGGCCTATGTCTGATATTCAGACGGGAGCATTTGTGGAAGCCTTACTTACTGTCGGCCCTCAATTCGCCGTGATGTTCCTGAGCTTTTAAAGGCTTCATTAATCTAATTTGGAGGTTGCACTTAGGTGCTGACATTTTGCTGCGTTCTGAGTTCCTGTGTTGATTCTCCCTCTCCCCCCATAACAGATGCTGATACACAGAGCAGGGTGTGACGGCGGACCCGCTCCATCACTCATCTACATCCACACATGGGTTCAGTCCTCATGACGCTCACAGATGAGAAATAATTAATTCAACAGCTACTGAAGCACAGAATCACATCCATTCTGACTGCCACTGGCTATTGTTGTTGGCTTTTGAAAGATATGATGATCATCTTATCATGAAATTTCTCTCTCGGCATTTCTCTCATAAATCAAGAAGAAAGCCCGACACAAAGCAAGAAAGCGGCCAGAATGGCTGAAATTAAGAATCATCTACAGGTCTGATTGTGCAAATTGTGGGTCGGCTCTGAAAAGGACGTGTGATGTGACTTTGAAAGACCGGACGCACTTCATGGACGCTACATGTTCTCAACAGACCTCCAAGCTGTCTGCCCGGGTCAATTCAGCTCACTCAAACGCTCACTAATAACAAGGAGGAGGACAAAAACATCCACGAAAGCAGATTTGTACTTAAACATCGGATACTGTATGACAGGTTTGTATTTGACCCTGAGAGCAGCAGCTTCTCCTTTGTCTTTTCTGGAGCCTACAGTGTCAGAAGCAGCAGTGGGGGTGGGTGGAGGAGCTGGGATGTTAATCTGTGAGGTAATAGCTTTTCTCTGCAGAATTGCAAATTCTAATATATGTCACTTTGTAAAAGGTGCGGACGGCCGTGGTCACCAAAGACACCATCTCCAGGGGTCTCCCCCCCCCCCCTCTCGCTCTCCCCCACTCTGTCTGTCCGCAACAATGGCTGCCAAGTGTAACATGCTACTTTTAATTTGCAATAACACGTGACAATAGCAGATTAATGGCTCTTATGACACCTGTGTCCCTGAAGCTCCTCTTGCCGAGACCCAGTGTACATAACGTGTGTCACACTACATTATCTCTACATCCCTCCTGTAATGGGGGACCTTTTTTTTTAAGGGCACTGCTGACTTGGAAACTTAGGAGCTGTCTGCCTGCTTGGCAGAGAGCCACAGCTACAGCCTAAAACAAATACTCTGGGCTACACAGCCAATCCATTTCAGCGGGGCTTGTGTTGCACACCGCCCTCCCCTCTGCAACCCTTCCCCTCCTCTCCTTCGCTCATTTTTGTTCATGTTTTCCAACCCTTGATAATGACTGCTTGTGCCACAATCATCATGAGGCTTACCAAGTTAAATAGGGCTCAGGCAAGCTACTGTGCTGTGAGGAAATGTAATCCAAGCATTAACTGACTATGGACTCCTCTCTACCGAGGGAAGCAAAATGCATCTGAATAGCAAACAAGGCAACACGTAAACACAGACCTCAGCTAAAAAAACCCACTGCTTTAACCCCACAATGACCATGAAACACCTTGAAAGCAGCACAAACCTGCTTCTTACTTCTATTTGTCTGATTTTACTGCCAGGATTATAAAAATATTAAGGCATACATGTAGATTCTTTGAAATGTTTTCCTTGCTTGTTAGAAAAAAAGACTAACCAGCACACTTACAGCACTACAAATGCATGGATGGAAGCAGAGAAAGAAGGATCCTTAAAACAGTTGATGGCGTATTTTCTTTCAACAATATATCTCATAAACACTCAAAATTGAAAGTTGCTGGTTGCGAAAACCTAACATCCAAAATATTGACAATAATCTGTCCTAAATGACTACGGGCCTTTTTCTGAGGACACTTCGGTCTACCAGCTGCAAAATCATGGATTCAGCTGGTCTCCTAGTCTTTGGGGGGTGTAAGGAGCACTTTAAGAGAAGACAGCAACAGGACAATAGTGTCTACAGGGTAACATCGTACGTAATATACTATTTTTACAAACTGTGGCTCGGGGCGAGACATTGCTTTTGCAACCGTGTGTGTGCAGCCAAGGCCCGGGGTTTATGTTTTGGGAAGATAAAGTATCCCTGACCTCGTGGTTCCAGGTAGGCACCAGCTGGCCGTTGGAGAGAGTATATAAGAACCACAGCACCCTCCGTCACCCTCAGTGCAAGTCCTACCCTGATGCATACACGCACACACAAGCGCGCACACGCACACACACGCAGCTTTCTTAACCTAAATCCTAAATCACAGAAATGGCAGCACATCAGGGGAATCATTTGAGACTGAATAGCCATAGAAACATGGCGCTGTCACCTGGAAGACCTCCACAAAACAGGCCAGCTCTCCTCCTCACACACACATACCTCATTCCTCCCCATGCCCTTTAATACCTCTTTGCCCTTCAGTAGCAATCTGCATAGAAATGTGTGCATTCTATCATTCAGGGGACTAGACATTACACCCTGGCTAATATGAGAGGTCCTCGAACGACTGAAAATGAACCCTTGAAAATACCAGACGTTTGCATTATGGCTCCGCGATTGCATCTCTTACAGGGGAAGACTTGATTATGTCATTTGCCATGTCCACGTCATGCTGGTTTTTATATCTTTGCCAGGAAATCTACCTCTGACAGGCCATTAGTCATCCCTCCCTCCCTGCACGCACATAAAACATCAATTCCACCCAATATCCCGCAAACCCCCGTGCTTCTCAACAAACACCATAACAAAGGAGACGCTATGTAAACTGCTGCCGTGCTCTGATTAGCTCTCATTCCAGAGCACTGCAGAAATAAGGCACTCATTCCCCACCCTGTTTGAGATAACTGCCCCTTTTCAGCAGCCACATCATCCCTTCCGCACATGCATGCTTTGTAACATGAGTGCATCTGTTTAGCTATTCTCATCAGACTTATGTAGTGACATTAAGAAAGCCTATTGCTTACAGAACCAATAATCTATATCGCCTCAGGCCCCCTAATATCCACTAACCTACTACTTCAGCAGCAGAAGTGGAGCCACTTTTGTTAAAGGGAGAAAAAAGAAAAGCCCTTCACAGAGCTACATCGGCTTTCTTGACTGACCTGGGTGGTTGGCTACATCATCTTGACATGTAATTATCTAAAGCCCTTTAATCACTTCCATAAAGATTAATTGCAGGAGACAACAGCGGAGGTCGTGTCTTCAAATCAAAAGACTCCTTGGCAGATTGACACAGCGGTGTAACAGGGTTCAGGCTTAGGTGTTTTATAAGGGTCATCTACTGGAACTGAAGCAGGTTTTAATGCAGTAATTGCAAGTTCAGCAAAGTGGATTTTATAGCATTAAGCTGCACAGAATTCTATTCATTTTTTATTTTTTTTGTCGCATTTTAGTTAGTTTCTGCATGCTAATCCTGAGCTGAGCTTAAGTGTTATTTTTCTCCTCAAGACATAAGATTTATCTTACCTTCATCTCTTTTCCTCTTTTCACCATTAGATCGTGGAATACCCAGAATCCCATTGATGGAGTAGGATCCTGCAGGGTCGTTGGAAGCGCTGGTTACAGGCGGAGATGTTGTGTTTGGTACTGGGGGGGCGGGGGGGGGGGGGGGGGGGAGAAGACAAAAATGAGCTTGAATTCCCAATGAAAAACATCCATGTATACAGTATGTACTGTGATGCCATAAGATGCCCCTGCTGAACTGCATTAGTACCTATAGTATGGCCTGGTGTCGACAGGGACGACCCATCGGGAGACGGATGGAAAGGCTGCTGGACTTTAGTTCGGATGATCCTGGGGAACAAAGGAAAGGTAGATGTCACTGCTGCTTTCCTGCGACCAACTCTCCTTCCTGGAGATTCCAAACTGCCCCTAACTATGGAGATATTGTGTGATTAAGATATCAGCCTTTACTCCGACTCAAGAAGGGATCAGTTGGTCTGGAGAAAAGTCTTCATTGCACTTTTGGTCTGAGTGATCTTGCAAACAAAGCATGAAATCACATCAATTCACCTCAATGATCAGCTTCACTGACTCTACCTGGCCCACACTAATCAGCCCACCCCCCTCCATCTCTCTCTCTCTCCCCCACTGAGGAGGGAGTTTCACTGGGGCCGATCGCAGCCCTATAGTAGCCCTTTGCTTCCCAGATCAAACATCTCTGTAGAGCCAGCGGCCCCCATGTGCCAATGCGGATGAGGTAGTATTGATCGGGGCTTGGGGAGAAAAAGTTGGGGATTAGTCACACGGGCAAACAGATGCAAATAGAAAGCTATAAATTATATGTGACAGGAAAGCAATAGTTCCTTATTGCCTTGCACAAGCTTACGCCAGCATTAGATTCCTTTAATCTGAATGGCACTTGGGAAGGAAGGGAGCTGTCACGATAATTTGTAAACTTTAAAACTATTCATCATGTGTGCCACGAGAGCTATTTTAGAGCACAAAGAGTTGGGATGAGGCCTGTGGAGCCTTTTAGGGGGGATTTCTTTGCAGAATTTAGATTTAGTTTCTTTGTTCTTATTTCAGTGGAAGGAAAATATTCACCCCCTCAGACGATATCAGTTTGAACCAAAATACTCCTTGTATATTTTCTACACATTATCCAGAAATGCATCCGATGATTTGGATATTGATGTAGGTGCCAGGAGGCTTCAGAGGAAAAATAAGTCCAACACTGTCACAAATAACAAAAAAAGAAAACTCCCCTTCGAGGCAAAGCTATAACAACAAGCCTTTTTCAGAGAACGCATATTGACGTTTTAATTTTTTTCACTTCTCCCCATAACAGTTATTCGACCCCTTGACTTATGTGTGCTACATAAATTCAAAGGCTTTATTTGGTATCCATGTTCTTGATATTGAATAAGTAATTTGGGAGAATGAATTAATGACCTGGCTGTTGCTGAAAATCCCCTGAAGAAATATTAAAATTGCTTTCCTTCTGAATCAATAATATCGAGCGCCATTGAGGGCCTTTTTTTTTAATGTCTACCAACAGGGTAGCGTTACTTGTTGGTTGTGACTCGTAGTACAACACTATCTCTGTAGCATTTAATAATGCATGCAGCTGAAAGGTGTTTAAATTGAGCATCCTCTTTTGTCAACAGTCCTGAGGTCAGACGGTCTGCCACAGAAACCCACGACTGGCCCCAGTCAGAATCATCCAACTGGAAAAGACTTTGGCTCCAGTCCTTCCTTTTCTCTCTCTGTATTGTCTTAACTGGGGAAACCCACAATTTAACACTTGGAGTAAAAACTTCTCGTCATTTATTTTAAGACGCTTTTTCGTGTGATTTCCAAACAACTTTTAGTAGCATCAGTTGATCTGGAGCAGTCTGCTGTAGTGATTGAAGCACTGACAACGTTTTCATTGATTCTTCTTTGCAGACTGCTCCTTTAGAAATTCATTGAAATGTATCGAAATATTAACCTCCGGATAAATCTAAACAAATGCGTCTCATTTGAGTGTGTGCTCCATTGTGTGTGTGTGTGTGTGTGTGTGTGTGTGTGTGTGTGTGTGTGTGGCACAGAGCAACACATTGAAATCTTCTGCTTAAAAAAAAAACAGAGAAAATATTCAGCATTAAGCCGTAATAGAAATTCAAAGTAGCTCTCATATTTGGCTGATAGAATTACAGTTCTTTGTATTCAGAATTTAATTTCCCACATAAACAAAGACACATGAGCCCCCTCCCCCTCCCACCACCACCACCGGTTCAAAATAGAAAGCTTTAATTGGAATTGGAAAAAAATAACTTTATAGGGCTCTTTTAATGATATTAATGTACATTTTGAATTTATCATATACATGTGTCTGAGCCGCCTTAAATAGGGCTTTTTAAGCAGCCACGAAGCATGAAATGAATTTTCTTCAGCCTTTTCTCTATTTAAAAGATGTCTTGTGTGGAGCTGTCCATGCTCTCCCATCAGCTCATTAAAATGTAATGCTGATGCTGGCTCTATGGAACAGTGCCTCTTAACCAAAGTTCATCACCAGGGATCTCTAGTGGGGGGGGGGGGGGGGGGGGTGATGGAGGGGTGAGGGTGTCCTGGTCCTCCTGTAGCTGCCACTATGTCGCTGTTTACAAATTCTTTTACCAAAACTCAAGAATTGTAGCATAAATAATGATTCTTGAGATGTTAAATACATATATTTTACCTCAATCAAAGCAAAATTGATGCTGCACTTTTATGCTTCATCATAATGTTACATCAATATTATGTACTGCAAGATACCACCTCGAGTTTTAATGCAAGGATTTAAATTAGGAGCTTTATTCATAATATGGAAGTGTTTTTTTATTCTTGCTATAATATTGTTTTTATTTTATATTGTCATTAATCATTTTATTTTCACATGATGCAATATTTCACGAAATTGCGGCCAATCTGTTTCCCCTTAATTCCGTTTTCTTCAAAATAAAATCCTGCAGAGGAGGCATTGGTCTTGCACTCTCTCTCTCTCTCTCTGTGTGTGTGTGTGTGTGTGTGTGTGTGTGTGTGTGTGTGTGTGTGTGTGTGTGTGTGTGTGTGTGTGTGTGTGTGTAGCAGCTCCAGCACATTAGATGTGCTAAAGAAAATTGGCCTGCTTTATAGCGCCACGGGATCTGGTCACCGAATATTGATCGGTTTTCATCTCGACAGATTCACTCAGTCCTGGATGTACTGCTGATTGTTGAGGGAGTTTGGTCTGAAAGATTGAATTGCACCTCTGAGACCGCAGGGCAGCCTCGTGCACGATCGGCGTGCCGCCAGCACAAAGTTGGTCAAACAATATTCTGCTGTGGGTGGTGCGTTTAGCACGGATACACGGTTATAACTGATTTATTCATTAACGTGTTTCCATACAGGTGTTTAAACCATCTAAATTTATAAAAAAAACAAAAAAAAAAACAGAAATGTTGCATGTATTTTTTTTAGGTTATATTTTAATTGTCGCGTCCTACCTGTTAATGGATGAGACGCTGGGAACAGTGTCGTTGTCGCAGACGCCCTCTGCCAGAAGTCTGTCTCTGATCTCCCAAGCAAACATGGTTGGGTTTTGTCTCTTGTAGTCTGCGATTTTGTCCACCACCTTTGGCGTGGCCACTTTAGGTTTAGACCCACCAATCACCCCTGGTTTGATGCTGCCAGTCTCGTAGTATCTGCAATAATAATAATGATAACATTCTCCAATGATAGCTTACCATTTGTGAGACGCAATTGTACCTATGCCCTCCTAAGATAGGCGTATAATAGCATTGTAAACGCATTGATACACACATAAACTGGAGAGTTATTGATTTTGAGAACTACCTTTTTTTCCAAAAGTCAACTTTTTCTTCAGCAAAACATCAAATGTGGTGGTTTTATGAGTCTAATATGCTTTTCAAATGTCCATGACGTCTCAAAACAAACACATATTTTCTTAAAAATGCAAGAAAACGCATGAGCGCATGCATGCATGAATACACGGCAAGGATGTATGTCTGTAAAAGTATTGAATCTTTTCAGTATAAACACCAAAATGGAGGAGAAGCCCACCTGAACTCTACTAACATTCTAATACAGAGATCTTCTATAAATTTAGGACGACTAAAATATAATTGAATGCATTTAAGAATTTAAAAAACTGAGCTGAGTTTTGTAGGTTGAGCTCTCTCCTCCACCTCCACCACTTGTACATCGTGCATATTCATCCACCTCCCCGCACCCAGCAGAGTGTACCTGGCTGCAGGGCTTGTCCGGAGAGTGTTCACCCACCTGCCCAGGATCTTGCTGACGCAGCCGTGGCTGACCCGCAGCTGTCTGGAGATGTCGCAGGGCCGGACGCCCTGGTGGGCCAGCTCCACTATCCGCTGCCTCACGACGTCCGGGAGGGGTCTACCGTTCACAAACACCCCGCCGAGCTGGTTCACACCCCCGTGCCCTACGTGGGATACAACAGCAGCACGCGCACAACCGTAACATTACATAAAGTCGTTACGGAGAGGAAGGCGCGTGGCGAGTTTGTTTTGTAATTATAGCAGGGGATAGATAACCAATCTAAACTGAAGGGCAGTGTCCTTTGTGGAGCAGGTGGATTTACGTGTATTTGTGTTATTATGAAGAAGTCTTTTAAGGATGCACGAAATGCTGCACTTTAAAAAAAAACCCAGACATTATTATGTTTAATTATAATGGAATCAGAAAGTTGTTTGCAGCCATCATGCAGGCGCCTTATTTTTCTGGTTGTAAACGTTTTATAAATACAGCACAATGACCAAATACGAATACGTTGTCAGTCATCAGCCAATATTCTTAATAATTATAAATAATTCATGGCTAAAAACTTGATTCGGATGTGTTGGTGATTTTAGAGCAGATGGTCACAGCACTGTAAACAAAGTGTCCATAATGAATGTACGTGTTTTCATTTTTTTGGAATGAAGCAATTATGAACAATGCAGCTGAAAATGTGACCTATCTATCTGTACGTTTTTATCCGTGTTGGTGTGAATTTGTACCTTCCTTTGTGTTGAAACAATTTACCTGACATTTTAAATTACGATTAATTATAATGTCTTTAAAATAATGTTTTTAAATAAAATAAAACGCAAGATCACATAGTGCTGAACACCTACTCAATCAGCAGATTATTTTTCATCAGTCACACTTATTGTGCAGATTGTACAATTAGTTACAATAAATCCACCCTTGACCCATAGGTCTGTGTCATAACTGCTATTTTAATTATATGTTTTAAATATTAATGTATTTGAGTCTCCATATACTTTAAAGTTTCTAAAATACCTCATATTTTCTCAGCAGCTCCACGGCTCATGTTATGGCTATTACGTTACAAGCTCCCTCATTTTCCCAGCACGGTAATTTTAAATAATTGAACGAGTTTGATTACTCATATTACATATTATTTAGTAAACGAAGAGGTCATCAATTATTCACACGCATTCACCAAATGACAGGTACTGTATGCGGACTTGTGTTGGACTCAAAGACCTCGCTGGGAATTATTTGAATAATTTGAATAATAGATGTGTAACTGACTTATCAGGACTACACACACACACACACCCCCCCCCCCCCCACACACACACACACATACACACTGCGCGGGAAGCTGGAGAGTGATACACGTGTAAATTACAGAGTACCTGCCAACGCATGTTCTTTGTTTACTATGACAATTAATTTCTGCACAGTGCTGCTCTGTGTACAGAAGTATTGTTGTCATTTATTATATTTTTAAAGATTTGTGCAGAATATTGGCTGACATTTCACATCGGACTATTTCATCCACTATTATCCTCATGTTTCTCAGTTTAATATTCTGCTTTTATGTTTCAAAATGCTGTTTAGCGCATACAAGTCCCAATGCTTTCTGCTGCAAGCCTTTGTAACATGCACAAATGACACATTCCGAATATTATTTCTATCCGCATCAACGTGTCAAAGCTGCAGAGACACTCGGGTTGTGCTACTTACAGTGCATCGCCGTGAAGGGGTCTGCTTTGCAGTGAATATCCATTGGATAGCAAAGGAAAGAGTGATAATCAACTGAAGTCGCCGTTTCGCCTTCCTGTCAAGGATGAAGATGTGAAGAAAAAAAGGTGGATCTACTCGATGGAGGGACTTAGTTTGCCCCTCCACCCCCGCTTCGATGACCGATCTGATGGCAACTTCTTCCCCCAAAAGTTGCCTTGTCTTTTTTTCTTCAACAGTCCGGTCCGGGAGCGGAGGTCTGGCAGGTGCGCAGCATGACCGAAGGATTGTTTCAGGAACACGACCTGTGGTTAGTTTATCGGTATTGTTTTTCAAAAGCCTTGGGCGAGCAGAGGTAAGTCTCACGGCGTGCCGGCGAGCAGTTTCTTGTAAACGAAACGTTTTGAGGTCCAGCGTGCAGGGCCCGGTATCTCCTCAATCCTAGTGGCCTTGATTTCACGCGTCAAACCGGCGGAGGAAACATGCGCGCACACACATCGGGTGTCTCCTCAGCGCTGGATGCGTTAGGCTGGATCTTTGGGCTGGGAATGAAGCCTCTCGCTGTGTCTGTGGTTCTAAAAGCTGCAACCCTCCCCTCCTCACTCCCCCCCCCCCCCCCCTCTCCCTCCCCTCTGCAGACCCCCCTTTTGCTTATATGGATGACTTGTCAGACAAAGGCAATAGATGCCAACACTTTGTGATTCGCTAATGCAAAAAAAAAAAAAAGGGGAAAAAAAATCGGGGGTCCAAATGAGGAGGTCTCTGCGTCTGACACTCCGGCAGGAAGGGGAGGGCGATAAATAACGAATGGATTCGGAGTTAGAAATAACAGTTTATTAGACATTAAAACAGCTGTGAATTATATGCTCGTTTACTGGACATTTTGAATCAATGAAAGGAGCTTTTTTATTTATTTATTTGTGTTTCTATCTGATCTTTTTCCCTTTATTGCACGGACTAACAGCCTGTCTCTGGGAATATACCGGAATGTGTCCTCACAATCCGGATTTAGCGCCATCCTTCCTATTAATCTTATTTTTTATTGAATCTTTGAATTGAATTGTTCTGGAACCCAAGTGGGCCTAAAATAACGTGTGTGTGTGTGTGTGTGTGTGTGTGTGTGTGTGTGTGTGTCTAGCTTTATTTCAGGCTCTAATTCGATATGAAATGTTACAAATGTTGGCTCATGTATGTTAAATGGAGACGTATTGACCTTTTTACATTCGGTTGATGGTGCGATGATTGCAGTGGTCCAAACTGGAAGCAGCGGTGGTGGTTCGAGGTTGGAGGTGAAACTGATCTGCACGCATGCAGTGCAGCTTAGCTTCTGTAGATGGCGCTGTATCGTTTCTCAAATTTAAAGGCGCTGCCAAAAGTAGTCCAATAAAGTCAAACTTGGGCTGCACTTGAGTGCTTGTGATCAAACTGAGAAGACGAAATATTGTTCTGGAACAATAATCCATGAGCCATAGATCCATGTAAGGTGTTTCAACGAGTTACGCAGCAGATAAGACTCGGTCTACACCTGCAGGATGAAGTCATCTGACTGGGACTTTTAACTGAACAAAGCATGAGGCATGTGAAAGTCAAGATGTGTTGGATCCTATTAATATCCTATTTTACACAAGCATTTGTAATAACTCAAATGACAAAAAGTTGTTTTAATTCACCTTGTAAATATATACTAAATTATAGAATACATTTCAATATCAATAATATCAAAAATATCAATTTTTAAAGAGGAAGCAAAAAAGGAAGCAATACAAGCAAAGAAACATGGAAATATATATTATATTAAAAATAAAAATACATAAAAATGAACAACTAATAAATTCATAAATAAATTCAAATCTGGATCAACATTTCAGTCAATTGTTCTGCATACCTGAAGGGACAATGATAGTGATAATTTAAGAAATTATATTATAATTAGAAACTATAATCAAACCACAGTAGGCAAATAACATTTACAAATAGAAATTCATAAGTTCAGCTGACTGTCTAGATTTCCTTGCTATTAGCACGCGCTCATGCCACACATTTTATCGGGCTGTGGGTGTTGTTGGGGAGGGGGGGGGGGGCATCTCTTAGGGGCAGACGGCCACATCTCGCGCTCTGCCTCCTGGTCAGGTTAGGGGATGATTTCTCTTTTTGTTACTGTTTTTGGAGTGAGCCTCTGGTACAATATGTAGCACTATGGGCTGTAATTTCACACCCGGCTGCACATTTCCCTTAAAGCTACACCCCCCCCCCCCCCCCCATAAGACCACCATCACCCCCTCCCTCAGTTTTATCTCTGGTGCCCTCCTGCTCCCCACAATTTGAAGGGGGTAGAAAACAAAATGCTGAAATAGTTTTTTTGTTGTTTTTTTTAACCGCATATCCAAACGAATGCACACTTTTCACGTTTTTATTTTGTTTGGTTTGTGTTTGAGCAGCACGTGCGGTGTGGTGTGTTTGAATATGTGGTCAGATGGGCCTTATAACCCCTCTCTTTTTAGGAAGGGGGCCGCTCCATTCAGCTGCTAACACGGGGTCAGAGACCCCTAAAAGCCATTTAAACAATGCAGCAATGCAGCTTTACCTTTAATAATTAAACATTGACGATCTACCTTTTATTCACCTTACCACTGAAGCGAGAAAACAGCCCAAATTTACCAGTTTTATAAAAAAATGAAATTTGAAAGAACTTGAAAAAATGATTGACTCATTTCCACTTTGACACTCAACTGCTGTATTTAAGACGATTCCACTGCATGTCAAGAGTTTGGAAAATGTTTTTGGAGCCCGGCTGCACCCATTAGGAGAGGTGTAATGTATTGACAGAGAGCAATTTATCTTTTGCACCGCTTCCTAATGGCCTGTGCAGAGAGGAGAGGAGAGGTGGCATGGAGGAGGAGGAGGAGGAGGAGGAGGAGGAGGAGGAGAGGGAAGAAGCAGCACCGAGGGTCCAGCTCCACCCGCCGAACATCAGATCACACTTTCAGGCAACTGTGGGCAGCATGACGGAGGCGTCTGTGTGGTATTTCTAGAGGTGCGAGAGGCTATGGTCTAATTTTTGGGTTGTTTTTTTTCCTCTTCCCGTTTAGACTCTGCCGGTTGTCTCGCGTTATTCCAACGTCACCAATCGATCTGAGTTTCCCTGCAGAGGGGAGCTGACACTACTGGTTGTAAGTTGAATATTAATCCTTTTCGATTGAAGGGAGGGGTCTTGTCAGGAGAGTTATTGTGATTTGTGGCGACATCAAGGCCGATTTTGGACTATTTGCACATTCGGAAAATCTGAGAATAATGTCAAAAATGTAAAGAATTCTGCATGCTGAAATAAATATATCTCAAGTCTTTTCAGGCTCTTTATTTGACTTAAATGTGTCAACAAATATCCATTAAATATCATCTATTGCTGCTAAAATACATGCAAATGAGTAATAATTTTATTATTTTGAGGTCTTTTATTTTTGAATGAAACAGGAGGAGTCAGAAGTCCATCTGCAGCCTCCGCTTACATTGAATCCTGTAACACTAACAAACATATCTCTTGACACTGTTACTGTATATTGGATTTCCTCACTGTGTCCATGTGCTCCAGCAGCTACAAATACTCCCGGGCTACAAATCTTTGCTGGCGTGAACAGATGGAGCATCAATTTGATTCCATCCTCGACACCGTGAAAGATTGATTTTGCACTTGCTTTTAATTTTGCCCATAATTAATTGGATCATTACAACTGTTTTCCATTGATCCCCTCGTTTAAATGTAAAATTAGAACGTGATCTATGTTTCTTATCATTAGTTGTATTTATTTATTTATATGTGTATTTGTTTTGTAGAGCTGCAGCAAGAAAATGCTCTTTTAAAAAATATTTTCACTTGTTTATCGTCAGTGATTTGAGCGTCTGTTTCCTGGACCATGCAGTAAAACCAGATTGTACGTTCATTTTGCAGAGTCATACACTTATTATAACCTCAGAATGTGGCCTATTGATTTATACACACACTCTCTGGTCCTTTTCAGCATCTCAGAACGAAACATCACTCTTCTGTGTTTTTCTAGTTGCAGGCTATAATTGAGTGTCCCTGTAATATACAAATTCCGATTTTAGGATTGTTAGGATCATTTTTGTATTCAATCGTTATTTTGTCATCAGTTGTCAGGCTGCGATACATCTAAACATTTTTCAAACAAACATATTTTCTGTAAATGAATGAAATAACATGCATTTTGTCAAAACCGTGCTTTACTCCCCCACACACGAAATCCACACACACACATTTTCAACTTTCACGTCGTTCACGTGACAGGCAGGATTGATCGAAATTGAGATGATCGACCAGTTCATCCCACACGATAACAACACATTTATTTATTTAATTTGAGTCGTATTATCTGAGCTCATGAATGTGTTGGTGAGTAAACGCTGACATACATTTTTTTTAAAGGGTGAATTCAAACAATATAAAACAAAAGTCACATTTTCGTTTCTATCGGTGGTTCGATAGCCAATTTGTTGCCACCAGATATTTAAAACCATTTTCGAAGTGCACTTATAAACACACATGTCAGTTTAATGCAGCCAATTTAACCGTTTACTGTCTTTGATGGGGAATCATCTAAAAATTAAGAATAGACGTAAACGTCAATGCGGAAGTAGTCAGGGTCGTATTTCAGATGATAAAACACGCGCAGGAAGGACTTTGAGCTGCTCGCACTCTTTAACACCAACTCCAATTCAATTCTTCTGATATCTGGAGGTTGGTTGGTTGGCTGTTCAGCTGATGATCTGTCCCGTCATTAGTCCTCAACACACACACACGCGCCCGCGCCCGCGCCCACGCACACACACGTGTACTGAGTGGTTTCAGTGATTTTGTATTGTATTAAAGATCCAAAAGGAAGTGAGATCAGGTTACATTACTTTGATTAGAAAACACTTTGTTAAATTACTTTTCATACCCTGAGCACAAAAGCAGTCAGACAGTTGAGTTTCTGAGCTTTTCCATGCCTCAGGTACAGCAAATCATTAAGAAAAATTAACATCTCATTTGCATTTAAACGTGAAAAAAAGGAAAAATTTAAACAAAGTAACATTACATATTAATATTGTTATCATTATTATTATCATGATTAAGAGCAGTTATATCTGTGCGAAAGCCATTTTCAGCATCTTATTTTCTCTTTTTCTTCACAGCCAACAAAAAAAAAATGAAATAAGCATAAATATTCAGAATATTTCACACACGTTGTCTTTCCACCTCCCATGCTTTAACACACTAAGTTGGGGAATAAAGCACCAAAGACCTACAATACACACTTGCTCCTCATTCATTATGCAGATATCCATGTAATTGTTAAATATGCCCTGCAGTGCTGGATTAAAAATAGGACTGTATCCTGTCATTTTCAAATGTATTCTCCGTGTTGCATTTATTGTACTGGGAACAAGGGCTAAATCCCTTCTCTTCCCCCCATCAAACTTTCCACATGAATAGTTAAATGTGTTCCCCTCTGGTTGGAACTTAACAAAGGCTGGAGAGGCGTTACAGTAAAACATTTTTAGGGCATTGGAAACTAAAGTCAGGAATATTATAAGAGATTTATCTTCACTTTTTCCACAAAAGTTCATCCTGATATCCAACGATGACATTTCCTTTCATTTTTCTATATTAATAATTTATTAAAACAAGTCACTAAACAAGCAAACAAAAATCAATTTACAACAAGAGAAGCCTCTCCTCCAGTGGATAAAGGCAGCACACACCAGTCCTCCCATAAGGCCCTGGGTTCATCACCGTCTGGATCCTCCAGTGTGTGTGTGTGTGTGTGTGTGTGTGTGTGTGTGTGCAGCCCGAGGCGGCTCAGAGGTGTCCCGCCAGCTGCCTCTGTCCCAACCAGACAGCCAACAGCTTCCAATCACATGTCAGCAATATGGGAAACAGAGCTTCTGTCCAGTGGGCCGCTGACATGTGTTAGCCTATGGCATGTGAATGCATAATGTAGCAGTCACCTCCTGGTGGCAGGCTTTGAACTCACAAATGTGGTGTTGTTGTCTTTTTTTCTACACACAAGTTGATTTCTTTAATTCCCCCTCTTTGTCTTTGCTGGTTGTCTTCCTTTTAATGATGATATGATAATATGAGCAATGTCAGCTGCACATTTGCGTATTCGTTGGTGTGTGTGTGTTTGTGTGCGGGTGTTTGAGGTTGTGTGTGTGGGCACATATATTCCTCTCCCCAGAAATCTACGGATGAGCAACTCCCACATAAGCTCCTGATCACTTCTGTAAATGCTTCCTGTCACCTTCAGTGGTGTAATGATCATGAAAATTGTGACCTTGATCTATGGAAAGCCATAATGTGACTGAATGGCCTCCTCCCACGCACTTTTCTCACCAGGTCGGCGCTCAGAGGTATATGCTAAAGGACGGCTCCAAGGAAGATTGTTTAGTGGCAATAAAAAGCCAGTAGTTTGGCTTGTAATGGCTCGGGCATTCCTCCTCTCCACAGCCATTTGGCAAAATCTCCAGTGATGGAGGCCTGTGTGAATTTAGATGAGAATCTGGGAGATGTTGACGCTTGTCCTCAAGCGAGATTTTATTGTCCGGTGGTCCAACATGATCAAGCACATATGTGTGTAGGGGATAGAAGAGTGCTGATGCTATGTCCTGTGCTCATCATTTAAATGTAGAATTTAAAGATCACCATGATGTTATAATGCACGTATATGGTGTTGGAAGTTGTCCGCTTCTGGTTTTCATTGTTTACTTCTGGACTGAAAGAAGAGAGCTGTAATCTGTGACTATGACCGTAAAAATACATACTTTTATTGTGTCACATTCGACACAAAGCTTGAGTTTGTGCATTGTTTTGTGCATTGTTTTGCGCTTTAAATAAAGTATCTGCTTCTATGAATGTGAATGTGTGACAGTCTGTTTGGCACGAGAGCAACTTTGTTTTTTCCCCAATGTTTGTTTTTCATTTCTGTTTTTGCTCCAAGTGAAGACAGAAAAAAAACAAATTCATCTCTGGCATAATGTTGCTCGAATTCTCATTTAGTCTGGGAAATCTGGTTTGAGCAACATTGTTTATGATCACACCCTTGCCAGCTTTTCATATTTAAACGAGCAAAGGTTTAATTACCAAATGATGACAGTGTCATATGGTGCCATGATGGCACAGGGTGTCTAATGAATGCAGAGGAGCGAGGGATGCGTACGCGACACTGAGTGACAGTGGGATGCACAGATCAAAACAGAAAAAAAGAAGAGGCAGAGACAGTAAAACATCTGTAATTTGCAATTCACTAATGTTCAATGGTTGCTCATGGATTAAGAATTTTAAACTATTGTCTGCCAGATGGAAGAGAAGAGGGAGGGAGGCGTTGAGCAGGAGGAGGGGGCTTCTAAGCAACATATTTACATCTGTATATCAACCCTGGATTTAGTAATCAGACAGAGGAAACAGCGACTGCCTCCAAAAACACTCGGCACGTTGCATCTATTACCTATTTTCCAGCCGCACAAACATTAGAGAATGATTCCAGCTTTCTTTCCGTGCCCAGGCGTATTTAAATTTGCCAGGACAGCTTGTAGATTGTGGGGAGTTTTGTGCACGACTCGCTCTATCTATCTCGATATAATCATGAGACAGTTTGGAGTGCTGGACCCGAGTCTGCTCACACATCAGAGTTAATTTCACTGGAATGTTGATGTGCTCTGAAATATTGCACCAAAGTACTATCAGTTAGTGGGCCGCCAAAAGATGTACATGCTTAACCAGGCATGAAACCTAGCAGAATTACACAGTATTTATACTTATCTCAGATCAGCGCATTTGTCATTAAAATGTGGTCTGTTTTATGGATCTGTTTAATGATGCACTGTGTAATAGTGTTGCAATGTATAGCCCGGCTATCGGCACGTTTCACTCAGCGGCATCGATAAAAAAACCACAGCAGCCTTCAACTTTCATCTCAACTCAGGGGCTTCACGTATCCCACAATCCTCGTCGTCTTCGTTGAGTCCGTCTGCCTTCAGTTTGCAAGTCTTAGCTCCCCGCTGACAAATTCTACACTTTATTCATGTTGAAAGAAGTACTCAGATCCTTTACTTGAGTAAATGTGTAAATATCCATTACAAGTGGAAGTCCTATATCCAAAGTTTGTAAAAGTACTGACTGCACCTGAACAAACTGTACAAAAAGTTCAAAAGTACTCTTGCAGAATGGTCCCAGTCATGCTGTTATATCAATATGTATATTATATTTTTGGTTGTTACTGATCTCATAACTTTCAAACAGCATTTGAATCTAGCCACTTTATTTCGTGGCAAAATTTGATCACTGTTATATATATCGTTGGGTAGTTTGAGCTATACCAATGTATTTAGAAGATCATGTGTTTTCTATGTAAAATCTGAACGTTTTTATTTGTTTTCCTACTTTCCAGACGGCCATTGATTCCCATTCATTTCTAAATTGTATGAAAATCATTTAGCAGGCTTTTTGAATCTTTCGCTGCATTATATTAGACTTGCCAGTGTTCACAGTGATGAATTACGCAAATCAAGTACAAGCTAGTTTCAAGAGTGTGCCAATTGATTTTCATGCCATATGGAAATGAATGGAAACCAATGGCTGTCTGCAGCAGTGGGTCCCAACCTGGGGGTCAAGACAGTCCAAGGGGTCGCAATACAAGTCTGAGAGTTACAGATAATCAGGTTTTTCTTTGAGACTCTCTATTTATTGAGTTAATGGATATATATATATATATATTATTTTTTTTCACCTCTTTTTACCCTCTAAAATAAATAGCTGGAAGGCATGTTGACTGTGACGCATAACCAGGTGGCTCTGAAAATTGAAGCCAATGCCTCAGCCTTGCATTCTTCCTAATGGCCATCAGGGGCCGACTCCTCTGGTTGCAAAAAGAAGTCGGATTGCATAGAAGTCTTGATCTATTACCTCACTAAACATTGTAAGCATGAGTTTATGGTCTCAATTGCTAGTTTCATGTCTTCTTCGATACAGCATTTATTTAGTAAATGATGGTCCTATTTAGAATAAAATCGACCATAAAGTAGGGGATGCTTTAGGGCGGGCTACCTCGATTGACCACAGCATTGTCCAGTCTGGGAGTTGTCTGTGTTTTCTTTCTTTCAACTTTAACCCTTTCACAGAACGTTTTCAGTTAATGGAAGTTAACAGTAACATTTTGGTCGCCTGAAAATATCTTATTCAGCGTTCGGTTGTACTTGGCTTCACTCTGTCATGTCACTTCTGGTTGCTAAAAACCAAGATGGTGAAAGCCAAATTGCCAAACTCAAGGCTTCAAAACGTTTGCAAAAAATATTGCAGAACAATTTTGAAAACAGTCAAACTATTCATGAATGGAAGTAAAATGGCAAAAACCCCACTAATATCACTGGTATGCTCCTTTTAATCCTGGATTCATTCAACGCGAGTGGACTGTGGAGAGCTCACCCTTTCACTAGTAATTAAGTGCTGTCGCCATGCTGTGACGTGATGAGTTTACCCAGGTCATCCATCACGTGACACTGAGGGCTCCTCCCACTGAATCACTCACCAGGAAACAGCAAATGATCTATTCAAACAGATACACCCACTATTAACATCTAAATATTTGTGCCGACACCTATTCACTCCTGTATTAGGCAGAAACATGTGCTTTTGTAGCTCCTATGAAGATCTGTTGACTGCTGTCTTTATCTAGGCACGCGGAGGGACCCACTCTTGTCATTTTGATGTTGTCTTAAAGAAAAGAGCTGACTACCTGCTTTCGGTGCATACTCGATGTACTCTGAGGTAGACACATGTTGTAGCAGTTGTTGCCGTCGATATATCCGGGCCCTCTGACTGCACAGGTCTCCCATGGCTCTCTCTCCCCAGGACTGTGAAAACATCTGTCACAGCGGCTGCCATTTTCCTCTGTGGTCAGAGCGTCAGGTGAAGGTGCTGCCTGCTAGCCTCATGACATGGTACACATGGGTACCTCCAACAACAGTGCTCATTAACAGGCAAATGGAGCAGGAGCCCCAGCAAATTGAGCAGCGTTTCGCCAGCATCGGCCCTGCCAGATTGTTCAGATAGCCAAAGTGACATCACCAAGTGCCAGCCCCCTTTGCCCCCACCCCCCTCCAAAAAAATTAACATCCCTAATCATCTGCCAGGCTAAACATTATTCTTCATGATTCAGATCAGCCATGCTTGCCCTCCGCTCACAGAGTATCTCTCCTCTCTCTGGGCCAAAAGCAGCCAGCCTTGGACTGATTGCTCAGCCTTTTGTGCCCTTCGTTTGTGAGAATGGCAAATCGATTCGAAAATCATCAGCCATGAGCGTCTCTCATGCAGAGCTGGGCGCGTGAGTGTTGCAGATATGAAATGGAAATCAGGAAAACAGAAAGTGGGGCCCCTATTCGAGGTGTCGCTGACAAATAAACTCTCAAATAAGTTTTGTTCTGTACAAAAAGTATGGAATATATGATATGACACGAACTAAAAGGGGTCACCCTACTACAAAAATTCAAAACTAATAATATATATATCATATGCTAAATTACTATTCAAATACAGGGCCTACCACAACAAAGCAAATGAAACATAATACATTATAAATGATTCATTGCGGTGCTTTAAAATGTTTGTTTATTCAAACATTTACATGCATTAAAATTATTTAATGTATGATCAACACAACAAATAATGTTTTTTTTCATTATTATTTGGACAAAGTTGTAATTTACTGTGTATGAACTGCACTTAAATGTATATGTTTGTATATATTTGTTTAAAAGGAGTATGCATTCAATAGCTTTCTAATCTAATATCTGAAATAAAAAAATATAAAAATGATATTTTGATGTTTATTTCCAAATTTCAAATGTTGATGTTGCACTGGTATTTTTCTGTTAATATCATGTAATATCTATATTAGAATTGACAAGTGAGGAGGAGCTCTGCATGTCCTCTGGTACAGTATATTCGACGATTAGTTAACAAGCTAAAAATGAGAATAAGGATCATCTCCTTTGTGTGAACCAACGTGTTGTGTAGTTTCCCATCACAACCAGAGATACACCCTAAAACTACGAGAAGAAAGAGCAACAAGAGGAAGAGAAAGGAAGCTTGGCATATCTAATTAATTACAGCATATTACGATGTTTGTTTACAGAAATGGAGTGCTACAAGAGGTCTGATGTTAATTAATTTAAAGTGTACTTCCCCCCTCACTCCCCGCAATGCGTTGATGACTGCTACTGAGGTACTTTCATGGCAGGTAAACCTATGTCTCATTGGATTTCCATCAATGGCTCTGAGGTGTGTATGGAACAAAAGCTTGCCACACAGATTAGGGAGAGTGTTAACATGATTGCTGATTAATAACGCCAATTAGGGTTCACAGCAAAGCAATGAGAAGAGCAGATCAGCATTATTATGACAAGAGCAAGCAGGATTGTCTGAAGTGTACTGAGTGAAGAATCGCAACATACTTAAACCGGCTTGGCCGTAGCGTCTCATATCACATTGCTAACGTCGAAAGGTTGCAGACAAATGAGAGACGTGTTAACTGCTTCATTGAGGAGAACTTATTATCTGTCGTCCGGCTGTATTTTTAGATTTTGCAGATACTGTAAAGGAGTAAGAAGTGCTTATCCATGTGTCCTACTTTTTGTTGTTGCCACTTTATCAGTGTGTCTGGGAGTGAGGCACAAGGCTGCACACACCGTATATAACCAGAGTCTCAGGAGGTCCCTCTCTGGACAATGATGTATTTAAGCCCCTCCAGAGGTCAGATGGACTCTGTCCAGAACATCACCTGTAATCAATAGTGTTGGTAAACCAGGCACAACTGAGCAGACATGGAGGGTCCTCTTCTAAACACACTGTGAGGGAGCCGCATGGGCCATTGCACTGCTAAAACTGTGAGAAGAATGGCTTGACGTGCTGCTACTTAAGCACCGGCGACAGAGGGAGGACTTATTTATGTGGGGCTCCACTGGCACACTCACATTGTTGCAACTGTGACAGCCCCCGGGGTGGCAAGGGGGTTTCACGACAACACGGACCAATAAACACAACCAGTCGGTAGATAAATGGTGCAAGTGAGGTTTTTACTGAATATAGAGAGTGGATAGAGGTAGGATAGACACTCAACAATACACTGTCCGCTTTCCAGAGGGATGGTCGGTGTTCACTTCCACGGTTCGGTGCACAACGGGTATTCCTCATACGGTCCAGGGCGCGGGCAGGAGCAGGGTAGTCGTACAGGCAGGGGTCGGGAGCCGGGCGGGTAGTCAGACGTTCCAGGGTGATCAAGGGGTAAGGCAGTTGTCTCCAATGGGTTTGCTTTTTCTCCGTCTCCTTCCACTCCTACTCTCTCCTAGTTTCCTGTGTCCGGGGCCCTTTTATAGTCCCCTCCTCCTCCTCTGATAGGGTGTGGTCGCTCCCTCGTCTCTCCTCCTCAGGTGTTGCTTGTTGGGCTGATGGTGGTTTGGCGCTCTTTTCCACTCCCTGACATGGGGGCTCCGCCTCCATGTCAGGCAATATCGTCCCTCTACCACTTCTCCTCTGAGGTTGCCCCTCCGGCTGCCACATACCCCCCCCCTTAAATCCGACCTGGGGGGAGGACTGCTCCAGGAACCTAGGGCGTCCCGTCTTGACAGGGCGTCCGCGTTTCCATGAGCGGCCCCGGATCTGTGGACAACAGAGAAAGCATACGGTTGAAGGGATAAAAACCAGCGGGTGACCCGGGCGTTATTGTCTTTTGAACGGGACATCCATACCAGGGGGGCGTGGTCCGTGACCAGGGTAAAGTGTCGTCCCAGCAGATAATATCTCAACTCCCCCAGAGCCCATTTGATGGCCAAACATTCCTTCTCGACCGTGGCGTATCTCGTTTCTCTCGGTAATAATTTTCTGCTTACGTATGTGATCGGGTGCTCCTCTCCATCCCTCAGCTGGGACAGGACGGCACCCACCCCGGTCTCGGAGGCATCCGTCTGTACCACCAACGGTTGCGTAAAGTCCGGGGTCACCAGCACTGGTTCAGAACAGAGTACTTCCTTCAGCTTCTCGAAGGCGTCCTCGGTCTCTGCCGTCCATACGATCCGATCTGGCAGCCGGTTTTTTGTTAGGTCCGTCAGGGGTGCTGCAAGAGCAGAGAACTGGGGAACAAACCGTCGATAGTAGCTAGCTAGCCCAATGAATGCTCGTACCTGTTTCTTTGTGCGGGGGCGGGGCCATTCCCGGATCGCCTCGACTTTCCCTACCTGGGGCTTGACGCAGCCGCGGCCGATGGTGTACCCCAGGTAGTCAGCTTCCCGGAGGCCGAGGCGACATTTCTTGGGGTTGGCTGTCAGCCCCGCCCCTCGCAGAGCTTTCAGGACGGCTTCCAGTCTTTGGAGGTGAGCCCCCCATTCCTCCCCGTGCACGACGATGTCGTCCAGATAGGCTGCCGCGTATTCTCGATGGGGACGTAGTACCTGGTCCATCAGTCTCTGGTACGTGGGGGGGGCTCCGTGGAGACCGAACGGCAGCCTCTTATAGTGGTACAGTCCCATGGGAGTAGTGAAGGCCGTTTTTTCCCTGTCTTCGGGGGCTACTGCCACTTGCCAGTAGCCTTTAGTCAAGTCGAGGGTGGTTATGTATCTGGCCCTCCCGATGCGCTCTATCATCTCGTCCACCCGGGGCATCGGGTAGGCATCGAATTTTGAGATGGCGTTGAGCTGCCTAAAGTCATTGCAGAACCTGACTGAGCCATCGGGTTTCGGAACCAACACTATAGGGCTGCACCACTCGCTCGTCGAGGGTTCGATGATGTCGGCCTCCAGCATACTCTGTACCTCCCTCTCTATCGCCCCCCGGCGGGCTTCGGGGATGCGGTACGGCCTTAGCTTCACCTTCTTCCCGGGCTCGGTGATTATCCGGTGTTGCACCAGTGTGGTGTATCCGGGGTCCGGGGAGAACACGTCCCGGAACCGATCCACCATTTCCCGGACGTCCTGCTTCTGCCGGGGGGTCAACTCTTCTCCCACGGGTACCTCGACTGGCTCCGTTTTTCCTGGGAGGGTAGAGAGAGAGAAACAGAGCATGGCATCCCTACGCACCCATTTCTTGAGCAGGTTCACATGATAAACCTTCGTCGGGTGCCTCCGACCTGGTTGCCGGACTCGGTAGTTTACCGGCCCCAATTTCTCCATCACTTCATACGGCCCCCTCCATCGGGCTAGAAACTTACATTCCGCCGTGGGTACCAGGACCAACACCCGATCCCCTGGGTTAAACACTCGGGGTTGGGTTCCCCGGTTGTACACGCGGGCTTGGGCCGCCTGTGCCTCGGCCATGTGTTCTCGGACGATGGGCCAGAGGGATGCCATCCTCACCCTCATCTCCTCGACGTGGTCCACCATGGTGCGGTAGGGGGAGGGTTGGTGTTCCCAGGCTTCTTTGGCCAGGTCGAGTAGCCCCCGGGGTCGTCGACCGTACAGGAGCTCGAAGGGCGAGAATCCGGTAGATGCCTGGGGCACCTCTCTGATGGAGAACATCAGGAAGGGTAGCAGTTGGTCCCAATTCTTCCCGTCCTGGTCCATGGTTTTTTTCAACATTTTTTTCAGTGTCTGGTTGAATCGTTCTACTAGTCCGTCCGTTTGGGGGTGATACACCGACGTCCTCAGTTGGGTCACCTTCAGCATGCCACACAGATCCTTCATGATCCTAGACATGAACGGGGTTCCTTGGTCGGTGAGAATCTCCTCCGGTATTCCGACCCTGGAAAACAACATCACCAGCTCCCTTGCAATGCCCTTGGTGGCCATAGAGCGTAGGGGAATGGCTTCGGGATACCGGGTGGCGTAATCCACTATCACCAGGATGTACCTGTGTCCCCGGTTGGTCTTGGGTAGTGGCCCCACTAGGTCCATCCCGATCCTGCTGAAGGGGACGGTGATGATCGGCAGGGGCACCAGCGGGTTTCTGTGATGGGGTTGTGGGGCCACTTGTTGACATTCGGGGCAGCTCCGGCAGTAATCCTCCACGGCCTTTTTTATTCCGGGCCAGTGGAACCTGGCCCTCACCCTTTCCAGGGTTTTCTCCACTCCTAGATGGGCACCTAGGATATGGGAGTGGGCTAACTGGAGGACAGAGGGTATGAAAGGACGGGGTACCAGTAACAACCTGAGGGGGGCCCCGTCCCTTATTACTACCTGGTAGAGGAGCCCGTTATAAATGGAGAAATGTGTGGGAGGGAGGTCTCTTACCCCGTCCAGTGGTCGTCCGTCTACGGCGGCCACCTGCCGAAGGGCGTGGGCTAGGTTGGGGTCCTCCAACTGGGCCGTCCCAAACCTCCCTGTGAGGGGCCCGGGTAAGATGGGCTCCTCCGGGTCCTGGGGAAACAGCCCGGCCAGCTCCTCTTCTTCGAGGGAGGGGGTATCTGCCTCCTCGGGGATGGGCGGCGCCTCTCCTTCGGGCTCACTGGGGCTGGAGGGTCCGTCGTTCTCGACGGCTGTGGCATATACGTCCTCGGGGTTGGGTTGGGTGGCCTCCACCAACGCCCGGGCCACGGCACTGGCGACTCCTTCCGATAGGGGATCGGTGGAGATCTCCTCCCCCAGCCCACAGATGGCTTTCTTCTTGTACTTTCGGTGAGGGGTCGTACCTGGTTTCACCACCAGGCTGCGCCACAGCTCCTGGAACACGGGCAGGTCTCGGCCGACCAGCACCTCTACGGGGAGTCCTTCCACTACTCCTGCAGTGCCGACGTATCTACCCCTCGTCGTGTATATCTCGAGGGCGGTGGTGGGGTATTCGCGGGTCTCCCCATGGATGCACGTGACCGCTCGGGTGCCGGTTAGGAGCGGGTACTGAGCAAACGTAGGTCTCACCAAGGTAATAGCGCTCCCGGAGTCCACCATCGCGGAGGCGTCGCGGCCGTTTACTTTGACCGGGGTGAGGGGCATGTGGTCCTCGTGAGTGGCCCAGCATCCGGTAATCAGTCCGCATGGGCGACTCCCCTCACTGGCCGTGGGCATGGGTGCGTCCTGGCGGTGAGGACATTCCCAGGCGATGTGCCCGATCTCGCCGCAGTGGTAGCACCTCCTCTCTTCCGGTCCAAACGCCGGCCGACGTCGGGGAAAGCCTGGGGGAAAGGAGGGAGACACATAGGTAGTTTCCTCCGTTCTCATCTTTTCTTTGCGGGTGGACCCCTCCACTTTCGGGTTTCTTCCCCCACGCACTAACGCTTGTGCTGCGTGGTAACCCTCCATGATCTCTACCAGTTCCTCGAGGTTGCGGGGGTTTCTCTGGCCGGCCAATTTTTTTGCCTCATACGGGAGGGATCTAAGGAATTTGTCCATGACGACACGATCGGTGGGCGACACCTCGGTTGGCTCTGCGTGCAGCCAGGCCGTCGTAATCCTCTTGATCTCATGCATCTGGGCTCGCGGAGAAAGGGAGGTGTCATATGTCCATTCATGAAATCGTTGTGCCTTTATTAACAGCGTGACCCCGCATCGCTGTAACGCTTCCGCTTTCAACACCCGGAAGTCAACTTTTCCAGCGCGCTCTAAGTCCTGATACGTTACTTGCGTTTCGTTGATCAAAAAGGGGGCTATCAACTCAGCCCAGTGCTCTTCTGGCCATTTTTCCCGGAGTGCCGTTGTCTGGAATATCTGAAAAAACACTTCAACATCGTCAGCTGCCGTCTGCTTGAGAAGGAAGCGCGCTGGGTTGGCTTTCTCCACGGTACGTTGCTCCTGTTGTGTCTGTAACATGCCCTTGATTTCGCTTTGCATCGCCTCCGCGCGTTCGGTTTGTACCTCCATATACTTCTCCATGTGTACTTGCTGTTGGTATTGTTGTTGCTGCTGTGCTTGGAGGATTTGCATTTGTACTTGCATGGCTTGTTCGTGGCGTTTTTGGGTTTCCTGGTTGCTAGCGATTAGCCCCGCTAGCAGCTCTTGAAATGGCACCGGGGTGGCCATGCTTACTGGGTCGGTCGGTCTATCGGTCAGTGTTGCCAGAACCGGACTGTGCCCACATTCTCCACCAAATTGTGACAGCCCCCGGGGTGGCAAGGGGGTTTCACGACAACACGGACCAATAAACACAACCAGTCGGTAGATAAATGGTGCAAGTGAGGTTTTTACTGAATATAGAGAGTGGATAGAGGTAGGATAGACACTCAACAATACACTGTCCGCTTTCCAGAGGGATGGTCGGTGTTCACTTCCACGGTTCGGTGCACAACGGGTATTCCTCATACGGTCCAGGGCGCGGGCAGGAGCAGGGTAGTCGTACAGGCAGGGGTCGGGAGCCGGGCGGGTAGTCAGACGTTCCAGGGTGATCAAGGGGTAAGGCAGTTGTCTCCAATGGGTTTGCTTTTTCTCCGTCTCCTTCCACTCCTACTCTCTCCTAGTTTCCTGTGTCCGGGGCCCTTTTATAGTCCCCTCCTCCTCCTCTGATAGGGTGTGGTCGCTCCCTCGTCTCTCCTCCTCAGGTGTTGCTTGTTGGGCTGATGGTGGTTTGGCGCTCTTTTCCACTCCCTGACATGGGGGCTCCGCCTCCATGTCAGGCAATATCGTCCCTCTACCACTTCTCCTCTGAGGTTGCCCCTCCGGCTGCCACACAACATTTACCCAAAAACCTAGCGGCAGACAATGGGCTGACTTTATATTATGAATTTATGTCAAAGATGTATTGTACATCAAGGTCAAGGTCCAAGTCTTTTTATATTTTTATCCAAGGATCGTTTTGCAGGCAGGATAAACTGCGTAAATGGATGATGCTAAGTTTCATCCCACACGTTTAAAAGTGCATGAAGTAGACAAAGCTTTCCTCCGATCTCATTTTTCTGCAGCTATAGGCTCGAGTTGGGACTCACCTTGTGACTTGCCTTTTTTGCACACGGCCTTGGAGTTCCTTTTGTTTCAACAGAAGCAACAGTAACTCCAAAAATCGGATTTATTTGCAGGTGGATTTTGACAAAAATAATGTGAAAACACACTCGAGGCAATAGATTACATTTTCCAAAGTGAAAATTGAAACAGATGGTGGTGAAAAAAACACCGAGCGATATAAAGGTGAACCAAACATCTACTTTGCAAATATGTTGAAGGTATTTGATGTATTCGGAGGACTTAAACTCGAGTTCAAAAGTCACAAATTATTTCCACAGTTGCAGGGTCTAAAACATTTCGTATTAGTTTTTGGTCATTTTATTGAACATGCTTATTTATTCAATTTGGATAATTGTATACATCCAGTTACTCCACGAGCAATAAATGAGATGATATAATGTTAAAGCTTTTTTAAACTCTGAAGAAGTTTATATAAGTAATACGTCTTTGCTGCTATAAAATGCTATCTAAAAATCCTATTCAGGTCAATATAACTAATATACGTGTTACATTGTCGATTAGTTTTCCATTTTTTCAACTCCAAAAAAGTTTATAATGATGGAGATTTTGTTCCCTTCTACTCTCTGTTCAGTGTCTTTCAGTAGTATTGGGGATTCGGTCGAGTAACAAACACAACTTCCAAGTGCTCAGATCCTTATCCGGAGAAATCCTTTTCCAAAATGGGCCGGATTCAATCATGTGTCTGTGAACTTGAGCCCCCCCCCAAAAAAACAATGAATGCAGAGGCACCGAGTGTCAACTGCAAGTGGGTTTTGAAGAATTGGCATAGTCATTTAGGCAGCACCTCACATCCTTCACAAACAAATGGAGCCTCCAGTGCTTCAAAGTGAGATTGATCTCCTTTTGAGACTCGGCGCAGAACACTGGGATTCTGAATATTGAGAAAGGTGGCTCTCTCCATGGAAACCCAGTTTAAGCCCCCCCATCCCATCCTCCACTGGAGTGATGTAGAAAAAAGGGACCCGGCGGAGTTTTCAACTTCATCAATATTCACTCATTCATCGTGAATCCTGGCAGCAAATTCTCGACTGTATTACTGGATGGATGTTCTCCTTTGTCACCGCGAGGAGTGTCTGAAATGGAATTTTAAATTAGAATAGAACAATTCCCAATTTTTATGGACTCCGGTCACAGCCATATATATCACTTAATGATGGAAAACTTTTCAATTTTCCTGCCTAGGTCTTTGGCACAATCCAGCCATTAAATAGGTCAGGGATGAATGTGCATAGTTTACTCTCAATTCTAAAACAGAGATGAGAAATCCTGTGTTGTGTTGATAAAACCGCTTATTTTAAAAAGCATAATCAATAAGAAAAAACGGATTACCTCATTGAGTTTCACCTCGCCTGCCTTTCATCTTCTGTTTAGAAACTTCACTTTAAATGAAAAAAAGTCTCATCAGCAATATGGTGAAATAAAAATCAGCGGTTGATGAAGATGTTTCTTGTAGGTTTAAAAGTCAGTGAACCCAGTCAGTGAACGGATCATAGCTGGTCACCCTCGCTCTTAATGACCCATGTCAGCATGGGTCACAACATCTGCAAAAGCCTGTGACAGAGAAGCAGCGAAACTCTTTTCACGGCGCGCTGTCAATACGTGCTGAAATTTGGTTACTGGATGATTAGCATGACAAACTGCCTATTAGATTAGTGTTCATACATATCAGAGAAAAGAGAGGCCTTTCTTTATTTTGGGGGTTGCGAGCATCCCAAAATGATTTTACTTTCTAAAGATGTAGAGAGAATTCTTTTTGTTTTTGTTGGATAGTAAAATATGACAAACCCTTTCCCTTTATATTGTTATTCTGGACACAGAAAGTTAAGACACATCTCAGCCCACAATAGTGTTTTATCTACAAAGGGATGAGATTGAGTTTTTCGTAATTATTCCCTTGGTGAAATTCAGAACCTTCAAATCCTGATTAAATGTTCTTTTAATCACTCGGCTTGAAGCCTGAATTAATTACAAAATCTGCTACAAAAAGTGTGTTTTGTCATAAAAATGTTAATTACCAGGGGGCGCTGACCTCCCTTTTGGCGTTGTGTATCCCCAGCTGAGGACAGGGCGTTCGTCCACTGCTGCCACTTAATGACGGTAATATTAAACACTCACAGAATGTTGTCGCGCTTTTGTCTTCATTCATATCAAAATGAAGTTCTTGGAGGCCCACATTTATCAATCACGGCGGGGCTCCAGCTGTTCGCGAGTCTTTGGCCTGGCTTCAACAGCCGGGCTTACAAATTGTCTGTGAATAGCGTCGAGCAAGGCCCCTTCAACCCCCTTTTGTCACTGTCTCATGACAAATGCTCCTCTGCTGCCTCTCCCAGACACATGCCTCCTTCCTACCTTCTGCTCGGTGCTATCAGATGGCCTGCTTTGCATTCTCGCATGGCTCACTATGAGCTGCTTTATCTCCTGGAAGCACAGCATCAGACAGGGTTATATCACACTCACAGTTATGGGCTGTATCCACACTGCAAAATGCTTTTTTCCCCCTTTTTGGCTTTCAGCTGTAATAATTATGCAAAAGCTTACTGCAGCCACGTGTGAAGAAAATGTGAAAGGGAGAAAAATGCATTACAATCTATTTCACTTCCATCAATTTGATACTTATTACAGTAATGCATGCTGTGGTTACTTGATTGCATTGTTTTTATTGTTGTTTACCTTCTTGCAAATGCAAGTTGATCAAACATGGGTCATCTGATAAAGTCCTTTCAAAGAAAATTGTTAGATAATCAATTTGTGATTTTGAAAAACATGACTTGTTTGTTAGTCTTCTCTTTCATGTTGTATAGTTTATTTGGGTCCCCGTTGACTTCCACTTCCAGTGTCTGTTAGTGTTCTTGGGTTCCACACTGAAAAATGAACAAGAATTGCGAAATTTAACAAAAATTGTGAAAAAGCAGAACAAACGAAACATAAACAAAAGAAAAATAAGTCGACTGATATTATTTATTTTCATAAAAAACAAAGGCATTTACATAAACACCATTTTTGTTTCCCATCATGTTTATTTTAGTAATTTAAATCATATCGATGTGGAATCAATCGAACCCTTGATAATACATTATTATAAGAAAGCATTTGAGAAAATGTCTAGCTGGGTTTTCTCATCAGTCGGAAAGAATATTGTAGTCAATTCAATTTAAAATATGGGAACACATGTTCTGTCCATTGAGAATCAGCAACCTGGCTGCAGTCTGTCGCAAGTAATCGGAGAGACAACAACAACGTGTAAAGTAGTTGGCTACATCGCATGTTCCCAAGTGAGTGGATAACAACATCGAGGGGGAAACAAACTGACAAATCAGATGTCATCACCAAGAGAGACAGTGTGTAGTCATTGGCATCTCAAAAACGAGGAGAGAATGACGCATGTCAAGAGATGAATAGGAGGATGTGGAACATATAAAGGCAAATCAGTCATTTACTAGAAAAGCTTTGTTCTCTCTCGGTCCACAGCATCATTTAGAGCTGTCAAACACCGACTGCCCTCAGCTGACCGACAGCCAGCGCTGAACCTACATGTTGAATCATCCGTCAGACTCTCAAAAAACTGCCGCTGACGGAGACCGACTGAGACCGACAAGCTACAAGTGCCTCCGACTGCTGCTCACCAGCACTTTGTAGCTGACAGCAGACAGATTTTAGCATTGAGTGATTCAGTGGTGAAGGACAGGCAGAGCCATGAGTTGTTATAAAAGTTGTCATTGAAGTTAAAAGCAGGACACCCCAGTCTCTGAAGTTTTTCACTTGAAGTAAAAATGTCAAAGAAGGTAGATGGAAATAATGGAAAACAGGAACATGTGTTAAATTAACTTTACACAAACATTATATTTTAATGTGCAGAATAAGAGAGTATTTGTTATACTTGTAGGCTACTTTTCAAACATCCCTCATCACTAAATGAGTCAATTCTTGGATCAAAATGTGTGGATTTTCAGTGTCATTTCAGAAAACATTCGACCAAAAGTATACATTTGGTCTTATTTTAAAACAACATGCTGAAATGCAGTTGTCCAAATAACTAATAATAATACGGTACGTTAAAATATGCTTCAGTGAGAGTAAAAAGTAGTTTAAAAATCTCAGAAAAGGCGTTTTTGTCACCATTTCTGTTGGTAACTGCTCTTAAAGATGAAAGCCCAGTCTTTAAGGGCTCCTTTGTGCTTCCTATTGGCTGCAATGTAGTGCCAGCAAACTTACAGACATTTGTGAACACGTGGGTTAGAAGTTTGGCTCGGACGATGTCAGCGGTGCTAGCCTGTGCAGCCAACGAACCAGGAAGTTGTAGGCCTAGTTTTAAGGGTACCTTAGCATTGTTGAACACACATTTTTTGTAATTACCTTTGAGGCAACATGTGAGATTTAAGAGATGGGTGATTTGTATTTTATAAATACAATTGACTTCAATTGAATTGGAATAGCTAAACTATTTATAAGATCACAAAGGGATTCTTTTAATTTGAGCTTTTTTGCAGAAAAATCTAAAGTCGATGAAAAATGGGAGATCTCACAAATTTAAGAGAAGTTGCTCAAGATTTTAAGCTTGTTTAGCTTTAGAATTTTATTTTAAAAAACACGTTGTTTCGTCCGACCATTGCATGCCTACATACACAAGTTAAATCAGAATCCATTTTCCACTGTATTCAGGTCCTGGCCTTGAAATGTCTGCACAGAATTCTTTGCAGAGAAATGCTGCATCATGTCAAAAATGGAGGCATTTACCAGCAGATAAAAAATGAAATTGTCATCTGAGAACAAATGAAATGTTCAGTTTTGTCTTTTGTATCCATTTCAGAGGAAATAATTAAGACAGATGGGCAGATGAATTAGCTGTCCTCCAAGGTCAACCGCTGATTGCCTTATTACTCTATTATTTCACTCTGTTGGAACTATTACCACTGACACTTTTTCATGATATTTTGTACATCCAGAGACTGAGAGAGATACAAATTGATTGTTTGGCGGCCAAATCAGTCATAGTCATCTTCGGCGGATGGATTAATGGCTTTGATGGCCGTTGCAGGTTGAAGCAGAGCGACTGGCTGGAGACAAGAGAGATTGGTTTGAACCCCAGGGAGCTGAATGGATGTGAGTTGCATGTAAGGTTGCTTGGTTTTGTTTAGAGGGAGGGGCTGGTGAGAAAAATGTGTGTGGTGGAGTTTGGCGCGTCCTCAGGATGCACTTTTGTTCCTTTGCTATTACAAGTGATTGACTACCATGTTCACGCTTCCCCAATGTGTGTCATCCAGACTCCCTGCTCCCATACTTAAGATGTCATCATGATATCCGGCCTTTTAACTCCGTGGAGTGTGTTACATTTCCTTTTGAAGCCCTCTAAAGTTTTCATGTCAAGATTATGGTGGAATTGGCATGGGATGGATACAAATTACGAGCTAAAAATAGCCTAGTTTTTTGTTTTTCTTGAAGTATCTAGCATAAAGGGACTTCAACTGCATTAACTACAGCTCTGTGTTGTATTATGACAATGAATTATCCTTGCAACTTGTAAAAACAACTGAATTCAACCCTTAAAAGACCAAAGTGAAACCCTAAATGCAGCTGAGCATCTCATTCTGTGCTTGCAATAATTGTTAAGTGTTTTAATAAAATGAACAAAGGTTTAAATCAAGCACCATGCCACTTAATTTACTAGAATAAGACATTTGAGGCAATACATTCAGAAATGGGATGGACCTTATTTTGGAGATTCCAAAGAACAGTGCTATTTTGTTTTGATAAAATGTATAATATTACACTACAATGCAATAGCTTCAGTCTGTGAGCGAATGCACTTCCTACTTCTTTCCAGTTGTATAATATTCTAGACGTTCTCCTCTTAAAGGAGAAGCAATTATACTTCATCTCCATATCGAACCTCAATATCTGGTGAAATTATTCATCTCCTCCTTGTAATTCCAAATATTTGTTGCAAGCACTTGATTGGGGTCATTGCCTCAGTGCTATATCAGGGGAACAAGGAGTCCCATAATGATTTATTACCAGCCCAGCTGCACATATTATTGTGAAATGAGTTTATTAGTTTTAAAGCTAGCAGTAATGTGCTTTTGCTTTAGGGGAGTAGGCATCGATGACAAGAACCTGCATTAACCACTTGACGTGAAGGCTCCATTGTACTACATGTATCCCTAATTTGGTTCAGTACCGTGACATCATGCACACTGCAAAACAACTCAGCTGTGCTACACGATCGTATGAGTTGGATTAGTGAATGAATCTTGCATTGTTTCCTGTCATGTCGAGTGGTTTCCTGTCGTTCTTTTTTTTCTATCTACAGGCATCTGAAAGTGTACAAGATTTGCACAGGTCTATTAAAAGAAATAAAAGTTTCTGTCAATAGAAAGGTGCAGCTTGTGGCTCCTCTCGTCTTGTTTTCATGTAGTCACAAGAGAATAATAACTAAACAAGAATGTTGTTACTCTGTAATGGGAGGGAGACTAAATGGTTTCTCTCACCATTTTCAACTTCATTTCTTCCTCCCGTTCCTTCTGATGATCAATTAGATCTTAATGGATAGCCTGCTGTGCTTTGAGATGATGGCCAACATGTTTTTGTGTTGAACTTAAGTAAATGACAAAACCATACACAGCATCAGCCAGCGGCACAGAACTGAACGTCCCATTCAAATCTGTCTCTATATGTCTCGGTCAGTGATTACATCACTTTAAACGCGCCGTTATTGGATTAGTTTGTTATTTTGGAATCATTTATATCCGCTGTTGGTGTTTAAAACGAATATTAGCTTCTTGAGCCTTAATGAAAGTTTCTATACCAGTAAATCCTTTATGGCTTTCCAAAAGATGATAGAATTAAATCAGTTTCTTTATACTGTTTTGTGGAAATAGTGCAGGCATCTGGATGGGCGTTTTCCATGGCAGCAGTTAACTAACATTTGAGGAGACTTGTTGACGTACATGGCAACCATAGTCCTGTTTAGTAAACAAAAATGTAGTTTTTCAATTTGCCTACAAGAGATCTGCCCCTTTAAAACATTCAGCATTTGCTATTAATTTGGTATTTCAATCTGTAAGTAGGAGCTAGCAAGCTAGGCTAACTCGCCTCCACCCTGAAAGTAGTCGTGCACAGCCAGACCAACCTCCACAGCGTTGTGTCAGCCGCAGCGCTAAAGAAAGGTCTGGTCCACTCAAATGCTACGGCTTGTTTGTGTTTCTTTAAAGAAATTACATTCTTCTTGGCCGGCGCAAAGCACAGGATGCAGCAATGGACTCTTGCAAAGATAGCAGAAGGGCAGGTGAATGCCGGCGGAAATAGGCAGCCAATGGCTTCTACCCGAAGTCTACAGCTGTTTCTCTTTCGAACCCAAACTAAGTGGTTTAGTTGGATAAAAACGAAACATTTACTGTTTGAAAACATTTTCCACGTGTTAAATTAACTGCAACACGTGGTTTCACAACTTTAACGTGTTACAATGTTAACCGCGACATTCAAACATTGACCACGCACCTTTCGTCAAGATGCAAAGCAAAAGCCTGCACCTGTTGCCAAACGGTAAAAATTAGATGATTCATGATGAGATCTCGTTGCCATGTTGGATAATAACGGCTTGTGTCCATTGGAACTGAAGTGAGCTCATGAACTGCCCTCACATATATCAAACCAATCAAATTACAGTACTGATATTGTCCCCATCAGAAAAATGAATGATCCCTAAATTTAGCCTAACGTTACAATTTTGACCAAATTAGGGAAAAGTCAAAACAAACACCAAATACATATTGACTGAATTATTGTCAAAAAGTAATTTTAATTTCGGTCCAACTTCAATTTTCCAGCTTTAGACCATGCATTCATTTTTTCAATTGACCCAATAGTTTTTGGTTCATTGCAATTTTGTTTCCTGAGGTAAAATATTAAGTTTGATGTTTTTCACGATAAACTCTTTAAAAGTGTTAAATGAGCATGCTCTATCAAGCATATACACAATTTGCCTTTTTAGACCGAAATGGACTCCCAACAGTCTTCATAACAGAATACAACAGTATAACACGGTGTTTCAGTCCTATTCTCATTTCAACACAAATGGCAAGTCCCTTTATCAAGTGACAGCACCATCAGCGGATACATATTCTGAGTGAAAGCAGCTAAAACCACCAATATTCACCTGATAACCCGGAACACATGAAGAGTCCTGCTCGTCTCACAATGCTAATTCCTCCTCGCACACTGCTTCTCACACAAAAGCCTGATCAACATCCAAGGCTGCCGCTTGTCAGCCGAGGAATATACAAAGATAAATGATATTATGTTAAATTCCACTTAATGACACATTTTTAATTTTCTGAACATGGTCATTTTCTGGCTAGTGAATCAAGTGTAAGGAGCTAATTACGTGCGGATCTGAGCAAAAATAACTCCTCATTTTCAGGGATAATGGAAGAGAAATGTTGTAGATTAATGGCACTATTTATCTTTTTTAAATTTCTATCTTTCTCTGGTGATGGCTGTGCTCCCCAAGGAAAATATTCATAAAATGAAATTGGAGTCGTAACTTAATAGGTTATTAAAATCTTTGAGTGCATATCACTTCTCTTTTCGCAGCGCTGTAAATTTAAATTGAAGTTTGTGGTGTTCAGAGTCACCAGTGGAGTTTTTTTTTGTTCTTCTTTTTTTATGGTGGCACAATAGAGGAGGAACATGCATCTTTGTCAGGAGGTATTTGCTATTCTAATTTGATGGCAGGCCAGATTATCAAAAAGGAATGCCACAGTGTTGGCTGCTGACAACACCTCTGTCTTCAGCCATGTGTTTCCATTCGGGGCCCTGGAGCGTCCAGGGGTTTGTTCCCTCTATTATTTTCCATTTCAGTCTTTTATCTTGATTTAAAGTGAGCCTTGCTGAATATTCTCCCCCCTGCCATTCGATTCCCCTTTTAGGAAGGTGGAGTGCTACACTGTGTAAGGTTTCACAAGAGGGACCGGTGCTCTCTGGGGAGGAGATGTAGATCGGTTCAAGGTGGAATAACTATCTTTAGCCATGCAGCGCGGTTGGAAATGCAGAGAGGAGGGACAGAGAACCTGGAAGGAACCTGCAGCAGAGTGTCTCTCTCAATGTCGTAGGGCAAACATTTTTTTCTAAGCCAACTTTATGATACATTTTTTACTGAATGCAGCCTGGTTATTATGAGGCAAGGTCCAATAAATTGAGTTATTGGTCAACAACAATGAAACAGCTTTTCATTTGGCTGATATATATATATATATATATATATATATATATATATATATATATATAGTCAAACTCAAGACCTCTTATCAAAATGTCACAAAACTCGAATAGATATTGACCAGACCAATCGTTCAAAATGTAACCAAATCACATACTGTTAGGAAAAGTCATGGAGCATCAATGTGATAAAACAATGTTCGGTATGTTTTTTTTAACTGCTAAAGAGGGTCAGGCATATATGTATGGACAGCATTACTGTTTTTTATATATTAAAGGACAGAAAGAACTTTTTAGCAGTCACTTATACAGCAACATGGTCTTTTTCAGTGCAATTATTCTCTGAAATTGTCTCTAATTACACAACAAACTTATTTAATACCGACTGGATTTAATATATGACAGCTATCCTTTAACCTCATGAATGAGACTATCAGTGTTCCCACAATCTAATGCAATTCCAATACAAATAGCCTGGGTTTGCCCAATTCTTCCCATGAAACCCTTTATTTCTCGATATAGTCCTCCAGATGGATGCAGGCTCTTAATTGTGTATCTTCAGCCAGTTTTGAACCACTAATAGTTTTAGGGAAGTCAGAGCGCCTGCGGAAGACAAGAACTGGGGCTTATTATATCGTTTGAGTGCTTCAAGACAAACTGGAGCGGATGGATGCTCCAAAACACTCAGCCCGCACAAAAAGCCGAGCTGGAGCGCCTGTCAGTCAATCATCCTCTCCAGGAGAGTCGTATTACTTACAGTCTGAGAAATTGTGATATGGAGGTCTCCAGCTGGTTTAAAATTAATAACATTTTGTTCCCCCATTTCAAAAACGGACTCAGTGCAAATGCATCATTTCTTGGGCAAGAGGCTCTGTAGCATCCCCTTCAGGACCCTTTCTTTTTTTTAAATAAATTCTGCAAGTTCAAAAACCTTAAAGAATAACATATAGGAATGCTCATACAATCCTGACCTGTTTATGCGGTATAACGCTGATAGGCTGTCAAGCCCCCAGCGGAAAAGGCCCAGAATGAAGCGAGCTATCCCTTAAATTGCCGGGGTGATATTTGCAGATAATAAAAGAAATAAATCAGACAATGGGGCTGAATATTTCATTTGTTATCCATATTCCTTATGGGCAAAAAAATGATACAGAAATGTAAAAACAGCAATTCCACTTCATCCCCTCTGGAATTGTAACACTTGAGATGCTGTTTTCATGTCTGAAGACAAAGTGCATGCTTTCTCTCAGCCAGCAACAGATAAATCTAATAGGCAGCCAGAATTACTGGTTGTTATGTTGTGTAGTCTTAACCTAGTCGGCTCTTTCACTATTTTTATTTCTGTCAATCTCTCAAACTAATGGATACTCTGCAGAAATAGCATGGGGACTGCTTCCTATTTATAGATTTATAGAATGTAGTACGAGGCCAGAGAGAGGTTGGACGACGTGACGACGCTGAATATGACATCTTACCTTGTGATTTCCTTTGACTAACGTGTCCTCAATGGTACTAAAGTGGATATGTTGTACAAATCCGCAATGATCTGTTTACCGACAACATGATTTCCTCATGTTTTCCAATGATAAGAGCAATTTCTTGTGATGGCCTTATAATGAAACAGTTTAAATGACTTGTAAGTGCACATGAAATCATATGTAAGTCATTTTCTCACTTAAAGTTCAACTTGTATTGACATCCGTTTGCTGAGTCGGTGTCTCCAAAGTTAACCCAATCTAATTTAACCCCATTATCACATTAATAAGTTGTTTTTCGCCCTGTGAGTCCCACACTGAGCAACACGGTGTCCTGCTGCTGCTGTGCGATGGGTCTTTTGCTGCACAAGGCCCAGAGCACATCGCTCATCACCAAAGCTGCTGTACATTATGTTTGTGAGATGACACCTCAGACCTCCCACAACCCCTGGGTGAGATCTCCCCCCCCCCCCTTTCTGCAGTGGCACTTTAATCTTTATTTCGTCATGTCCGTCCTCCCCGACCTCTAATATACTGTCTCATTTCTTCTTTGCCCATTTTCTGCTAATTCACCACCATCTGCCTTAGCATCTGTTTGAAGGGAGAAACAGGGGGGGAAAGAATCTTCAGGAAAAAAAAGTATTCTTTCTTCTTCTTCTTCTTCTTCTTCTTCTTCTTCTTCTTCTTCTTCTTCTTCTTCTTCTTCTTCTTCTTCTTCTTCTTCTTCTTCTTCTTCTTCTTCTTCTTCTTCTTCTTCTTCTTCTTCTTCTTCTTCTTCTTTTTCTAACTTTCTCTCTGGCTCATTGTGTCTCCCACCGTCTTTGTCAGAGCCAAAGAGCCTCCGCCCCTCTCGGTCTTCCTTTTCGCATAAGCCTCCTCAAACCCTTTTTTAAGTCTAATGCTACATGTAAACCTCCGACCTGCTTCCTCTCTTGTTCAAGGAGGCCCCCCAAAGACGACGGAGAAAAAAAAAAACGGGAGGAGGGATGGAGGGTAAGGGTGGGGGTCATATCCTTTCCATGTCCAACCGCTTAGTCAATAACCACTGTCAACAGGAGTGCACAAAAGATCAGAAAAGTGCAATTGTAATTTTCGGACAATGGCAGGGAGCTCTCATAAGGCTGGGCTGAAAAAGGGACACCACCTCCCTTGTGCCCCCTCCGCCTCCCCCCCCCCTCTCCTCTCTCTGGCTTCCTCCCTGTCCTCTTTGAGCGTTGCTGACAATAGGGGAAGCCTGCTGCATTGCCGGGGAGAGCCACGGGATCATCTCAGCCAGCCTGCGGATTACAGACATTCTTTGGCAGGGCCAGTGTTGCTGCGGAGAGCCCGGGTCCTCGTGGGCCCTCAGAGGCAGCAGCACCGCCTCGGGCCCCCACCTCCCTTCCTTTTTTGCATTGTGTTCACATGTTTGACAGACACAGAGCCCATAATAATCTCTTTCCCGCAGGGACCTGCACCATTTGTTTGGCAGACCCTACAAACAGTTCCAATCTCTTTTCTCCCGGCCTTGTCTTCACTGCTGTAGCCCTTCGCCATCATCTAATTAATGCAGCCTCCCTTTTCATCCCCACTTCCTGTTCATTGTTTGATCCTTTCCCCCCTCCTCTCTTAAATCCCAGATTTAAAAGTCACTGCCTCTGCTGGTTATCATACCATATTTGAGTGGCTGGGGATTAAAAAGGTGTCTTTTCTTTGGATTATGACTTCCTTACATATTCATTGTTTTACCATTACTTCTCTTAATGTCCTTAGAAGAGGGTCTGGATTCATTTTGAACGGAGTAAAAAGGATTAACCAGTTCATGGTTGCCTTTTATTCGAAGCAGCTTCATGTGATTTAATTTGGCGCTAATTGTGTATACTTTCACATTGTTCACGACATTAGCATTTTAATTAGGATATCCCACGAGACATATTTATATTCTGAGACTATATGCCTGAAACAGAGTAGATAGCTGTTACATAATGATATATTCAGAGTGATTACCAAGACAACAAGCCCTAAAACAGCCGTATTCCAAAAAGGTGTTCAGAACAAGGGCAGGGTCGTGGCATGGATGTAAAAATAGATGAAATAGGTGTTTAAATTCCTCGATTGCAATTCGACGCCCACTCAGAAGTTTTTGCCCACCCTCTACATTGTATTTATATTTTATTTTATTCATTTATTATATTCATTACATTTTAGTGTGCATGTCTCTTTAAAATAAAACATATGTAAGAACACTGATATATCTGAATCAGACATACAAATAATCATGAAACTGTAAACCCATAAAAAACCCAAATTTCTTAAAATCAATATGAAGAACACGTCTTGTGTGTAAGCTGTGGTCTTAAACTGACTGCATGCACAAACTGCACACTGAACATCTCCCGAATCACATTCTATTGGTTCTTTGTGGATTTCAAGCAATGACTTCAGGGAACCTCCGAGCTCTCTTCAAGATAAAAAATATGGTTGCAGAAAAGAAAAGTGAGCTTGAACAAAGATATGTGAAAGTTTTCCAGGACAACACTATTCTGTTTAGAACTTTGTTGGGATTCCTTTTTAATGCTTGTGGCTTTATACTGTACTCTACGAGGTTAAGGATGGCTGCTACCTTTAATGATACAGGCAGACAAGCATCTCCATATGGAACGATATACATATACAGCTTCTACACAACTATAGCAACCTATTATGACCTCTCCCTCTGAGAAAGAGAGATTTGAGGAGCTATAATTGGTTCCCCCTCACATGTATTCTCCCCAGTGTGCGCCCTGCTCTCTCCACGGGGAGCACTTTGATGACAACTTGCTGCATTACACGCTAACTTTTCGACAATGCCTACACGCTCTATCTTTATTGCCCCGACTTCTAATGGCTATCTTGAAGTGCTGCCTCTGGCAATCCGGTCGCAAATAAATAGAAGCTGACACAGTAATTTACTCAAATCTTCTCTACAGTTTTGCCCCATTCTACCCTCAAGAGATTACCCCTGTAACAACAATTATTTCAAATGTCATTGATTCCTGCCTGCAGGGCACAGACGAAATGTACATTAAATCTTTTCACACGGTCAGAATTAAAAATATTTCGTGTTTCTGCGAACAGAGAGGGTCTCATGAGGTGGACAACAAATGTAACCATTGTTTGGTTGTGTTCGTGTTCTGGATCAGACATAAAATCAGCTGTTTTCTTCACCAAATGACAATTAACCTTTATCTAATAGGGGCAATGGCTCTCATTTGGAGAGAAGACCCAGCGGAGGACATATAATTCCCTTTCAGCGGGAGTCTTTTCAGCGCAGTGCACTAAACAAGATGAACACATAGCGCTGCCGTCGAGTTGAACAATCCCGCACAAGACATGGAATTCATATTTCCATCTGGTATCTTTTCAAAAATATGAAAATGATCCTGTAAACACGGCTCAGATCCAAATCTAGCTAAGACTTTTATTGTTGTAAGAATCAGACCAGTTCATATTTACCGTTTTTTCTATGTCCCCGTCCGTGTGTTTGCATGGTGTTTGTACTTGTGTGTTTGAGGCGCTAGAGGGGTCAGCAAAACGTTTGTGGCTCATTTCCTTGTTTCATGTTGTTGTGCAAGGCACAGCTCAGTGGAGGGGATCCTAACATGTCACAGTGTCATGCCAGTGTCCCTGTCTGGTTCTACATGACCTCTTTCACCCTCTGCTCTCCTCTCCACGGACTCTGCTTGGCCAGACACACCAGATAATGTAATAAAGATATTTTTGCTCCAATAGGAAATAAAGAGGGTGTCCTTGTGTTACCGACTGGTATTGAACTGCGCTCTTCTATGGACCTGAGCCAACCTGCTGAGCGTAAGTCTGTAGGGTTGTGGTTGAAGTATAAGATAGGGAGGTACACTATGTGTTCATAGTGAAATAAAAAAAATACTCAGAGAATGTATATCTTCACGAGTGCTGCACTAATGTATTATTTCAAGTATAGAAAATGTTTAGAACCTTTTTTTAATTTGCATCTGGATGCTGAATCTAATTGGTTTAGAGAGCGGCCACAAATTAAATGGAAGGAGTCTTTGTCTGTCTGTACGTCCTTCGATTGTCTCGACAACCGTTCATCCGATCGACGTCTCACTGGGAGGGTGTGTTGCCGAGGACCCGAGGAAATGCGGTGTCCAGTGTGAAGTTGTTTGGATGAATGGTTCTTGAGAAAGCTGCAAGCAGCAATACGGTAAGCCAAGCAGTGCAGCTCGTTCCATACAGGCCCGTTTTAAACGGCACTGCACTCGTTTTTATCAGTAAATCATTCGACAATCTGAACTTATGAAGTTGAAGCAGGATAGAGTTTGCAGAATAGTCTACATACATGTGTTCATGTCATTTGGTTTCATTCATAATAGTTATTAGAAGAGTTAGTCAATGTCAATAAAAGGTCACACTAACAAGAATTTGGCATCTATGTAAATGTCATGTGTTTCCAGGGCATAACATTAAGGACACTGTGGTCACGGCGTCTGTTTTCTTTTTAGGGGTTTCCGTGTGTTTTTAGAGGCACATTTTTTTGTGACCTTTTCAGACCTTTTCCCTTTTTCCATGCACCTTGGAAGCTTCAGTTGTGCCCACAAATCCCGATTGCAAGTTTCAGCAACCCGGGGAGACTTACAATTCCACAATTTAACCGACTCACACGCGGTGGAGCTTTAATATGCTGACTGCTTTTTAGCCATGCAGCAGATAAATAAATAATTATAGTTCTAGCAGTGTGAAGAATGCTTTGTCTTTTTTGGATGATCATGTTAGTAAATAAATAAATAAATAATGGACAATATACAAGGACAGGACAACGACTTGGACTGACCTCATGACATCTTAGCTACGCTGTAGATATGAAATTTAGTTGAGATTGAAAGAAATTTGTAGAGACAACAGAAAAAAATCGGTGGAGCGAACCCTTACCTCTCCTCTTCATGGTATTGTGAACACAAAAGAAAAGAAAACGTTTCCACTTATTCCTTTGCCCATAACCTCATGTCAACATAGGTATCCTAATTAAATTCACTGACAAACAAACCGAACCTGATATCACAAGAGGAACTAATAAACTCATTTTGCATTTGAATGCAAAACATAAAATGCCATGAAGTTAAATCAAAGCCCTCAATTTAAACCATCATCAACACCATCATGAACCTCTCTGGACGTTCTTTATTCAGCAGTATTCATGTACGACCTGCTGTATATGATGATCCGTTTTAGATGAAGCAGCCATAACACTCTCTCCATGATTATTGTCCCTTATAGCTTTTGTCTATCAAACACAATACATTCGGCTGTGATGAGCCCTGAAGCACACCCACAACTGTCCCAGATTGCTCAATAGTCAGCTTCTGGCCCAGTTTGTTGATTAGTTAGCCTCTTTCACATAAATACTCACTCACACAGACAGACACACAAATGAGAATTGCACCCATGGGACACAATGATTCTATCATACTTTAGCTAAACATAGACTGGGAATTAGTTGACTGGATAATCAATTTGACAGAGTGCCTTAGCAATAAGTGAGTGAAATGCACAGACAGTGCATGTCGGATAAGCTTGTGTAAGTCTAACATTTGTCACACAGATCACACATATCATCTGCATGAAGAAAGGGCCTGAAAAGTTTGGAATGAACCAGCGTTTTTTCTCCTGAGAAACAAACCTGAACAGATCGAATATTTGTTGTCAGTGATAAAAAAAAACAGATCTCACTGGTCGACCTGAAGCCCAGCAGGAAGACTTTTGTTCATCCAGTTCTGCTTTGACTATTGATTATTTTGTTGTAAAATGTCCATTATGTAGAAAAGATCCCAATAAAAGTTCTCAGAGAAATCAATGTGTGTTAACAGGACTATGTGTTGTAGTCCATATGTGTCAAGCCAAATCTTATTTTTTGGGGAACAAAAATCTGTCGGCATCGTCTCAGAATTTTAACTGGAAAGTAGATAAGCACTAAACACCTCTAAAAGTAAATTACGTCTGAATAATTACTAACTATAACCTCTGCTCACAAGGGAGCAATTCAGTGAGCCCAGATGGCCACCAAAATAGGATTTAGGTGCCAAATTGAGAACATTACTCACAAAGGGATTATCAATTACCTAAATATCAATTTTAGTGTAATCTCACTGAGAAGGAAGGTGTCTTGGAGGAGGTGTCACTGACCAGGGTGACTGCAAGGCAGGGTACTCATTTTTATGATAATAATATGTCTACATCAGCCTTATATTTTAAAGTAGCATTATGTCAGTCTATCAGTATGTATTGGGGTTTACAGTTGTGTACGAACTGGTATATAAATGGCACATGGTGGCATTGCATTTTTTCCAAACAACATGGCATTAAGGGTATGTTTCAGCTGTACGACGGTAGTATATTAACAAATGTATACAACAGAGGTGGAAGCTGGTTAAAGTGGAACTACTTCACTTTATCTGGGTAGTTTTTTAATTCCCTGGGCATCAATAAAGTTTGATCTTAATCTTTATAACATCATAAGTCATTTGTTGATTATATTTTGCAAAACTATTCTGAATTTGCAAAGTGACACAAATGAATAAAGTTAAATGTAGTTGAATACGTGTGCACTAATTGCCTCTGAATTGTAGTTGTGTAGACACAGGCCTACAAAGCAGCGGGAAACCTTCAAATGGTGCAGTACTTGAGTAACAATACTTTACTGATAATCTTCACATCCTGTCTGTTGGCCTTTATTTTGAATTTTTCCTTTTGTTTGAGCACCTGCATCCTGAGTGGAGAAAAATGTTCAGCCTACAAAAAATCTGATTGGATGAGCACGCCTTCCTGCTAACCAATCAATCAGAAGCACCACTAAAAGACTACGTTACCTACGCACGTACGCGCATGCACACGCAACGGAACGTCAAGCCGACCGACGATTGTGGTAAATAGCTCTAGAATTAGCCTGCTAGAAAAAGTGCTCGTCAAACAACTATTATGCAAACGTTTAAATCGTTCTGGGGATAATTTGGCGAATATGTTTTGATGGAGAAGTATCAGCAAGTGGGACAGGATTTTTGATGCAAACAGAATTGGACAAGATGTATGGGGACAGAGCTATAAATGCATAAAAGTGTCACATATGAGCAATGCAAGGCTCTAAGTTGAGTAATATTAACCTAAAATGTATTATCTTTTGTTTTTAGGTTTTGAAAGACAACCCCATTCATACCCCAGGGATTGAAAGTGAATTAGCTCCGTCCAGAGTTCAAACCCAGAGCAGAAATACAATACAAATGGCCTTAGGGAGGATAGAGCTGCTGCCCATAGAGGACCTGCCCTGACAAGATTGTACAAACTGCAGGTATGTACATGACGTATATTGCATGCATGTGCATATTTCTTTGATTACAGTAAAGAAAAGCCAGTAACACACGAGGAATATTACGTTTTATTCATATTATATCACAAAATGAATCATTATTGTTCAGGATATGATGCAAGGATGATATAATAACTTACTGGCCGAATAAGAACAAACATATATTTACTCACACTCGCACAAGAACAATCAACATCCGACGCAATGCAATCTGGTACAGCAGCCCTGCTATAAATCCTACTTTTGTGAAGCTTAAAATATCAACAAGGTGCTCAACATGGTCATTTCGGAGGCTGTCAGTTTGCGATGGTTTATTTTCCCTACACTCATGTTACTGTAAATGTTTTCACTGCATGATGTGAAGCAATTTCACAGACATTAACACTAAACATTGTTTATTTGTCAATACCTAAAGCAGAAGTGTAAATATTTGTGGCTGTACATTCACCTGAGATTTTGTTAAATGAATAATGTCTGAAATAGCTGAGAAGCCAATAGATGTATTGTTTAGATGCTTCCATTACTCCCAACGTCTTGATTATTTTTAGTCGGCAGGTTTTTACGTGCACCTCTCACCTTGCACATTATTAATTCTCCATCAAACCTGTAAAGTTTGGATGCATGTAATTAAGTACTCAGGCAACGTAAATACAACGTTTCAGTAAGTTTTCATGACAGTGATATATAATGCATAGATCATCTTCACTTATTTTGAATTGCTAATTAATCAACATTATTTATTCAGGGGGAAAAAGCAAACTTTGTAATTAGCAAATGGCTTGATCTGTTGCAGCAGACTCAGCAAGAATTAGGAACTTTGAATTTGATCTAGAAGTCTAAATAACTCATTAGCGTTATGATTTTCTTTTTTTAAATGTTACATGAAGTCAGGCAAAAACACTGCTGCTAATGCTTGACGTGTGGATGATTGTATTCGTCACTTAATTAACAGACAAATGAATCTCTGGGCAAATAATTCTACAATGTATTGTATGAACACAGGCTTCTCTGTTTTTCCAGGAGAGTGATGTTTACATTCAATAATTGCCGACACCTTACGCCACTAAATAGCTTTGTCATGCGTTTGGCTGACGGTACATCTGATGCAAAGATGAACTTGTACTGACGGGCGCGGGCTACTTTCTGTTTGACAGGATAAAACAAACTGTCAGTCGGCTTTCCATGAGGCACAATAACAGAAAAGGAAAGCACAAATGTGTTGCCTTTGTGGTCGGAGGCTGAAAAGACAGAAATTTGGTCTAGTTTTCAAGCTGGACCGGTGCTTTGTAGCAGGCAGTGAGTGAGCACATTAATCTAATGCATCAGCAGGTCCACATTTGTTTTAATGCAAACTGAAGAGAAGAAACGCACCGCATCTCAAGGGAGAAGAAGCTTAAAATTTCAGTCTAATGATAATAGATGATAATGTTAATGAGTTGTCCAAACATAACAAATGGAATGAATTACTGCTTTAGAACCAAGTCTGTTTCATTAAAATACAATAAAAAGGAAAGATTAGTTTCATATGGGAAATAAGTTTCCCCCCTTTTGTGTTATTGATGAGCGTAAGGGGAACATATCAAGGTTGGCTTGAGCCTCTGGTCAATATTGATATGATATTGCTGCTGTACGGTGCAGCTGTTTGTCTTGAAAGCTCATGTGACATTAAGCGAAATCAAATTACTATCATGACTGTTGACCCCTCAACAGGCAACTTGAGTCAACGCTGCCCAAAGTATTACGTTTCAATGACTAGATTATCTGAAGCCTATTTGAAAGCATCATTTCTTGGCCAAAACCACACACACACACACACACCTCCATCCGTCTTGATGATCTTATTCCTCAACTGTTCTTTCACTTCAATACATTTTGTTGCGAGCCTGTGTTCATAGAAGTCGGGAACACTGGGATTATGTGCTGAGGCTACTCTCTCTCTCTCTGAGACCACCTTGCGTGTGTAACAGTACTGTTAGCCCTCGGCCTCGAGCAGTCAAACACACACTCAATCACCCCGTGTAACCCTTGCAGTCAACAGCAGACTGTCGCAGGCCGCTTGCTACAATCTCAATTTGTATTTCGTCTCAGACTGTGATGACTTGACAGAGAAAAATAAGAGGATTTGTCTTGATCTTCAACTCTCCCTTGAGGAAGTAAGTCTTCACCTTGGAGTTCAGCAACTGCATGGCCGCCTGCCTTCGACCAAACGCGTCCATTCATCCGTTACAATTTGTGTTATTTTACAAACCGTAGGACGAGTACAATTATCCACAATCAGTGGAATCTGTTTTGTTTTCTCTAAAGGTGAAATGCCGGGAATTCAGTGCGTTTAGATTATAGAAATAGAATAGGAGAAGAAAGGACATTGAATCGTTTGCCATTTTCATTTGACGATAGGTCACAAGAAAATGCCGATTGTTGTTATGGTGTCAACACACGTCAGATAAGTACAGTCAAAGGGCTGAATTGATGTCTGTTAAGTCCAAATCATACTTTCTTTCTTACTTATAAAAGGGACACCTGGCAAGGCGGGACTACATGCACGAGCGCACTAGACGCCGATACTGTTGGTTTACACGTCACGCTAGCAGGAGTGAGTCCAAGACGTGCCGCAGTTTAATACGAAAATCGGAAGTTAGATCGTCATAAAATGATTTTAAAAAAAAGTAGCTTTCATTTTGATATTTTTTCCAGAATCTAGATAGTTGAGATAAATCAGTGTTGACTTCTGAAGTCGATCGCACTTAGCTTTACAGTCATAGCAGCAGTCTCAAATGGTAGAGCAGTCCTCTGCCAAGCCTGCATCAGTAAACACTGCGAGCCTCTAACGGTGATGCACTGTAATGGCTCAGTCTTGAGCCTGGCCAGAACATCGCATGAGGTGCTAAACAGCAACTGGCTATAAATATAAGTGGTGAGCGCTGCCAGTTGCACTCTTGCGGCTGAAATGAGCCCGATGATGGGAGCTTGAGAAAGAAAGGGGATATCAGTGGTCACTAAATCATTCTGTAATCAGCTCTCTATGCAGGATCATCCATGCATGTTCAACGCCCCATTCTGGAAGGCTCCAGCAACAGAATGCTCCAACTGACCCCATCTGTACCCCATCTCGTTTTGCATTATCCCTTACCCATAAAAGTCCCATGCAGCACAAAAGAGTTAATGATTCCCTTTGTGTTGTTGCGGGGAACAGAACCAAAGCAAATGACAACAACAAATCCATCAAACTTAGCAGCAGTGAGCACATCAGCAGTTTTTGCCAGCCCACCAGAGGCCTAAAATGCACATATTGCATGCTGGCCCCCCAAGCAGCAGGCGGCCCTGGGACTCGCCAGCCCCTTGGTGGCCAGAGAGGACTTGATAAATGACTGGAGCAAACTTCTCTGTCACCAGTGAGGGAGGAGTCCCCCACAGTAAGCTACATCATCCTAACAGCATTATTCTTTTCATGCCCGTTGTCGATACAGCGTCCTGTGATTGGCGTCACGCTTTGCACAGGTTAATTGGAATCCTGAACTGGAAAACAGCGGGGGGAAAGTGCAAACAGAGAATCACCATACGAAGACCATGAATACGTGTGTCGATTCCAATCCATGACAAAGACATGAAATGTTAACAATGTTGAAGTACAGATGGTTAACAATGATTCCTTAGAAATGTTTTTTTGACCAGAAGCAGGTTCCTAATCTTTTAATTTATCTTTTCTTATGAGCAGTTAATTGGCGGTACATAATAACAAAACCTCTGAAACCCAGAGATTTCTGAGTAGACCGTTCATAGAGATAAAATGTCTAATTTAATATGGGAGCAACATTTGTCAGAGTAGCTGGGGATGCTGTAGAGCTCACTTTCCAAGATGCAGTGTGCTATTGAGGTCCATTACTGGATTGGAAAAAGATAACTCAATCACTGCATGTCTCCGGCCACATAAAAAGCATATACTCAGACCAGAGGGCACCCATATGCTCAATGACCTATGGCATAAACACGACAACAGCAACACCTTGATAAAGTAGCTTAACATCATGGAAAGCCACTATGGGATCTACAGTTCCTCAAACATAACTTGAAACTTTCACGAAAATGAGAGTTTAACACAAATGCACTTGGTAAATGTAAAAGTAAATGTCAACCATGTTGTCAAGGTTGTGTGTGTGAGTGTGTGTGTGTGTGTGTGTGTGTGTGTGTGTGTGTGTGTGTGTGTGTGTGTGTGTGTGTGTGTGTGTGTGTGTGTGTGTGTGTGTGTGTGTGTGTGTGTGTGTGTGTGTGTGTGTGTGTGCAGATTCTTAAGCTACATGTCAAGAGGTGGGACAAACAGGGCCATTACACTGGAATGGACAGCTTTCCTCATCATGGCAAATAGAGGACAATGTCAGATGGCCTTATTGATAAGTTAATGAGGCACAAAACACTCCCTAGAAGACCCATCCACCACCCACCCGACAACCATCTCCTCAAATCATTGATTTACACATTATTCACATTGCCGTGTTTACGTTGCAGAAACAGTCTAGGTAATTAAACGTCGCGTCCACGTGAACAAGTAACTTAACCATTTCCTTTGCTCTTGATGCACAATTATCCCACGTGGTCTTGCAGACATATGTTTGCTTGTATTGTGACGTCAAGGGGACGAGCAGTGGGGGGGGGGGGGGAATCCCTAATGAGACCCGAAATACTTGTTTCATGTTTGAGCAGTAATGGAAATTACTTTTCCTTTTGGAACCGGGCGCTCGAGAATCACAAGAATCACCGAGACAGCAGATCAAGAGTAAAATGAAGTATGCAAATGTAATCATATTTATCAGAGAATGCTTATGGCAGAAAGCTATTAATTTCTCCTATGCTTCTTGACACTTTAACATATGCATCACCTGCTTGGCGCAAATGATTATTTTTGTGTTTTCCATCTCCGTTGACAGAGCATTATTTTCTTTTCCATTGCGTCTTGTTATTTTTCTAAACTTTCTCTGTCTGAAGAGTGTAATGGCCTCTGATTGAAATTTCATTCAGAAAAACTAAGTGAAATACATGTTGTGTATTTAATGGGAAAAATAATTGCACGTCAGATGAAACAAAGCATAACGCATAGTAACCAGGAAGAGTGACTGAAAACACAAGTCAGCAAAGAGGTCAGGCTGCTCACTCTCTCGTTTGCTGCAATTACTCGCTGCACTCATTCATTTACTCACTCCATCACGCTCTCACCTGACTCATCTATCGCTCGCTCGCTCGCTCACTCGCTCGCTCGCTCGCTTACTCGTTTAGCTTTCCATCACACAATTTGACAAATCCCCATAAATACAGTAAAACGGTCAGTGTAGTACGTTTGAACTGTTGAAATATGAGTTTTTATATATGGTCATATTTTAATTGTATGGAGTTTTGAGTTACAGCAAATCACTTTTAAAATCTATTACAGTAAATGTCAAATCGTGTTTGCTATGTTATTTATTTAGTTATAAACTAGCAATGCATTACAGTAGCTGAACCGACTAACCAAGGGTGCAAACATGTTGTTTAGCTGTTTATAAGCTCTTAAATATCTACCTTTTACTTACAAAACATGTAACAAAGCGTCTTTCAAAACTTTTTCTGGCCCAGTACAAACGTTTTCCTGTTCAACCGTCAAAAGAAACCCCACAATCATTTAAAAAACAATATTGTTGCCAACCAAGGAACAGAAACTACTGACTATTTAAAGAGCTTCCAGATGACACAATATGTTTATTTGCATTTCATAATAGTTTACAGCCCTTACACTGGCAGAAGGAGGCCAGCTTTGTGCTACGTATGAGAAGAGCCGTGAGCATCAGACCTGCACAAATCAGCATCAGATGGGCAGATTATTGCCAAATATACCATACCACCATATTTCTTGCTACTACCACTAAAAAGTCTGTAAATACAGTTGCCATACTTTTCACAAATACAGTTCAAGAAATACAGCTTGACGGTTAACATGCCCTAACTGTTGGACTGATCAGGATTCTGTGGAACTAGAGTTGTTCTGACACCAATACCAGTATCGTAAATGCCTCCTGATACATGCTAAAATGTTGCAGAGGGTATCTCTGTGTCCATGTCACGTTGTGTAATTTATCAGCTCATTTACGCTAACGTACACAGAGAAAAACGACAACAAATGTCACTCGCTAGCTGACATGCTGCCTGGTAGATACTGCACATGTGCAAACTAGCACTACACACCTGTGGTTTCACACGCCTGTGCACCCTATTGTCTCCCCCCCCCCCCCCCCCCCCGCTGATAATGCTACATTGTAAACAACGAATCCGTGTAGATGTGTTCAAATGTAATCTTCACAGCGATATAAAATAGATATTAGAGAGGGAATTATGTTCACTTTTTTTGTTTTTAATGCACTGCTATTGGCCGATACACAAGATCGATTATCGAAATCAGTCTGGGGAAGAAAAAAACATTATTGCACCTCTCCATATGTAACGTTACATGAACAGTAATTATGCCGAGTTCACATTTTCAGCACTGCATCATCGTGGAAGTATACACAAAATGCAGTATGTAATTGTCGGGCAATATTCTATGACCACAACAAAATGTTACACATTTCAATGATGGGCAGCGTTATCCTCTGCGGTCATGAAGGTGACCTCCGCAGAATTGTGAAAACCCACCGACATGCAGAGAGCTCTTGTGCTCTCTCTCTCTCTCTCTCTCTCTCTCTCTCTCTCTCGCTCTCTCGCTCTCTCGCTCTCTCGCTCTCTGCATTTGAATGAATAAAAAGCAACATTTCCTGTAAAGACTGTCTGTCAGACAGGAGTGCTATTTCAATTCATCCCTGGAGCAGCCCACAGGAATTGAGCCCACATTGAGCTCACTCCTGGGCTCTGCGAGTGGTCAGGAAGATAGATTTGTGGGCTAGATCACCGCTCACTGAAGACTGAAGTGCACTCCGGTTGGAGCTATCACATGACCTTGTAGGTTTGGGAAGAAAACAAACCCAGAAAATAATTACATGAGCAAAATAACGTGACGATAGAATAATGTCAGTGGTCTGTCTTCTTAAGGCATTCATAGCTCTGGTCATTCACAATTATCGTCATCATAATAGAACAGCAGGCGGTCATATCTTCTCCATGTATCGTGTAACGACCTGTGGGTTATTGCAGGGACAGTATGGTGGTGATCACTGCATCTGCCTCTAACCTTTTGAGTATCACTTATAATTAGCGGGGAGAAGACATGCAAAAAAATACCAGATGGTAACATTATTTGATAGTCTCCCAAAATGACGACCACGGTCCTTTAATTCTTGTGCGATAGTTTTAATTAAAATGGCTTGTCAAAACGACAATTTACGCGAAATTGATGCTATGCATGATGCTATTAATACAATGTCACTGACATTCCTATTAATTAGCCTGACTAGTTGATATCACACACATCTTCATTATCGACATGAAGATTAAGATTGCCTTATAGAGGACTGGAGAGCCCTAAGTGATGTATTCATCTAATATCCGTCCAATATGAATATTAGCGCATTTTGAGGCTTTATCAAGTCATAAATGATGCACTTTACCTGTCATATCTGATATTTGTGTTTTCTTGTTCCTTTCTTTTTTTTTCTTCTTCTTCGTGTTTTGCTCTGTGACCTGAGAAATGGCACAAACAATGACAAGCTTGACAGGGAAAATTGTGGACAAAACAAGCCTCTAATTGGCTAACCAACCAGCAAATATGTCTGACGATGCAGTTTACTCACTTCATGTCGTACAACGATCAAGCAGAGCAAATTATTTGGGTCTTCCATTGAAAATCGACACATCCTGTCAGTATTACAGTTCAGAATTTTATTTTGGTTTATAAATAATCCTGAATGATAAACACGATGTACGATCTGTATAATCTATATTTTAACAGCCTGTCTTGCTCATTTTCACAACGCAATATTAATAACCTACAAAAAATGACGAAATTGCTCAATATATTTTTGCCATTCTTTGTAAGCAGATAGAAGGCATGGGTGAACAGACTCCAGCAGAATGGCTATTGATCAAAAATATACATACAAAAAAAATGTAAGTTAGGTTGCAGTGTGGTGTGTGAGGCCCAGGTTGCGGTAAGTGAACAGTTCAGTCAGGTCTGTCTGGTTCATCTGTTTTTTCCCCCGTGACAGGGTAGTCATCTTCATTCCCTTTGTCCTTACTTTGGAGCAGGAGGTAATATATAAAGGTCTATGCTCACACGAGGTGTCTCCCTCACCTCTCCACTTGTCCTCCCTGGACTGAATAATGTCTGAAGCTTCGGTCTGGGGCTTGATATGATGAGTTATGTCCTGATTTCAGAGAAGTGGACATTTCATTTCTTTTGTAATGTAGACATTTTATGATGTGGTCGTGTATGATTCCATCCCATTGGCTTCGAGGTTTTATTGTCCGATAAAAACGGTGTCCTATTCACATTGTTAGCTTAGGCATCTAAAAATCTCTTCGGTGTATTTCCTCTATTCTGTCCGATATTGTTAACAACTTATGTAGTTCAAATAAACAATGTAATTTGTTTTCTAAATGACAAAATTACTCAAAATGAGTTTCTATACTTGCTAAACATAATAAGGCAAACCACATGCTGTCTTTGATAGGAGTAGTGCATGTTAATTGTCGATAGTTTACGACTATTTGTCCACACTGTTATCCTTTGTTTTATGGTGCCAACCACAGTGAGCTCAAAGTCAAACTCAATATGATGAGGTATTAGCCTCCGCCACCATTTCACTCAGACGTGTCAAGGTCAGGTCACTGTGGGATTGTCTCCAACCCCCAGCGGCCGCAGCCACACATCTTCCTTCTGTTGGGGACGCACATTATTTGTGTTCACCTCATCACCGCTCAGATGGGCTGTGCAGAGATAATAACACCCCCTTTAACCTTCTAAATGATTACAATTGTAAGAAAACAACTGCTTTTTGCTGCCACTGCTGTGATTTCAGGCTAGATTTTCATTTTACTCTGTCACAAGAGGTAGCAGTCTGTTGTACTGTTTACATCACAGATATATGAGCAACATGGGTATTTATACAGACACGTTTTGTTATGTTTCATAGGTGCTCCATCCTCCAATGATGAACCTACCCACCTGCCTGATGAACTTGTACTTCAGAGCAGCGAGACCTCCCGTTTTCTGCCATGGTGTTTACTCTGAGGCTGCCAAAGGAGGAAGGAGAGGGGATCCATTTGTCCCAAGGTGAGACACTCTCTTCGACACCCCGATGTTAAATAAACACTCCCAGACCTCTGGCCAGCTCACTCCAGCCACTGGAATACCATTGTGTCTAGATGATGGAGGGCTATTGTTATCTATCGCCTCTGCACTCTGGTGAGAGGCCAAGGAGAAGGCGGGCCACAGCGGCGCGTTACATATAGTCTCGCCCACTCGCATTATGTTCTATTTGTTGGTCCTAAATAAAAATATAAAAGGAGATTTTCTGACACTTTGTTGGAATAACATCTGATTGACGAGGGAGTGAGGGAAAAAAAAAATTAGAGCGCAGCTCAGCTTGTGTTTCATCACCTGCGAAGCCAATGAGGGAGAGCGTCTCCGCGTCAACAACTGTAAAGCGTGTCCCAGCTTCTGCTGCGGCTGCCATCTCTGCTGCACGCTACACTAACCAAGAATGTGTATTTCTGCAGATGATTAAATCAATACCATTTTGACAAGACTTGTTGGAACATGCCTCTTTATTTTACGCAATTCCTTCCCTTTCGTCAGGGAGCATTTATCAACCTGCCGGGGCGCTGTCACCTAATGGAGATTGTGCTTTAGTCTGCACTTGATAGAAGGGAACGATTATGATGCATGTCGATAGTTTACAGAGATATTGACACAGGAACAAAGAGCAGACCCTTGCGGCTGATAGCCTTTTCCCTCAAAGCACCTTGGTCATGTATCAAATGTGTCTTTCACCTTCAACATACCTCTCCCATGATGATTTCCTTTGTTTCAGTGGTCAATTAAGGTCTGGAGACCCCATAATGCTGCAGTTGGTGAGGTGACCCCATTGTTCCCTTCTATTTACTTTTCAACACAAGCCAGACATTCCGCCTTCTGTCATCTTTAGACCTCAGCCCATCCCACTGCAACAAAAGAAATCTGTCACCTTAGAAAGGCCTTTCCTTGTAGTCTTTTGTCTGGCACACAAGGAGTTAAGGATAAAACCAGCCCAGGGTGTGACAACAAGCCCTGAATATAATAAGCTTGACGGAGACAGGAATGAGAAAAGGTGAGATGCATTAAAAAAAAGAGGGAGGAGAGTCGGAAAACAAATGATGAGCTCTTCCTATAAATTCTTCATCTGCATTGGCTGATTGGAATGGCTTGACTGTGCGCTCAGCTGTGACTGAACAACTAATCCGGTTTGTAAGTTATTATTTATCTCCAGGAAAGTTTGTCAAACTTGGGCTTTGATTTTCCACCCTGATTTCCCTCTTGTGGCTCGCTCTCGCACATGCTCCCCACATAATTTATGACTGCCTCTGGTCTTGATGACAGATTATTAAAAGTAGAATTAGTTTTTTGCGCGGGATTTCTCCACTGGGAATTGGGACGGCAGTGCTCTCCGCGGAAGGTCTCTTACGAGGTCTCCATTACTAATAGAAGTTTTTTCTCTGATGGGGGGCAAGGAGACTAATGATTTGAATTTACTGTGGCAGCCGTCACGTGGTCTTGAAGGCATCAGTCGAACAGACAAGAGGTTAACTTCCTCCCTGTGGAGAGGTTTATTGGATTGTTTAGCAGCAGAAGGATAATGTTTTTGTCATAGACTGCTGCGGCAAAACAGCGGTGTGGCAGAGAGAAGGGGAGAAGAGAAATGAAGGGAGGAAGGACACAGTGAGAAGGGGTCCGGGGATGGATAGAGGGGCAGAGACGGGAAAAGGATGAAATAGAGAAAACAGCATGATAGGAGCACAGTGAGCAAGGCAAAAGCAAGTTATTTCTAATATAGGTGGACAGATGCTATGAAGCACGTTGATAGCATACCATTCCTCTACAGCTCTTACATGTGCTCAGGAAGGAACACACTCCCATTCAGCGGTGTGCACAAAACACAAGTACACACCACATTCAGCCTTGCTCACAGACAAAAAGAGAGATGTTAGTTCCTTTCACCTGATGGCCGTTTGGAGCTTGTACTCCCAGCATGCCTCGGCAGTATGGGTACCAGAGGGGAGTCACAGCGCAGCTGAGAGCCTCGGCTTAATCTTATGCATCATTAAGCACTCAGCGGCAAGCCAGCGCTGTTCATATACATCATCCACGCTTAATAAACATAATGATGACATAAGATGTAATTCTAGATGAATTTTCATTTTATAGGGAAATGGAGAATTCCTGTAGAAAGGAAAGGGAAAAAAAGTAAATTATCTGGGAAGTACAAAATAAATTATGTTTTTTTTCCCCACTTCGATGAATGTGGGTGTTTGGTGCGTCTGAGTTGGGGGATCGTGTGTTGGGCTGCATAGTGTTGATGGTGGCGATGGCTTTTGGTTACGGCGGTGGCAGTGATGATGTGGCAGGTGTGGTTGTGTGAGAGGCAGGGTGGTGGTGGCGGAGGGGGGAGTTGGAGAGAAATGGGGGTGGCTATTGTGAAACGTCTGCAATTTTTAATTCCTAATCGCAGGGCATGATGGACAGGCTGAGACACCCCAGAGTGTGGAGCTCATCCATCACGGGAAGAGGAAACCAGAGAGAGTCAGAGATGGGAGATGCAAAATTTCAGATGGAGTTACCTTACAGGGGGGAGAGGGGAAATATATTCCCGATAAAAGGGAAGGATGTGGGAGTGAAAGGGCAGCAGGTACTGTGGGAGGGCATCACGGGCCTGAGATTGCTTCATGTCTCCCTGCTGGGACTGCAGGGTAGCTTGGCCTGGAAATGAGTTCCGCTTTCAGGGACCGTACCAGACATTGAATCACCCTGAGAATCATCCTCGCTGCACTTGTCTTCGGCAGACGTAAAGTGGTGATGACCTGGCAATGGTAAAGTGAATACCAATGGGATATATAATCAACCAAGGAAACGGCAGAGCTACTCAAACACAATGAATAGGAATGCAAAACTCTCCCGGATCCTCGGCTTTAAATTGTCTTTGTAGCATTTTGTCTGTGAACTGGGATGCCTCCATTTGTCAACCAACAACAATCTGACCAAAAATAAATGCTTGAGCAGACGCCGAGGTCACTTCCCCGTTGTTTGACATGAGAACTTTATCCACGAAATGATTCTCGTCGTCTCCACCTGATTGTTTCCTTCTTGTCAGAGCGAGTTTTCAAAAACTGTTTGTGTCCTGATTGCAGAGAGCACCCTGAGAGTATGTGAACTGTACATCAAACATGATAATGTCTCATTATGTCTGAGAATTAATTAGCTTTAGTGTGTTGAGGTCCTGGTTGCCTGCCTTTTTTTTGAGGCGTAATGCAAGTTTTAGACCTCAGCAAGTTTGGAGCCAGTGGACCATACGAGCCAGTATGCCAGTGGGTGAGCCAAGTCTCTCAATGCAGGGATCATTACCACCTCTCTTTCTCTCTGTCGTTCTTATTCTCTCTCCCTCGCTTTCTGTTCTCCTCTTTATTTTATTTTTCTCCCTCATGTGAAGCCTCCTTTTTATTTTACATGTATTATCGAAACACTTTCAGCTCCTTTATCAGACAGAATACATATCCCCATTAGACCTGTCATGTGGAAATTATATCAAATATAATCTATAACATCAGACTTCATTTTCAGTATCCACAAGTCACTAATAAGGTTGGGCCTATACTGCGATGTCGTCTTGTTGGTAATTAGTTACCCATAATCCCCCTCACTGTCCTTACTCGAAAAAAAAGAACAGTAATAGGCAGAGAACAGTGACAGCATCAGAGAAATGGGCTTTTAACTAACATGCAAAGTGATGAATGGATTGACCACAATGTAGACTAATGGAGCCATGGAACTAATTAGGCCGAGCAGAGCTGTTCTTAAATGTAAATGGATTGAGCTGGATGAAACTAAGGAACAGCTGAGAGAATGATGAGGTCCTTCACTCGGGGGTCAATCAATGGCCAGGCGCAAACACAATCTTTGGGCCTCTGTGAGGTCGTAGCCAAGGAGTTTTGTTTTATCTGTTTGTATTTTTGCTTGGATGTCTTATACATAGATCCCCCGTGTCAATGATACATATGGCTGACGGCATGACTTTGCAGAAAAAGCTGTAATAAATCTCTAATCATTCTCCTCCCTGGTGCCCATCAGCTCTCAGACCCTGCAGCCTGGCACCTACCACATGTTTGCTCGGCGTGCCCTCTGACTTCGCGGTCCGTGAAGACCGCTTCTGTTGGCCGCGTCTCAAATCTGCTGCTTTCACCTCAAGAATTGCCGCAAAGATAATTAATGCGCTCAACTACAACGCTTAACCTGGGGTTGTGCTCCTCACATTGAGCTGTGTTCCCTGCATGCATTCAGTCTTTATGGCCATGCTGTGACCTTGTAAACATCTGTGAAGCGAAGTAAGTGACAGCAGTTTACAGACTTGGCACATGCACATTTCTCTGTGTGTTTGTCTTTGCCTGCTATGCCTCCTAGTGCGTCTTGTACAGCAATTATTTCGTGAAAGGAGCTCGGAGACCACAGGGTGAGAGGAGCAATAACATCCACTCTGATGCCTACCGGTCGCTGGGATGCAGTTCATGCCCTCTGTTTGGCTCTGTAGGCGCTGCACATCCCAGAATTAATGCGTGCAGAAATGCAAATAACCCACCCCAGTAAAAGTTGACATTGCCTCCTCTGATAAATTTTTCTGCTGAGGTAAGAGACAATTTAATGCAGAATTAGAAGTCACTCTCCGCCACCATTTACATCCTTAATTAGCTGTAATTTCTCTGCACCCATTAGAGAGAGAGGAAGAGAGAGAGAGAGAGAGAGAGAGAGAGAGAGAGAGGACACAAGAGAAGAGGAAGAGGTTAAGATGAGAGCGAGTTGCTATCCCTGGTACCGGGCTGGTGTGTGTCTGTTTGTCTCATTGTGTGTGTGTGTGTGTGTGTGTGTGTGTGTGTGTTTGTGTATCAGTGTGTCCTCCCCGGCTACGTTGCCTTTGGTGATTGATACACGTCTTGCTCAGTCACCAGCCATTGGCACTGGGGTGGATGTAAACACTGATTAGAGGGAGGAAATGAGGCCCTCACTTTGTCCTCTGTGTCAGGGAGCACTGCGGTGGCTGTCTCTGTTTGTCTAGTTCTTTCCACCTGAGCACATTTCAGAGGACACCGTTAGCTACGCTTTATAGCCATTATTTAGATAGCGACACAACGGGATGCTCCTTTTGCTCTTTGACTGACATGCCCAGCCATGTGCTCAGCAATTCAACTCCCTGCATCGGACAAAGTGCCGGCAAGTTTCCGAGTGCAGAAAAATGATGATGTGTCAGTTTGTATGAAGGAGAGGTTGATTTGAAAGAAATACAGAAGGAACTTTTTGTCAAAATAAGTTTATTCAGTAATTTACTACTGTTTGCGCCAGTCTGTCTTTTTTTTATATTCATTTCACAACTTATTTACTGTTGGTTAAATCTGAGTAACAACCAGACAGATTCCTGATATTGTTTTTTCCTAATATCATGAAATGCATAGAAGCAATATGGTGTGCAGTATGTTCACGTTACTGGTTATATTTCAGGATATCTATCATACTGTTTACCTGTAATGCCACAATACATGCAAATCATGAAACTGGATACTTTCCCCTTTATGAAATTATGACAAACCATTAAATTTGGACAACAAATCAGCTTCAACCGCTTTTGGTGGCACCTTCTCAGGAAAAAGAACAGCCCAGAAAGAGTGCCGCGCAGAAAACATTTTTCTTTCTTTGCCAGGAAAAATGAACTGTCAACATTTAATGATAGATATTTGCATTGTGATACAAATCGTGTCCTTGGCCCTAAACATAAGATATAGATCCATTTATAATGAATTCAGATAAAGTGTCCTTTTTGCATTCTCGCTCTAATGGATTTGCGGAGCCAGCGTCAGTGACCCTGGTGCAATCGACAAAAACCTGTGCCAGTGGATGATCAAGACAGACATCTATCATTTCCTCTCACACCTTCTAAGACGTCGCCGATACTTAGGCGCAAATGTATTTTTCCGACTAAATGTGTGTGTAACTTCTGCAAGCTGGCTGACTTTTTTTTCATGGTGTTGTGAGAATGTGAGGAAGAAAGGGGGCAAAAAGACATTAGATTTTTTTTCCATCATTAAGCTGTGTCTGGGAGATGATGTGCTAGCCGTATGTGGTCCAGGGGAAGTATTTATAGCCCTGCTGGAATCTTGCTGTGCTGCGTTGATAGCAGAGATAATGGGAGAGAATGGGACGCAGCGAACTGTTCTAATGACACCAACAAGACAAGAGAACAGCGAGGATAAATAAATGTTAGCCATTTTCTCTTGCACATCATTTGCATTTTTTCTTGTTAAGGTCACTTATAGACTCTGACAACAACAATGAGGGGGAAAAAAAGCTCCTGCCGAATATAAAATCAGAAATAGCAAAAAACGGAACTACTTAGTATGCAAGTAATTGATTTTATTTCCTAATAGTGTGACATTTAGTTAAAGATAGTGCTGTGCTTTTTTTTTAATTTTTAGCCGCTTTAATTCCCGTGTAGCTGCTTGAGTGGGTTTCCATGTGAAATAGGGGGAATACAAACAAGATTTCACTTCATTACACAGGAACAAACTGTACAGAAATTGCACTTAGTTATTGAAATGACTGTTAAACATGCGCCGCATTACGTGCTCTGCCTGTGCCGAAAATGCTGGAAACATTAAACCGTGAGCATATGAGTACAGACAGTGAGCCAGTAAGGAGGACCAATTACCAAGGACTGAGTTTGAGGAGCACTGTTCCCAGGGATGATCAAAAGGGACAACTGATTAAAGAAATACATTGACCTTAAAATGGGCCTAATTTAATCAGCCGCTGTTTCAAACCGTGGAAAGACACTTTCTTTCTTTACAGAGGCTCACTGTATCACCGAAGCCAAATAGTGTTCAAACTGCTGACAGACCTAGCGGATTGGCTGGGATTGTGTGCAGACGATAACTTTCATGTCATACTTCCCATCTGACAGCAACAGTAGTTGCAGTAACTTTTGTGAAAGAGAGGGTCATTAGTGTAACCTCTGGGCCCCGTTTTTTTGCAGCCGGAAGGTAATGAGAGACAAACAGCACGGTCAGCAGTAGGCATAAGTGCTGGGGTTTATGGGCAGTGTGTTGTGTCCCAGGTTAACACTGATGCCACCATTTAGAGCTCTGTGTTTTAGCACCCGCCTGCTAATTGAGATGACAAAGGCCATAACAATGACATTGTTGGCCAAACGGCCCTCTCTAGACCCGCGTCTGGCTCCAGTCAAGGACGTCCAGCAGGCTGTAAGTGCAACCTTGGAATTTAAGATGGTGCCTGAGACCTTTCGTGTATCTCGAAAACAATTAACACGGCTCAGGTGGGCCAACACACATTCTCAGACCCTTTTAAGTGCCAGAACTGCACTACGTGTTTTGTTTGTTTTACTTAAAGTCACATAAACCACATCCTCCACGCACAACAATAGCACATAAACTGCTCTGGGGGGTGGGGGGAGAAAAGAAAAGCAACTGGAATGGATATAGTTTTGTTTTTTCAGAAATCAAGTGAGATTACCTTATTTGTCATTTATGCTTCTCATTACACACTGAGGCATCCTGAATAGGCTGCTGCTGTAATATGAAACAACATCAATTGACACCCCATAAAACATATATAACGTGTTAACAAGAGATATAAACAAGGCCAGCTGTTGAATTATCTTTGACTGTCCTAAAACTGTGTTTGTGATCAATTAAAGCTCAGTCTCACAATTTCACATTGAAAACAGGATGTCTTCTGTTACCAATCGAATAATAGTAATGCATATGGCGAGTGTTTTGATTAACATAATGGAAAAATAGCCCACATCATTTATCTTCTAAGTCCGAGGGAGAGAAAGCCAGATTGGAGCCTGAGGACTCAATCCACCTCAACATATGCTGCCATTGTAAGTCTCTGAATGCGGAGTACCTCGATGCCTCGTTCCCATGATATTTATCGAAAAACATTTGACTTTATGAGCTGCATACTTAATGAATGCCTATCGATGCTGCGGCTCAGCAGACGAGGCTATAATTCCACGTATAAGTATCGCAATCACATGTGGGTCTGTGATGGTTCTAATTGTGATCTATTCCAATTTCTGTTCGTCAGTCCTACGCTGAGGCTGGGAAAACACCGATCTGCAACACCATTTACTTTGTTCATTTGCAAGCTATTATAGAAAGATATGTGTGCAGTGTAGTCATTTACTTGCTATTAGTATTTACTTGTTCTACCCGAACCAGATGTGTGCATGTACAATCAAAGAGGCAGGAATCCTGATCAACTTAATAAAGACACTCTTTCGACTTTTGGAGATTCAGCTTCTGTGTCAATCCACCTGCCGTGTGGGACAGAAACGGCCTTTGCTTGATAGGAATGCCTTTTCTTTTTATCAACCTCTCACAGCCTGATATTATGACAAAACTAAAATACAGATGAAATCCTTCGTTGCGACACGTCTCTGTAAGGGAGATGTTGATGTGTGGTCCGGCTCCGGCTTTATACCCGGCAAAAAAAAACATAATTCAAATGCATTGCCTGGCTTATCTTATCTTGTAAGATGGAAAACAGAACCTGGGAAGTAAATCTCATTCATATATTTGTCTGAAATCAGATCTGCAGTTGCTACTTAACGCTAGTCCATTGGTTTTGTCTGAGTGATTCACCTATCGGAGGAAAGTTAGATGTATTCCACTGATTGTCTAGCTGCAAGGAAAAATCCATCTCGGAGCATCCTGCGGCTGCTGGGCCTTTTATTGACATATCAGATGGGACATTGGAGGAGAAATTGGCCTCATTTGTTTCTCATGTCACCTTAATGGCAGATCTCTTTCAAGGGGCAAAGAATTGACAGGCCCCCGGTCTCAGTGAGCAAACAGCCAAACCTAGTTTATTGGTTTCCTCTTGCAACCACTCTGCCTAATGTGGCTGGCTAGAACAGCCTCCAAAGTTGAAAAGATCCCCCAGAAAATATTAATCAAGTCCTCTGACTGATTGTCTTTGCATGATAAATTAGCTGGAAAGGGACAGTGTTGCTGTAGCCCCGGGACATTTATCACATGCGCACACTGAGTTGGGATTCCAGGAGAGAAACGAGTGTGCTGACAGAGTGGAAGGGTCAATTAGACATTTTCAGCGGGGATGGACTGTATGTAGCATCTCAGAATCAGTGATGTTCGAGGCCACACTCTGTTTGAGCTAAGTTTTCATATGTCGACCAGCTGGTTTCAGGTATGACAACCGCATCTTCCACAGTTGGTTATCGCTGTCAATACTTTTACCAATCATTTCCCTCCTCAGCAGTGTTGGCGTCTTGTTTCCCGGCTTGATTGAAGTTTCTGTTCGTCACTTGGAAGTGAACAGGTGTCAACCTAGCACAGGCACCTCACAGATGGCAGCATAATTAGCATTGATTCTGGCAGGCTTTCATAGGCCAGGGTCTAGATGGCCGTGACGACCAACTAACCTCCCCACCTCTTGATGGGCTACCTCTGGGACAGATCGAAGCTCATTTTACTCCTAAAGTGGTGCACACTCTTTAGTAGCACACACCGTCTGAGGCACACAATTCCTGCTGTATAGCCTCTGAGAGCAACAACTGACAGTTGAGTGAAATAAGCCGCGACAAGCAACGACTTCAGGTGGAAGTGTTTCTTTTTTATTTATTTATTATGGTTAAAACCAGTGGCGGCTGGTCAATAGAGGGCCATGGGGCATGGCCCCACCATGAGCCACACAAAAAAATAAAAGAAAAAAAAAATTATAATAATCATAAATTATACAAATTGTCAATATTTGTGTTTTTGAACTATGGAATGTACCCAGTAATGTGTGTAAAATATGATATCTGCGCAAAATATATGCTTTTCCTGCTCGTCCTCTCCTCCTGTGTGCTCTCTGCTCGTGCTCTCTGTCTGTGTGCACGACACTCTGAGAACGTGCAGCTTGGGGGGCCTGATCGTTTTGGCCCAAAAGAGACGGGTCTATGAAGCAGTTTAGCCAATTGCTGATTCAAGATATAAATGAGTGACATACAATTTAGCCAATCAGCGCCCTCAAATAGATTCAGCTGTGGGCCAGAACGATCAGGCCCCCCTCGCTGCGCGTTCTCGTCAGGAGAAGTCTCTACAGGCCACTGCGCCAGCGCGAGCACTCCTCCTCCAAGACCCGTTTGAGAGGAGAACTTTGAGGAGATTCTGCAGCCAAAGAGCTGATATCAGATCAGCCTGACCTCACAATCAGACAGCAGACTCGCGGGAAAGGGAAGCAGTACATGCGAAGCTTCTGTACTAGCTGAACACCAGACAGGTTTGGCTAGCTGCATGACATCATGCTAATAATTTATTTAGCTTTTTAAAACAACGGGGACGGATCCAGCACGGACAGTTACGGGAGTGAGGGATGAGGAGGTAAGGAAACATGAGAACACCAGGGTAGGGAGTGAGGGATGAGGAGGTAAGGAAACATGAGAACACCAGGACACACATGGAGAACTCTGTCAAGCTACATATTAGACAAAGTGAACATCTTTTCTTCTACATAGTTGTCCTCAGTCTCATCTTAACTTGGTCATGGAGGCATCAACATGTAATAGAGATGTTAAATGAACAGTGAAAACTCATCATAGCTTAATTTAACATCAGTATTCATAATTACACTTCATGTTTACTTCTCCTGATCTTTACCTCCTATAACAAGGTCCATAGGGGCATCTCAATAAATAAACATGTTATATTATATTATATAAGTGTTATTTACTGATTGTTTTCGTGTTGGAATACATGTTAAATATTTAACTGCCAAGTAATAATGCGTGTTTGATACTTACATTTTTTTTTGCATTAAATCATACTGGGATGTTTGCTGAAATTGATAGGATGGCCCTACCTAGAACATGTTCCACCAGCCGCCACTGGTTAAAACTAATACAGATTTTCATTCTGGAATACTCTACTATCTCGATTGTTTGTACTGTACGGTGTGCAACATGTCCAAAAACTTAAATGTTTAGTCGATTATCAGAAATGTTGAAGATACATTTTTCTGTCAATTACCTTATCGATTAACCTACCAGTCATTTCAGCTTCATTGTTGATCTTAGTCTAGCTCAATGTATTGATTCATAATATAGACTACTCTTAATCTAGATCTATCTATCCATCAATCGATCTGTCCTCTTATTAGATCAACATTCATGAAAATACGATTTTGGACGTATTTTTCCATAATTTTGTCAAGGATTTCAGATCGATTGAGACTGGATTTCAGTGACCCTCTAAACAGAATTCATAAATTAAAGCAACGCAGTAAAATAACTATGTATAAATATTATATTATACAATGCTAATTTCCAATTGACTGAAGGATATATATATAAAAAAAATGTGGCAGCATCCTTCAAAACGTGTCAACGTGCGTGCCTCAGCACGCCTCCTCTTGCTTTGTATTTGTGTGTTGCAGATTGTATGCTGGAATAGGCCAACCTCTGCACTTCCTGCACTTTAGAAATGGATCTCATCTAATCTTATTTCACCGTGTCAAATTGCTGCATGACATGCTGTTTTACTCGGTAACATTTGGTTGTAGTGAACCAGCTGACTGCGTCCGATGCGAGGAGTCCCCTTGTTATTATGAACCACTTGTGACGGTGTGTCTGTGGGGTTGTTGTCAGAGTCGGTGGGTCATGCAGACATGTTGGTCACTAATACAATACACGGAAAATTGCTTCTGCTGCAGACATTTTCACTCTTGTATTTCAGCGTGTTCAGTCCATTACAGGAACATTTTCTGAATTGCTCGACAAATTTACACGAATACCTTTTAATAACATCCAGCGTAGCTTGAACATGGAACCATAGCGATCTAAATGTCTTTATATTACCGTATACCAACCAAATGCGGAACATAAAACAGAAACACACATCAGTTACTTATTATCGTCAGTAGCAATAATATAACTGATGATCTCTAGTGCATTTCATCCCTTTCTCCTCAGTCTTTTTTCAACTACTGTCAGCAGTCAGTCCTTAACAATGGGAACCACCCATGCTGTATACTGCACTGGTCAGGTGTCAGGATTCATTGTATTTGGCTGGCATTTGCATAATGCAAGAGGCATCAAATTGAATTTGCATAATTCCTTTGATTACACTTGTTATTAAATGTGAGTGACATTGATTTACAAAATGGCCTCATATCAGGTTAATGGCTGATATCACCTTCTTGCGCCTCTTGTCTTTCCTCAATTATCAGGAAGCTTTGTTCACTGTGTTATTTATGTGTTCTATGTCCTTAAGTAACATGGCCTAATACTGTATGCATCTCTGCCGCCACCTCTACACTTTGCACTGCCTCTGTGCTTGAACTACCCTCTCATACCAGGTTTCTGTAATTATGTAAGGCAGAAAGTAATTTAAATAGGATGAACAGCCATAACATTGGTGCGCCCTGGCCCATTTAAGCACATTTACGTGGGCCATTATTGACAGACGACTAAGTGTCATTTGTCAAGGAAGGAAGAATTGACAGGGCTAAGAAACAGAGTGAAGTAACGGTCAATCAGACCTACTTTACAGTTATAAGAGGGGGGGGGGGTAAAGCGCACATCTCCTGTTTTTCATTTTCTTCTGGGAGGAAGCGTAGGATCATAATACCTATTTTCATAATAATACAAACAGCCTGTAGGCTACAAAATAAGAAAAAAGGCCATACTCTGTGTATCTGTGCATTGCCTGTCAGAGACAGAGGGGTTTCAATCTCTTTTCCATTTCATCCTGATAGCTCTGCCTTTTATTACCGAGGGACAGGAACGTTTCCTGAGGTAAAAAGGAGTGCACATTCCCAAGATAAAGTAGGAGGTTTACAGCTATTTCCAGCCGTAATGTATTATACCGTTAAAGCAATGATCAGGTAGTGTTGGATGAATGGGAGATGTTCAGCACCATTACTGCCTGGCACATCAGTGAGGCATTATTACATTATCGCTGCTCTTTAGTAGGAGATTGGGTGTGTGACCGGGTTCTGAATACACTCATCCCGCTCTCCACGGCGTAAATTGCAGATTGGCTCATTGACTTCAATGATAAAATGTAAAAATTGCCAGTAAAGAGAACATAGACTCAGGTTACTCCTTAGCTGTTTGTCAACGGCAGATGTGACTCAGTTGGTGCAGAGCATGTTAAAGAGTTCCATCTCCCAGAAGTCAATGTCATTTATGCCTGAAACTGCTAAAGCAATAGCTCATCTTGTCTCTGGTGTGTCATACTACACTGCCTTTTGTCTGAGATTAAAATGTGCTCTTGGTGATGGGCTAAAATCCAAAAATGTCACTTCCAGCCATAGAGCAAAGATTTACTAACAGAATGTGTTGGAAGGGCTCATTAAAACTAGACACATTCAAATTTACATTATTCAATATTTAAAATTAGATGCACTAAAAAGCTGTTCCTGTTCAGATAAAAAAAACAACTGTGATCTCCTCACACAAATAATTAACATGGCATGGCACTAACATCTTCAGGATAATTTGTGTTGATAATTGACAGCTAATTAATTAAATAATAATGCATCAACCATCCATCCCACACACCATGTGTTCAATGTGCGCTTTAGTGCCACATCAAAGAAAAACCTGCAAGCATTATTATTCTGCGTATTAGACCTGGGCAGGTTATTCTGGAAATGGATACCGCTAATGTTATTTCGCATGACACTCCAGAAAAACATTAATCCATGATAATTACCTTGGAAGGAAGCAAATAAAGACAAACTAATGGTGGGCTTGATCATCAATTTCAAACATTCGACTCAAATGCCCTACATTTTCATGCAGGAAGCGTCCAGTTGCCTGTGCTTCTGCTTGAAATGCCTTTTTAAGTGTATATTATCCTGTCCTTGACTGGGGAAGTGCTAGGAGAAATCATTAAAGCAAATTAGACTATTAACATCCTAAAGAGCATTTATCTTGTGGATCAATAGGCTCTCATCTTCTTTAGAGGACCCTTTGGTGTCCTAAATCCATTACGAGCCAGATCATGAGGATAGAAAATTCATTACATGCAGAATACTTATTGACACCATAGGCACCAATAATGATTTCAATAGCATATCTCTTGCAACTTTTAAATATTTTTTAACTGCACAAGTACTAAATGAAACGTCTTGAGCTGAATTCATTAAAGTTTTCACACAATCTCAGGAGAATCCAGCCGTTCACTGAAGAGGATATTTAAAGCATCCTCTCTCAGAGAGAGAGAGAGAGAAAAAAAAAGTCTCTTGGCATTGATGCGCTTGTCGTAGATCAAGCAACACTTCACCATATGATTTTTCCTGCTTTGTTGACTGTGTGTGAAGATGCCATACACCGGGAATGGATTGGATCTGCAGTCTACCATCACAAGATCTGCGATGCTCCAATCAACACACAAGATGTTCAGACATATACAATTGCATCATTCCGTAGCGCCCTGCATGTGACGTCACGGCCGCCTCGTCTGTGTTTTGAACACGCTCACGTTTGTTTCTCTCGGACTTGTCAACAAGATAAATCGACACGTACATGTGTTTTGTTGCTCTTGTTATTATTCTGGCTGTCTATTGTGTGTCAAATATGCATTTAAAGAAGTGGAAAGAAAGGAATAATGAGATTTTCACGTGGCCCAGGAGTCAACGTACACAAATCAACAGAGCAGCCGCCTTTGACATGATGTTGATTTGATGAACACGATGCGGTACCATTATCTCTGCCCGAGCCATCGTCAGTATGTTGACCAAGAAGGGTATTGTTCAAAACCCATAAATCTCACCCCCTTGCGTCGTGCCAATAATAGCCCTAAATGGGGATAAAATGACTTTCCCTTTTCCTTCAGTTGTTATGCTAAAACCTGTAACCCTAAAGTGACCGCTGCCACGCATAATATGCTGCACCGTTTGTTGTGCGCTGGAAAGGCGAGCGGGAGATCCTTCTGTTCCCCATATGGCCCCATTGTCTTGGTAATGCCATACAATGCGCCCCCCTCCGGTGCATGCTCCTGGCCCTGCTGGTAAAGAATAAACTGTTGGTTTCACAGAGGCGAGCAGGAGGCCCGTGGACACAGACGTGTGTAAGATGTGGGGCTGCCATGCGCGTGGACCGGTCGATTCCACCCCACGGCCTGCGACAAGCCAGCTGGAGAAATGGGAAAGTGGTCTCTGAGCAGGGGAGGAGGAATTCTGCACCACAGGAGGATGTGTTTGAAAAGTTTGTCTGAGTTTTCTTCTTTTTTTTTTTCTCGGCTTGTAATTAGAAACGGGGAAAGTGCGCCAGGACTGAATGTGCTGAGTTCCTAGTTCACAGCCTGTCGATGCTGTTCTGGATGGATTATATTAGTCAGTCACCATTTGATGACACGTTCCCTGTCACACAAAGTTCTGATCCAATTATGAAATTCAACGTCAATCAAAATAAGCAGCAGTGAATTGTGCATTGATAATTATGTGAAAAAATGAAATGGAGCAATGTGTCAACTTTGCATCCATTTGGATTAATTTAAAACATAATTTTTGATTTGTGCTGTTGAACACACTCCATCAAAAAATAATTCCACCAACTTCCATCAACAAATAATTGTAAATATTTTGAATTTATTGATTCATTAGCTATTGGCACAGCAGCAGAGCTTTAGCTGCTTGCTTTGTGTGGACTGTGAGAATATTCCCTCCATAGCTTCTATTGTCTGGTATCACTCAAGCTAAACTAATCAGTCGAGGAGTTGCTGAGTAGACAACAACCGCCCTGGTGCAAAAAACAAAAACAGACCATTAAAACACGAACTGGCCCCACACTTCAACCTTTACTTGGCAGTATACACACAGAGCTGCAACGAACAATCATTTTTTATTGTTAATCTGACAAGTTTTTTTCTAAATAAATAAATTGATCGAAAATAAAACAAGAAAATAGCAAATAATGTCAAATCACAGCTTCCCAGAGACTATGTTACATCTTTAAATGTGTTTTTTTTTCGTCTGCCCAACAGTCCAAAACTCAAAGATATTTGGTTTATTATTTTAGAAGAATACATTCACATTTGGGACCAGAATTAAAGCCGTAGATATTAGATGTTTGACATTTGTACTTAAAAATGACTTTATTGATAAATCAATTATCAAAATAGTAATCCATTTATTAACTGACTAATCATTTGCAAGTGAAAAGCCCTCATTAGTGCATATGCACCATACAATACATGCATTTATGCTTATGTTATTTTTCTCACAAGCGTATCATCTTATATTTGCCCTCTTGTTTTCCTTTTGTCCGTCCTTCCTCCGTTGTGTCTTAATAAACAGTTGAACATTAATGAGAGCTCAGTGGAGACATGGACCAGAGACTTTGTGAGGATACAGCTGGATGCTTTTGGGAATGCAAGGGTCACCTGGTCAATGAATATGAAGGCCCCTCTTATTATAAGTTTGTCAATGACAAATAACAAACTGTTGGCATATGAAATGCTCCGTTGTATCGTTTTGTGGAGGACAAGGGACATTTTAAGCTTGGCTGCTTGTACACTAGCCTTTGAGCTGGCCCTGGAAAAGCTGTTTGTTTGACCCTAAGGAGTGAGAATTGACAAAGCAAGCCGGGAGCATTTGTTTCATCTGCTAAGCCATAGATTGAAAATGATTTCCCAATGCCCCGTTTGAGATCCCTTTGAAGGGGGTCATCAATTATTTCCTGATACGTGACACAGTATTGTACCTATTTTACTGACCACTGCTTTCTGGTTGGTCAGATAGCATCTCTTTTATCAGCCCATTATTGATGGTGAATGGAAGCACAGTAAACAGACCTGTGGGTTTATTTCTACTTTCTCTCTGCCAGGGTGCTGCAGCTCTTCAGGGTTAGGTGTGAGGTCAATAACACAGGATGAAAAAGATACCAAAAATCACAATACAGCCGTGTTACATAATTATTTTAGAGCTGAAAATATTAGTTGATTGATCGATTAGGTGATTTAAAAAACTTTATTTTACAATTAATTGATTAATTGTTATTTTTCAAGCAAAAATGTATTGTTTCCAGCTTTTCAAATGTCAGGAATTTGCTGTTCTTTCTCATAAATGACAGTTGGCTGAATGTCTTTTGAGGTTTGGCCTTTTTGTTGTACAAAAGAAGACATTCGTTCACAGCATATTTCACTATTTTCTGACATTTTATCGACAAAATGGTAAATTGTCGAATTGAGAGAAAAGTCCAGATTAATCGATAACGAAAATAACTGTCAGTGCTTTTGTAAAAAAAAAAAAAAGCCTCCAACTGCAGTCATAACACACTAATACATGTTCATTCAACCCATTTCTATGCACATACATCACACAAAAGAAGAAAAGAAGACAACTAGAACAATTGTAAGACATTCATATACAACAAAACTCTTTTAGGCAATGCTGTTTAATCTTCATTTTGCTGGGAGAAGTGTGAGTCTGCTGAAAGCACACTGTTTTTTGAGCAAATGGAGTTCTAAATTGCTTTTTTTAAGTACCATGCGCCAGGGTAATGTCTAGAGGTACCGACACAGCATTCCGGTGGCAATGATTTATGGTGTGGGGCAGCCACAAATTGACTTGTATGCAAGAAATGTAAATGGAAGTGGGACATTTGATGGAGAAGCTCATTTCCAGCCTTAAATGTTTTAAATTAACCACACAAACTCACAAGGCAAAATGTTAATCTGCATTCTTCACTTTTTCCCCCCATTCTTTTCCCCCCGTTGACTTAATCTACATTACAGGTCAATTTGTTTTACAAACAGTAATATTGCTCTAGATTTGCAAGGATCAATGGATTTGACAAAGCGGATTCATTTCAGGAAATAAACCTTTGAAATTAGCCAGGGAATGAGGTTGATATATGGAATGATATATGTTTAGCGCAGGACAGTGTAAATTACATAAAGGTGGCAGCAGAACAAAGGAAGCCGGAAACAGACCAACAAAGACAGCAGTGCCAATTCACTCGTTCATCTACCAGGCTGTTCAGCAAACACTCAAGCTTCTTCTTTTTCTTAAATACTCCACGATATAATCTTACGTCACTGTCTTTGTCACAGTACACAGAAGAAGATTTTTGCGGCCCTGAGTCGGTTTGTTCTTAACCGCTTTGTGAAAAATCTGAAATAACTGTATTTCATTTTTCATCAGAACTGAGAATCACATCTTTCTAACTTTTTATTTTTTTATTTTTTGCATCATTTATTTATCGCACATGAGAGTTTAACTGGATTACAGGACGGAGGAGTGAAACCTGAAGTCGGTGTGCCCTCTGGCTGAAGAAGAAGTGGCCTAGAGGGAGAAATTGTTTTCTAATAACTAGAGCTTCTGGTCCCCCGAGGGACAATTACAACGTTAGCTCCCTTGTCAAAGTAAAAGCCGCTTTCAAGCTGCTCCTTTCATAACGCTATCATGTTTGCCCCTGAGATATGCCCATGGTCTTCATGTCTCTGTCTCTTTATTTCTCTCTATCACTATTGATTGAGGGGCCATTTATATTCACAGTAGGGGGTCTTAATTATGAGTGTGAGTGAGGCCGGCCAAATAGGGCTAAGTGGTAACAGGGGGCCAATGCCTCTGCCACGGGGCTCTTTACCTATTTAACATTCAGTGCCTCACTGCATGATCATTGGCAGTACACTTATAAAATCAACGTTGCTCAGCGGAATAATAACAGTTTTTGGAGTGGCTTCAGTTGAGCTTGAGGCACGGAAAAAATTGGGATTACAATATATATGGTATCACACAGGGGCCGCTATGTTATACCGTTTATGAGCAGTTATTTAAAAAAACAAACTCTGTTCTTGCTTTTAATTAACAACTGTGCTTTTTATGGTTGTCTTTTGTGATACTCAGAGATTCCTGGATTGCATTTTCTCGATGAACATTTTTTTTCGTTTTGAGTCTCGTGGTTTGTTTGAAGACTTGTGCTGAGAAAACACTTAACAACAGTAAATGCTTTTTCCAAGTCATAATGTGCCTAGTCTGGATTATCTACTGCTAAGTGAAAGTATTACAGAATTCACATCCATTTGCTCTTTTTTTTCCCCCTCGATATGGCTGTCCCCGTGAGAATAGCATGCATTGAGAGTTTGCCTCGTCTTTAATTTAAAATCCCCTTTTTGCAGTTTGGCAAACTGAGACCATCCAGCCAGTAAATGTTCTGGGTGAGTGTTAAGTCTCTACATTTCAGTCAGCCGGGGAAATGAGCTCAAGCACGGCTCCTAGTGTCGTGGTAGCTTCAATCTGTAGATCACACATACAAAATAAGCCCTTCATTTTACTTTTTTTTTTTTTGGCTTCTCGCGGTACAAATTCTTCCTGAAATGGCAACTGGCAGACAGAACGGCTGAATACTTCTGATTACTCAGTGTGTGGATGGCATTTACTCATACGCCGGACTCTTAAATATGTGGTAATAGCTTTGATTAAGAAACATCTTTCAGTTGTTGTCGCAGTTTGAAATGAACAGACTCCCTTCTTTTTGACACCTGACCCAGCAGAAGACTGAGAGCGTTTAGGTTCAAGGCCTCTCTCTGTGTGGTATTGCTCAGCTGCGTGGCCACCATGGTTGAGGCGGTGGTCCACGGGTCACGTGGTGCCTGGCTCACAGGCCTCTGTATCTGCAGTCGCTGACAGGGGCACATTGTGTTCCTCTTCTTTTTTTTCCGCTTTAACCAGTCAGCCGTGGCTTACATGGTTTGTTGTGGCCCCAAGATCAGAAGGAGGAAGCTGAATAACGTCTTCCTATTCTTAAGGGGAGAGCCACGCTTGGTTGGTTATAGAATAGCTTTGACAGACCAGAGGGAACTATGGCTTTTGTCCAATTCCCCACACAAAGAAAGGTAAGTTCAGAAAGAGCTTGGGTTGGCTTTTTTAAGCAGATGCTGGCTGGCCTACTCCTCATCATGCCATCATAAACTTATAATGCCTTCAGGGAGTCCCACCTATGCAGGCTGTCAAAGGACAAGCAGCACCTCACACTCTAAAAATAAGGCCCGAGTCATTTTAATCGAAGGCCAGCATGAAGTGAAAGAATGGATTTAGAGTTCAGACAGAAATCCTAATTATTACTGTCGTAAGAGAGGCAGATATAATCTTAAATTCATTCTGAACATATTTTACTACATTTAGATAATTTATCCTTCTTTATGTCACAAGTCTACGCACATGTGCAACGTGTGTGACCACACGCAGACAAAGACCCACAATCCACACAGTCTGTGAGAATTAGCATTTCATTCATTGTTACAAGGGCCAATATGTTTCCAGAAGTGCTGCCATACTGAAACAAGTCCCTTTAGAAAACAGAGCCTGAGGGCTCGGGGACTGACTCCTGGGACCCCCGGCAGCCTCCACGGCCTATTTGTTCGGCAGAATCTGTTATACTGTCACAGCAGGCCTGTCACAAGTGAAATCATTTAAATGTCCAATCCTGTATTTAAGCAGACTGTCTCACCGCGAGCAGATGAGCTCCGAATTTGTAGCCAGACGAATCAAAGGGTAAGCGGAGCAGCGTGCGACCTGGTGAAGCAGTGGTCCTGTGGGAGCTGATTTAGTGGCTCTCTCCCTTATGCAACAATAACAAACAGTCTCTCATAATGAACGTCCTGGGTATTCCTCATTGTAAATTCAAATTCAGCACTTTACTTTTGAACATGTGATGAAGGGCTCTTAATACCACTCATTATAACTCACTGAATGACTCATTCTTTGAAATCGCTGCTACTTTTTTCAATCCATCACAGTTATTATTATTGTTATTATTTCTTGGTGAATTAATGTCCGACACAAACAAAATCCAGATCACAAAATTCAAACTGCTCTGTTTGCCTCTGACAAATTGTTCTTCTGTAATATTTCAAGTTGCTTGTAATACTTCAAGTGGGACATAGTGGACAAAAAGGGGTTCAGACCACCAAAAGCAGTTTGATGTTGGTGTGTAATGGACCTGTCAACTCTGATGGATTTTCAACTCTGCGGTATTGTTTGTCCCACTACAGACGATAGAAAGCTAAGGAGACCGCCATGCAGGTCTGTCTGTGTGGGCAGCACACCTTGATCAATAGTACATTTTTATCTGCAATCGCACCAAAATATATAATTGCATGAAGCAGATCGGGGGAAATACGATGCAGACTGCTCTTAGGGTGATTTCTCATAAACATAAAAGCTGTTTGGAGGATTATAATCAATGGTGCAACACGACCCACCACGTTGATGATAGACTATCATTACGGATTGTTCGCTGTGAGTAATGGGACCGAAGCAAAAACAGATAATGTGATTCAATAATATATTTACTGAAATTGTGAAGAGAAAGAAATGGGAAAATCTCTTGAGTTACCCAGAGGCCTTAATTAGAACTTGCTAGAATAGGGAGGATGCCACACGATCACAACAGAGACTCCGGTAAGCCGGTCATTGTCCATCCGCCGTACGTGTAGTTGTGTCAGATTTGAAACACCAGTGGCTCTCAGCCCCCTTATGTTTGGTGTAGAACTCACATTAAGATCGATGATTTGTTTATTAGATTTCCAATCAGAATATAATGGCCTTGAAGCATTTGCTGCTGTAGGGTAGATGTAGCTGAGTGTGTCTGCTGAAGAGCGCCCCCCCCCCCCCCCACCCTCCTGATTTCTTAGCTCTTCCTCTGAGTGTAAACAGACCAGAAAGAGAATTAAAAGAGATTGTATCGCTGTGTGCCACGCCACTGTGCAATTCCCGAGAGATAAACATTAAGCAAAAGGCAGAATGGCTGCGTTTTTTTTTTCTTTCTTGCAGTCATAAAAGGCCCCACCCTCTGAGACTGTTATTAGCCAGGATCCCGGGGAATGTCATATTAACAATGAATGTCTGGTAGTGAGGGAGATTGTCCTAAGTATGAGCCCGGCAGGGAGCTCTCTTTAACTCTAATTCACATTGAAATCAGATCACCCTGCTAAGATCTCATCAGCGTTATTACTCCTGTGCCCAGCCACCTCCTCCTCCACTGTCCACTGTCCATGTGTGTCCTACCGAGCAAGGCAGGCCTCTGCCATCACATTCTGTCATTACCACTCCCGCTTTCATTGTACATTCCCTAAACTAATGTTGATCAGGTTGGAAGGAGGTTGGGTAAGGGGGTGGCATAATATAACTCCTCTCTACTTTCTGTTTCCCTTTTTTGTCACTCAGACCGATAAAACCTCAAATCTGATGTATTTTCTGTATTGTTTTACAGTTGTTGAGTACAGCGGGTGTACAGGATTAAATATAAGATTTACACTTGGTTTAATAAGGTACTTTTAGTTAAAACCAACAATAATTCCAACCTGCTTTGTACAAGAAAGGATTGTGTACAATCTCGAGAGTCATGTTGCTGTAGCGCCACCTATAGGCTCAATGCCATCAAGTTTGACACGATTGCTCAGAGTTGGAAGTGGAGCTATAGTTGCTGAAACGATTGGTGAATAATAATGATTGATACATTGTTTGAATCATTTTTTAAGCATTGAAAACATACATTTATTGGTTCCAGCTTCTCAAATAGGAGTCTTTACTGATTTTATGTCATTTTATGTCATTTTATGTCTTTAGTATTTATGTCATATCTTTGAATTTTAAACAAGACATTTTAAGATATCACCTGGCACATATTCCATACATTTTCCTCTATTCTCTGATGATTTATGGACAAAATAATCAATCAATTGGTTATGAAAACAAGAGAAAGATCGTACTTGCAGCACTTTTGCTAATACAATGTAATGAAAAGAAAAATCTCGTAGATTTTCGCTTTAATACAATCTGACTGAGGTTGCAACTACACAGAAAAATGTATCAACAATGTGTGAATGGGATGTTTCTTTCCCCCTTAGTTGTCACATATGTATTGCTCTGTAGTACAGTAAACACTGACGTAAGTTGTTTATACACGTGACATGTGCTTGCTAAATAAAAGGACACTAAGTCTTACTAAAATACAACTTTAAAATGGATTTAAAAAGTACCGGCTTCATGCAGAGCAGCTGCGGAGTCTTTCTGTGGAGAGACTTAACTGTAGAAACCAAGAGGACTCCGGTTGGGTGTAATGTGTTTGGTTTTGGCTGAGAGACTGAGGGGGTCGAAGACTTCACTTGTTCTACTCCGATGAATTGGACAGGCTACTAGAAGCGCCGAGGCTTCAGCGTCTTGATAGCAAACTTGATCGAGCAATGGGCCGTGGTGGCACTGAACATAGGCTTACATCGATAAAATGCAGCGTTCTGTGTATACAGTGTATATCCAACAAGATGTGTATTCAGTTGAAACCATTAAAATGCTGAGAGAACCCTATAGCATAAATGAAATTGTTGTACATACTCACTGGGCCCTGACCGACAAAATGGAGTGCAAATGTTAAGTACTGTGAGATGTAAAGTACAAACACATTATGGGCAGGTATTAGCTTATAAAACACTGCAAAGCGGAGACGAATGTGAACTGCCCTTTTTCTCTGCTGCAGCTCCCCCAGCTTAATATCAAGGTCTGTTGTTGTTTTCTGAAAAAAAGTAGAACAATTGGATATCATGTCATGACATTTCAGAGTAAGCAGAGGGATGTGCTTCATGCACTGTAAAGCAGTCGTGTTTTCTTTATTATTTATATTTATAAATAGTATTTTGGACCTCTAAGGACTTAGCTTGTTCTACATTTTCAGGTTTCAGGAATACATGGAAAAATATACAGCAAATTAAAGAAATGCCCGACCCACAAAATGACCGTGTGTATATCAATTGCTCTCCCCGTGTTTCCTGGAATTTGTAAATTTGCCTCCATGAAGAAAGAAGAATCGAAAAAGTATAATAATATAATCCATATATAATCCAAGTCCCATTTATCCAGTCGTGTGTTCACTGCTTCCAAAACATGCATTTTCAATAAAATCGTACTGTTTAAAAAACCTTCTACAAAACTTATTACGCTCGTGCTGTTGTTGCAAAAATGTATGTGTTTGTGAGCATACGACGAGATAAATGAGAGTTGGATTGTACTGCACGAGTTGTGTGAGAGTTAATAAACATACCTTTTGATATAGTTTTGACATTGTTTAACATTAAAAATGAAACATGCCCCCGATGACTTCATTTCATCAAGACATCATCAAGACCGTTGGGTAAAAAAACAGTTTTCTTCATATATTCAAGGTAACATGGGGTGAGTAACTGATATACAAATGGTCATCTTGTTGGTGAAGTATTCCTTTAAGCACGATGATTTAAGTATGAACGTGCACATTCTTATTCGTTAGAGACATTAATGTTTATCATATTACTTATTTATCTCACTTGAAAGCCTTTAAGAGACATCGTTTTGTGCTGTACAGTATAACATTCAGGCGTATTTGAGTATTTTAAGTAACATGTGAATTGTGTTTTTTGGTTTAACAAGTGGAATTACGGTCCGTTTGACAACCATGTTTGACAACCCTCAGTGCCATTAAAACTGAGCCCCATGTCATTTAACAATCTACCTCAAACTTTGCCACAGTCTTTAGTCTTTACTCTTGAAGGGGGAATGCTCACTGATTTGTTACCACTCAGCAGCACTTTTCTTCTTAATGAATTTTTAATATCCTTAATGACAGCAGAAGAATGATGTCATTAGGAGTGAATGTTTTGGAAAATGCTGACTTGAACTCTTTTGGACGATCATTTTTATAATGATTTAATATAGATTAACGCCCCATAGTAATGAGCAGTTTGGCTTTGAGGGGGGGGGGCAACCATTTAAAGTAAGACCCCACCATTCATGTGGCTGTACACTTTGAAAACTTTTTTTTTATGATCTATCACTCATTCACTTAAGTGAAATGTCCTGTTGGATGTCAATGTATTTTAAGAGTAAATAAGTGACAACAGGTTATGTTATAACACTGATTCAACCACGGAGACATATCAAAGAGTATACTGACACACGTTTAGAAAAATACATTTCAGTTTCCATTTCAGAGATTCTGACACATTTCCAGAATATCCTCTTATCTTCCTACAACTATCTACATCCACTAATGCCGTGATCATCTCCGGACAGAGCAGTAATGCCATGGAGGCAGAGAATTAAGATTGTGTCCTCCTGGTAATTTACCGACTGGACCTTGTGCGCTGGTGAAGTGTGAATCAATTTGTAAAGGATAGTTAAATTTCTATAACAACCTCCCCCTTCTTCACACTTGACTATCCCACATCAGCTATTAAAAATGAAAGGGAAAAAAAAAAAATCACGTGGCGCCTTATGAAGATGATCAAGGGGAAGGCCACTCGCTGGGAATGATAAAACGACTGGCTGCACTCTTACCCCTTTTTATTTTTTTATTTTGCTGAATGGACGACCTCTCCCTCTGTGTACTGTATGTGTGTATGACAAGCACATGCATTAGGCCGAAAGATAAATAAACAAGCCTGGAATATAAAATGAATAAAACAAGAAGGAGGAAGCACGCTGGCTAGGACACTGATATCCCTTGGCAAAATGTTTTATCATATTCAGCAAAGGAAGAGCCTTTATTTTATTGATTTAAAAAAATAAAAAAATAAAATCCCAGAGGCACTAAAAGGAACAGGCAATGATTAATGTCCCTCTCAGAAAAAGAAATTATATGGAATAAATTAAACTACTGCGGCAGCAAATTGAAAAATAAGGATGTAAATGAGGTTTGAATACTTAATATCTTATAAAGGAAAATAGTCAATGAGGCCCAAAAATGATGAGGGATTGCCAAAGAAACATAATATTAGCACTAATGACTGAGGGTAGATATTCTGTACTGTCAGAATTCACCTGTCACAACTGATTTTCTGGCACAGACATGAAAAATGAGGGGCAGTGTTTGAGGCAATTGAAGGAACTCAGCCTGCTCGCACTGGAAGAAATAAGAACAGAAACCAATGAAAGTGTCATTAAGGACGTAAGATGTCTTCAATACTTGCCTGTATAACATCCATGTTAAATCTAAGAATACCTTAAACAAATCCAGAATGCTTCATCTGTTGAGATGCCAGCAAATGCCTCATTGTAATCACACATCAGCCTATTACCATAGCATGCAGGTTAGTATGTGCATCACTGGAGTGCATTATGTTCATATAAGGAGCTCATGTTTATCACAGACTTCATCTCCAGGCTCCATCAAACCCAAGAGCACGTCTTTATGTTAAACGCAAAATGATCTGCGCTTCATTTATCCAGCTTTGTGCCGTTTTCTATTTCTTTCCCTATCTTCGGAAAAGGTCAAAGCTGCTGAACGACAGCTCCTGCGAAATGTTGTCATTCGCATTCGTTTTTTTCCGATCGTCCTCATCACATTCTCGTGCTCCCAATTAAGTCGCTGCGCGATCTGGAATCAAGTCGCTCCTCCAGCTACCGTTCACGTTACAGTTTGCGCCGCACAATGCCAGCTGAATGAGAAAGAAAGCCAAAAGCGAGAGATCTGTGGTACGCTATCAGTCGAAGTCGTTGTAGAGTTGGCCCCCGGTCCTCCCCATCCATCAGAGGTGGGGTAAAGATGAGAGAGTGAAACGGGGCCTGGGGAGTGGCAGTCGGGTGCTTGCATTGCACCCCATTACTTCAGATGGATAGCAGAGGGGTGCTCCACATTAAACACTGTTCCCTCAGTCGGAACCTTTAATTATAACTCCTCAGTATCACTTACAGCAGCCCAGCACAGATGTTAAAAACCTTTTGCGGCTTGGTTACCCCACCTTACTTAATCTCAAGAAGGGGGGAAGATACAGATGGCATATCAAGAGTCTGAGGATATGCTTGATCTCTGACAACAGAAGTGGTTTTCCTGTTGGGGAGGGGTGAAGGGTCTCTGTGTGTGGCAACAGTTTTTGGGGCATATTTTGCAGTGAGTCAGAAAGTTGCAAAGTTGCCATAAAAACTGGTGAGGGGTAAAAAGCATCCGAGCTCGTACTGTCACTAAAGCGGCGCAACCAATTCAGCAGGGAGCAAGACTTGTGCTCTTCGGCGGGGAGGGAGCACTGTAAATCAGTGTGCCTACGAGCAGCTTTGTTTACATATTGCACTCTTTACTCTAGTCTGAAGGGTTCAGCAGCCCTTACATCACCCTGCCTCCGTGTATGGCTCATAAAACTAAAGAAGGAACATAAAGCTGGTGCGGTTTGCTGTGTGCTGTGGCATCATTGTCAGAGTAGTACACATGGAAACATCAAAAGGAAATGTAGGTGTATGTATCCCAATACACCAACCAAAATGTGCAAAGATAGTTATTTTGTAGCTACAAACGGACTCAAAGGGGATCTGTCAACACATTCTCATTTCTAACTCTTCAAATACCACCGCTTGGTCAGTGGGCTGTACGCTTGAAGCTGTGAAGCCCTAGTTACACCTCGAGCGTCAGTTTTGGAGGTGTGTGTTACGTGCCTGCTCCTTACATGCACGTCTTTTTTTTTTTTTTTTTTCTTTTTTTTTTTTTTCTTTTTTTTTTACCACAGGTGGATACCAGAAGTATTTACAAAACAAAAGTATTTACAGCAAAAAGCAGATGTATAACCACAACAAAACAAAACAAACAGAAGAAGAAGAAGAAGAAGAAGAAGAAGAAGAAGAAGAAGAAGAAGAAGAAGAAGAAGAAGAAGAAGAAGAAGAAGAAGACAGATTTTTAAGTGAGGAGAGATCGCCCAACAGACCGTTTCCACTGGTTACATATCGTTTATTTAAAAAAATGAACTTCCAATGTAGGTTTACTTAGTTGTTAGTCTTATTGCACAACAAAACTACCTGGTTAGGTAAAGGAAAAGATCACGTCTTGGGTTAAAATAGATAAGTCAGCATCGTGCTTGGGTATCAGACCAACCAAACAGTGATATTTAATGGAGTGAGAACGGGTTCGGTCTGTAGTGTTCAAGATAAAGTTGTTGCTCCTTTTTAAGAACAGATTTTACCCTGGGTGACCTGGAGAAAAAGAAAATCCACCACGTTATTTAGAGAGGTTAATATACAAGATTCCTCTGTTATTGAACCTGTGTGCTGTTGTCCACCAAAACAGTCATTAAATAAAGATTCTGCAAGAATTACTTCTCACAGCCACCTACATTAAACCAAGCAGGTAAACTCACGGGTAGAGAGCAGCAGTACATCCTACCTTTGCACTCCGATCACTGTGTTTGAATTACATTATACCGCAAGAGCTCTGCTGTATCTCAATGGGTAACCATTTAAAAGCTGCTACTTGGGGTGCGATTTAAAGCGGTGCCTTGGCAATTTACCTCAGCTGATGAGAAGATACTGCAGAAAGACACAAGTCAGGCTTTGTTTGGTGCCGTTGCCGCTCCCTCCGCTCATCAAGAGGTCGCTGCACACCTACCTCTTGCATTTACGAGAGCCCACTCATTTCAAAATGCAATAAATTGCATCTGTGTAATCTTGTAAAACATTACTTATTGCTGTCACCTTCAAGTTTGCAATCACAAAAACTTTGCAGTATATTCCCCCTCCTTTCACAACACCCACATCAAAAACCCTTTTAAAGGTTTATATTTAATCGCACATCCATATTTAACTGTATTTAGACGACCAATATGGAGTTATATTGGATCAGTATCAAGGTCATAAAGCTTGGTTGTTAACTTAGATTTCCAGACGTGTTGCTCACGACTCTCTCATCCAGCTGATTTTGATTACGCAGGATTTAATTAATTGACCTCTCTTATGCTCTTTTGTTGTCACAGGTCGTCTGTAAAACCCTGTCCGTGGAGGTGATCTTATATGGGCCAGAGAGTGTTTGTGTCAACGTCGAGTCAGGCCTGGATACAAGGTGCCAACACTCTAAAGGTTTGGTAAGTGTGCTATCCTGACATGGAATCCATTTCCCTGAATCTATAAGCCTTGCCTGAGTGACTGTGTATTGTGTGAACAGATAACTCTCTCTCTCTCTCTCTCTCTCTCTCTCTCTCTCTCTCTCTCTCTCTCTCTGGTACCTGAGCAAACGCACCAACAATGTGTTGCAACAACCACATTTCAGTTTTGCCACATTGCCGCTGCGATGAGATGATCTGTCAAAATGTTCATTCTTTTAAGTTAATAAATTGCATCATCACTCATGTAAACCCCATAGTGCCTTTTGTGTTAAGCTGCCAGTGATTTCTATATATATATATATATATATATATATATATATAATGTATATATATATAACACAATGATAAGAAAGCAATGGTGGTTGGTTATCAAACAAGGCAGGTGAGGAGGGTCGCAAAAAAACCAGAGCCATGTCTTGTTGGGATAGTCTAATGCAGTTAGCCTAATGCAGTAATATGGGTTTAAAAAAGGGAACTAAATTGTTTTTTCTTGGGAATAGGCTTGAAAATGAAATTTAAAAAAAAATTGTTCTTTAACTTTTGTTTTATTATTGTATACATAATATTGTAAATGTATTATATATACAGAGTTCCACTCTTTATGCATTGTCCTTTTACTTAAAAGTAGTGATACAACAGTGTAAGATCAAAACAAACACATTTTTCCAGCAATCCACCAATAAATGAATCGACTAATTGTTACAGATTAAAAGTGTAGCCTGCAATCCAGCTCACAATTTACAGTTATGGTTTTGAACATGGTTTGAACTAAACAGGCATTTTTATGCAAACAACTGAAAATGAAAGACATTACATTGTAATCCCAGATATCATAAAACAGCTGCATCATAGTTCATGTGACAGTGTACCATGTGAATCAGCTCAGTAATCTCTGTCATTTGGTGAATATTTCAAACATAAAGAAATCATAATCTACGAGATGAAAACACCACTATTCTTGTTGTGGCTCTTGTAATATTGTACACTACAGAGGTGACTTCGCTGCACAGCACTGGAATAGAAAACTTAACTGAACAGACCTATGCATTAAACATATTGTAGAATACAGTGTAGCATTCATCACTGTCAATGAGAGAGTTTGTATAAATTTAAATGCACTGAAGCGTTGAGAGCATTTTTTTTTCTCCTCTTCCTTTGTCTGTGGGTGGGAGTATATGTGTATCACTATCAAGCTGCCTGGTGTTTGTTTTTTTTGTAACACTGCAGAATTAAACATAAATACTTCAGGAACATGATGTTCTTGTGTTATTCAGCACGGGTCGAATTATTTTCAGTAAGCTTAACTATTAGGACTGGAATACTTTGTCTCAGTGTGACATGAAGTCAATTCAATAAAAAGCCAAGTAAAAAGAATCGCATTGAGATTTGTGGGAATAGCTTGTTCAAAGATGTAGTCTAGTTTAAAACCAATCATGGCCCCAAGTGCCGAATGTATTGGGAACCAAGACATGGCTGTGTAAGTGCCTGACAGTTTTAACATTAAAATAAATTGCCTAACCTTTCCAACATCCAGTGACAAAAACAGGAAAAATGAAAGATAATGGGTTATTATTCACTGAGGGATCCTATACATAATAATGATATCATCAATACTGGTACACTAGGGCTCATATAGGGGCTGATGTGGCTTAAAAAAAAAAATGTAATGGAATTACTTATTTTTAATCATCAATCCCAGTCTGTAGCTGTTTAAATGAAAAAGGGAGAAAGTGGTGTATGAACAGAGAGAGAGGGAAAATATTTGTTGGGATGAAATAAAGAAAAAGGGTGAAAGAGAGACAGAGAGGGACAAAGAGCAGGAGAATGTAACACGTTATAATTCTTTGAGGTCCGTTTCCAACCTTCAGCCATGAGTCAATTTGCCAAATAACACAAGCAGAACCACACAAAATAGGCACATCAGTACCGGCTTAAAGTACATGGCAGTAAGTGGGCAATAGACTTACAAAGCATTGCAGCGCTCGCCTGACAAATGCAATAAACAGCATTATCCTTCAGAGGCGATGCTGGTGGTGGCGGCTGTGCTCCACGGCCCCGTGCCCACCTCCTCCTCACTGTGGAGGCCAGGGACAACACACAACACTTGGGAGAGTCGGGGAGCAGTGGGGGTAGTGTTGCGTGGGGTGGAAGTGAGGGTGGGCTCTTGTGGGTGGGGGGGGGGGGGGGGAAATAGGAGTTGCTGGTAGAGCGAGACTGGCACCGACATGTGGGGAGGTGTGTGTGAGGCAATCTACAGAACAAATGAGGGCACTATCGCCTGTCATATTTCACATTTTCTTCGTTCTAAATAAGACAAAGACCATGTGAGCAGAAAGCTCTTAGGAGGCATAAACAGCTGGAGAATGGAGCACCTCCACTGCACTGTGACCCACGCTGCAATAAATCTGTATAAAAGTGATTGTGATGAGGCAAAGTGATCAAGCAAATGAAATATCTGGGCTTTAGCATATAACTCAGCGAGGTGAGGTGAGCTTTATAGCCCTTGCTCTAGGGGAGCAAACCTTGCATGTCCTGGGCAATTTGCTTCTCTTATTGCATGTTCTATCTTGAGACGGTTTGGCAATGTGAGCGTTGCATGTTTGAGAGCTTGCTAATGTTGTTGTTTAGATGCTTGAAGACAGTAAAAATAAAGATTGGATTAATTTAAGGATGCATTCCTGCCTCCTACCGTAAAATATAATAATGTGTTGTGAAACACTTTTTTTTTTTCACCTGAGTGGCGAGTTAGTGGAGTAGATAGACGGAATATAAAGTTTCTTTTCGGGAGCTGGCCCGAGCCGTGAGCAGATGCTTAGGATCCCTCAGCCGCCAGCGAATGACAATTGGAACTTCCATTGGGTTTCTTTGTGTAGGTTTTGATTGTAATTTAAATATTTAAAGATACACCACTTGATTTTGCTGGGTGACATATACAGTATATCGCACTCAAGTAGGATTTGGGGTTACTATAGGGCATTTAAAAAACTAGATTTTGGAGATGCAATGCTCAATTTGGAGACTTGGAGCCATTTCGACAAATTTATGGATTCTAAGAATATCCACAAACATTTTGAGGATGCTAAAACATGCATTATGATCGCAAGTTTAGGGGATGCCATACTTCATTTTGATGTTGAGGTGTTAAAACATATTAGCATATTAACAAAAAAAAAGATTTTGCAGGTGGGTTACCAAATCTGGGGCGGTTCTACAACAAAGCTTGTAACTATAACAATGACATTTTGGAATTTAGAGTTTTAGGGTATCTACCAAAAAAAAGCTGGGATTACAATAAATACCCAAAAGAAGAAATACTAAAATAACTGGGACCGACCTTGGCCTGAATGCTGCTGTTGTTTGTCCCGACCAGAGCGCAGCATGTTGGCTTTCTTCTCCAGGCAGTCACTGAGTCAGTGAAATTCCTGTCAGTTCAGTCAGTCGGTGTCCCAGCTCTCTGTGCTGCCGAGTCTATATAGTGATGATCTAGCAATGATAACTGGATCAATACCTCCAGCCATGTGGACAGCCGGCTGGGAGCTGCATCACTACTCTCACAGGCGACCGAGTTGCAAACACCTCACCCACCCCCCTCGTCCCACCACTCTTCCTCCTGTTAGCTTCACAACTCCTCTGACACACTTCATCTTCTAATTTGATCAAGAAAAGTGTCACATTAAGCAGATCTTATGGTTATAAATGAGATATATGTGGATTTTATGAACTGTAAATGAGTGCCCCTTCATGGATGGTTATTTTAGTGTCAAAATATATTAACTACATAGGAAGGAAAGGCTGAACTGACCACTGATTCCATATAGTCAGCACTGCACTGTAGTTAGTTGTTTATCTTGTTTCATTTACTTTAAAAAAATCATATCCGATCCAGTTCCTCTTCAGAATCTTTTAGGAGAAGTAGCCAAGGAATAGACAATAAAACTATTTTTTACAAAAATCATAAAAATACAATCCTATACATGTGTCCTGGGAATAAATGTGAGCCATCCGAATAGGTAAAACCAACGAGATGTTCCCTGTAGAGGAATGAAATTGGTTAATACAAAGGCATGTCGGTAATAACAATGTCCTTTCTCCGGTGACAAAGACAAAGTGCCTGCGTTTGGAGCGTACAAGCGCAAGAGACAAGTGATGGCTGAAGGTAGACTTTGGGAGAGCATTTGAATTTCATGTCCAAGAAGAGGCAGCCCATCATTAAAAAACCCTAATTTCTGTGTCAGGTAGAGTTACAGGTAATCGATCATCTTGTCACACCGATTTATTTTTTTCTGCCCGTTCAAAGTGAATTCTACTTCTTTCCAATTAAACTTGTTGCTGAGAAAGAAAACGTCTCTGGCTATTAAAGGCACATTTTGCCATGTTAGGTCTTTTTCCACCAAAGGTAATTTCTGAACATTTGGAAGAAAGGAGCCCAAGGGAGGCTGTGGCTTCAAGGCAATTCTTCATGTAGAGCTGATGTGAACAAAGCAGACCTTTTGATGTTGGCATTGGACATCTATTAATGTATGTGCATAGTCTTAAATCATTTGTTTGGATCTTCTTAACCAGCACTTGAACGACATAGAAATGCTGCTATTAGTTTATCTTTTCCTGCACTAGTTGTGTACTAATGTCGCTTCCGTGCCATAATAATAATTTATAGGTATGCCAGATATGTCAGATATTACAACGGATCAAGTAAGTGGTTAACATTTCTCCGTTTCATATTTTAGATAATGAAAACAATGAACAAGTCGAGGATTTCAGTAATTATTATTCGTAATTCATTTACAGCAGCAGGTATCAAAGGAACTTTGACCTTTGACCAATGGTGCAGCTGCAGCAAGTGTAAAAATAAAGTGTGTGAATTCATTTAATATGATGCGCAATGAGGCAGCAGTGTGGTTTCACCGAAGGACTGATAGATGCTTTAGGTCTCGAGAGGGGCTTATTTTGGTTGAACTGCTGTGACAGCTTCACCCGACCTGACACTCCTGAAGAGCGGCTCTGTCCGCGACAGTGTGCGCCACCAGGGCATTGGGATGTGTCTGCATAAAAGCCATTTATTGGTACATTTCTAAATGTTAACGGTTGTCAGCTTCAGTTTCTTTAAAGACCCTTGACTCGCAGGGGGGGGGGGGGGGGGACAAAATGCCTGTGCTGTTCTGGGGAAACACTCCTCAGTCCCTGACAGACAATGACAAAAAAAAAAACCGCCGCTGCTTGTGGCCCCCGCCACTGGCACTGAGGTTTCACATGCGAGTGAGTGCTCCTTTGTCCCCGGGTCTAATTTATTTATGTGGCTAATCTTCAGGGGGTGGAGCGGCCATGCTCAGAGGTGTGTCATTTTACAGGGGGACCCACAGGAAGGATCACTGACCTTGCAGAGACTTGCCATAATCACGTGATTTGTTTCAATTAGCACACGAGATACTGTCTTTGCTTGCAATCACATAAACAAGGATCATTAATGGAAATGTCTCCCAAAAAAGTCCTAAAAAGTTCTTACTGCTGTACATCACCTGTCACCTGGGTGCACTAAATTCCTCTCCTATCCATCATTTGCAGTTGTAGTCAGCAGAAAGATTAATTAAATTATTTGAAATAGTTAGCAAACTAAGAGCCATTACTAAACTAATTCAAAGTTGACTCTTTGAAAGTTGTAGTCTGGTTTAACATGAACGCTGCATCACAGGGCTCCCATGAGATTCAGTGTCAGAGCCAAGACTGCATTCATCCTTACCCAGCAGCATTTATTTGGACAGAGGTGCAATGGCAGCAGAAAAAGAGTGGAGGAGATGGAGTCTTGATTAGCAGCAGCCTTCCCAGCATGCTCTGCTATGACAAATGACTGACTTCGAACAATATCTAAGGCGATCAGGATAAAGTACCAACCATTTCAAGGCTCAGCAAAATTCTAATTCTAATTAGACTTTGCACCACACACCAAATAAAAATTGTTCCCGTGGCATTTGGCCTATCAACTGTTTCTCCGATCGCTGAAACAAAACGAATAAAGAAAATGATTAAAGTGATAACAAAGGCATAAAATTTAAATTATTGAGGCACCACATCTGGGATCTGCATGTCACTGCGCTGCCATTTTTACCCTCTCATTCAGCACTCCATTCTTTCTGCATGAGAGAAACTGCAAAACAGAGGGAAGCAAGGAAAGGGAGAGAAAGAGCAGCGAGGATTTGTAACATTAAAAGGTAGAAAGCGAGAACGCAAATAGGCCTTCAGCTTTAGCGTTATTAATGACTCTTCTAAGATCTCCGACTTTTCCAATCTCTCAGAGAAGCGCATGAAGGAGTCTGCAGATGAAGCTGACCTTCAAAATGTTCTTTGGTCTTTAGTTAAGAAATTCACTCGCCATTATGGCATCATTAAGGAAACAAGGATAAAATTACTCCATGGTTAATGGCCTATAGGATCCCCCACCAAAATTTGTTTCAGATCTAATAAAACTGTGCTTAACACACTCGGATGAATTATGAGGACTGTTATGTGGGGTATTAAAATGTGGAAAATAGATTTTCGAGAGCTTGGAGGACTGGACTTTTCAAATCAGATAGTAGAATGGGATTTTCTGGCCAATAAATTCCACCATGTCTCAATTTCATTTCTTTCAGCTCTTAAATCTGAAAGTGTGATTTATCGTGTGGTTTCGATCATCTTTAAAAATACACTGTTCACTGTAGCCAACTTTGATATTTCCAAGAAGAATAAACATGAGTGTTCATTCACATGTTCCACTCTGCATACATGAACACATCAAAAAAGAAAGGTTGTTTTCAGACATTATTTTGCTTTAAAGACCTACATTAAGCAAAGCTGTCTAATTAAGATGTGTCATTTGAGGTAATAACTTACTATTAAGATGTCAATTAATTTGAGGTTTTCATTTATATTTGCTTGACAAGCTGTTGAGAGAAAGGTTGGTTATTAGCATATCGCATCAGAGGTTAGAGAAAGCAGGCAGGAAGCTGTTATGGAGAAAAATGAAGCTGCAGGCTATTGAGGCTCTTCATTGTCTCATACACAACCGCATGGCAAACCTGCAGAACTGTGTCATTTGCCACCACTTATTACCTGCTATTGTAATCCAGACCTCGATGCCGTCGTGAAATACAGACTTATTGTAAAGAGGGGGAAAAGTTAGCCCAAGATGGTGCCACAGAGAGGTGGTTTGTGCGGTAATGGCATTTGCTCTCTTTAAACTTTAATCTTTCCTATTAATTCCCTGCAACTGGAGAATGTACGAGAGTTAATGTGCCATGAACGTGTTTCTCACTCCGCAATCTCTTCAAGCTAATTACCTTCAGGTGCTAAATGGTGGGAAATTGCCATCCATTTGGATGAGAAAAATCTCACCTCCTGCTCCCTAGTGAAACATTTTTTTGCCGGGCACATTAAGGGGAAAAAAAAGAGAGGAAAAGAGGCAGGCCTCCAGCAAGGTAAACAGTGGTCATAAAACGACCTCTTCCTGGTCTTTTCTGTCCTCCTGCCTGAAACAGGAAACCGGAGTCCCTCTCTCCCACCACCATTGGTAATCGCCGGAGGTCAGGTAGAGGTCAACAGGTGCTCCTCTTGACAAGGGGAAAGCAGAACAGATGTTTGATTGGCATGAATCATCTATACTGCCCATTAGAAACTGATGATGTGAAAGGATAGGACTCCTGGTACTGGGACTCTTTTTAATTTGACATCTAAACAGAAAGATCTTGAAGTCGCTGCATTTTGAATGAAACTCCGATGGTTGGATGTGCAGCATTAATCAAGGTGGCAGACGGCATGTTTTTATTGTTCTTGTTTGAAGAACGGTCGTCAAATCTTGATTGTGTGTGTGAAGGCTGTGATCAAATAGTCTCTTTGGCTTTGGAAGGTTCCTAACCATAGACTGTATGTATGAAGTGGTCACCCATTGGGTGTGGACTGCCATTTTGAATTCTCTAGTTTGGCATTTTGGCTGTTGTCATCTGGGTTTTTGGCTTTCACCATCTTGGTTTTTTTTTGCAACCAGAAATGACACAAGAGGTTGGAGCTCAGTACAACCGGACAACCTTTTTAGGCAACCAAAAAAGTACAGTTACCTTTTATGAACTTAAAACACACTGGGAAAGAGTTAAAACACAGAAAACTCCCAGACCGCCAGCGCCGTGGTAGTAACCTGTCAATCACAAGGTAGCCACACCTTGAAGCAGACCCTGCTTTATCGTCTATTTCGCTTTAAACGGGACCATCATTCGAAATGAACAATAATACATCTTGTAATAAATCGGGTCATTTTCTTATAGACTTCCATACAATCAGACTTGTCCCTGCTGGACATTCGATAGAATTCAGCTTTAAGGCACTGGAGGTTGCCTCCTGGTTTTAGTTTCTTCTTCTTCTGGGCCTAAATTTGCAAAGTTTCACGATCATTCCTATCTGCTAACAAAATGTTACTGTATTCAATAGTTTAGTTGTTGAGATTTGTCCAGGTTTACATCCAAATTTTAACTAGATTTTAACCAAATTTACAGAAAATCAACAGAAGAAATTTGAATTGGGTGGGTGTGGGTATAGACATTGAAGACAGATCCGCGTCACGTGACAGTGGATGTTTGTGTCACGGTTTGGGTCTCAATTTCAGAACCGTTACACCCCTCGTCTCCAGTGAAGCTGAAGCTTCAGTGGACATTTAAGTCACATGCTTCCTTTACGTCGTGATGTATTTGCTTTGTCTGTTCATTGCACTTTGTTCGATTTTGCTTACACATCAACTTTTTCACTTCAAAAAACATTTTTGCAATATTTCAAGACGTCCATATTTGTTTCGTCACAATACTGGAATTTCTAACTTTGATTCAATATCTTCAAAAATATCAATGTCCTTTACCATTTCTTGTTAAATTTGACACAACATTGAGGGCATAAATAGTGTGTGTGTGTGTGTGTGTGTGTGTGTGTGTGTGTGTGTGTGTGTGTGTGTGTGTGTGTGTAGGTGTGTGTGTGTGTGTGTGTGTGTGTGTGTGTGTTTGCAAATGTCCATTGCAGTTTAAACACGTACACAACTACCGTTACGAAATTAGGTGAAAGTCAAACACTGAATTAGATCTGCATACTTTGGGCAATAATGTTCACATTTACTTTTTCACTTTGAAACAAGTTGTTCTGATCGTTTAAGTGAATTGAGGACTTGTTGAAAAACCTTTTTGCTAGCTTGTGTGGTTATCTCATGCACTCTTTTGTGTGTAGTGTAGTGGTGTCGTATTGTTTTCGTTATTCACCAAAAAAGTTGCAATGAAACATGCATGGCCAAAACTGTGACCCAGTTTGTTAAATAAGAAAATAATATGATCTCATAATGTTTTTAAACCAACTATTTGAAAGTATCTTATTTTAACATTGGTGAATAGTTTCCAATGCTGCTTATGGAGAATCAAACCACTTCGCAACCCAAAAACACTGAGTCCATCCAACTGTATTCAGCGCAATGTGAACTCCATATGAAACCCTCACGGTGCAGTTCAGCGGGTTCTCAGAAAGAGTCAGGAAGATGCATCATATGAGGGGAGTAAAAAGGCCAGCTGGGATGGGTGGGCCACATTGTGATCACTCACCTTCATCCCTGATTTGTAGTCATTATCCCTACCAGCGTTTGAAGATCAAAAACAAGGACAGGGAGAGTGATGGGGGACAGAGAGAGGCAGCCGGAGAAAGAGAATGGGGGGAAATGAGGAAAGGAGGGAGGGACAAAGAGACGGCTGGATGTGTGTGTGTGTGTGAGCGCGTCTGTCCCAGTGACTGCCATTTGCCCCTGTTTGGTGGATATAGGAGTGTTGGTGGCAGTGATGTTGGGGAGTGGGTGGGGTTGAGAGGAGGGTGGATAAGGGTGATAGCACCTTAAAACCAACCAAGCTGCAAAAGCAATGAATATTAAATTCACGCCTAAATAGCTAGGTCTATGTGAAGCATTACTGTATTATAATTTTAGATTTGTCACCGATGGGATGCAGGTTTGACTTGGAACAACAAGGCACGTCAAAGCAATCTTTGCTCCTCTGATAACTGCACAGCTGTAAATTGATAATCTTATCATGAATTATTTTGAATTTGGCTTTTGATGGTCTTGCAATCGGACAAATGCAAATAAAGTGTGTTTTATTTGTGCTGGGAAGTGCGATAAGGTAAGACAGTGAAAATAGGCACATATAACAATTAAGAGGCAAATATAATTTCTCTTTACCCATCCATGTCCCAGGCAGAGTGTAAATGTTGAAGGACTCCCATCAGGCCATTGTATAAATTAGCCAAACCCTTACTGTGCTGAAATCCATCCCCAACTGTTTGAGTGAGAAAGCAGAGATTTTTCCCTCCTTTTTTAGATTTAATTATCTTTTGTTGTTCTTTTTATCTACCTTCAAGGATTGTCCTCAGTGGGGGGTTAAAAGAATGGGAAGTGGAAAAGACGAGGGGGGTGTCTGATAGCGAGCGCCGGGTATGTAGGGCTAGTTTGTCCTCTGTTTGATCTGATTCCTTACAATGACACAGCGGGAAATTAAATATGAAACCGAATTAAAACCACTACTTAATGAACAACGGGGAAATAAAGCTGGCTCCCTTCCAAATTAAGTGAAAGTCTAACTTCTCCTCAGAGCATTATCTCTTTAGTTCAGCTTAGTCTGAGGTAATTTTCGCTTCATTTAGACACAACATTTAGGGAAGTGTTTGATGATTTGTAATAAAATCCCAATTTCAAACCATTTATCTCAGAAAATATATCTGGAAACAGAAAAACATGAAATCTACACTGACTTTTGACGGTTTGAAGTGTAAAATCCAGCAGTTTAATTGTTCACTTCACTTTCTGCGAGATGTATTTGAGGTGAGTTATCCACAGTGGCAAGCCTTCCCACATATTGATTGAATAGACCTTCTGAAGGAGCTTTGCTTTGCTCCTTTGAGAGAAACAACACATGTAGAACATTAGCTGAATTGGTGTTGTTAAATAATTTACTATCAACCTATATACTGTATGTGCAGTCATTCAAGTGAAGGCTGAAGGTACAGTACAGAAATAAAACATCGTTATTGGCTGTTCCATTTGTTTCTTTTCTCTGGTTTGTTGCTCTGTATTTCTGCTACACTCAGCTTTAGATCGTTGCTCTTTAGGAAATGTTACAGCCGTCAGAAATATCTGGCGATAGCTGAGTTTTTGTTATGTTTTTAAACCTCAACAGAAATGTGTGAGAATGTCAGGAGTATGTGAGTTAGGGATAAGTAACATGAACAGAATCAAGCATTTAAACATTATTTAAGACTAAAAATGAGCATTGGACATCTCGTTTTTCTTTCACTTTTAGTTTCCAACGATAAAATCCTACCTGTAAACATATCTGCATATAGTTTCACTCCTGACAAGTGGAAATAGCGGAGGAATCATTTCAAACTGAAAGAACACTGAATGTCACAAAAACACTGTCGAATGATGCCTTTGGCAGGTGGAACTGCTCCCCTGCCAAACTGTCACCATTTAGGCCCCGATAACGCAGGTAATTGCATTTCCAGAAGAGCAGGAGCAGATGAAACATGCTGTGGACAGCTACTGCTGGCACACTGGCCCCTTCTGTTGGAAAATTTCATTTTTCCATAAGGAAGCCATGAATGCTAAGGCTGAATCCAAATCCGTTTTTTTCCGCACTTTATCAGTGTGTGGCCCACCAAGTGGGGAGATGGAGGTAATTCATTCAGCTGAGACTCACCACCCTAATCCAATTTCCAGCCTCCCCCAGCAAGAGATAATTACAAGTATTAAAGCTGTTAGGACAGGGGGGGGAAAGGGCCCTCTCTCTGAAACTCTGCTGCAGGCCCTGGAAATATCGACTGAGCGGGGGGATTTCTACTGGGAGAACTCAAGCTAAGGTATTGTTCAAAACTAAGAAAGTGTGTTAACTAATGAGGCAAAGGGATTCTCAAGGTATAAAAGGACACCCGTAGCCACATGTCATTACAGACCCCAGGACTTAAAAGAAAAAATCTTTTTCCTCGTGCATCACTTAAGCCTGCACGAACAATTGGTCATTTCATGTGTAAAGACAAGTAAGGGTTCCTGCACAATCAGTATGCATATAATAGTGCTCGGAATGTCTCATCGCTTTTAACTCCATATGAACTTCATATTCAGATGTGCAGCACTCCACTGTAACTACAGCTCTGAAAGAAATACTCTAAACTCAAGCTGTGCCTTCTCACTAGTTGCTAGAATGCCAACAGTGCTTGTAAAACTACCAACAAGTAGCCCTGTAGTTAATCATAATGCTCTCTAGGGTGAAAAATCTCACTTTTTACTGTTAGTCCCCATTTCAGCCACTCCAACAAGCAGCCACCTACACCCCAACCAGTGGTAAACTATACCTTTTCATGTCTTTGAAGCCACAATGGAGGACTGAGGTTGGAGCAACACAGAGGGTTTCTTCTTTCTTTTTTTCTTTTTCCTCTCCGCTGCTTAAACTTTGACTCCTCAAGGAGCGGAAGCGCAAAAAAAGCTCTAATTAACGGAAGCAGAGACGCTCCTGCGCTCTCCCATTCAGTGCGCCACAATAGACAAACCCGTGAAGCAGAACCAGGAATGGAATATTAAAGGAATGAATGGAAACGCACCCAAATAAGAGACCCGGCATCACCCCTGTCCACTCTTAGTCCGTGCTCTTTATTGTTTATCTTTGTTGAAGAGGGTCTGCCACAGGAGTCCCATTCTCTATCAATTACTGGAGATCAAAGAGGCACAGAGAAGAGGCATGCTGACATAAAGAAAGGTTTTCATTTCATCTGAGAATACCTTTTCTATGATTATCGGTATGTCACACAAATAAGAACTATCTCGTTCACTTTTTAAAGGATATCCCCAAGAGTGCACAATTCTTTAAATTTGTTATTTTACAGTAGCTGTAGAAAATGATTTTCCTCTGCTGTATGAAGAATGCACACAGTGATTAAAAACTAAATAATAGGCTGTTACTAATGTGCACGATTGTATTCATCCAATTAAATTGTATTCGTTCAATTAATAAGTAGAACTTAAGAAAGTGGCAAAAATGGTAAAAAAACAAAATGTTGCACAAGAGACAATACTTTGTCACTTCTCCATATTTAGATGTTACTTGAGTACTTGAGGAGACTGCACAGCTCCATGCATATTATTACGGCCATTTTAGAGAGATGTTAATCCATTTAATGAGACTCAAACTGGTCCTGTCCCATTGCTATGTAGGTGCTCCATGACGATTCAGTTAGCCCTGTTTGAATGTTGTGGTAATTGAAGGATTGAGCTCGAAATGTTTCTGCAACAGGTTCCATCACAACAGACGACGGGAATGCAGTGTTGTTCCGCTTCAAAATGGATTATTTCTGCTCTGACTTGGTTTTAATCGATGAAATCATCTCCTGCAGCAATCCACAGTTTCAGGTCATTTTCCAACCAAAAGTGTAAACAATAAATACTTGACAGTCAGTGACAAATGTTGCGTCAAAACGTGAATAATTTTGTTAATTATCCCTCTCATTAAAGGACTTTAAGAGCGCTATACTGTATATTGCTGCCGAAGCAGCAGAGATAGCCTTGCTGCTCATGCTGTTTGAAAAACTGACAGTCCAATCTTTAACAAGAATGTTTGCTATCGTGTGAAATATTACATACACCTCGGTGCAGGGGGAAACTGCACGGGGTCTTGTGTGAAGTTTTTAATATGTCACAGGCATAGTGCTGTTTGGAAATGCAGTGTATTTTGCTCAGCCCCCAATAATCTATTCTGTTCAGCCAGGCGCACACATTGACAAATGTTTCCAGCATTAGGTATTTACCTAGTGGAATGTAATGGATGTAAAGAGTTTGAAAACGCCTGGCGCACTAACAGCATGGGCAGTGGCAAGACTATCTAGACTGAGGAGAAAATACACGATTCAAAACAGAATCAATGGCTCTGAAGGATGGTGTGTGCGTTTGTGTGCATGGTCATGTGCGTGCATATGTTTGTGTTTATCTCGCTCTGTGTATATATATATATATATATATATATATATATATATATACGTGTGTATCTCTGTTTGTGCTCTTAAGCGCCGACTGTAAACTTCCCATAAGTCACTCTCGACACAATAATAGTTTCAGCAAAATCCATGCGGTGGAAATGTAAATATTTTTCTTTTACGCCAAAAGACAATGTAGAGGCATTTAGTGTCACAAAGTGTTCCTGTCTGAAAGAATAAATGGTGACTGCCAGTGCCGCCCAAGAGTTTCGTGGTGAGAAGGTATTGCAGGCTGTGAGGATTTTTCAGAATACTGAGGTCATCCACCACAACAGGACACCAAAAACTGCATCTTTATTCATTCATATTTGAATGATTGATTCATCATTCAGTTGTATTTTTATTGTTTTATTTTTTCCATCCCTGAGCTCTACGCCGAACATCTATTCTGGTCTGAATGCTGTTTTCAAAGAGTCGTCTGAACACTGCCAGGGATAAAATTCTCTGATCACTAAATTGCTGAATTTCCAGGGAGAAATAACGAGGACAAAACCTGATCTTGTGGCCTTTGGAGCTCAGTGCCGCTTGAACATTTCAGTGCCATTGCCAGATACGGTGAATATATGCACATATTTTTTCATGAAACACTTTTTTCCCAATTTCTTAGCAAAACAAGTTCTCGATATGTTGGTGTTGTAGCAGGTGCACAAGCATGTTTTGTAAATAAGATGAGATCATTTCATATTCAGTCAGGAAATATCTGATCAAAGAAGAAGTACGCAAAACTAAGAATCTGACAAAGCATTCCACACAAACTTTCAGCACTTGACAGTTTTGGTCTCCAGTTAATGATGCCCAGTGCTATAGACTCATTAGGTCTGTACTAAAAACAATCGAGTTCAACCTTATAGATCTACGTCTCTGGCAGGCTGAGAGACGAGACATTCTGCTGGGACAGAGGTCGCTTTTGGGGCAGGTTGAAGGGGCTGATCCCCGGTTCAGCTTGGATTCTCCTCTCAACATCTGTTGGCTGATCTTTTTCTCTTTCTCTCTCTCCCTCTCTCCCTCTCTCTCTCCTTCATACAACTTTTCAGCCCTGTAGAGGCCTACACCAGCCATCTCATTCATCACATGTACCATGTGTCCAGTCAGATGTACGGGCGGGCTGGACACTTTCAGACAAAAAGAGGTAAGCTAATTTAAAGTACAACGATTTTCTAGGTTTACGAAAAGTATTACAAATAGTATTAACGTTATTGGCTTCGTATTGGATCAAATGTGTGATTACCATACATGTAATGTAACTTCTCAGGGGGTCGACTTTGAAACAGTTTTGGGAGTAATGTGTGTGTAAATGGGGGGAAAAAGGAACACGTGCTTAGGTTTAAGAAAAGGCAAGTCTGACACATCAAAAGTCCCGTATATCTTTTCGAAATAGGATTTATAATCCAGCCTACAACAGGAGGACTGCTATGATGTGCAGTCAATATATGGGTGGCACTCCCCATAAAGGCCTCGGCCTTCTTTCTGTGTTTGATTTATTGTCACAGCAGCTCAGCTCAGACAGTCTCATGAAACCATTGTCAGTCCAGTAATGACACTGTTTTTGTTATTTGAATCATTTTTGCCATCCTTTAACAGTTTCTCTCTATATTCCTTCACCAAGCGAGTCACTGTTTCAACTTCTACAAACAGCAACATCACTTCTTTTTTTTTAAACTGAGGATAGAACTGTTGTTTTAAAGGAACAGCTACGTTTTTAAGAAAAGAGCATAAATGGTGTTTTTGCTTTTCTGTATTTTACGAATATTCAAATCACAAACTGAGTTGTCCTGCTGAAGGAGGTCGAGGCTTTCTGACTAAAAACTGCATGGGCACATCCATTCTTTTTTCTTCAACATCTCTTTGTACTCCTAAAGTATGATGTTTTATGACAGTAAAATATGTGCGATCAAAATAATTAGTCGAGATTTGTTATCCACATGTCAAAATTAGCAGATTTAAGGTTAACATGGGTTTACTTATTTCCATCCCAGATCAATAGAATGGTTATTTATTTTCTGTCATGACTGAGGGACTTTTTCTAATATACCGGCATATATATATTCCTTTATTTTTAAGGACAGACATGTCAGCTGCATGAAACCAACCTTTGCCAAAATCCCCTTGTAATTTGAGTTTAATGTTGCTCCAGACGAATTAAGTGCAAGTTAATGATTAAGCCATGAATCCATGAGACACTTGGTATGGGAAAGTTTTAGGGAGGAACAGCTTGGCCCGGCTCAACAATCATTAAAACGTGCTGACAGCGATGGGAGAACAAGTTCCCACTTTGATCCGATGACAGATCTGAGCTCAGCCTAACGTCATCATCCTGCTCGGCCTTCGCTCTCTCACATTTATTAACTCTGAGGTTCTGACAAACAACGCCGACCACTTAAAATCTGCCACTTATAATACTCATATGAAGGGTATTATGGCATATCAGGAGCATAATCCACCTGGAGTGCACTTAAGACCTGTGTTGCCTTGTTTAACTTTCATTCATAATTTGTTTGGGTCACAGATTCGTAAAACAGGAAGTACAGGATGTGATTTTTTTCTTCTCTATACTTCTTAATTTTAATAGTGTCATCATGCATTACGATGCGGTTATTTAGTACTTAACATGTAACAAACACGCTCATTATTGTCTGTCTGTGCAATGACATTTGACATTCTTTGCAATCTCTGTTTTTGCTCTAAATATAAGTTTTGCAGAATTAAATAAAACTGATTCATTAAGAGGATCTTAAGTATTTGCATTAAACAATTTTTGCTAATAGTCCAGTTTTTTGACTTTGCGTTCGCTTTTTTAGCATCTGACAAAGAGAGACAGAGGCAGAATAAGAAAGAAAGAAGTTTCCATGAAATCTTTGTTTGTAAGAGCAAACGTTACTGTTTGTTTTTGAAGGATTTATCAGCAGCCTGAATCATGTCCTGACTTGAGCCTCTGCTGTAGGTGACAGTGGTGTAAGTCAGCCATAAGCAGCTGCCCCGGAGTAGAAATGAAGGTCTTCTGCTGCCCCCCAGGGGTTAATAGAGGAGATCACACACAGTCCAGCAGCCAGCAGCTCTCTCATTTGAGGCGAAAGAGCTTAAACGTTCATGCTGAGGGAACAGATCTCGGGACAGTAGGGTGGACATTGTTTGCTTTTGTATGAACAAAACAATACAAAACTAACCGCTTGCACTCACATTTGTGAACATGCATATTTATTTACACTGTGTCCGGGCTGCACAGTTAGTATGCAGATTTACATTTTCATATATTTTCCTTTTTTATTTCTGTTATGTTGTGTTGTGAAACCAATGCACTTAATGCAATGATTAAACGTTCATTGTGTTTTCTTACGGCTGCGCTGAAACACATTTTCAGAAGAATAAATCAAATTGGTATTTAAATGACAATTAGAACATCCGTAAAAAACAATAATGACCTTTATTACGAGTACATATTTTCTCCTGCTGCAGAAAACAAGGCCTCGACAACAAACCATGTGTAAAGACGTCCTATTGAATCGCAGCATGGACCCCCACTGTATAAAGATGAAACGCTGAAGTGCATTAGGACAGAGAAATGCTCATAACATGTGTTTCCTTTGTGTTACAGAGGATATCGCTTTTGTAGCAAGCAATATGTGCCATCAGTGACTGGTGGGATAATATTTGTGTCCCCCCCTCAAACAGACACACTGTCACAGAAGCACTTGTCTACATTTTGTAGTTGCTCGAGGAAAATAATTGCCTTATCTGCAACTGTCAAAATGATGAATGCCCCCGAGAGCGCCGAGAATTGACTGATGGAATTGGGGGGAAATCTAATCCCTGATCTGAACACTTTGTGTAATACATTAACCCCTCTGGTACAATAGGCTGCACAGAAACAGATTTGTATAGACTCGTAGAAATAAATTCAACAGAGGCTGAAGGATCGATAAAAATATCAGGAGTTATGGCGTCGTCTGCACCGAGTCAAACAGAGCGTCAGGAAGCATTAAGTGTATGAAGATGCATGGAGCGTTCGAGTCAAAGAACACATGCAAGAAAAGAATATGATAGAATGCAAACATATCTGCATTATCTGCCACATATCAAGCTATAATTGGATAAATAGATTGTGGGACATTGAGGTGTTACAGCTAGGGTCACATACAATACAAAAAAAAGGTAAAAAATCAAAACACAATGAAAAAGCCAAATTATACACTATAACTTAAATTGAACAAAAACAGAGAGAATTCAAATATGAACTTCAATATGCATTGAATATACACAGATTGTGCTAAGATTTTTTAATGTTTCAGTTACTGGTATTTGAACGTTTCGTTTTTATTTTTCAACCACACTGGTGACAGTGTAAAATCTATTTTAAATGATAACGAAAAACGAAATGAATAACTTTTTTTTTTTCCTGGCAGCATAGCAAACCACACTTCAGTAGCATGTGTCAGGCTTGGCGATATGGTTAAGATGAATATCCTGTATGATATTTTTGTCAACATAAAATCATGTGGCAAATGTATACAAAATTGCTTATTAAAACGACCGTACTGATGTTTAATGCAGCTACCACTGAACATGTAATACAAAAGTTCAATAACTTCCTTCATACCATCATATAAATCAAAAAATGGAATTCTTTCCCAAAAAACAAACAAAACATTTGCTGTTCAAATTGGTTTTAAAGAGAAGACCAAATAATATACAACCTGTTATACAAACGTGCTTGAGTGCAATCGTATCTTTAGCTAAACATTTAAGTCACAATGGCAAAGAAATGATTGTTTGGTTAAGAATCCAGTGCTATAAATGAACACTGTGGGATATGCACAGGAGGAGGATGGGAAATTATCTTGTGCTCTTCCTCTATTGGTCCACAAGCAGCAGAGTGGAAAACTCACCCAGATATGAAGGGATATCTCTCTTGATTAAAAACCATATTAACTTTTCATAAGCTAATGTTCCCAAATGGAAGTTTTCTAAAAAAATGAATACCTGCGAACGAGTTCTCCCCCCTTTTTTGTCACACTTGGGTGAAATACATTATCCCCAATATTAGGGGAGAACATACCTGTAACAGGTTAATGACCTCACACTTTCCACACCATTTCACTTAGCGGGCCATAGCCAGGAAAAGCGAAGCGCTTCACTCCCAATTCACTGAATTATGAATTAGCCAAAAGGTGAGGCGATTAAAGATTCAACATTTTACGCTTGGACCAATCGACGATCTCCTCGTTGAGCTCCGGTGGTGATATCTTCAACCATTAGCTGAAAACTGTCTTGATATCCATTACGGAGAGTATAAATATTTGAGCAGGAGCACAAATAATCCAGAAATTACTAATCAAAGTGTTTGCAACCTCAGAGAGAAATTACTATCTGTAGTATAACTAAAATCAACACCCCAATCTTCATCTAGATACATTCATAAATAAATTGCACACTGGAAAGCCTTGAATCGTGGCTGTCAATTTTATCATATAACCCAAGACTGATTTTGATTATTTTCAACAACATAAACGAGCATTTCTGAACAGATTACTTGAAATTTGCAGAAAAATATTCTCACACTGGTCTTTTGCAACCATCCAAAGCTTACAGTCGCCTCGGCGTGTCACACTTCTTCAGCCTTAACTGCTCCGTAACGAGAGCTGACAGGTCACATGGCACAAACTGTGATGTCTGAATAATTTGAACAAATGCTAAATCATTGCAAAGCAGCCAGAGAGATCAGCGACGTGAAAGTGAAGTGTTTGCGCTTCCCCAAGGCTCGGTGGCATCTGTTCTACATGTGTGCAGCAAAAACATCCATGTTTCACCAATTAACTGTGCTTGTATTAGAGTAAATATTTGACTTTGAAGCGCTAAAGCGTTAATTGGGGGTCCCTTTCTGCAAGGAAGCCCATGCGTAAATATTCCACAGCAAAATGTGAGTCATTTAATGGGAAATCCTTTTTAAATGGTCTTAAATTCTTATTTGACATCAATGGTTTTGAACTTGAAGAAGTGGTGTACATTTTCAGAATCTCCCTTTTCCTTTAAGTCTTAGAGTGTTAGTCCTGAGCACAAATCAGCAGAATAAGACAGGCTGATGGCTCTCCTTAATTCTGTAAATTGGGAGGTTGTGAGTCTTATTACGGTCTGTTGGTTCAGCTCGAGGCCACCAGGGAGAGCTGTGCTTGTTTCTCAGAGTCACTGGAACAAACCACTCCAACAGCCTCAGCCCTGCAAAGGAAAGTTAATCACTAATTACAACTTCCCTTCTTTATTGGTTTTGTTGGATTACCGCGCTGTAAAAAGAGGTATTTTGTCACAATAATCTTGTCTGAGTTTGAAAAGTTCAGATGCAGATTTGAGGTTGTGACTTTCATGGAGAAGATATTGATTTCTATTTCTTTTTTTTCCTCCTGCAATTATTTCAGATTTTCACAATTAGGGACGTTTTTTAACCTGGCAAAAAGGAATTATGTACATGAAACCTCTGCAGGATGGGAGGTTGTTGGGGTCCGTTGCTCCTACTGGCCATTAACTGGGGATTAGTGCTGCTGGGCCACACATCCCTTTGAAGAGGTAATTCCTCACACTTCCTTATAGAAAATCAGGAAGCAATCATAGAAGAAACTATGCAGATGGTCCAGACAGTGAAGCCTGTGAACATTTTTCTCTTAAGTCACAATTAAGACAATTAAGAAGAGTAGCCGCTGCCATTGTGTAAACTCAGCACATCAGGAAATCCAAGAATTAGATCCCGCCTTAAAACTGAAGGTGGGGGTCGGGGGAGTAACAGTGAGATCAAATGTTATTTTTTTGTCACTGTAAATAGTATTTACAAGCTTGTGTAACCCAGCACAGTCACTTCACAGTTTCCCATATATCTGTCAACACAATATAGCATGCTGTCAAACTATAAAGGCTGTTGGAAGGGGAGATGATAATGATGTCACACAGAGAGGCTCGGGGAAGTTAAGAGTATACGCTAGTGAGAGTGATGAATGGGCATAAATGTATTAGTTTATTATTATTCATAAAGTTATTAGTGCTGTATGTTGGAGCAAACTGACCTTTACAGGGACAAAAGGTCAACAGATAAATATCTCCGTTGGGAGTCTGGGGTTCTGCTGACATTAACTTTTCAAACGGAAAGTCATCTGTGTGTTATATTTAGATGTTACAGAATTCCTCACAGTTCTCAAGTTAAAACCATTTGGTTTGTGTGTACTGTACTACACTGTTTCTCTCAGGTTTCCTCTGGTGGTCTCTCTGGTAAATTGTTAGCATGTCGTGCAAGCTAACCGTACAGTGTTGTATATAGCGCTGGGGGTTTGTTCACTCTTTTTGGGCTGTTTCTGTATTTTAAATCACTGACTTTGTAAAACCAGAGGCCACATGGTTTTTTTTACTTGCAAAGCTAAATTGAAGGTTGGAGATAGCGCTTGTATTTAAAGTTAGCACGTGGGTGTTTACACCGTTAAGTTTGACATCAGAACACAAACATGTGAATTATTTATTTTATAAGGTGCAATTCATGCCTTGACAGAGTTTGCTTTGGTTTCTCCCAGTCAGGAGTCTGTAAAGAACCTTATTTGGTACGTTTTCTCGTGCCATTTTAAATTCATATAGATTTTGTCAAACCAACAGTAAAACAGCAATATCGATCAATATCTCATCAGTCTTTTTATTTACTGGTGGTTTCTCAGCTGTGTGCTTCTCAAAAACTAAAAGTTCATAATAAAGACAATCTTTTTTCCAAAACAAACCAACAGAGAAGAGATGTTCAACATATTTGGTGACTTGTTTTTGTACAGAAACCTTTCGTTTTGTTGTTTTTGTGTTCCTTTTCTATTGCCATACTTACTTTATGTATTTTTGTACGTTATTTTATATTTTGTTATGTTGTATCGAGGTACTTCAATGTAACATATGAATCCTATACTGTGTTTGCACATGGACTTTCACATTTCATATCTGAATCATCACTTGACTCTGCATGCAAGTGAATTTGATTGAAAGAATAATCTCTAAAGCTCAATGAATACAACACAGTTACATCACATGTAGAAGGATAACTGTGAGAGACAATATTTAACTTGATCAGAGAAGAGAGCCGGATTATACACGATGAATCCACAACAAAGGGAGACATTGTGTGAATGTGGTCATTTCTGATTTATTCATTCAAGAGGGTAACTGTCTTATTACAGTGTCTAACACCAGTAAATAATTGACTTGTGTGTTTGGAAATCAAACATTGCTTCAATCACAGCAGTCACATGTTATGTTATCTTCGTTTCTTTTAGCCAAACGTCAGCTACGTGACCCAGCTGGAGGGGCCCCCGGGGGCCACAGTCACGGCTCCCTCTGCTTCAAGCTGCTGCCATCGGATTATCGGCGGCTGGGTTACACGTCAGCCGGCCAGAGATTTGATAAGCAGCATCTGTGAAAGAGAAAAGTCAAGGGGCGAGCGTGGGAACTGACTTATCTGCCTGCGGAGAAACTGGTCATTTACGAGGCATGCGAGAGGCCCACGTCGCCTTTGGGTACTGATTTTCACTTTCTGGGGATTTTTGCATCATGCCTTTTTAACCACACATTTCAGAAAGAGGAGATTTATTGTTTGGCAACAATGTGCGATGAATTGAAATGTGTCTTCGGCTCACCAAACACAAGAAACAAAAACATGGAAAGCAGAAACGCAGTTAATAAAAGAAGTCACGTTACACACAACGGTTCATTTCAGTTCATTGTTGACTTAAGAATGTTGATGACACTTGGAATGAATGGAAATGAAGAATTCTGGTTCTGCAAAACCCAGATAAAGGTGACTTTAAGTCAGTGTTTTTCCCTCCACGGATCAACTACCAAATTCCAAAATGCTAAATACAAGAAACTAGGTGTTCAACTGCTGCCCTCGGAAAAGTAAAGAGAGGTGTGCCTCCCCCCTCAGAGGGCTCCTTCCTGCACAAACTGAACAAAGTACCAAGGTGGTTGAAAGAGGGGAAATGAGAGTAGAGGCAGCTGAAGCTCAGGTGGCAAGGCAAGTTTATTTGTATTGCACATTTCAACAACAAGGTAATTCAAAGTGCTTCACATGAAACCATGAAAAGCATAAAGGCAAAAGTAAAGGAGATTTAAAACATACATTGAAACAATAATCGATGTCTCCCTGAGACATTACGCTGAGAGTAGAGAGTGAATGAGCCGTTTTGCTTGATCTCTTGCTTCCTCTGTCTGCATGTCGATGTGTCCTTTCAGCAAGAAGCTAAACCACAAACTGCTCCAGATGAGTGTGCACGCGTCGGAGGTAAGTCTGTTAAGACAAAGCAAGTGAATGTAATGTGAAACACTGCGTCAGGCTGTTCTGAAATAAAGACACATGATGCTCACTGATATAATCTGAAAGAATTTGAATCCTCTTTTTTTTGTGGAACCTCAAATAAACCAATAACCTGGCCGCTCTTGAATCCAAAATGTATATTTCTAATGTACAGTTCATAGTACAAAAGCGCTTTCAGTCCATTCAGCTGGTGTGCTTATCTGTCACCAGGCCTTAATGAAGGGTCTGGGCCTTACCACCTGTTCAGCATATTCTCGTGCTACGCAGATGTTGCTGTAGCTGCAGGGGACGCCGCTCTGAGGCCAGCATTTGTTGTCCGGTACGGCATGTGCAGCACCCGTCCAGTTTGCCCTACCTCTGTAATAATAATAATATAAGTCTTCTCTGTTCTTTGTTTTAAAGTATGCACACGCAGGTGCACAGCAACCAAAAAAAAACGCTTTTTTCCCTTTGCCCTTGTAGAACAGTGTGGTGGTGGAAAGATAAAGCACGGCAGTCTTAGTTCCTCTGAGGGATTCTCAGGATGCGTCTCTTGAAATGTATTTTGTTTTTGGAACAAATTCTATAAGAAGTCCTGCAAGTATTGTTCTCGTTTACTATAAACCAGCTTGATGGACAAAGGCAGACTGGTTGGGAAGGGTATGGTGGAGTGAATCTTGCAATAAGAAATGTGCGCATTGGTCTCTAAGAATGTAAAATTCCCCTCTGAGCTTTTCTCTGAGGGGAATTTTACAGCCACTTTCTGTGCACCGACCATCCGTGTGTGTATGAGACCACAGCTTTGTGCACTAGGAATAGAGAAGCTTTGTGTACAAGAAATGGCCGGGGCAAAGGTATGAAACTTTCCCTTCCTGCTGCCCCCAGTCAGAGTGAGAGGCCACTGTCGCTAGAGCTGACTTGTTTGCTTCTGTGTTGACTCCTTTAGGTTTTATACAATGTAGGAGGTTGAGCTAGAACAGAAACAGAAGAGTTTCACTGTCTATCTGTTGTACACCTCTAGTGATAGAGCCATTGTTAGGATTGAATTTGATTTAATGTCCTGGAAATGCCTGCCCAGATTTTCGGCCACACTGTAGGTGGATTGGTTTCTTTTCATCATCACAATTTAATTAAATAGCATCTTAAGTGAATGTTAGTAACATTAAGCTTGACAAATGACCATTTGATCCTCATTTTGTTCTTTTATGAGTTACACGCTGGCACACTGGACACGGGTGCGTTCAGTTATTATAACACTGCAGTTTGTGGTCAAATGTGAACCTGGAGCTCTATTTCTGTTACTGACCCATATTCAATTTATCTCAGTGTAATAAATATAAAAATATATATTTAATGTTTGCCATGGCAACTCCAGATTCTAAATCCCACAACGTGGTGCCACAGTCTGTAATTATTGTTCAACTTATAATCAAAATAAACTCCTCGGTCAGTGGTACACGATGCGTTACGAATAACACAAACGATTATTTTTGTTTCTGTGGCTGCTCCTTGAAGAAGAAACCTTCGAAGTGGGCAGAAAGGTGGGAATGGAAGCCCACAATTATGATTTTTTTTCGAACGTCTGCGGTTCAGTTTCTCCACCATCATTTCCTCCGTGTAAAAATGGATACTCGCTGTCTGCTTCCGGTTACCTTACTCTGGTCTGCTGCGCAAACATCTTTCTGCATCTTTGTTGGCTCCTTTCATTGGTGGCAACCATGCAGCAGCATCACATGGTTGGTGCTCACATGGCATCTGTCGCGTCAAAAAGGAAAAGGCCTGTCATTACAGTGTTGAGGCTGGAGACTAATCTATAGTCGGTAAATGCATCAGCACCACATCTTATCTCTTTTTTTTTTTTCCTAAACTGTAATGCCTGTTTTATTGTGACTAATAGTGGCACTAGAAAGCCACTTACTCCGTATTTGGTGGAAAGCCAACAGAGTGGGACAAATGGAGCGACCCATTCAGTCGTTCTCAACCTTTTTAAAGACCTCTTCGCTCTGGCTTGGTGCTGACACAAAAGGAGGTATTGATGTGAGAAAAGACTGAAGCTTTGTGTTATGCCCAACAGAACTGGCTGAGGAAACCGCCTTTTCACGAACATTAATTTAAAATGCAAATGGTGGCACATCTTGTACTCGACAATCCGACATTAAGCCCATTTTATATGAGCTCTTCAGTACTTGAGTGGAACACAACAAGGACATTTAAGAAATGGTGCTGTTTTTAATGGGATATTGACATGGCAAAGTTTTAAAGATTTAATATACATATATATTCTTCTTGATTTTCTTTTTAATTCTGTTTGTTACACACACTCTTGTCTAAAATGGGCATGCTGTGCAGGGCTCTGGTCAGCTTCTCTGAGGCTCTAAAACAAAGAAAGGAAGCACACACATGCATTGTAATAGCTGTGTGTGGCATGGCAGAAATGAATTTTGTGGCCTTGAATTGTCTCAGGAAGAATGTCAGTCTAGGTTTGAAAAATGTGCATGATGAGTGTATTTCCTTGTTAAAAAAAAGACACAAATAGCCAATTTGGTAATGAAACCTTTTCACTGAGAATCAGAGCAGCCCTTTGTCATTTTGTTCTCTTTGCACCACCTGCTGACCTAAGTATTTACTTAAACTCTCAACTTACCCACGAAGCCATTGTTTGTGCTGGAGGGGGAAATGTCATGCTAGATTGCTAAAACCATGAAACGTCTTTGTGATTTCAAACTAGAATAGATATCTAAATCTAGAGTGGGGGTAACGCTGAATGTTTTCTTGTGTGATTGGGTAGAGAGGTTGGCAGTGCTTTGCGTTAACACCGAGCTCATATTCAAAATGAAAAAGCCCGTTCCAGTGAAAACAAACGCAAGCCAAGAGAAAACCAAGTAGGGAAATGAAAGATTACAAAGTATTTGGGTAGAAAATCCCTGGTGTTTATCGCAGCACATGCCCTTTAATAGTACGCCAACAGGATCTTTCTAGGGATGAGGTGACATTCGACCCTAAAGCATCAACAAAATACAAAGTATTTCAAACATGAATGCAAATTCACTTTACGCTTTTTTTTGCAAGGGCCATTTTTTAAGAAGTAGGATTGTTTATTTGTATTTTGGCAAACACCTCAGAGACCGTCTGGACTTTATTGTAAGGATGGAAACGGGTTACTGCATTTTTTTAGCAACCACAATCATCACAATTATTGTTATTTTGTGCCTTTACGTGGCAAATACAGCTCGAGCCTCTGACCACATCTCGAGGGCACTTTTCACTTGTTTTGCCAAATCTACATCCAGAGAAAATGGGCATCCATTTACGTTTTGCGGATTTTTTGGTGTTGTCAGCCACGACGGACTTTGTTATGTGTCGTGTCACAAAGAAATCTCGAGTCTTCTGTGACAAAGCACGATGAAACAGTCGCTGACTTCCGCCTGAAAGATGAATGGACACATAGATAAGATGGCAGGGGATTTACGTAGATAACGTTTTGCCACATCCTTGATAAGTTAGAGCTGTAACAGTCATTTGTGTATAAGAAAAACTGGTGCCCTTACTCACTTCTGAACTGCTTTTGCAAAGTGTGTTGACACATCAGTGCATCTGTGGCACGGAAACCAAACCGCATCAGATCTTTGATGTCTGTCTATGGGTTGTACATGTGAAGAAAGAAATACTAACAGCACTCATTAATCCCCAGGTTACCATTTCCTGTTTAAGGACAAAATAAAAACAAAATGTCTGGCTTCATTAACAGCGAGACAGTTCCTGTGAAATTTGATCCAATGTCAATAAAGGCCTGTGAAAAACAGCTTTTATTGCCCGTATTTTCTTTGAAGCAGCATGATATTGGACAAGAAGTGCTTCCTATGCAAAGTTTACCAGAGCTTTGTGCAACTTTTGCTGACACACTGAAAATCTGCCCATATGGATTTCATGTACAGTTGGAAAATGGTCAAAGATGAACGGAAACTCGATAATGGTGACATTTCCAATGCACCAGTTTTATATGACAGATAAAAACTGCCTAATGTGTCTTCCCATCACTCAGCAGCTGTATACAGTCACTTCTGTGCATAAAAGATTCTGTGCCCGCTCCTCTCAAAGGCACTCATTATCGCATGCAACAACCTGAGTTTTATGAATTGCATTCTTCAGTGTGAGATCATTTACTGTGTATTTAGATTTATGTCTCCTCCTCAGCCATCATTATCGAGTTTTATTTGCAGCTCTGAGACACGTCTGAATTCACTCAATGTTGTGTCTGTTTCTCACAGATCTTACAGCAAGGTATCATACGGATGATAGATCCTCTGCTCGTGCTGTTTTGCATATGTCAAACCCCTCATGGTTGATGTGGCAGGGCTCCATATAACAGAGCGCGAGGGTGGGGTTGCCTAAATGCAACGTGGAACGTGGTTCTTCTATATTTGCTTCAACCATAGTTACTCCACCCTCCACAAGTCCCACATAAAGCCACTTTAATATCAGAGTTTATGAATGCTGAACCTCTTCTCATTAGGTTTAGACTCTTTAGAAGCAGCTGTAGACCTGGGAACACTTTTTGTTAAAATAGAACAACCAGCCCAAACTAACCAGATAATGATCTGTTGATATGTGTGAATGTACTTTAAGTGTGGCTTTGCCTAGCAATGTGTGACAGCTAAGATGAGTGAGTGAACAAATGTTTGAACCAAAAAGTCACTTTTTCATGTAAAAGAGAATGACTGAGACCGAAAGACTGTAAATGACTGCCTCCCTGCTTTTTCTGTAAGCGGGCGGGGTCAGGTGGACGAAAACGACTTGGACCACGTTATATGTAAAGTTGGTAATTACTAGGTTTGGAGATTTAAATAGCTACAGCGGTAAACACAGCTGCCTCCAGTATCCTTCCTTCTTGGCTCCTAAGAGACGAAGTTGGTGTGCTGAAAGCTTCAACATTTGATTTAGATAGAACGGGAATAAAAAGCCCAAAGATGCATCAATTTACCGTTACAACAGAAATGTAAGTTCAGTAAGTGGTCTTTCACAGCTAAAAGTATGAAATTAATTGTGAATGTTTCTTTTTTTGTTTGTTTTTTGCACAAAACAGCTCAACAAACTCTTGTATGCACGTAAAGTCTTACTGTTAGTGGAGCAAATAACAGGAAGCGCTTAATGTGCCAGTGTACCGAAGTGCTTGTCAGATGGTGGAATAGCTTCAGAAACCCCATCTCTCTACACCGACACAAATAATCGATGAATCTTTCAGTGTTGGTGAGTCTTCTTGTGCCCACTGTTCCTACGTCTGGTATGAATACACTGGCAACGACAAGCTGTAGTTAAAAGCAGACCCCCACTAACGCTGATACTCAATTAGAAGCTTTACGAAGGTATGTTTATTGCAGGTGAGCTGTTTACTGTATCGACAGGTTGTCCTTATATTTTAAACCACACGGTTATCTTTTGCATAGGTCTGCCACATCTGCTTCCGTGCATGGTTAACCTCTTTTATCATTGATAAGCGATAACTGGAAAAAGATGATGAAATGGGGAAGTTGTACTCATGTCAGTTGAATGTGAAACTCAGACAAAGTTCACTAAAATAACAGTTTTGCCGGAGTTACGAATGCAGTGTTTTCATGCCAAAAGTGAGATGTTGTCCAGTTAATGTAAAAGAATTTATTGTTACAAACAAGTTGCAAAAAGAACAGACTGGACCGTCAGGGCAGAGTATCAGGGCCTCTTTTTATCACCAGAGACTTGTGTCAACAGACAGATATGCCGACAAACCTCACACAACACTGCAAACCAGCTGCAGTTGGAATGTTCGCATACAGTGGCAGTGTAAACATCTGTTTTTACAGAATGGGTTCTTCCGATCGCGAGGACAACTTCAAAAAACGTTTCGCCAATTACGAACATGCATGTACAGCAAACTACAGTATATGTGTGCAAGAAAAGCACCTACAGAGGGCAAAATAACCTGTGCACATTCAGAGCTGGAGTCATTATGACTCTTAGCAAAGAAGAAATAAATACATTAACATGGGACATTAAGTCTCATGCGTAGAAATAACAAAACATTGGTGTTTCCTCATCCTGCCATGAGCGTTGCTGTACAAAGCTATTTTTATTCTTTGGCTGTGCATCAACATTTCGTTTCAAGTTTCTTTGGTGTAAAAGCAGCCTGTATGTTGCTAACTCAAGTTGCTGAAAAAAAATAACGAATGAAGATTCCTGGACGGGTTTAAAACAGCTATCTCCCGCAGGACTTTCCTATATTTGCTAAGAGCAAGCCAACGATACAGTTTGGACAGAGAAAATAGTCCGGAGTGCAAAAACAAAGGTAGCGTCCTATTTTCCCACATGTAAAGTCTCTATATACACCCTTGCTACAATATTATAAAGCTTTATATTAACTTTCTGCTCAACAATACATTTTCTTCATCAAGCTATTTTAAATATTACAAACCTTTAAATAGCACACACAGAAAAGATATGGCTCTCTGTATCAGGATAAATGACCGTTCTATATATGTCACTTCAGAGTCTTCCTGCATCTGGGTTCAGAATTCATGTCCGTGAAAGTCTATGAAAAGTTGAACACTTTGTCCTCAATCAAACTAATCGACTTATCTGTTAGCATTTCTTCACTGCTTACAAATTTATACCCAAAAAGCTTCAGTGTTGGTCCACAAACCTTCTGTACAACCTGGGCTACTTTAAATGGTAAAGTGAACCTCCATTTCTCGACTTGTTCTGAGGAGTTTTTCTGTGTGGAGTAAACACCGCTGGCCTCCTTGGAGGCCTGGGTGTTCTTCAGGATCCAGGATTTCACTTGTGGAGTGAACGGGATTCCAGTAAACCTGTACATCTCCGTCGCCTTCCTCATGGGGAACCGAGCGATGTCCTCGTACCGCACCAGCATGTAACGCCTGCGCAGCCACGGTGGCTGTCTGAGGCCGATCTCAGCCGACATCCTGATGTTGTCGCAGTTCCCTTTCAGCTTTCTCACTTCGCCATCATCAATTGGCACATCCCCATCCATAGCCCACTGCTTCCAGTTCTTGTATTTGGCTGCAAAGGCCACCATGCGCGAGGCAAGCACAGCCCGAGGATCCCGAACCAGCTGAATGAACTTCACGTCAAGGCGCGGGTCCTCAGCCAGAGGACGGAGGTTCTCCAGCTGGCGCACTCTCACTGACTTGATGGCCCTGTGCTCCTTTTGGAGGCAGGACTCAGACGCCATGGTGAAGTTCAGGGGACCACAGCGTCTAGTCCTGCAGTGGTAACGCTCAAAGACCCCTTTGGTGAAGGGGCTGCAGACCGACTCCTTGCATAGAGAGCTGCTGGACTCTCTGCGGAATAGAGCGGGGGTGATGTGGTCCACAGGGAGGGGGTCAATGAAGCTCTCCAGCAGGGAGAAGTCACACAGTAAGAGCTGCTGGAGCACATCGCGGTAGGCCTTAACTGCCGCTGTGGCGTTGGTGCCGCCGGTCTCCAGCGTCAACATCTTCTCCACGTGCCACAGCGGCTCAAACAGGTAAAACATGTTGTCGCCCTGCTGGTTGAAAAACTCGCCCACAAACGAGGAGCCCGTCCTGGTGGTGGCTAACAGGAGGATGTGCTTCCTGCCGGTCGTCACCACCTCCTGGTGCTGGCTGTAGTCCTCCAGGCGCCGCTTCATCAGCGTGAAGGCAGAGTTCATCTTGCCGAGTGAGGTAAAGGAACCACTGTGCTTCAGCAGCATGTGGGATAAACCACTGGGCTGCAGAGGGGTCTGGGGGGTCTGCTTCAAGGCGAGCTTATCTGACACCCTGAAAGTGCGAGAGGAATCACAAAGTTGTATTGTCTTTTACTGGAAGAAGTCATAGCTGTGTTATTTAACTCGACATTTGCAGAAACTTTGTGTTGCAAAAGTTTTTTTTTTGTTTTATATCTTTCGAGCTGGGAAGAGATAAACGCACACAAACCTGCTGGGAATCGCTAACGCACTCCATTGATCACTGAAATGGACTTACCTTGAGATAATGTTGTTTTCCTTCTCAATGATAACAAGTGCCACGAAAAAGACGATGGATATTGTGTATTTGATCCTCATTCTTGGATGTAGCTGTGCCTGGATATGCTTTTACGGACTGCTTCTTAATGGGTTCTGCCAATCTTGCAAGTCTCCAGTCGCCTTCTTAAAGAGCTTTCCAGTTATTTGTATTCCCCGTTGTCGGTCGATGTTTCATCCTGTAAATGAAATGAACATCAACCTGTCAGTTACACATTTTGCACATTTGAGCACGGCGGTGAGTAAAGCTACTTTAGTCTCAATTCATTCTGTCGAAACACATCAAGGTATTTGTTTTAACCACTCGTGGAAAATAGGAAGTTGACAGTATATTGCTGCATATGTAAAACTGCACTGTGATGCCGAGTCAGAGTAGTGGTTATAGAGAGCACTTCTCCTTCTCATGCCTTTTTCTATTTTGTATTCCTACACAGCATCACTGTACGGTGTAATGCAACACCAACGATGGAGGCATTTACGCAGAGACAGAAATATCATATCTCAGGAGGGTAAGAATAGAAAATAGCTGAGTGTTTAAGGCTGGAATCTAAGCCAGTTCTTACAAGGAAGTCCTTGTTATCTTTAAGTGCACCAGTGCATTTCAGGAACATGCCCACCCACCCTGCAAGACAGAAGACTGGTGCACATAAAGAAGCTGTATTTATGAGTCACACTTGGTAGAAACAAAGACACAATTACAAGAGCACGAATGAAATATGAGCCAGAGACTGCAATCAAGCACAATTTTGTAATTAAACTGTAATTCCACAACTGCAAAGCTGCTTGCTTAAAAAAAACGTGTCTGGGTTAGAGTGATGATCCAACCGCCCACTGATAGTACCAGTGTGGTCCAAACTACCAGCTGCTGCTCCGTGTCAACACTGGGAGGAGATCTTTCCAACAGAGGCCCTCAGTGACATAGTACAGTAGACCATCTGGTGACGGGCTAATGGCTTGCTGCTTCTCAATAATGTGTCTTTGTGCTTCTGATTTGAGACTGAAGGGGGACGCATGTCCAAACGCTGAGAGGTATAACTGCAGAGTGCTGAAATTGAAGGGGAAAGCTCGTCGTGGAGACATAAATTGCAGCGCTCTGAGCCTGCAGGCCGTTCAGTACTTGTGTTACTCTGTAGACGGCCGACAGCGGGGAAGTCAAATGAAGATAAGAGTGGCTTTAATGTGTATTTGGGGATGTCTTGCACATTCCTGAAAGATGATATTTTAAGATAATGGCAGCTTGGCTCAAATCCCTGTCTCATCTTTGGATTTTAGCATAATCCTGCCTTACCTCGTCTGCCGGAGAAAGGGTCAATAGCGTCTCCACCCTGAGGAAATTGGCAGTGTGTCAGTTTGATGTGTGCCCACAAATATGCCATGTTAGGAATTTAGAAGCATAAAAGTAAGCACACAGAGGGTGCACTGTACAGTCAGTCTTTTAAAATCCTGAATCAGACGTCTGGGTCTGTGAAAACATTAGTTTATTGGCTCCGTCAGGTGCTACGCACAGACTCCTGAGTGGGTCTGTGATTTCTTATGGATCAGTGTTAAACGATTGCAGGTTTAGCCTCTGGGCCGACACATTAGTGAAACTGCAGCTATTAATCAGCAGAGGCAAAAGCCAACAGAGCAGCCTTTTCACTCAATGACTATAGCAAGGTATAGTCGCATGTCTGACACACGAAACAAGCAGCACTGTGTAGCAAGCCTGATACATGAGCATCATTTTCTGCATTCTGATGAGCCCGAGTGTCTTTTGAGTTCCAACACGTCTGGAGGTCCAGTTCTCACATCCTGTTGCAAACCTCTGCCAGTTTTGTGCACAGAAAAATGACTGAAATCTCGACACGGGGAATGGTTGGACGCTGCCTGCGAAATTCTCTGAGAGGGAATGGGAAGTTTTCAGCTCCAATAGAGCACTGTTGACGTGGAACGGCGTGAAATGAAAAGGTGAACAGCTCGTGTGTACTGAGACACGTTTTCTCCGGGAGGAAAAAAATCAGCTCTGTCTTGCACCACCCTGCCGCATGCCACAACCACAAAGGTCTCTTTACACAGGGGTGACTCGAAACCTCCTTTGGGCTGAGATCGCAGAACATAAACTTGCCAGGTCACTCACACGTCACGGGGTCAGTGAGTAACCCCCTGATGTTACAAGTCCCATGGCACATGTCAGATAGTCGGTTGCACCACAGGAAACGACTCGGTCCTTTAGTGTTCAGTGGTCATTTAACATTGCAGTTACAGTCACAGTTTGTAAGTAAACCAGAAGATCTGAGTAAATATACCGTTATAGCACTACAGCATATTTGTTCTGCAGTTTATTTTCTACTGTACCTGAACAGATTAAGACAAACACCAAAAATGATTTCACTAAATGCATAAGACATTAGTGAACAATTAACTGTTCTTTCAGTGAGAAAAAGTTAATTTGACGTACCTTTAGAGTACTAGAATATGTGTTAAAGCCGTTTTAGTTTTCTACATGTATGATTTTAAATAAACCAAAGAAAGCCACATCAACAAAACAAGCGGTTTGAGGTTTTGTCATTTATATGGTAAATTAGATGTACACCAATTATCTCAGTGTATTGCATCTGCTGTGCAAAGTGAAAAAAAGAAAACACACGAGCTGACATTGTTGCATATTCACAAACCACTGAGGCATATGACACTTTTGATCATCTACTCATAACAAAACCGCCACTGCACCATTTATCATCTTGCTACAAATGCTTTTAATAGCTGCCTCTTATTTAATGTGAATCTATGTGAAGACAAATTAAACACCACCCAGCCAAAGCCACTATGTCTGAGATTCCAATCCCTTAACAACAGGTAAAGGGATTATTTTAGATCCTCTCTTAAATACAGTAGGCGTGATAATTATAGGATGTGTGTCTCGAAATAGAAAAACAACAGACTAGAATAAATGTGATGCATTGTTAAGGTATTTAATTAGCCAAACACAGACATTCCCATCTGAGATGTTTATTGATTTACTCTCCAGAAAAAGCTAAATTTACAATCACGATATACAGTAGAACACAATACAAGCCTGTACTGTGATAGTGCATTGTTTTCTATCTGGAGTGTTTTTATTGAAGAATGTTCATCATGACCACATATCAAAGGAAAACAAGGTAGACTGTGTGAAAACCGGTATCCTGTTTGATTGGCAAGTTTGCTATTAGTCAGTTATACTGACATACAGGTCGGTTTTTTAGTGAGAGTTATATCATGCACCATCAAAGGGAGGTTTTGGACATCTTTGTTGGAGATCATACTAGGAGCCTAAGGAATGTTGCCGAAGAAATCCTTAAAAAGGAGAGCGAAGTAAAGAGTGTCGAGAGGCATACTTGTTGATAGAATATGTCGAAATAGACAGCAGTGTATTAGCCATGCAGCAACATGTCACTACAAATCCATAAACCGGTTGAAAGACCGGAAAGGTCTGCCTTCTGTAATGCAACAGTGTGCAGGGCCTCTGCAGAGCATGTGCTGCATTTAAAGGCCAAAGGGACAAACCGTCAAAGCTGAAGTCATGCTTTCTTAATCGGAAGACACTGGAAAAGAAAAGCCACTTTCCTTCATATTTTATGTCAGAGATTCACAACAATTGTGTGGTGACTGTATTGTACTCGATGTTGATTTTAGGGTGATGTTAGAGCCTAACATGTGACATTATTAGTTTATACTTTTAGTGAATTATAAAGTAGCCTCTCAAAGTCCACTCTCCATACTCACCATCATGATGAGCTGCGGTGTCTGAAGGCTTCCCGCTTCGGTTGATCAGCCTTTCCTCAAAGAGCGACTCCGGATAGAAATTAAAGACATTACTTCCCAACAAGACTTTACTCATGTGACAAAAAACTATCCGATCCGAAAGAAGAAGCAGCTCGACTAGTTTTAGGAAGTAAAACCTGTGGATCAGATGGACTCATGTTTGAGGAGGCTGCCGGTCGGGCTGCCCGCTGAACCGAATGACAAGTAGGTCTAACAGTTGCGACTCAGTGAATCACATGGGGAAAGTTTGGTGTAAAGGAGCGGAGTTTCATGCAGGAGGCGCACCGCCACCACAACTCACAGAGCATAATGATCAGTGATAATGAATAACAAACAAACTTTATACACGTAAAACACACGACAAGCAATGATAAAAGCATAATACTGTTGTTATGTGTTGCTGTCATTTGGTCTATTTTATGTTATTTGTAATTTATGATGTAGTCACAACCAACGAAGAGGCAAGCGCTCCACCTAGTGGACGAGGTGCGTCTCGATTTCTACATTGACTGCATGTGGAAATCATTCCAAAACACTTTTCTGACTATGTGATGCGTGTTACATCAAATAAAAAAACAAGTCATTTACTCTACCATACCTGTGATTACTACACTTCCAGATGAAACATAGCCTACTTTTTACTCCACTACATGTATTTGGCAGCTGTCATTTGTTGCTTTACATATTAGGGTTTTGAATATATAACATCATATGAATTGTGTTTTTGTATCTATTTTAACTTTATAATTTTATAATAAAATGGATTTATAATAAAACATTGATTGTGTTTCGTGAAATAATAACACAGAGGGGCTATTTGCGCATTCTGAGTACCCTTCTTTTATTTTGAGTCTTAAAGTACCATTTGTTCATAACACCTGTTTTTTTTACATTTTTATATGGTTATTTGCTTCTTGAATCTGAATACTTCTTCAACCAATGATTACAGTAATTATATTATACGATTATAAAATTCAGCCCGACTAAGAACTCCAATTCCTAACAAACCTGTCGCTTAATGATGACGCGCTAATGGGCGCATCGTCACGAAGGTTGAAAAACAATTGCGTCAGAAAATCGCGCAGTAGTTTCTGGAAAGGTGAACGACGAACGTTTCTCTCTCGGTACGTAACATTATCGTTACTTTACATCTAAATGTCTTGAAGTTAGACATCATACATCAGAAAATAATTAACGTTAGCTCGTGATAACAGTTACGTTAATCTATTTGGTCAGACGAAACACTGTAATACCGAAAGTTAACAAAGACTAGCGAAAAGAGTCTCAAACGTTTAGCAGTTAGCATATGTGGTGTTCGCTAACGTTAGCTAGCTTACTTAACTAACGTTGAATGTTATGATGTGAAAGATAATGTCCTTGACTGTTATTACTACATTACTTTAACGCTGTTGCCTTACCGGCTTTGTGACTTCCACCTGTAATCATAATTACATAATTATGTCAAACGACTGTCTGTCATTTACTGTAACGTTACCTGAAGCTCACTTTATATTTCAGACAGGATAATATATTGTGACCATGTTGGCGAGGCTGACATGCCTGAGGAGTCTTCCTCTCGCCGGGCTGCGTCCTGTGCTGACACAGAGAGCACCCACCCTGAAGGCCTGTCCACCGCTGCTCAGGCCCCAGCAGGTACTGTAAAGTCACCACCAACAGGATGGCATTCATAGGTTTCCAACACTTCTCTAAGCTCTCTTTCCACAAGAAGAATGGATAAAGACGGTAAACAATGTCTATGTAGGAGAGAAACACACTAAATGTGTTTTGTAAACGTTAGTTTGAAGCACGTCCGATGCCTCAGATTTGACTAATTGCCTCTACCAAGGCTGTGGGTAGGAGCAAAAGTGATTAGCCTCACAGGGACCTGCAGGGTAAGAAACTGCCGCCTGATTTTCAGAATGAATGGCACTGTAATGACATTACAAAATCGGAGTTGTTTGCAGCAATTCAGTGATCTGACAGAAAGGCTTAACACCGGCCCTGTAATTAAGGGGTCACATATTTTAAACTCTGCAGCAGATGGCTGAAATGAAGTTCAATAAATTGTGTACCCATACCACTCCCTGGTTGTTTTTATGTTACTGGGTGTAAATATCCCAGTCGCTTATTCAACAGTTTTGGTTTTGTGTAACATGTGCTTTTCTGTCACCAGGGTTATTCTACTAAGGCCAGATTTGGTTTCCGCCGTGGGACTAAAGAGCAGCTCAAAGAAGCAGCTTTTGAGCCAGCAACAAATACAGCTATCAGAAGTAATCACTATTGCATATACTAGTTAAATGTACTATTACATGCTGTTACATAGACTGTACTGTTACATGACTGGAGTTTTACAATATCCACTCTCTTGAAAAGGTCAAGGTTGTGCCAACATACAATATACTCAGATAGTCTCAAGCTTTCTTTAATGGCTGTCTAAATAGCCAATACACTCAATTTAGAAACAAATATTGTTGTGTCCACAGTTGACAGCATGGGAAGAATGTTTCTGGCTGGAGGTGCAGCAGTTGGCCTTGGAGCTCTCTGCTACTATGGACTCGGCATGTCCAATGAAATCGGTGCCATTGAGAAATCTGTGTGAGTAACAGCTTTTTGTTTCCGGCATCTTAATTTAGTTTTGAAACACAGGTCAGTAGGAAGTGTTTCTTCCCCTTCCAAGAGCTCCGTATTCACCTGGCTCTCCGCTCTCTGTGCAGGATCTGGCCTCAGTATGTGAAGGACAGGATCCACTCCACCTACATGTACTTTGCAGGCAGTATTGGACTGACTGCTTTGTCGGCTGTAGCAGTGAGCAGAACCCCGGCACTGATGGGTCTGATGATGGGAGGCTCCTGGGTGGTAAGCTATCTACTCAAGTAGACATAGATCCTCACTGCTTAGCTTAATACACCATGGAGCTGGTTTAGTAATATCTTTATTTGTCAACATGTTTAGGTGTATGTACAGGTTATTAATATGAATGCCTGTTGTTTGTCCTATCCCAGGCTATTGGAGCAATGTTTGCGGCTATGATTGGTGCCGGCATGCTGGTTAGGTCCATTTCGTATGAGCAGAGCCCGATGCCCAAACACCTCGCTTGGATGTTGCACGCAGGTTTGTAAGACAATGTCCAGTGGGAAATGATTATTCTGTTATGATGTCTCGATTGGGTCTTCTATTTTGCTTATGTAGTTGCCTTAATTGGACACTAGAGGGAAGTCACGTAAAGGCTCAGAGCCTCAGCTCAACCACTACATTTAGACTAGATCTGTTTTTTGTTGGATGTTTTGAATGTGGTGTTGAGATGTCTTCTTGCTTCATTTATCGACAAGGTGTGATGGGTGCTGTCATCGCTCCCCTCACTCTCCTCGGAGGACCTCTGATGTTGAGGGCTGCCTGGTACACAGCAGGAATTGTGGGAGGTCTGTCCACTGTGGCCATGTGTGCCCCAAGTGAGAAGTTCCTCAATATGGGCGGGCCATTAGCTGTTGGCTTCGGAGTGGTCTTCGCTTCCTCTATTGGTCAGTATATTGCCGTTTTAACCTCATAACCCCGTCTCAGTACTGATTGCTAGTTTTGGGGCTTACAGTTCATATACATGCGTGTTAATTATTAAGTGTTGTGCCAGGCTGCTAAACATCTCATTGGTTTTTATAGTAACTACATTCATACATATTAAAATGAGACAATCGGCTCATTAATTATTTCGGTCTGTATCATTCTTAATCTGTACTTGTTAGTCTCACAGCAGGTCTTCTTGTCTTCTTCAGGATCGATGTTCCTGCCGCCCACGTCAGCGTTCGGAGCAGGCCTGTACTCGATTGCCATCTATGGAGGCCTGGTCCTGTTCAGCATGTTCCTCCTCTATGACACACAGAAGGTTGTCAAGAGGGCAGAGACACACCCACTCTATGGCGTACAGAAATATGACCCCATCAACGCGTAAGTCCCTCCAGAAAATGTTCTACTTCACTTTAAATGCATTTTTTTTTAGCAGAATACTGTTAGGTATGTACTTACAAAGATGAGGTTCTCATATTCTTCTCTATCACACAGGTGTATGGGGATTTACATGGACACACTGAACATCTTCATGAGACTGGTGATGATTATGTCTGGTGGTGGTGGCAAAAGGAAGTAAACGGCAGCATTTTGGCTTCAGCTTCAATCTTACCCTCCACAGAGCCGAACAAACTCATATTCTATTAGGAGCAGCATACGCCAGGTGTTAATTCTTAGTGACACGTCTCATCTAACTTGTTAAAAATACATGATTGCTTTGCAAAGGGTGTGAAGAAGAGGACTGCACTCTCCGGTGCAAAGAAGACATTGATAACATACTGAGAGCTCTTTATCCTGTGGTACAGATGGGTTCAATCTGTCAGCGTCGTTTTGCCTGCCTCACATATCGTTTGTATTCTTTGTGTTTTGTATTTATTTCAGCTTAATGGTTTCTGTTTCCAATATGAATAAAAGTTCAAGAATATCTGGTACACGCAGCAGACATGCCACACACATCAACCATACCGGGCCAGATCATCACTGACTGTGCTGCTGCTCCAGTATACGTTGTTGTTGCCCTTTTGTTGATGTGTTAAGTCAGTGGGAATAGTTTATGTATTGCAGAGAACATATGAAGTAATTTTATTAATTTAATCACTTAATAAATATGTTAAGTGTTAAAAGTTTGTTTTGGCCGAAGTTGCTATTTTGAAAAATAATAAAAACCAGCAGAGATTTAGCAGACAGGGTTCCTGTTCAATGCCTTTTTCACAGAAGACATTTTGACAGTAGAAAGTCCTACTAACTACTATTACTATTAATGATTGCTGACATCTATTTAGCTGCTTTGGTTTCAGGGTCCTGTTGTGCATGCCTGCCTCACTGTCACTTCTTGCTGCCTGAATAGAACAAAGTCATTGGTAATGTGTTTTTAGTAACAGCTTTGCTTGCTGACAGGTCGCCAAAAACACCTGTTCTATAAATAGTCAGAACATTCATTAACAGAAGTGATGGGATGCATATCTGTCGTCTAGGTGAAATACATATTTGCACACTTGGAGTTTTGGTTCTCATAATTTCTTAAATCAGTTATTAAATGTAATTTTTAAAGTCTGTCAATTATCTTCTTGGAATGCCACTTGCTCATTTACATTAGAACGATAACAAATATTTATGAAATTGCATTGATTGTGGTTGAACATGTTCCCTACTTGATTGCTGGTATTATGATAATGTTGGAAAGAATGGACTTATCCAACAATGGTATAATCCACCCGATTTTACGAAAAAACGTCTATTGGGAGCAATCATTAAGTTGTAGGTGCCTGTCCACTAACATTACAAATGAGTTCAGTGACCTGCAATCACACTACATTGTGAGCAGTGTATCAAGTCAGTGGGTGGAAACTTGTCCACAGCCTCTCACAGCTGTTACTGCTTGAGCCGACATACATGTTTTACCGTTCGCCATCCACTCTCAGCAGCTCTGACCAGACTATGAGGGGCCGGCGAGGTCCACCTTGTATTTGCTTATAAACAGGCAGTGTGTAGCAGCAGATGACAAAGGCTTAGTGCAGTAATCCTCTTGTCCACCATCTGGCAATTTTTTATTTGTGTGTGTGTGTGTGTGTGTGGATATTGACAAATGGCTCTGAGTATAGTTACAATTCCCCGCCTTTAGAACTCTGGCCTCTCACTTTGTTTTGCGTTACCACGCAGAGAACAATGTGTAATCAGTTCATTTCCAAAATAGATTAAATTATCTGAACAACTATGAGCTGTTGTACAATATTCATGGTCCCCAGAGGATGAATCTTACGGACTTTGGTGAGCCCCTGAATTTCACTATAGCGCCACCATGAAATCGACATTTGTGATTTTTAGTGAAATGTTGCGACAATAACTCTATGGATTGCTGGTTTGGTGCAAGCACTCATGTTCCCTATAAGAAACATTTTTAATAAACTTTGATGATCCCCTGATCTGGCCTCTACCGCCATTATCAGGTCGCACCTTTAATTTGACTCAATACATGCAAACTACTCACATTCCCATCAACCTCATCTGCTCATATTTGAGTTATTTAGCATATTTACAATTTTTACACAGTTATTTACTTATTAACAACTCTAAAACAGTTCAGAAATCTGCTGATCATGCTCAAGAAAGTTGTCGTCATCCTGCTGTTTCTTCTCTAACAAATCAAATTTGCTCCACCTCAGTCAACTACAACATAAACATATTGCGTTCATGTTAATGAATCAGTAATAACATTCCGATCATAGAATATGTAACTCTCCTAAAGGGGACGTCCTGCTTAATGTTCACTCGTACTATTCATTTATAAGAACATTTTGCTGATAATACTTTTACTTCAGTAATATTTTGAATGCGGGACGTCTTCTTGAATTTAAGCATTTTATTTATTTGGATAAAACAAATATGCATTATGCCGAGTTCTTCCATACATTTTTTGCCTGAAATCTTTGACCAGGTGATTGTGTCTGCACTATCAACACTGAGCAGTCCATAGATTCTCTGTTTATTTTAGCGAGAGCCGATTCGTCGTTGGCTGCCAACCGGTGAGAGCATTGAGCGTGTCATCGAGCGTCAGACACTATTTTCATACCTGTGATAGGAAGTATAGGAAGTGCACAAGTCAGCACCTCTACGTGGTTCAGTCAATACTCTTAAAACACCTCACAGAAATAGCAGGGACACGTGTACTCGCATGATGCCTGCTTATCAGCGGCTCCGGAAAAAAAGGTGCAAAACTCGTCCAAATTGTGTCAAACAATAAAAAGTATGACGTTTCGAGCTCTTGGCCGTCATCAGATATGATTGCGAGATCTTAACGTCACACTCAGTTTTCTACTTTGGTCTTTTTTTAATCAGAGCAGCTGTTTATTATTGGGTTCATTGTTATCTCTTTGAATGTGAGAGCAGCGTTTTGGTTTGACCTCCTTAAACTGCGAGTGATTCACAGCAGGAGGAGTTCTCATCATTGTAGACAGTGATCGTGGCAAACATCCTCTGTAACATGACAGTATGAACTCAAAATGTAAAGTAGGCTCGCAGCTGGGAAATGTAAAATCAAATGATGCTGAGTAAAGCTTTGTTTTGTGTATTGGGGCATAGTGATTGACAGGTCACAGGGCTTTATAGGGTCCATATAAGCCTCTTGGCTGTAACGGCATCACGGATCCACAAGTGCAGCCGAAGCTTGTGTTGATCAGCTGTAGCTGCCAAGGAGTGCAGCCACGGGGAAGCTCAGGCCAGTGGGACTCGCTACATGTGAATGAGTTTGTTGAAACCATCAGCCAGAGGAGCCAAACGCGCCATTTGTCCAAAGAGAAACAAATGTGCAGCAGGTGACAGAAAGGATGTTTGAGGTTACCAGTGCAAGCTTAATACTAGCATCTCAATTTCAAACACTCAACTGTAACGCAGACGCCTCAGTAAGTCTATTATGTTATAAAGCCTTTCATTTAACAGTAATCACGGATGCAGTGCCTCGTGTGTGCATGTTCACATGTCTGCAGAGGTGTGACGATCACACCATATTGTGTGAAACCTGAACACCCATCCCTCCACGCATAGTTTTTCCAGATCAAAATTGGAGAGGGAGCAGTGCGGTGTAAGATGTCTGTGTAGGGAAGGGATGCGTCACTGGATTAGTGGCTGAGAATCTTCCCCAGCCTCCTCCTCCTGAGCTGCTGAGACGCCACCAGAAGGGCAAGTGCACTCGCTGCTCGCGTTCCCTCCACCAAGCCTTCCACATGAGCCAGCCAAGCCGTGCCTCCCCACCAGGATGAAGAAAGAAAAGAAAACGCATGCTGTACTGTTTGTCCTCCTGCTTCACTTCACTTTGGGTAAGGCTTTTCTTTTTGTTCTTTGTGTGTGTGGTTGAGACTTCTTGTCTTGATCTTATCTGGTTAATCCTAAAGGGCTTGTCCACCTTGGTGTAGACTGCTCATGCTGCCTGTACCTCATCTCTAAATGTGTGATAGTATGTTTGTGTTGTGATCGTAGAAAGTTCCATCCAAATATATTCATATTTCCATCGTCCTCCTACTCCCTGCTTTCGGTTCCTGCCCTTTTTAGCAAGTGAGTACAACAGTTATGTCTTAATTATATCAGCATTTCCATTAGAAATAGAACAATATGTAGACAAATTGATGTGGCTTTTGTGATTTATTTTCAGATGTATGCAGTATATAGGCTTGCTTCTGCTCAAGTAACTTGGAGCATGCTTGTTTGTTTACAGGGCAATCAGACTATGCTCCGTATTTTTATGATAATGGGCCCAGCAGTACACATGGGAATATGGCCTCGTTCAGCATCTCTGAGGATACACCAGTCGGTAAGTCTCGTTGTAGTAATTACAGATCTGGTTCATTTCAGTAAGGTATTATATTTGCAGGCGTATAGGTGTAAAGATGAAATTGTCACACATGGTATTGAGGCACCAGCTAATCACTGTAACACCTTTTGGATTGTGACGTACGTCAAGATTTACGAGACGAAAACAATATGGGCGGTGGCTCATCAGGTGACTGGATTATTCAACGTTCGATTTACACCGAATGAAAAAAAACAAGAATTGAAACGCAGGATCCACATGGTTTTAATCAACACGGAAATGTCATGTTTTTGTTTGACTTTATTGTTTCTGTCATTTTCACCACAAAGGGACACAGATATACATTCTGAATGGTACAGATCCAGAGGGAGATCCAGTGCGATTTGGTCTGACTTTTGAAATGGGCTCCAAAGAATATTTTAGGGTGGACTCCAAATCAGGAGAGGTGACTCTGATTCAGGAGCTCGACAGAGAGGTGAGTCTGTCGATGGGACGCTTAGTTTGACTGCTATTTGCCACCGCTGTGCCTCAAAGTGACGTTCGCCTTTTCTTTGTAGAAGCAAGCTGAAATCTCAGTGCTCGTGAGCATAACAGACGGTCGCAATAAAGTAAGTTTATATCGTTTTTGTGACATATTTATGTTTACTCTATTGTCTTGAATTAATCACATCATTGACACCACAATCTGTATGTGAAAGAAAAACAAAAATGATACATGATATTTACACCTACATAACAAGAGTTGTGTCGTGAAATAAATACCAAATGTTGAGTTTTTGTTTGTGGTCATTCATTTTATTTTTGCTTTCAGGTTGTTGAGACAGTTAGAGTGTTTGTCACTGATGCCAATGATGAACCACCCGCATTTCTAAACCTGCCTTTCATCATTGACATCCCAGAGGTACAGTATATATCAAATAAATCCATCCAATATAATATGATAAATACAATACGACCTCTAAATAATGAACAATGATTGAAAATGAAGTGTCTCTTGCCTCTTCTAGGATACCGCTCCGGGAAGTAGCATCTACAGAGTCCAAGCAGCAGATAGAGATATGGGCTCAGGAGGCAGCGTCTCATATTATTTACAGGTAACCCTCCAGCTTCGTTGTTAATGATGCACAGTTGTGGCTCTCTAAAGCTTTGTCTCAGTGAAATTCTGTGCCAGATAGAAAAATGAAGTGTTTGTGCCACCACATTTCAGGAACACACTGGCGGCTCAGTGTTGGATTGTACACAGTAAATCTTGATTTAGACTCAGGTGAAGAGAATTATCCAAATTTTCAATACACCCAAATATTTCCTTAATGTAATTTATCATTTTAGTTTGTCTTGCTCAGACTGCTGCATCTATCTTTACTCGGGCTTTGGGTGGAAAAACATCTCCGGGCTTTGATTCATTTCAGCCTCCTTGCACATGGCCCACAGTTGATTTCATTGTGATTGTAAAATGTTAGTAATCACATTTACTGTAGCTTAGCTCCAGCCTACATCTCCTGACCTCTTTGCTTTTACACTGTGATGCATCCTGAAGTCTACCAACAGGTTCATCCTCTCGGTTCACAAATCCTTTCATTGATGTTTTTCTATTGTTTTTCTTTAAAAAGAAAAAAAACAGGTTATTTATTGTAAAAACTGCACCATTGTTGTCGACATGACGATGCTGTTAACTGACTTGGTGTGGCCTTAACACTCGGGCGTGAGACCAGAGGTCGAGCTGGCATCGTGAGAGCTGTGCTGCCATGTGGAAAGAGGAAAAGGGCATTCGAGTAATAGGACAGTGTGTGGATGGGAAAGATTAATCTCACACCAGAGAGTCGGGAAATGGTTTTACTTTAGTGGATTCATTTTCAGTTACATTTGAGTAAAGCACTGAAGGCTAAATAGGGGCTTAGGTTTGGTCCAGGCAACAGCTGACAGCGCAGTAGTTGTTACTGTTCATGTATCAACTGTGAGATTAAAAAAAACCCTATCCTTACTACTGAAACTGTGTGGCTTTTTACATGATCAGACCTCACCGTTTGCCAAGTTTACCATCGGTGGGAACAGCGGGATCCTAAGAGTCAAACCTGGGGAGACTTTGGACTACGAGACCACGCCTACTCACTTCGTGACCGTGGTTGCAAAGGTGAGACATCGCACATAACACCCTTTGTCTTTGGGTTTGTCTTCACAGGTGCCTTAACGCACACATTCACGCGGTGAGCAGCAGCTTACCATAGTTTATCCATAACCCCAACAACCTTTGTCCAAAGAGCAGCTCAGCGACACATCTGCTGCTCGCCAAAAGTCACGACAAGTTCAGTCACGAATAAGCTTTTCTGAACATCAACGCTTTTCAGAATTTCCACAATCTCAGTATGTGAAGCAAATGGGAGTCTGACGTGTTGACAGTGTTTCTTCCAGTGTGAATAACCCGAAGTGTAATACTTCCATTGTGAGTAATAATGATAGAGAGGCTTTTTTTAGCCTGTACGCCTGTGGAATAACATACATGATGTCAGTAGTGCTCGTGAAAGAACAAATCAGATCCTGAGAAGTTGCATCAATGATCAAATATATGATTGTAGAAGATTTGTGACGCAACCAGTACCATCAGTATAATCAGTTTAACTCACTGACGGTTGAACTGAAACAACACAAGGCAGCATTTTCTCCACACAGAATGAGACGGCATCTTTCGCTGTCACGGAAGCAAAATATTATAATGAACATATATCCATGCAAATTAAATGACAAATTCCACTGTCCAAGCTGGACTGATTTTGACATGCTAAGAGTGGTTTATTTGTGATTGTCAACGGAAAATCATCAAAGCTTTTCAAGCTCGACATTTGGTTACTTTCGGCCTCCAACGATATGATTTTAGTCGGGTTAAAATAGGGAAAGTGCTCAGAGTAAAATAAAATCTCTGTACAGGGATTTAAAAAAATACCTCAATGCTGCAGATATTACTTGATGTCCTCCCTTCTGCCTCACTGTTTGTTTTCTCAGGATGGAGGTGGAAAGTACAAGGAGAAGCACCAGGTTTTGACCTCGACAGCCACCATGACAATCAATGTACTTGATGCCCAAGACATGCCTCCATCCTTCATAGGAACCCCTTACTTTGGCTACGTCTATGAAGTCTCAGTTCCTGTAAGAGTCTTCCTCTTGTTCTTTACACACATGCAGTAAGTCTGGATACGACTAATTACATTTTCTGTCGTCCAGGGTTCTGAAATATTCACACTGTACGCTAAAGATGGAGATCAAGGCAACCCTAGCCCAATACATTATTCCATTATGAATGGTAAGATCAATGCAGCAAGAGATGAAATCCACGTTGAGCTATCTTTTATCAGACACATTCACAACATGTCTTTAATCACCTTTCAGGGAGTGATGGTGTCTTTGACATCAACAGCACCAGTGGATGCATCACTCTGTCGACTTTTCCAACTCTGCTGAGAAATGAATTGTATGAAATTATAGTCAAGGTAATGTTTTTTTTCTTCTTCTTTCAGTCTCCTCGCAGTTGTTTCTTGTAACCTGCTATTATTACCACTGACTGCGTTGATCATTTTTGAACCCAGGCGTCTGAGGTAGGACCTAACGATCAGCAGCAGGACTACGACGTTACCACAGTGACGATCCGGGTGGTGGATCTCAACAACCACCCTCCGACCTTTTACGGGCAGAACGGACCACAGAGCAACTTTGAGGTCACCATGTACGAGCATCCTCCTGCAGGGGAGATCCTGCGAGGCTTTAAGATCACCGTCAATGACTCAGATCAGGTACAGTTTATTCCCACATTTCCCCGACGCATCCTTTGATTCTAGATGTGTATTGGGCTGCGTGTTCTTGCTCTTCTTCAACGAACATGCATTCATCAACACATCTGCCAGATGTTTTTCTCGGAAGCTTATTTACTTTACAAATTTACGGTTTTCTAAATTCTGCTGTTTGTTTTTCTTTGCAGGGAGCAAACGCTAAATTTAAACTGAGGCTAGTGGGGCCGAGTCGGGTCCTGCGAGTGGTTCCTCAGACCGTCCTCAATGAAGCGCAGGTGACCATCATTGTGGAGGACACATCTGGCATCGACTTTGAAAAGGGAAGAACCCTCTCTTTTAAGGTTTGACTTTATATATCACTAATGATTCAGATATTTAATCTGGGGCTGAAACTATTTTATCAACCGATTATTTGCTTTGCTTAGAGCCCGAGATGATGCCTTCAAATCGCTTGGTTTCCCTGACAAACAGCCCAAAACCCAAAGATCTCCAGTTCATAACAATACAAAACAGAGTATTATCAGTAAGAGCTTGCAAAATGAATTTTCATAAACAGTTTCAGGATTTCTTAACTTTCCATCCAGCACCTTCATCAGGTCAAAATTTCAATTCGTCCAACAATGTGGTTTATGATCAAATATTTTCAGCATGAATGACACTCTTTTAAGCCTCAGCTGTGCTACTTTGATTGTTAGTACTACATTGACAAGCACACGCTTGACTGTAATAATATTAAAACAATAATACTTGTTTTGTAAAAACTTGTATTACATTATATAACAATTCACCACTAATCCCAAGGCCCAGTCTCTTAGGTTAAAGGTGCAATGCGTAGAGCTTTCCTGAAAAAACAATGTATGAATTTGGATAAACTCATCATTTATGACCCGCGAAACGTGTTGAATCAAAAACAAATTTTGATATCGAGCAGTTTTGTTTTACAATGAACCTTTCAGTCTCACAGAGCTCCTAGTGTGACTCCTAGTGTTGTTGTTGAGGCACTGATCTAATCACACGTTGTCTCTCTCTGCAGCTGCTCGCGGTGGAGATCGACACTCCTGAGAGGTTCAGTGCGACAGCTGACATAGTGATCAACCTGCTGGACACCAACGACAACATCCCCAAATTCACCTCCGAGTATTACATCGCCAGGGTCCCTGAGAACTCTGCCGGAGGCTCCAGTGTTGTGTGCGTAACGGTGAGTCAATCATGATTAAACTCTGCTTTAACCCGACCAAAGTGATGATATAATCCAACGGCCTTCCAATGAATGCATATTACTCGGTGCGGTTCATTAGATGAAAGCAGGTTGTTGCCAGACAAAAAAGAGCTCACTGCTCCCTGGCTTTGTTTTTGTTGGTCTGGCATGTGCTTCTTGCTATAACTCAAGCAGGGCTTTCATTAATCGTAATATTGGCACATTTGTCTCCTCCGTTCCTTTATATTGTATGTATCCTGCAACCAGGCATCAGTGTGGGGTAAAAAAGCTTAGTTTTGCCCCGAGGTTAATCTTGCTGACCTATACCTCCATCCCCACTCATCACAGGAAGAGACTTATAGCCTGCCCCACCCACATGAGCTTAAGACCCTAGCTTTATCCTCAGCCAGCCAGTAAAAACATCTAAATGGACCACCTTCAGTCACCTTGGTTGAGTTCTTTCCCTGCCAGATTTTTTGATTAAATGTATCAGATTGATCAATAATCTTTCTCACAAAGTGTACATGTTTCACACTTTATTGTGTGTGCGATAAGTATTGGGGTTTTAATCTCTGTCCTGTCCCGTCCTCTAGGCAAATGATCCAGATTCAGGGCCCTGGGGTGAAGTCAAATACACGATTTATGGATCAGGATCAGATTTGTAAGTAAAAACCTTTCACTCCTGCCAGTTTATGTTTGGTCTGATCAGATACATAACACTTGCACTTCCTCAAAGCACATTTCATAGACTAAAAACATGTGATTGGCCCCTCTGCTACACAAACAACTCGCTCTAAAATGGCTGCAAGATGCTGGCTAATCTCCTAATTGGATTGGAGGTTTAAAAATAGACAGGCCCGTCTCACGTAGGGAGAGCCAATTAACATGCAATGTGACAGCTGGAGCCACAGAAATGGCAGCTTTGAGAAGCAAGGCAGCATGCAGTGTAAGAAAAGTGAGAATTATTTGAAGCAGTGACTTGAGTTAATTGTGTGAAAGTTATCAGTTTCAAGGCAACTTGTGAATTTTCACAGTAGAAATTGAGGCAGCTGAATAAAATGGCCGTGAGCCCAAAATTGAACTGGAGAGCACTTTGAGAGCACAAACCCACAGCCATGCTACGAATTCATTTCTTAAAGAGATGTCATATCATACATGTGACATGATTGAGGTCCATACGATTTTTCACGGAATATATGACATCACAGCCGAGTCTGTGATCCACTTTTGGAATAATATGTATAATTTAAGAGCGAAACAAACAAACTGTCATGACAAACAAACGCAACATAATTGGCGAAAACAACTGGAATGACGCAGAGTGGACAGCTGTGGTTATGACTCATACACTGTGCCACCTTGCTCTGAACCTGCAGGTTTGCCATCAACCGGACATCAGGCCTCATCTCCACGCAGCCCTGGACCAGCCTCGATGCAGAGGTTAGGTCCACATACAACTTCTACGTCAAGGCTGAAGATTCGGAGGGAAAGTACAGCTTGTCTGAAGTCTTTGTCACCGTCCTCGACATGAACGACCACTCTCCAGCATTTGATGAAAATCTCCTGGAAAAGACCATGATTATTGGCTCACCTGTCAAAGTAGAGGTACATCATGTTAATTCTTCTTAAAAAATGTATAATGTTAAATGAATCGACTTAAAGTTGGCTGTCTAGTATGCAGCTTACCACACTGATCGAAGTATGCATCCCTTATGTGTTATTCTGCTACTTTTCACAGGCAGTGGATGAAGATGCAGAGTCCCCGAACAACGTCATTGAATACTCCATCATGACGGCCGATCCTGACAATGCGTTTGATATCAACGCAGACACCGGAGAGATCAAGCTGAAGCCGTACATCAAGACCATGGAGATTGTGCAGAACATCACCAAGCAAAAGGACTGCAAGTGGTCTCTGGTGGTCCAGGCCAGGGACAGAGGCTCTCCATCCTTCAGCACAACAGCTGTGGTCAACATCGATATCACAGAGGCGGTAAGACTTAGCTCTGACTTGCAAGCATGCTCGCAGCGCTTTCTATTTCAAGCTTTAGGCAGCACGAGCTGTAGATTCAAGCAGTTTACCATATCATAAAATGCATTGTCGTCATGCCACGCAAGCTGCTTAATTCAGCATCCTTGTTTCAGCCAGTCACACTTCATTGATCTCATATTCTTAAGAGGATAATGCCGGCCATTTTTATGCTTTTATTATCACATTTTGACAACACAAAGGTTGCTCATATTAATTACTTATCACTTATATATGACATTTGTCACAATTTAGTCTTTTTCTAAATAAATTACAGTTGCCATGTTCATCGAGGTCTTCTGTGTTTTTCATCGCTTTTGGACAATATTGGAGTTTTATGGCACGGAGGATTAAACCATAAGGCTATCATGGCTGCACGAATGATACTTATTGCATGAAGTCATACTGTTTCTTCAGTACATTTTAAGATATTAATATGAAATATAAAATAACAGCAGCATTGTCCTTTAAAGTTTTCAGTCATTCGCGTATGTTACTCTCTGTTTTCACCGTGCGTTCATTCCTTCACTACATGATCAGATGACTCGGTGTTTTTGGTGTTGTTTCTGTGTTGTGTATCATGCTTTTCAGATCAAAGGTCGAATTGTTTCATACTTCATGGGCCTCAGCAAGCGTCCGCTGACTGTTTTTGGAATTTGTCTCAGCGTTGTCACTTCCCTCATTTTACTAACAATCTGCATATCCACAATCCTGTACTGTAGCTCAGTGAAAAAGTCCCGAATCAACCCTGAGAGTAGCTATATCAAAGTGGTGCGCAGACTCAAGTGAGAAATATCTGACACCTGTACCTCGTTACTTATTTATAACCTTTAAAAAGATGTCTATTTTTTGACTGACCAGCTATTGTCTGTAAAAGAGTACTGGAGCACATTTGAAAGGAGAATACAACATTATAGTGAAAGTCTTTTGTCGATTTTACATATTTTTGGTGACTCAAAGTGACAAAGATGAAGCACTTTTCTTTGGATTCAAACCTGGATTTGCTCACTTAAACTCCATTTTTATCTCACAGATATGCACATCTCCCCATTTTTTGTTCTCATGAACTGTCATCGTTCTTGTTCAGTCCTCATCAGTCACACACCGAAGAGAAATCCCAATGCACCGCACTGCCAGACGCATTCCCAACAACTAGTGTTCTGCATAGTTCTTAGCTTTGCACTAGCAGTCCTGTATTGTAGAACAGGAGCAAGATGGATGACTTGAGTGTGATTGTGAGTGAGTCACATTTTTGGTAGACATGTTGTTTGGGCCTCCTCTGTCAGTGCTTTGCGCATCCATCTCATGCTTGCATGCTTTGGACAAATGCTCCGTCAACACTTGGATTCAGTCCCTTGGACTTGATTTAAACTGTTTTGTATTGTGCTCTTTCACAGACTCCTCTCAAGGGGCCTATGGCAGCCTTTTTAATGAAAAGTAGGGGCAGTCCTATGAAAGCTCTAGGCATGGTCACTGTTGTCATTAGCTTATTGGTAGGGGTGACTGCCTTGATCTCTGCGGCTATGTACATGCGAAACTCAAAGTCAAACAGGATCACGCCGGCACGTCGCATCATTAAGAGGCGACCCAGGGACCAGCAGCCCTGGATCTTCAACATGCCTGTTCTCAAATTCAGCAACCCTGCAGATAAGTTCCTTATTGTCAACCAAGAGAGAAGCCCACGGCCAAAGCCTCCCCCCCCCAGTGCTCCCCCGCCCCCATGTATCACACGGCTGTATGAGAGGCCCCTGGCGGTCCCGACCATATCTGGTGTGCTGGCCTCCAAAGGTTCCAAAAAAGCTAAATCGAATCGCCGTAAAGAGGGACATATGAGCTCTGCTCTGGTGTCAGAGCTTAAAATGAAGCTTGAGCAGAAAATGATTGAGAGCAACCAAGGTTATTATTAACTCTGTCATACAAACGTCTTGTTAAAGGTCCTTTGGCGACTCTACTTGCTCTTAGCTGATCTACTGTCCGAGACTTCTCACCCTTATGTGATGATCTGGTAGGGTGGGCCTACCTGTGGAATATTCATGAGTAAATGGAGAAAAGGAAAGTTTACAGATATTTGATGTCTTAAGATGAGATATGAAACAAGTGGGCATCCTCAGTCGACCTGGCTTGGGTAAAGAGAGGAGAGCGCTTGAGTCTGTGTGGTATAATGGTAAATAATTCACCACACTGCCATCTCTAGGAAGATTACATAATAAGAAGCACTAATGTAAATTGCCCAGGGAGAGGATTACTAAGACTTACTGTGTATAAGTTGCATAACTTCCTGAAAAGTGTAATTTAAAAAATATCCGACAAAAAAAACCTTTCCTCTTGCTCACTGGAGCGCGCAGCTGAATGACACAGTCATGAAAAACATGCTTCTTATAAAGTGCTAAAGGACCTGTTTTAATATTTTTTACTGTGTTACATCAGCCGCTTGACAGCTGAGAGGTTGCTCTTTTGTATAATTACAATGTGCCACTGTAGGTTTTCACAGTAACACAAGCTAACAGAGTTGCTTTTATTCATTTGAGTGTTTAATTCTAGAAAAATGCTTTTCTATCAATAACACATGTCCATTTTAAATGTATATATATATATATATATGCATGTATGACAAGATATGAGCATTTCCCTGTTGTATCTTGTAGAAGTAAATAGGAACAAATGAAACCATCTAACTCCACTTAAGATGTTCAAAGCACAGGTCCCGATGCCTGCTGAGACATTTTCATAGATATAGATGTGGAAATATAGAGTCTGTGTCGAACATCTTGGTTCCTCTCGTGGTTACTTACCATGTGTACCTTCAATGCCTTCAAATATAGGCACCTAAAAATAGAGTTGGTTAATTGCTGTTGCCCATATCTTGTATCTGACTGTATCTTAACTCATAGCTATCTGAAATAAGTTGAGATAAACTATGCATCTCAACTATACATTTCACTTGCTTGGTCCTTTTGAAGTAACATATTTGTACCGTCTTTGTACCGTCTTGATTTTGAATAAATATTTGAAAATGATTTGGTCTGTGCTCAATTTTGTCCCAGAGGCTATTTTTTGGTTTAAGTTCGAGAAGGACATTTGTGAAATCTTGGGAGGCGAAGTAAACTTGCATCTTTGTGCCGGACAGAATATTATACTGTAGTTCATGTTTACCTTCGGTCAGCTTTGTTTGCCTTATATTTCATGTGTATTTCTGAGTATGTACATTGAAAACAACAAAATAAAAAAGTCCTTCATGTGTACACTTTCCTGTTTCTAATGACATTTTTATGACATACTAAACTATGACTTTTTATGTCCCGCTAGAAATATGTTATATGACATTTTTATTTGCCTCCAATTGACATGGAGACAGACAGTGAGCTTGAAGCTGTCATTAAATGGAAATATCATGTCCTGCTGACTAGGATTCAGATAGAAAATCACTTTAATCTGCTTACGGGTGTATGTATAAAAGCACGGGAAAACACTGCTTATGTAACAAATCCGCTGAGTGATTGTGCTAAAAAATCTGAGTATGTCTCAGCATTCATCTCTGACTTCTCTTTAATCCACATCAAACATCATGTCATTCCATTACAAGACAGCAAATCTTGAGTTGGAGCTGGAATTGAATTTGCTGGAGTCTGCGAAAAAACAACAAAAATATATTTTTTCACACATATCACACTTACAATTCAGTTTTGGTTGACAATAAATAAATATACACAATAATTATTATTTACATTATTTTAAATTCAGGATTTTTTGCATTAAGTATAAAAACTTTAAGAAAACAAATGAAGCCAAAGAACTGTCAAATGTATTTTATCACAAACTTCTTTCTGTTATTGACTCAGATAATGCAAAATAAGGAAGAAAGGCATCTCCACTTTGAGCTGATATAGCTTGCGATATATTTACATGATGACTACAATATCTATAATAGCTCCGGTCTATGCCTCTCATGAGTGTATTAGTGTTACATCCAGTCACAGAGCTTCTGAATATGATCTTTGAAAAATGTAATAATGTAATAACAATACAAGAGATGCACACTGACATTATTTACAAATACACATGGATGTACATTTCGTGACTTTGATGCTAGTACAATTGAGCTGCACTTCCACCTTTGCACCTGTCCTCAGACTTCCGCCTCTTTTTCGGCTTTTCCTCAGAGTCCCTGCACAGGTCTTCATCGCTGGCTGCCTGCAGGCTGTCAAAAGTGCCTTGCCTCTCGGACGTTCCCTGCAGGTTCTTTCTGTGCAGTCTGCGCCTCCTCCACAGATTAGCACAGCGATCCACGCAGCTGAATCTAGCCTCCGTGGTGCAGGCGTACATGCCGGCCGGCACTGCCAGCACCATGGCACACACAATAACAATAATGTGGATGAGTCTCGCTCTTTGCTCCAGCTCACTGATGTCACTTCCTGTCACAAACACGATGCACTGGCCCTCCCTCGGTGGATGGCTCTTCAGGGTCACGCACACCTCGTATTTGGTGACAGGAAGCAGGTCGCTGACAGTGTAGCTGTTGATGCCGGGACCAATGTAGATCATCTCCTTTTTGGGTGAGTCATATTTGCCAAAGTGGATGGTGAACCAAGTTTCTGCGGGGTTGTCTGTTACTGCGTACCACTCCAGGGTGATACCGTAAACTGTCTGCTTGGTGATGCGGATGTCAATGTTGATATTCTCATCGGAAGACAACATGGGGACAGGTGGAGTGAGAAGAGCGGAGGAATTGAAGGAGTTGATGTTAACTGTGATGCTGACAGAGGAGTTGCCAATGAAGTTGTTGGCCATGCAGGTATAGAGTCCTCGGTCTGCCAGGTGAAGAGAGGGGATCACCAGCTGAGAGGTGACGGTCTCCTCGTCTATGTGAGTCTCTGTAGCTGCAAGTAGAAACCACAGCGTCACAGATTTGAAATCAGAGGATTGTTAATATCTGATAAAAACATCGATAACCCTCAAGACGCTGTTGCTCATGAATCTTTTCATAATGCAGCCTGAAAGTACAACATATACCACGTTAAGTGCTCCCAGAGCAGGTTCACAACTATTTAATGGATAGTACAAATAAACTGTTACCTGCAGATCCTCTTATAATCTTCAGAGTGTACATCCACTGAATAGTTGGGCCTGGCCTGGCCTTTACTAAGCATGTGAGTGTTGCATTTGCTCCGAGAGGTAAAGTGATGTTCGTCTCTGGGGCAGAGGCCGCCGGCTTCATGCATGTTTTTAACTGGATCTCGTGGAAAAACTTGTCAGCTTTGGAGGCGGGGCCCGAGCACATCAAAGAAGAGTTCATGAGAATGATGGGAGGGCTGACCGCCCTGATGAACTCAACGAAGCCTATGAGGCGGCAATCGCACAACCAGGGGTTGTCATGCAGCGCCAGAACCACATTTGAGACTATCCCTTCTTTACCCCACGCTTTCGCTGCTGTTTGGTAAAGTGCCCAATCAATGAAGACATATTTTGATATGACACTAAGCTGATTGAAGGATAAATCTAAGTAGGTCAGTGCATGTAAGTGTCTCAGAGCGTGTTCGGGGAGGACGTCCAGTCGATTGTGCTTCAGGTCCAAAATCTTCAGTTTCGGTGTGTCCTGAAAGGCCGTCCATGTTACTGAAGTCAGCTTGTTCCCTTGCAGCCTGAGCTCAGTCAGGTTGGCCAGCCCGTCCAGGCTTTTTATGTTCATAAGTGTGATCTCATTGAAATTCAGCCAGAGGAACTCTAAGGCACTAACTTTAGAGAAAGATCCTCGAGGTAACTCAGTCAGGTGGCAGTTTTCAATTCGTATTTTCGTGAAATCATGTGGGATGTCCTCTGGTATTCTTCCCATGGAGGTTTCCATACATAGTAAAGACCTAGGGTGGTAAGACGAGATATGTTGAGACAAGAAAAGTGCATATTTTATCTACAGCTACACATGTACATGCACCATTTGCTCACATTTAGTGTTTGTAGGATTTAGAATCATTTGGTGAGCAGGTTACATTTAAAACAACAGTGTTATGACTAACACATAACCTCTTCATAGTTTGTGTAGTTCTCGTGGTCACTTACCTTCCCAAGTTGTCATCTGTGCAGGAGCAACCAGTCAGACACGTTGATGATCCAGAGGCGATGAGATAAAACACCAAAGCGATACGTAATGCGACATAGAAGGCGTCCATATTCCTGCAGGAGCATGTGAAACAGGCCTGCGAGGACACGGGGCTGTGTAGCAGAAAGCCTATTAGCTTAATCTTGCTTGACGTAACACTTAAAGACACCGAGTGACACACATAGGTACGGTTTATTTATTTATTTAGCAATCGTCTACTTTGTCAAATCTCATCAAAAGCATGAAAACACTCCCCATAAATGTTCAGCCAAGATTTAAGGGGTTAAGTTTGATACTGCAGTTCTACTTTCAGGTATGACCCCAAACTGCTTTGCGTCAGTCTAATTTATTGTGTTTGTCCAGCACCAAAGCGGAGGCATTGACATGACAGGAGGGACTTCTGTATTAAGTGGGCCGGAGCCCGTTGGGCTTAGCAGCACAGAGAGGGAGGGCTGCACAGACACAGAGAGACAGATGTCTGGAGGACTGTAATCTGACCTCAATAATCTGAACACTGGTTGCCTCTCAGGTTGCATATATATCAGCATATAAAGAATATGTGGAAAAGGACAAAATCTGCAGCACTTTGGTTTCAATCTTTAACAGGCATTTTTCCTTTGCATTGGTGTACATGCTCAACATTTAACAGGCAGAGAGAAAGAGTTTAAATCAGATGTATGTAGGTATGTAAGCATATAGATATGTTAATGATCTCATATTGTTAGTTTACTTGCACAGCAAAAATAACAAACAGAGATCAGACACCGATACTGATATTGGATATCTGTTCGATATTAACTCAAACAGCTGGATCGAGTATCGGAGACAATAGGCCGATCTATTGCATACCATTATTTTAATAATAACAATTGAGTGCATTTATGTATTTATTTTGTTTTACAAAGATTGGAAGCAATGTTTAAGTGAAGCCCGATGTCAGCCTCTACCCAAAGCCCGCAGGTATAGGTGTCGGCATTAGAACTGAAATTTAGCAATCTTTATAATAGCATATATTTACAGCCATTAAATGATACTTTTTAATGCACATAAGCTAATTTCTGCTTTAGTCAAGATACATATTGATCTGTTCGAAAAATCAATATTCTGAGATGTAAGAAAAAAAAAGCTTGAGAGTACTTTTTGTCCCCGTTAAAGTTGTTTTGGGGGTTTTTCGTGTGCCGATGCGAGCACTCTGGGACAGAGGATGTCGTATGTGTACAGATTGTAAAGCCCTCTGAGGCACATTTGTGATTTGGGGCTATAAAAAAACAAAATTGAATTGAACTGAATTCCATTGAATATATCAATATAAAAAATATTTATTTTGATACAGTACATTCATACATAGACATATTTCAGGTCACAAATATTTACACATTATAAAATGGAGAATAGTGTAATAGTGTATTTTAGGTTTTTTGACCCAACAGTAAACCTGGCACATTCAATTCACACTGACATACAAAACAGACTAATAACTGGTTAATCCTTTCCCTCAATACTTTATGTTCTAAAGCAAGATTTTAACACAACGCAGAGGTTACATCTTGGAATAAAAATAAAAATGATTGGGTTTTAAACAGTTTTGTGCAACATTTGTCTCAGCAAAACATCAACTTTAAAAGTGCATGATGAATAAAAAAAAGAAGACATTTTCACACATTTACTGTACACCACATGTAAATACTGAAATTGTGTAAAATGGTGTTTTTTATTCCCACAAGGCTGTAAAACGAAAGTTACGAACGTAACTACGGTTCTATGAATCCTGGATGACCGCCAGAGGCAGTGCTTAACACTGGATGTATCCCGTCTCGCGCATGCGCAGGTCGAATATTTATATCAACAAAGTCACGTGTGACCTCGGATGACCACCGTCATCTATAAGTTCCGGTGTCATCCTGAGCTCAGTCCTATGGAATCTTCTCGCGAGTTCACGGGATTCCGAGTGACCAAGAACTCTGGCGGTCATCCAGGATTCATAGAACCGTAGTTACGTTCGTAACTTTCGTTCTATTTCATCCTTACTGACCGCCAGAGGCAGTGCTTAACACTGGATGACTTATACCAAAAGAGTCACGAGGAAGCACAGTAACTACCCCTTATAGCTCCGGCAGAGAAAATTGGCCAAGAACCCTCCCCAGTGGGTGAGGGTCGGCAACGTTAACTCTGTAGTGTTTGGTGAATGTGCTCGGTGATGCCCATGAGGCCGCCGCACATGTATCCCCCACAGGTACACCACTCAGGCTTGCCCTCGGTGTGGAGACACTCTTGGTAGTGACCCTTCACCCCGGATGGCCGAGCGCAGCCGCTCGCCTTGTATGTATCGGCAATGGCCTCCACTATCCAGTGGGACAGGTGCCGTTTTTCCTTTTTTTTCTTAAAAAGGAGCACAGCCCTTCTTAGGCTCACCATAACTGACTATGCAGGCGGTGGCTTCCATATAAGCTCTGAGGGCCCACACTGGGCACAGCAGCCTTGACCTCTCCTCTCCCGATGGGGGAGGGGGGGGTCAACTTTGCCAGCTGGATAGGCCGGTTTATATGTGAACGTATCCACCCCCTTGGGAGAAACACTGCCTTAGGCCAGAAAGTGACACCCAAGCCCTCTGAGTTCCACCTCAGACATGATTCTTCCACTGATAGGGCATGCAGCTCGCCCCCACATTGAGCTGAATTGACAGCAAGGAGAAAACCGTCTTGCTGATAGCCATCTAGGCTCCGCCTGTGCCAGGGGTTCAAAAGGACAAGCATAAGCTGTCCAGTACCAAGGGTAGGTCCCATGCAGGGGAGACCGGCCCTTATCCAGGAGAGACTGTAGAAACTCAGTACAGCAGGCACGGGGCGCTGTACTGGGACCTTGTTCTGAGCCGCACACTAGTCGGAGAACAGCTTCCACCTGTTTCTTGTACTGCAGGCAGGTAGACCGCGCACTGGCATTCAGAATAGTCCGTCAGACTGGTTCTATGCAGCCACTCAGCATCCGGTCGGGCCCTCCCGTGACCCCTAATTGAAGGCGGCAGGGATTGGAACGCCAAATCCGACCCTCTAGTTGTGACAGGAGATCCCTCCTGTCGGGGAAGAACTCTGACAAGCTTATAGCAAAAGCAGAGGGACTGGTGGAAAGGCATAAAGAAGATCCTCTGGCCACGTGTGAGCCAGGGCATCTTGACCCAGAGGGCTGGTCCTCTCCGTCAGGGAGACCCAGTGGGGGCAGTGGGTCGACACGTCTGGATGCAGCCGCCACTCTCCCGGTGGAGGCTTGTAACGGAACAGGAAAACCACAACCTTGTTCCATTCTCCTGGTGGGTACATTGCCCACAGGCTGGTCAGGCGAGGGGCCTCCCAAGTCAGAAGGCCACGGTGATCCCCGTAGCAACTTCTGCAGATCTGGTGCCCCATCGATAGTTCATGGGAAATCACAGCAGAGGTGCTGTCCACCGGACAAGCACATGCTTTCCCTTCAACATGGAAGAAAGTGCTCGAGCGCTAGCTCTAGAACCTGGACCTGCGGTCTTTCAGCAGACAACTGCCCCCAGGCTGTCCCGTTCTGTCACCCTGCACCCGCCTTGAGAGGCAGGTAACTGTTGTGACAATCTCCTGGTGGAATGGAACCGAGCCCCTGGGGCTCGGTTCCTGGGACACTGTTCGCCAGATATGCACTCCCTCCATGGGGATAGTGAATAGATGAATAGACACTGTTTCGATAATATTATTGCCCTGTATCTGTGCCACTTGGCATCCAAGTGAAGGCTGTTCAGCCATCCGCACTGGGGCGACAGACAGGCCCTCATAGGGCCACCCTAATGAAGGTTATGCTCTGAGAAGGGCTCAGGTAGCTCCTCTCCATGTTCACCTTGAGGCCTACCGGGCCACGTGAGAGAAGGCGAGCAGTGTCCTGTGGCGCCTGAAGCCGGGACGGCGCCTAGGTCAGCCAGTCGTCTAAGTACGGCAGTATGTTCACGCCCTGCGATTGCAGGGGGAAAGGACAGCAGTAACACACTGTGGACACCCATGGGGAGATGGGAGAGTCCGAATGGAAGCACCCAGGACTGAAAGTTGTGGTGATGCACCATGGGAACAGGCGTCGATAGACGTGAACCACTCTCCCTTGGAAATCCGCTGATGGGAGAAAGAACCCTGACAGCCGGCCTGGAGACATCTCCTGGCACCCCTGCCGGGGGGGACGGGGACGTAAGTAGGGTTGTATAGGTAGCGGTCCGGCCTCTCAGCAGGACGCCGAGGCCTGTTGCGCTACTAGGGTAAGCTGGAGGCTGAGAAACGGCCTTGTGGGCCAAAAGTGGGACCCCTAGGTCTGGGGGTGCAGGCATGTCCCTGCAAAGACCAGAGAACTGCTGCCAGGTCTGGCTAGCTCTAACAGTCCGCTGAAGCGCCTGTACAGCAGCTGACTCGAACAGCTCACCAGGCTCCACTGGGACAGTATGGAGGGTCCTCCTACATGTCTCAGATAGGGGGTGACTGCGCCAGCCAAACCTGGCGGCGAGTCTGAACCAGGGTGGACATCATACATCCACGTTCCCTTGATATGAGCGCAAACGCCTGCAATGAAGCATCACTGAGCAGAAGCGTCGAAGTAGCCCGCTGCAGAGAATCTGCGAGGGAAAGCATGAGGTGGGAGAGGGAGTTGTCGATACGGTGCACAGCGCTGCTGTGTCCTAAGCCCTGGATAGCAGGTCATCTTTGACCCGACATTGGGTCGAGGGCACCTGGCATCGGGCCTCAGAGTCTCCTCAGGGGAAACTGATGGACGCCATAGTCGTCTAACTGGCTGGCATACGTGCAAGGCCAGATTTGCCACCTCCTGCATGGTCTGATGTAAGGCGGGAGAGAGCCCTGGTGTCTCCACCATGCACGCAACTCCCTCAGATATTCCTCGGAGGGAGGAACAGAAAAGGTGGTGAGGGCGGGAAGGTGCCTGAAGAAGGCACTCACAGGTGGATGTTCCAGCTGCTGTGTATGCCCGGCGTGCAAGCGCCATACAAATGACCAGGGTAGGTTGGTCTGGATTCAGCTGCCCTGACAGGGGGAGGTAGCCCTCCCGCATCAGGTGTTCCACTTCGGCCAGCCTAGCAGACCTTACTGCTCAAGGCGTGATGCCGCAGGTCCTGCCTGGGTTCTCCCTGCTAGGGCAAGAGGTCAGGGCCGTCCTCCGGCTGAAGAGGAGCTATACAGGTCCTACAGCCGGGAGAGTTTAACATGGCCGCGATTCTGGTGGAACCCTTGTCCCACTAGTTTATGCGGAATTCCAAATCAGTCCGAGCGGGAGCGCTCTGCTGAATGTTAAGAGAACAGGCAGGGGGCAGTCAGTGGCGAGTGATCCTTCGGACACTCTTCCCTTAGCCAGCCGCTGCGGATATTGGTGACCCACCAGTTAGCCTGAGCGAGAGCACTCTGCAACTGTGGAAACAGGTCAGGCAAAGTCCTTATAGTGAGAGGGGCGAGGGCACTCTCTAAGCCCACTCTCTTCACTAAGATAGTTGCTGCAGATATTAGTGTCCCCCCAGTTAGCTTGAGCGAGAGCACTCTGTTACCGTAAAAAACGGACAAAACAGAACACAGTCCGTACAGTGAGAGGGGAGCGAGGCCACTCTTCACTAAGATAGTTGCTGCCGATATTGGTGTCCCACCAGTTAGCTTGAGCGAGAGCACTCTGCCACTGTGGAAACAGGTCAGGCAAAGTCCTTATAGTGAGAGGGGCGAGGACACTCTTCACTAAACTAATTGCTGCAGATATTGGTGTCCCACCAGTTAGCTTGAGCGAGAGCACTCTGCCACTGTGGAAACAGGCCAGGCAAGTCCTTATAGTGAGAGGGGAGCGAGGACACTTCACTAAGCTAGTTGCTGCAGATATTGGTGTCCCACCAGTTAGCTTGAGCGAGAGCACTCTGCTACTGTGAAAAACTGACAAAAAGAACACAGTCCTTACAGTGAGAGGGGAGCGAGGACACTCTTCCCTAAGACAGCTGCTGCAGATATTGGTGTCCCACCAGTTAGCTTGAGCGAGAGCACTCTGCCACTGTGGAACAGGTCAGGAAAACAGTCCTCATAGTGAGAGGGGAGCGAGGACACTCTTCACTTGGATAGTTGCTGCAGATATTGGTGCCCCACCAGTTAGCTTGAGCGAGAGCACTCTGCTACTGTGAAAACGGACAAAAAAAAACCACAGTCCTTACAGTGCGAGGCACTTGGACAGGTGCTGTAACTCTTGGTGTGCTACCAGTTAGCCTGAGCGAGGGCACTCTGCTAACTGATATCCGCTACCGATATGTCCATAATGTTTACAACAATCAATGGACACACCGAGTATTAGCTTAGTCTAGTTAGCCGGAGCGAACTCGACAGCCGTAATGCGTAAAAACCATCAATGGGCACAACCTCAATGTTGATTTAGTATAACTAGCATTCACCGAGTTAGCCTGAGCGAGCACATTCCGCTAACTGTGATCGTTGTAATGCTACAAAGTTGATGGCCACAGCCCCAGTACCAGCTTTGTTTAGCTAGTTTCCCACTGAGTTAACCTGAGCGAGGACGCTCTGTTAACTGTGACAGCTCTGTTAACTGTGACAGCCGTAAGGATACAAAGTTGATGGACGCAGTCCCAGTATCAGCTTTTGTTTAGCTAGTTTCCCACTGAGTTAACCTGAGCGAGGACGCTCTGTTAACTGTGACAGCTGTAAGGATACAAAGTTGATGGCTACAGCCCCAGTATCAGCTTTGTTTAGCTAGTTTTCCACTGAGTTAACCTGAGCGGGGACGCTCTGTTAACTGTGACAGCCGTAAGGATACAAAGTTGATGGCTACAGCCCCAGTATCAGCTTTGTTTAGCTAGTTTTCCACTGAGTTAACCTGAGCGAGGACGCTCTGTTAACTGTGACAGCTGTAAGGATACAAAGTTGATGGCTACAGCCCCAGTATCAGCTTTGTTTAGCTAGTTTTCCACTGAGTTAACCTGAGCGAGGACGCTCTGTTAACTGTGACAGCCGTAAGGATACAAAGTTGATGGACGCAGTCCCAGTATCAGCTTTTGTTTAGCTAGTTTTCCACTGAGTTAACCTGAGCGAGGACGCTCTGTTAACTGTGACAGCTGTAAGGATACAAAGTTGATGGCTACAGCCCCAGTATCAGCTTTGTTTAGCTAGTTTTCCACTGAGTTAACCTGAGCGAGGACGCTGTTAACTGTGACAGCCGTAAGGATACAAAGTTGATGGACGCAGTCCCAGTATCAGCTTTGTTTAGCTAGTCTCCCACTGAGTTAACCTGAGCGAGGACGCTCTGTTAACTGTGACAGCTCTGTTAACTGTGACAGCCGTAAGGATACAAAGTTGATGGACGCAGTCCCAGTATCAGCTTTTGTTTAGCTAGTTTCCCACAGAGTTAACCTGAGCGAGGACGCTCTGTTAACTGTGACAGCTGTAAGGATACAAAGTTGATGGCTACAGCCCCAGTATCAGCTTTGTTTAGCTAGTTTTCCACTGAGTTAACCTGAGCGAGGACGCTCTGTTAACTGTGACAGCCGTAAGGTTTACAAAGTTGATGGACGCAGTCCCAGCTAGCATCCAAGTTAGCCTGAGTGAAGACACTGCTAACTGCGAATTACGTCAGATGTAAAGATTAAATCTCCATGTACACAACGCCAATGCGGACTAGTGTCTCACAAAGTTTGCCTGAGCAGGAACACTCTGCTAACTGTGATAGCCGTAACACTGTGAAGGGCGGGCCGACAGCGTAATTCTACGCTCTCGTTAGCGCGCCACTCGATTACTAGAGCGGAAGCGCTCTGCCAACCGTGGAACAAACAACTGTTATAGAAAACAACGTTAATCGATCTTACCGATTGCTGTCATCACGACTTAGCTGACCCTTATCAGACTGGTGACGACCGATGATAGGGGCGTCCACCAGTCCGGGGCTCGATGTCCGAACGGCGAACACACCGTTCCCTCCGAAGAGGGACAGCTCGTCGCAGCCTTTGGAGGGCGAGAGAACCGCAACTCCGACCGGTAGTCACAAGGCTACAGCGACGAGCTCTAATATGTCTTGATCGTAGACACATCCTTGTTTAAGCTACCATGGTAGCTAACCTGCGACGCGAGAAGAAAAAAGGACTGAGCTCAGGATGACACCGGAACTTATAGATGACGGTGGTCATCCGAGGTCACACGTGACTTTGTTGATATAAATATTCGACCTGCGCATGCGCGAGACGGGATACATCCAGTGTTAAGCACTGCCTCTGGCGGTCAGTAAGGATGAAATAGAACAACGTAGTTCCTCCAATGCTGACTGAGCTACCAGTGACCACTGTCCTCGGTCTTTCGAGTCTCTGAGCAGAGCAGTTCCTCTATTTACATCACAGGCTGGTAAAAAAAAACCAAAGTGCGTCCTCTGTAGGTTGAGGAATTTGTTTGGTTTCAGCAGAAGTACTCATTTGGTGGCCCCTCAGTCCTGGCTGTGGCCTCCGAGTCAACACTGGACCTTGCAGATAGCAACCTGTTGGATTTGTCAGGATTTATCCTGGTCAGATACTCTCCCTCCATCCCTTTAGGTTTGGTCCCAGGGCCCAGGGTCTCAAACGTGACGTACGAGTCCTGAATGTCCTTGGACTGCCGCCCCAGCAGCTTTTGGCAGCGCTTCTTTAGCGCCCCGCAGCACACAATCAGTGTCAGGGGGACGGCGATCACACACGCTACAGTTATCACCACCACATTAATGAGCTTCTGAGTGCCACTGGCACTGGCCGCCTCATCTGTTGAGAAGATTACACACTGCTCCTTTTTCGGGATCAGGCCTTTAACGCAAACGCAAGCAATGTACTTTGTCCTTGGCACAAGGCCGTCAATGGTGATTCGGTTCTTTCCAGCACCTACGTTGACCCTACGCATGTCTCTCTCACCAAATACAGCATATAGGACACTGAATTCTGTGATGTTTGAGGCTGTAGGGGCACGCCAGTTCAGAGAGACCGTATGGTCGGTGTCGCCAATCACCTTCACCGAACGCACTACCCTTTTCTCCGGAGCTTGCTGTAAGGACGAGGCATTGGCTGCTGAGTTGCTCAGAGCATCCAGCTCCACCGGTCTCTTGCCTCTTCCCTCAGAAGCAGCGTCAGAGATGCTGTAGCTTTCGACCTCATACTTCCCAGTCACGCCTTTGCCGTTGAGAGGTTTGACGATGGGTAGGGCAGCGGTGGTGGTTGGAGGAACATATCTTACAATAAGTTTCTCCTGGTATGCTGCTCTACCAATGCCACTGGGTTTCTTCCCTCTGGTCTTCTTAGAGACCCCCCCACCTGCTTCCTCTGACCGAAAAGAATCCGTGATCACCAAAGAGATGATGGCGTCTGCAGTGCCGACAAAGTTGGTTGCTTTGCACACATATTTCCCAGAGTCTCGGTAAGCAACTGCAGGCACGCTCAGAATCGACCAAATGATGCCCTCCTTTGAAATCTCTTCCTGAACTGAAAAATAAAAAAGCAGACACCCACAGACGAGTCAAACAGATTAGCACAAAAAGAATAATCTCATTGACACTTTGACTTGGACAGGAATAGATACTCTTCCAACCCAAGCACATCTGGAATCAGTTCAGCAGAACTCACTGGTGCCGTTCATTTTCTTTCCATCAGAGCGGCTCCAGGACAGCTCTGGGATGGGGACTCCAACTGTGCCACAGCGCAGCAGGACGTTGTTGCCCAGTGAGCTTCGTACACGAGCCACGGCCGTGTGCACCCGAGGGCCCTGGCACCTCTGCAGCTCCGCTTCGGTGAAAAGAACTCCCGACAAGCTCTCCGGATCGGCGCACCTCAGCCGGGTGTCGATGAGAGCCACCGATGATGACGGGGATTTCTGATACTGGACCAGATCGTACAGCCGGCAGTCGCACAGCCACGGGTTGTCATGGAGACCTGCAGAGGAGATGAGGTGTGAGAAAGTGTTGTCAGCAAAGAGAAAAAGCATCCTCCTATAACCACTACCATCTAGTAGAATGGCCTTTACACGACACCAAAGAGTCCCTTTAAGACCAAGTACATGTGGCTGTGAGTTAAAATACATTAGTGTGACATCTTGACACGCTGTACACAACAACTATAATTAGACTAATCCCTAACTCTTTAAATACTTCTGGTGTCAAAGAAGTAGTCGTCATGCAAGGCAGCTTAAAACGAATACGTTCCGGCATCCAAATATGTCACAGCTTGATCCTCACCGAGAATTAGTTTGGAGGAATCTGCGTCCTGAGACGGCTTCACACTCAGCCACATGGTGAGAACGTCAGCAGGAACGGTTGCCAGAGAGTTGCTGGATAAGTCCAGATAGGTGAGATTCTTTATGTGCACAGTGGAGTCGGCAGGGATGGTGGAGATCTTGTTGTTGTGTAGGTCAAGGAGCCTCAGGTTTGGCATATCAGTCAGAGACTCCCAGGGGAAGGAGGCGAGGGAGTTGCCATCCAGCCGGAGCTCATCCAGGTTGTAAAGACCCCGGAAACTGTCAACATTCAGTGAATTCAGTGAATTGAAAGACATCCACAGAAACTCCAGGTTGTTGAGGTAGTGGAAGTTGTCGCTTGAAATACGTGCGATTGCCGTCTTTTCAATGCGCAGCTTTGATGTGTCTATGGGAAAGTTTGGAGGAACCACAGTGATCTCTGGATCGTTGCAAAGTACACTCCTGCAAAAAAAAAGACAAATATTAGTTATTTCTCAGTATGATTGTTTCTAATATGACAGTTAAGGGAAACAAAACTAAAGCTACTTTCAAATTGTAAGGGTTTAAGTGGATTTAATTACAAAACAAATTTATATCCTGCCTACATTTGACCTCAAAAAATAATATAGGAAAGCATATATTTGAGAAAAACGAAGTAATCTATTGTTCAGTAACAAGCAAAGCAGATTAAAGGGCAACTCCAAGTTCATCCTCCACTAAACAGAGTGATTTAACAGAAGAAAGCTGAAGTAAAAATCACTTTTGCACACAAGAAACAAACATTTAACATACTGAGCATAAAATTCAAACAACATTCAATTGAACAAATTACCATATTTACCTTGCTTTTGACCCGTCGCTTAATTTGTGGAAGAAGCAGCTGCATTGTGCAGGACATGAACTGCTCAGTAAAGGAAGAAAAACTATAGCCAACCCGAAAACAGCGGTAAAATGTCGACTCATTTTTTCTCCTGCAAGCTACTAATCGCTATGCAGCTAGACTAAAAATAAATAGTAGCGTTTAATGGGGCATCAAATGCATCGTGGCGGCTTGCAGCTCCATACTGCTCCGACTGGTCTGAATCCTGAGATAGAAAGGATCGGCAGGGATTAGTGGAGGACTTGGGTTATTTTCATTCACACGATTAGGCTGTTGCTTCCTGGAAGCTGATAGGCTGCATCGTTTGATACTTTTATTCTCTGGGGAATAGTTTCCAATATTGACTGGATAGTTATTTAATGGACAAAACAAACTTCACAGCACCTAAATGAAGTGGAAGCTAAAAGGTACACAACAAAATGAACTCTTTTTCACATAGAACGATTTTAAAATGCAGAATTTCTTGACAGATAGGATATATACTGTATATATATATATTTTTGTTTTAATGCTCCCGTCAAATCACATTCACTGCTAAATATCGGAGTAAACACTGTAAGATTGTTGGGCCTCCTGATACGTTTTAGAACATTTTCATGAGCATGTATTCGTGTTATGTTAGCCTGTCGGGAATCATGCAGTCTATTAATAATGTTTAATACATAGACGGACTGTAGTTAGCATGAAGGCTAGAAACCTAGCAACACATGACCACTAGATGGCGGTAGAGAGGTGCTACAGGTATTTACTGTGTTACTTACCCTCTCGTTATTCCAATCTTCCAACCAAGACAGCATCATGGAACCAAATGCAGTTGATCACTGGCTTCAAATACCAAAAGATGAATTATAATTTTAAAAACTTCAAAGAAGTCAAAGAATTATGTGAGAATAATCTCCAATTATTAAGATTACTAATATTGTTAAACTGTATAGTCGTCATTTTCAGTCGTAACCTGCAGAACACATTTTGTGTGCGACACACTTGGTGGATGACAGACGTGTTGTCACAGCCTCTGTGTTTTTTTTTTTCACAGGTGCAGAGGTCTAAAGACACGGCTGTCCGGCAGGATCTCAAATCCTTTAATCCAGTCATCGCTCTGTCTCTTTTTAATACATCTTTGTTCTATTTTTCTTTCAGGGGGGTTGTCCCAGGCAAATGAAGGCATTTGAAAGAATATATGTTCTCCTAATAAAAAGGGGTCCCTGTCAGTGTAAAATTATTGAAAATCCCCTTATTTGGAGGAAGTGGAATGGTTAAAAAAAATGAGATTTGAAAAAATGGGGTTATAAAATGAAGTAAAAACTTCCAGAATGTGCATCTCTAATCTGAAAAATGGTCATTTGTAGAACACTCATGTCAAAAATGCTAAACAAGGCTGTTTTATTGGCTGTTTTAAAGTACTTCTGTAATTTATATTTCCTATATCATCAGTAAAATGTATTCAAAGTTTCAAAAGTAAAAGTACTCGTAATACAGAAAAACTCCTTTCAGTGTTAATATGGGATATTAAAGAAATGTGTCAATGTGTATCCACTTTTATGTACCTTATGCACTAATTGGTTTGAAGGAAAGATCATCATGTGTCATGAAAAAGTACAATATCAAGTAGAAGATGAAATGAAAATACTCAGTGCCTCAAAATGTACTTCAGTACAGTACTTTATAAATGTGTTTTACTTCCCAGCTTCTTCGATCAAACTACATTTAAAATGTCAACCAGAAAAGTATCTTCTGTCAGATAAAGTGGAATATGAGTTACAATATCTCCCTCTGTGTTGTTACCTACCTGGAAATTATATTGAGGTACAGTACATGAGTACAGTCATTGCATTACTTCTCGTTTCTGATGTTATCACTTGGTACTTTTACAGGAATAAAGAAAAACATTTATTTCACTTTTTCATCTCGCTCTTGATCTACAGAGTGTGCCGGAACGAAAGAGATTCCAACAGTAAAACCTTTGTTTTATTGCAGAACCAGCAGATTATGATTGTGTAATTATGTGTTAGCCAATGCATCAATGTGTAAACACTGCAAGGGTGCAAGCGCTTTGGAATAAAAATATCACAGGTCAGTTTCAGTTGTGAGCTTTATTTTCAGTTTTATTAAGTCCAATGAGATCCGGATTTCTTTCAGTAAGTTAAGGCTTCATGGTGCTGACTTTTTTTTAAAGGATATAACTTTTTGGTCCACTGTCGATCAATACAAAGTACAGAAAGACAGAATGAATTAGTTGGACAGTGCTTCAATTTTCAAATGTTGTTAAAAAAGTATGTTTGTTCTCATGTCTAACGTTAGAACCAGAACTCTGACAAAAACACAAAGCGAGCAAAGATTATAGTTGATAAATCCTCTACATTCACGTTCTCCGTGATGATGTCTGCGCTGAGCTTTCAGTGAGGACAACACGGGCAGTTTGAGAAAAGGGTATTATAAGTCTATTGGGACACATCATTACTTCATAGTTGATGAGTTTTTGGTAATCTGTGGGCAGATTAGTGGTGCAATCAGACTCGGCCCAAATGTTACCTTTTTTTAAATGCTCAGGCTGCCCTCGTCTTTTAGGGTTATTTATGAGTAAATGAATGAGGTTCTGATGCTTTCACAGACTTTTTAATTGACCTTTCAAACTTAATTATGTATGCATTTGTCAGTCAGGTGTAAAGATGGTGGTTTGTAGTGCCTTTTACTTTACATGCATTTTTGATGATCCAAGGAAGTGTTTGGTTTGTTTTTCACAGGGAGAAAGCTGTACAAAGGTGTAACCTTGAGAGTGAGTGCAGAGTCTGAGTCTCTTTGCTGAGAATAAGACCGAAGTCGTTCTGTTTTGATGCTGGAGTATTTAAAAGTGCCCACCTGCTCCACAACCTGCTTTTGCAATTCCCAAACAGCCCATATACTTTGCATATTTGGGTATACATACATATAGGCTATGCATGCCCATGTTTTCCTCATCACCCACTGCAACAGAAACACCGTCAGATCAGTCAAGTATCATAACGGAGTTGAAAGAAAATCTCTGATGAGTTTTGCAGCAGCGGCCTTTAATCAAACTGAGAAAGCGCAAACTCTCCATCAAAGAGTTGCGCACTACAGTCGGTGGAGAAGTTGCAGGACGTGTGATAGAAGTCTGCTCGTTAGGACATTCTTCGGAGGATTTCAAAGATTAGTCTCGTTGTGCTTTTTCACGTGAAAGAGCCTTTATAAGGCGGCATTGTGTCGGAGACGTTGGTGCGCTGCACAACTTGAGCTCGTGCAAAAGTTTGAAAGTTTGCGCATTTCAACATGGCAGCGTTTGCATTACCGGAGGGATTCACGGAGTTTGACATGTTTACATTCGGCTCTGCACTTCTTGTCGGGGGTAAGTTCACCGAGAATACCGGAAGACATGTTTCTGCTAGAATTAAAGAGACAGTTCAGTCTAAACAAAACATTTACTGAGATAATAAAAGCATCTTAAATCATGACAAAAACAAACATGCATTTTATTTGTCTCATTGTGATGTGATTGCAAATATAAGTTAACCTTGCATATATTTGTGGATACATATTCAGGTTGATAACTGTCGTACCAGAAATGAAAGGGACATTTCTCGTCTTATTGTTTCCTTCAGGCATGCTTGGATTCTTCCTCAATGCCATCAGCATCGTGTCTTACCTGGCTGTGAAGGAGATGCGGACTCAAAGCAACTTCTTTGTGTTCAACCTTGCCGTGGCTGACATCTGTTTGAATATTAATGGTCTCACGGCTGCGTATGCCAGCTACCTCAGGTATCAAACACAGATCACACACTGAGGTTTTAAAGAGTTATGTTCCTTCACGAGGCCCCATTCTGTTCCATGGTGGGGTTTCTACATTTCTTTCGGCACTGAAAGGGGCTTAGTATTTGGTATCAGCCACTGGGTCGCACAAACTAAATAAGTCTTTGGGTTCATAATCCACATTCCACCTTATTCAGTGTGTAAAGTTCAGATTTTGCAATCAGATCAGTTGGAAGTTATCCAGCATGATTATAATTAAAACGTAGCAACGTTCAAATATTTAAACCTCCAATATATTTAAAAATGAACTGAAATAATAAAGGCCTTAGAACTACATTTTACCTGCATACTGGTGCATACAGCATCAATAACAATAGCTCGCGTTAGTAATCCAGTCGTGGGCATTGGGAAGATAAATCCGAATTGCTACATGTTTAACAAATATATTATTCTGACTTTTCTTGGCGTCACATTGGAGTTTTACCTTTGCCGGATGTTGACTGAGACTACCTGAGAAGGGCACCTCACTCTTTGCTTTAAATGTGACCTACGTATATGAGGGGCTGTGGGTATATGGGACTTATTTGGTCACATGCTAGAAAGGTTGTGAACCAGACTCAGCCGCGTCAAATCATGCCGTTTTAAAAAATGTCATCAAAATACTTTTACAGCCTGATGTAGGCGTGATAATAATACTGGGTTTAGGCAGTAGTTCTCAACATGGTGGACTATGACTCAAGTTCTGCTGTCTTTTCTAGATATTGGCCATTTGGTCAAGATGGATGTGCCTATCACGGTTTTCAGGGCATGATATCGGTCCTGGCGTCCTTCAGCTTCATGGGTGTCATCGCTTGGGACAGATATCACCAGTACTGCACCAGTGAGTACAACATATCACCAGTACTGCACCAGTGAGTACAACATATCACCAGTACTGCCCCAGTGAGTACAACATATCACCAGTACTGCCCCAGTGAGTACAACATATCACCAGTACTGCCCCAGTGAGTACAACATATCACCAGTACTGCACCAGTGAGTACAACATATCACCAGTACTGCACCAGTGAGTACAACATATCACCAATACTGCACCAGTGAGTACAACATATCACTCGTACTGCACCAGTGAGTACAACATATGACTAGTACTGCACCAGTGAGTACAACATATCACTAGTACTGCACCAGTGAGTACAACATATCACCAGTACTGCACCAGTGAGTACAACATATCACTAGTACTGTACCAGTGAGTACAACATATCACCAGTACTGCCCCAGTGAGTACAACATATCACCAGTACTGCCCCAGTGAGTACAACATATCACCAGTGAGTACGACATATCACCAGTACTGCACCAGTAAGTACAACATATCACTAGTACTGCACCAGTGAGTACAACATATCACCAGTACTGCCCCAGTGAGTACAACATATCACCAGTACTGCCCCAGTGAGTACAACATATCACCAGTGAGTACGACATATCACCAGTACTGCACCAGTAAGTACAACATATCACTAGTACTGCACCAGTGAGTACAACATATCACCAGTACTGCCCCAGTGAGTACAACATATCACCAGTACTGCACCAGTGAGTACAACATATCACCAGTACTGCACCAGTGAGTACAACATATCACCAGTACTGCCCCAGTGAGTACAACATATCACCAGTACTGCCCCAGTGAGTACAACATATCACCAGTACTGCACCAGTGAGTACAACATATCACCAGTACTGCACCAGTGAGTACAACATATCACCAGTACTGCACCAGTGAGTACAACATATCACCAGTACTGCACCAGTGAGTACAACATATCACCAGTACTGCACCAGTGAGTACAACATATCACCAGTACTGCACCAGTGAGTACAACATATCACAAGTACTGCCGCAGTGAGTACAACATATCACCAGTACTGCACCAGTGAGTACAACATATCACCAGTACTGCACCAGTGAGTACAACATATCACCAGTACTGTACCAGTGAGTACAACATATCACCAGTACTGCACCAGTGAGTACAACATATCACCAGTACTGTACCAGTGAGTACAACATATCACCAGTACTGCACCAGTGAGTACAACATATCACCAATACTGTACCAGTGAGTACAACATATCACCAGTACTGCACCAGTGAGTACAACATATCACCAGTACTGCACCAGTGAGTACAAATAGCAGAGAAATGTCATCACACACCTCATTAGCTGTCGCTAAACAAACAAATACGGTAATATCCAAAATGTCAACTCACATCCCGTATTCTTCTGTATTCTGTAGGACAGAAGCTCTTCTGGAGCACTACTTTGACGATGAGCGGCATCATCTGGATTCTTTCCGTCTTCTGGGCTGCGGTTCCTCTCATGGGATGGGGCGTCTATGACTTTGAGCCGATGAGGACTTGCTGCACGCTGGACTACACCAGAGGGGACAGGTAGGATTGTTTAAATATAGGAATGATACTAAAACTGGAATGTTGGCATTTGTTGTTATTGTCCTCACTATCGGTCCATATCTGTATGTCTATAGATAATTACTTATTTAGACAAAATAGCATGTACACTCGTTAAGAAATGCAGCTTTCAGTAGCATTTTGACAAATATGTACCATATTACATCTTATCTTGCTATGAATCTCTTTTCAACAGGGACTATGTGACCTACATGCTGACTCTGGTGTTGCTCTATCTGATGTTCCCAGCTTTCACCATGTGGTCATGTTACGATGCCATCCACAAGCACTTTAAGAAGGTCCATCACCACAGGGTACATGTGCAAAAAAAGAAAAGTCTCGACTGACTCGTGTTAAGCTGCTCCTGTAGCACACAGTGTCTATTCGGTTTGTCGTATTTGGACAAACAGACACACGATGATGCCTCCAACATGTCAGTTTGACATTTTGGGAAATACAATTATTCTCCTTCTTGCAGAGTTATTGATATAGTGCTCTGCCAGAAGGCGATGCACTTGAACTTGACTGAATCATTTAAAAACGAAACCATCAGCGTTATGAATCCACTACATGTGTAATATCTACAGTAACACGATGAACTTTGTTTCCCAGTTTAACACCAATATCCCCTTGAGGGTAATGCTGATGTGCTGGGGCCCCTACATCCTCATGTGTATCTACGCCTGCTTTGAGAACGTGACGGTCGTATCTCCAAAGCTAAGAATGGTGAGCATTTATTTCCTTTAATTCAAGCCAACAGTTTGTGGGAAAATGCAGTCAAAATGATGAAAAGGGAAGAAAGTAAGTCATCTTATTCCTGACTTCATTTTATTTTTAGTTTGTTTAATCTGGCGAAACTGTCGGCGTGTTTACAACCTTTTGACTGCTCAGGTTTTGTTGTAACAATGTCAATGTGTTCCTATGTGTTTTAATGAACTCAAACTGTCCTTTGAATCGAGCACCTAACTTGATGAGAATCCTTGTTTGTGCTCGCAGGTGCTTCCAGTTGTTGCAAAGACAAACCCCGTCTTCAACGCTCTCCTCTACTCATTCGGAAATGAGTTATACCGCGGCGGCGTGTGGCACTTCCTCACCGGGCAGAAGATCGTTGATCCGGTGATCAAGAAGTCCAAATAAAAGGAAACTCAATACGTCGTCATCAAATCATCATTTGCTCTGATCTTGTAAACATCAATGAGCCCTTTAGATCTCTGTACAGTTGGTATGTTTTGACATGTGGACAGTAGCTGAAACTCAGGACAACCTCTGCATTTGGAGCCTGATGCTGGATTTATGTAAATCTACAAAATGTGTCTTGTGTCATTTTCAAATTACTGCATCATTTCTACATTTGTCTTAAAAACCTGCACTGCTGCTCCGTCCGTGTCAGACCACTTACAATAAACACATCGTGTTGCTGCTCTTCTACTGTCTGCTTCATCTACTTGAACTTCCTGTCTTTTCTATGAGTCACATTTAAAAGCAAGTGTTAACAGTGTCAGCGCTTTGATCTCTGAGCTGCTGAATACATGCAACTCCAGAAATAAACTTCTGTTACACTAACCTGAGATGCGACTGACGTTCTTGCCAAGCAGGTGTCAGCAGGTGGAATCCTCTCACCGTCGAAGGCAGCCTGTCTTCACGCAAGACGAGCCGGCTCTAATGAACAACGTTCACGCATGTTCAGAGCCATCCAAAAATACTCCCGTTGTCTCCTTGAGTTACAAAAATAACACATCTATTTCACATGTATCGAATTCTTGGACAAGCAGTGTTGTCAGCATGTAGCATCTGTGATACATTGTCTAATAAAGGCAATTAAAATGATCAGTGCATAAATTAAGGGATTTTACACGGCCAGAAGGGAAAGCATGAAATGTCTGGTCTTTGTGGTTTGGAAATAACACAGAAAACTTGAAAATGTAGTTCACACATTCATGTTACCTACGGGGTGAATCACATTCTTTTCTTTTGATCCCCTGAGTTGTAAACCAGCGCCACCATCAGATCAAACTGTTAATTTGTCCTACGCTTTAAGATTATGACCAAATACCTAAAAAAAAAAAAAGCATGCTAATCTAAACATAGCAAACATATAAGCTGCTTAGCATATTGACCTTACCATTCACCTCAATGCACCTCCGTGCTCAAGTACGGCCTCACAGACCCTTGAGCATGGATAGGCTCTCTTGTTATGCTACAACAAGACATTAAATACAAGTCAAATCTTTGGATTTTGTCTTTAATGTTTCTTTCAAAACATTTGTGTTAATAAGAAAACTGAAACTTTCTGGTGTGATATATTTAATTGGTTTTCCAAACAATATGAAACAAACATTCTGCCAATATGAATCCAACAGATTAGCATCAAGTTCTTGGGAACAGGCGTCCCCCATTGACAAGACGAGCGTTTGCGGACCAGTGATCTAAATCAGTCACGGCTGTAGATAGAAGCGACAGTAATAGCAACAAGCTCACAGGAAGAAAGGAGAACAACTTGTCTGGGAGAGACGCAGTCTCATTGTGATCCGTCAACAACCCTTTTCATTTGGTCGAGTCAGGATTTAGATTACCATCCACCCACAAGGTGAGGTGAAGGTGTTCCTGTCTGTGCTTGAATATTAATCATAGGTGTGTTAAATCGAATGCCAGTCACAGACAGATGGTGTTGAAACAAACAATAAAGAAAACATCTGTCACAAAATAAATTCCAGAAAGAGGAGAGGGAAAAGAAATGCACTCTGCAAGGGTGATACAAGCTTTGGTGGCTCTAAATCGTTCCACGACTAAACACCAGGAGAACAAAACCGTTTTCCTTTCACATTTTATCGAATATCAACTGTTCAATCAAACAATCATACACATATAGAGCTGTTTCCAGGCATTCTGCACACTGCAAGGAATACAACTCATCTGTAGAAATACTGAAATGATCGTACAATAACAGAAGTATGATTGTTTTACCTAAAATAGCCTACGGTAATTTTCACAGCACATTTTTAAATGAGCCTCAAGATATCACCTAAAAGCCCTCACATTCTGAGAAACAACATTGAGAACATGACACTCTGTATGATAGCTACAGCCCTAAAGAACTATGATCTAATAATTATGATTTCAACAGTACAAAATAACGTAAGACTGTCAGTACAGATTACCTTTGCCATTCTGAAACACGAGTTCTAGATTTTGTAGTAAGAGTACAATAACGCTTAACGTTAACGCTATTAACTGCTGCAGGATTAGATTTCTACAAAAATCAAAAAGCACAAGGAAGGACTCTTAAAAGGAGGATTATGGTCGAAGAGCACTGTATTTTACATCAACTGATGATCTGTTTCAGTGCACAAGATCCCCTGCTGAGTCACAATTTGGGAAATAAAAGAATAAGCAGAGCATAAAAGACTTTCCTGAGTAAAAGGTGAAGCACAGAGGTCGATTGAGGGGAAACAGTGTTGGCATAAATTCCCAAGTTAATTAGTAACTTTCTATCGGCCCACTAAATACAATGCTCGATGTTCAATCATAATTTAGCCGAGAGTTACTGCGAAAAAAAAGCAAAGGCCAGAGAGAATGCTGCAGTAGACATTACACGTTGCAGTCAGCAGGTCGGATTAGATGACAGGCGTCGACATGTCACATGACAAAAACAAAGATTTTACGTAAAACCATTTCTCTTTCACCAACTGATATTTTTGATTTTAACACATCAACAATCAAAAATGTGACACATCTCCTGTGGATTTTTCTTGAAATAATATTGAAAGGATTGTCTTCCGGAGTATAATCTGGATGGGATTATATTTGCGTCACTAGCCTTCACATACAGCTTTTCTTCTGGCCTCATTGATCGATTGATCTCTCACAACGTTTTCACACCGTCCATGTCTCAACACAGACGTGAAATCTCACACTGTGAACTCCAGATTATCAATGTAGTCACTCACATCTCTGCACTGTCACTCACATATAAAATCTGTACATAAAAAACAACGGTAGTTTGTTTTTCTAACGGCTGCTGCTGTGCCAAAGCCTCTCTTCATTAGTGAAATTGGGCAGTAATTTCCTGTGATGTGTTAATCCTCCCGTTGGTGTATTAATGTTGCCTTTTCTGCATCAAATAATCCACTGAACACCCTGGAAACACCCATCCGCTGTCTGCTGAGATCATCATCCAATATTCTCTTTATAACTACAATTATCAAAATGTGTTGATATCAACAACTAAAAAGAAAAAGATGCTGTCTCAGCTGGGGCTGTGACACATGCAATACTAACATCTGCAATAAAAGCACTGCAACACAAGTCACATTTGGTAGAAACAGATATATTCCCACACAAAGTGAGGCCACATAAAGTAGTAAATAATTGCATGTGGAACATGTTTGATTGTTATTACCTATTTGAACTTTAAAGGAGGATATAGACCTGGTTTTTGAGTTTTGGTGCTACCCTATGTTTTACAGTCTGATCATGGATTACACATGTCATTATTTGCAAGTCTTCACTGCCCCCTACTGGTGAATGATAACAGTTCTATTTTAGTTAAATAGTTTTAGATTACAGTTCATTTTTTTTAAATGGCTTGAATACTCTTAATTTGCTGGAAAATTCAAATGATGTAGATTTGTTGTTGTTTTTTCTAACGCATACATATGCATTTAATATGAATAACACAAATAATCATCGAAAGAACCTCAGACTAAACTGTAAATGATGAGTAGCATCAGGTTACAGTGGTTGTAATCATGTCAAATGTTTACTGACTACTTCATGGACAACATTGCTGAGTAATGAGATGATTTTTTATGGATGTTGTGTGCACTTGTGGATTTTTACCACACGGTGTCGCTGTTGTCTTGTGTTAAATCTTTCAGGAGGTCCCCACATCTCCGTACTGTCGGGCACGATTCCATCTCAGGACATAAGAGCTGAATGCAATGGTTTCTATGTTATCACACAGTTTGGTGTTGTTATTGATATGATTCGGTTTCTCGGATACATTTTAACTGAGTATACATTTTTGTTGTTGTTTTTCATTTACGAAGTAAGTGACAATCTCCTCGGCTGCCTTTCATGTTCGTCTGCGGTTGCGGGTGCTGTCCAAAGTCTCGTGGTGCTGAAATCTCTTCAGCTCCTGCTGCATTCGTTTATGAGTTATTGTCTGGTACACATTCAAAACAGCACATATAGTAAACTAGAAACTCTTCCTTTTACGCAGCTAATGAATGTTGTGAATTTAATATTTGATTGAGTTTTTATATTTTAATTTCTATAAGCATCTATATTTATGAAAACTCTTTGGCGATAAGTGAGATAGTTGTTTTATTTATGCTTGCACTGTTTTAAGTCCTCTTTAGATTTTCTTATATGCACTTACGATCTGTGTGTGCGCGCAAGCCTACTTTTTAAGTTTGTGTTTGTATCTCATCTTGAGATCTTCTTTGAAAAATATGTATATTACCCACGATGTCCTAGCTTTGCGTGTCCGTACACGTCTATGGATTTATATAGAATCATTGAAGAATAACACCAACTTCAAGAGTCACACACTGGACATTAGAAATGAGAAAGCCTCTTTTTCTTCGAGGCTCTTTGAGGGTCGCGTGATGTGGTGCTCATTGGCTCTTATTGGTTGAAGTGATTGCTGCCATGGATGGAAATGAACATAAAGGAGGCAAGTGGCGAATGGATCCACTTGGGGGCAAGCTGGTGATGCGTCACAGCTCTTGGTGAAAAGAGGAGACAAAAAAGGGACTAAAATAGCGCTGAACCTGCGGGTTTAATGTGCACCAATGGACACGAAGTCACTTGTGGTCTCAGAGCTGCGCGCAAAAGTGCCACAGGTGATAGGAGGAATGGAAACAGAGATGAGAGAGTTTGAGCGCCCTCGGTGTTGCAAATAAGTAACCAATTTCGCTCCAAACAAGCTTTGCCATGTGAGATTAGCGACCGAAACCTCTGCACGGTGCAGAAACTCTACGATTTCACCACGTCACTGGGAGATCATGAAACAGCATCGGATGTGGCTGCGGCAAAGACACGTTGAGAAAACTGATGAAAACCATCTTCACCGATGAGCCAGCGGAGTTCCCCTTCGCCTCTCCCTTTACGCACAGGCGAGGTGAGGACGGAGAGCATGACATCAATGTAGAGAAAACACCAATGAGTCATCCGAGGTGTTAAAAGATCGGCAGCAGACGGGAGAAGCACAACTACAATTTTTAAATCGAAAGTCACAAAAAAAAGCACATCATGGATGGAGAAGGAAGATCGTCCGGGCTGGTCAAATCAGCCGCGGTAAAGCTGTCCGAGATGGGCGAAAGAACCAAGGAGCTCGGCACCGCGATGAAGGATACTCACCAGCAAAGACGGATCATATTAGTGATCGTTTGCGTGGCTCTCCTGCTGGACAATATGCTCTACATGGTAATCGTGCCAATTATTCCAGACTATATTGCTGAACTGGAGAGTGAGCAGTCAGAGCACGTAGTGATGCACCGCAACTCTTCATTCAACAGCACAAGCCAAGACAAAATCAACAAGAACAATTTAGATATCCAGATTGGAGTACTTTTCGCATCTAAAGCCATACTGCAGCTGTTAGTTAGCCCACTGTCGGGAACTTTCATAGACCGGGTTGGATACGACATTCCACTTTTAATTGGACTGAGCGTTATGTTCGTGTCCACCTGCATATTTGCAATTGGGGAGAACTACGCGACGCTCTTTGTGGCCAGAAGTTTGCAGGGTCTGGGTTCGGCTTTCGCGGACACCTCTGGCATCGCGATGATAGCTGACAAATACACGGAGGAGTCGGAGAGAAGCACGGCGCTGGGCATCGCCCTGGCGTTTATCTCTTTTGGGAGTCTGGTGGCGCCTCCTTTTGGGGGCATCCTGTACGAGTTTGTGGGCAAGAAAGTGCCCTTCATCGTGCTCGCCTGCATTTGCCTGGCGGACGGCTTTCTGCTGCTGACTGTGATCAAGCCGTTCTCCAACAGGACTAGAGAGAACAGGCCAGTCGGCACCCCCATATATAAACTCATGGTTGACCCGTACATAGCTGTGGTGGCCGGGGCCCTGACAGTCTGTAATATCCCCCTGGCCTTTCTCGAGCCCACCATATCCAACTGGATGGAGACCACCATGCACTCCACTCAGTGGCAAATGGGGCTCACCTGGCTCCCAGCCTTCTTTCCGCATGTCCTCGGTGTGTACATGACAGTTAAATTGGCAGCTAAGCATCCAAATTTGCAGTGGTTTTACGGCGCTTTAGGTATGGTCATCATAGGAGCGAGCTCCTGCACAGTCCCTGCATGCAAAACGTTTGGGCAGCTCATCGCCCCGTTGTGCGGCATTTGTTTTGGCATTGCACTGGTAGACACTGCCCTGCTGCCAACACTTGCATTTTTAGTTGACGTGCGTCATGTTTCAGTGTACGGTAGTATTTATGCCATAGCAGATATTTCCTATTCTGTTGCATATGCTATGGGTCCTATAGTAGCCAGCCAGATAGTGCACAATATCGGGTTTGTACAACTTAATTTGGGCATGGGCCTCGTGAATGTGCTTTACGCACCAGCCCTGTTGCTTCTGCGCAACGTGTGCCAAATGAAACCGTCCCACTCAGAGACAGATAACCTCTTGGAGGAGGCTCCGCAGGGGCTGTACGATACTATCAAGATGGAGGAGAGGAGAGCTAAAAAGAAGGGCTACCGTTCGGCAGGGAATTGCCTTGCAGTAGATGAAAATGGGTTTGACAATTTCAGAGCACAGCGGTCCGCGTCAGAGGAGTCGTCCGGTCCGGAGTACACTTAGCCCGGCCACACTCTCACCGCCCCCCGAAACATTCCCCAGGAGAGATTTGGAGATGAGGCAGGTTATAGTCAAGTCATTTAAACGTTTATGTAAGTACCGATGTGCAGTATAAAGACCCAATCACCAAAATCATGGTGTGACTCGCTTTTATAGTTTCTTTTTGACTGTGATTTCATTGTGTCGAACACGTCTATAGCATTTGTCATGGACGTATAACTGGAGTTTTGTGCGAGATCCATCAGCTACCGTTGAATTCGTGTGTATCACTATTGTAAAAAGATATAAATAGATAAATGTACGCACAATACTATATGGGACTAACTATATGCAGCACATTCCCCCCCCTTACACAAAAAGAATAGCCTATATTTTTAGTCTCTGAAGAAACTTTTTTACTTGCACATCAAAGGCCTGATTTTCATTTTAAGTTGTTCAAAAATAATTCGTGAATTTTGATTTTGTAACAAGTGGGCCCATTTGAAATGTTTTTGTTGTTTGGAATTAAATGCATCATAATAAATAGATTTTGTACATATGTGTATGTGCACAATTTAAATGGTTAAAACATACGTGGACCTCTACAAAGTACGTGTGCGTTTGTTTGTGTGCGCGTGTGTGTATGTATGAAACATTTTGTCAAGACGTAGCGAATGAAGTTAGTCTCCTTCCGATGAAAACATATGTATTCATTTATCAATTGTCGTTTTAATAAATCTCTGTTTGGACCTGTGTGACACTGGTGATTTCATTGTTATTTCAAGCTTCAAACGAACAAAAACAAAATAAGTCTGGAACCTTTTTCGTTGCAAATATCATGAATTCAGATTATAAAAAGCGATTCAAACTCCATGTTGCTTTTCTAGAAGTATTAAAACACCATGGCTGAACAAAGGCAAATCTCATCAGCATTATGAAAAGTGAGAAAAATATTGTTCGTCCTGTTTATTGACACAAAAAAATACACACAAATTTAGAATCTCACAATTTGGCACATTTGCCACAATATAAAACAAAAACACGTATAAAGCTTATAGTTTAGAAAATGAGGCTACAGCTGCAAAACAGATCTATTTTTCACAAGGGCATCCCCGTATTGATTCAAATCAAGATGACAAACTCGGCAGAAAGCTCACGGGACTTAAATCTGAGCCGTAAAAGCACCATACTGTCATTTCTGTCGTCCCGCAGGACCATCACAGGACCTATGAATGACAAACAAAAAGCGATTCTCACTACTTTTTTCTGTATGAAATTATTATCGGATGTGGGCAGAGGGAGGTTCCGCGAATAGACTTCAATGGGAGGAGTTTCTTGCCCCAAGGGGGTAGACGCAAACACCTTCAGCATCTTTTCCAAGGCGCACTTTAATGTGGAGTCGCAGCCTTATGGCGAGACGAGGGAATGGGGGAGAAGTCCGGCGTCTGAACGGAGCTGTACACCAATATGGGATTTCACAGCGTGGACGTGGGCGGCAATGTGAACTTCCACACAACACTCATCTGACCTCTTGAGTCGTGCACCGATCAGGTAAGGTAACTTTTCTTCACTTTTAAGTAAATGTTTAAAGAATGGTAGAATGCGCTGGATGAGTTTCTTTGGCGCACAGCACGGACGATTATGCATCTTTAAAACTCATTTCATTTACTTTAAAGTCCAATGTGCTGTAAAATTTGTTTTTGAAAAGTTTGATTTAATTGTTAATCATTTAAACTAGTTTTCATTAAAAACCGACTTGCATCCAGGGATACAGAATATATCATTTTGTATATATTTTAGCATTGCGTTATTAAAATGCCATTAACTGCACTAAAAATAAGCATTTTCTCCCTTTATTGGCTAAATTTACATTTGTTTTGGGAAAAATTAAGCTTCGGGGACTGAAATCGAGATGAAATTAGTTTTTAAGATGCATAGCTCTTTGCAGTGGTGAGTGATGAGGCACAGCTGGAATTCAAGGGCATGCAGCAAATTGCATTATGGCTGCAAAACGATGAAGAATGGAAGCCTGATTCACTTTCAGACAGCACTATGTAACGCCATTGCTCAGTTTTATTTGCTGTATTTTGTCTATACTTGTCTGCACTCTTTCCCAAATGTCTTTACATGCTTCATGCAGGGAAGACTGACCTCAGATCCTCTGGAGAGGCTTTCCACATTATTTCCCTTTGACTGGACTGGAATGCAAAGATGCCAATCATGGAGAAAGAGGCGGCCAGTGGCCGAGACAGCAAAGTATGAAAACATGTAATTCCTTTTACAGTGAACATGTTGTTTCTTTTCTTTTCAATCAGCACTCTGAGCATTGTCGCTGTCCATGTCGCTGTCCAAGTTGGCAAAGTAATAGTGTTGAATTTCAGCACCACGGACAGCGGCTGCGCCACTTATGCTAGCTGGCCGCTAGGGGCAAAAAAGACCGCGGGCCCTTCACCGTCCAGACATATTGTACTATTTTGTGTCGTTTAATCCACATTGAGCCAGTAGAGGATTATGATATAATTGAGTTTGCATTGTTTTTACTGTGGTTTGATTGGCTCCAAATTTTAATCTCAGTTTTTCAAGCGTAACAATTTATATGACTTACTAGAAAAACATCTACACAAACCTCATTTCCAGGAATCTATAGCTAGGAAACCTATTTCACAACTCCAATGTACTTGTCAATATTAACATGTGGGGCTTCTAACAGTACAGTTGTGCAAATGATCAAACATCAGACAGAAAAGATAATCAATTTGCGTTTTCTATTCTAATGAAAACAAGTGTTTCAAGTCCCAGAGGGCTGTCGTTTATTCTCAAATAAGCCTTGAAGCATTTAAGTTGAATTATGAACGTAGGTGTCATTAATCTTTTTAAAGCATAAAGAAAAGATGAGAGGGAATTACCACTTTAACTCATGAACCCTCAGTGAATCAGGGGAAAGACTTAAACATAGTGAACAGCTGCTGTCCTTTCATCACTTATTATGAGTAATTATACCAACCTGTGTTTCTTTTAATGACATCAGATGTTGCCAAAGGTCCCTGTGCCCCCACTGAAACAAACCCTCGACACTTACTTGAAGTGCGTCCAACACCTGGTGAAGGAGGAGCAGTTCAAAAAAACAAAGGCCATCGTGGAGAAGTTCGGGGCTCCTGGAGGCGTTGGAGAGGTTCTCCAGAAGAAGCTTTCAGAGAGGAGGGACAAGACAACCAACTGGGTAAACTCTAATAACTGCAAGATAAAATAAAAACACTGCTGCTCCATGCCGTAGGTCCCCTTGTATTGACTTTGTCTTTGTTTTATTAGTCTCTAAAAGTATTTGGATGTGTTTCTCCTTTCTAGTTCATCAAACATATTTGGAAAAGTTAATGCCGTCATTGCAAAATCATTCTCTAACGATTTTTCTACAATAAATACACTCTTTGTATCATTCATTATCATTATAATCCAATTTATTGAATTTGACCTTTTACAATATGGTGTCTGTAATCAGCCTCAGCTTTGATTGTATTTTTTTGTAATAATACTGAATCAAACTCTGCCTCTGCTCTAATGAGTCTGACAATAAAAACGACCTCAGTTTTATTCTAAGAAAATATATTACCCATTCATAAAAGAGTTGAAGAAAGTGAAACACCTTGCAATAAAGATTTATTGGAGCCTTTGTTGCTTCAATATCTCCACCTGCGTCTGGGTGATCGGTCAGACCACAACTCATCCAGCTCAGTGAAATCTATCTCGCTCCCACTCCCATAACTGGCTCTCTCCCACTCTCCTTTCCACCTGGCAGTGATACACTGTAATGGTGTTGTACTCCATTGCCCAACTCTGACAGCAATAACTTAAGTCCAAAATGCTTGACAAAGCCACATTTCTCAAAAAGCGTCCCTGTGTTTTTATAGGTGTACGACTACTGGCTGGAGGACATGTACTTGAACAACAGGTTGGCCCTACCGGTCAACTCCAGTCCTGTCATGGTGTTTCCTAAGCAGACGTTTAGAGATCGTAAAGACGCCCTGAGGTATGTGCTGGACTTTTGGTTCTGCTATTGCCAAACCTTTGCATGTGCTGAGTGTTTAAACAAATAGAACAAGTATCTTCATTATCAAGTTGTCTCACAATTGTCTCGATTAACCGGTTTGTCCAAAAAACTGAGTTCCAAGAGTCCACGGGGACGTCTTCAAGTTCTTTTGTCCAACAGTCCATAACCCAAAGGTATTAAGTTGACTTTCATATAAGACAAAGAATCATCAGACTGGAGGAAGCAGAAACTTGTTGCATCATAATTGAATTAAACAATTATCAAAAGAGTTGCAGATGAATCTTCTGTCAATCAACCTTTTATCTCAGCCCTGTTGAAAACCCTCTTTGTACTTTGCTCTCACTTTTCAGTCATTCTGGGAACTATAGGCAATCTCAAATTTAAGTAGAAGTACATAAATACAACAAGTTCCATAAAAAAGCCAACCACAATACTTCATATCACACAACTCCCAGAATGCACTGGACAGCACAGATTGTTTGCAGATTGCTTGAGAGTCTGTGACAACCAGAGATTTTCAACCGCAAAACAATGCCATCACCACCAATACAAAGTACCCGATATATCACTCAGTTCTGCAGCCAATGACAGGGTTTATGTTCTTCTCAGCAGGCACGGGACTCCGATTAAGATCTGAATTACAGACATGGAGAAAATCACTGGCATCATCTCTTCGTCGTATCTCTGCCCGTTATTAAATGAGCCGTGATACACCAGACATTACACCAGTCCACCCAGGCCTGTAACTCAACATTAGCTTTTGTCAGCTCTCGCCGCCACTAACTGAATAGTTCCAGAGCACCCCAAGCTGGTAATCTACTGACACAGACACTTATTCGATTGGGAGTGACAGAGCCAAGCTCACCGCAGAGACTGCTAGTCAGGCTTCATTTAGGGGTGTGGTGCACTGCGGCCGCCTCCTTTGTATTGATCTGGCTTTGAACGTAATAACACCAAGACAAATGACATACAACATGAGACCTGACAGGGCTCTGTGTTTTCCCTATATGCCCACACCGCCCACTCACACACAGACTGTGTCTCTCTCACAAACGCAGATAAACACACACAGCTCGCCCACTGTATCCTAGTAATTTGCCATAATGTGATTACTGTTAGGCCTGTGAGAGATGAGAGCAGATATGATTATAATCACCAGCCAGTTCGCTGTATGTTCAGTGTTTCAAGTCTTTTTAAAATTTCAAACCGCTTCACTCTTTTCAAGATTTGCTGCTCGTCTCATCAGAGGAGTGTTGGACTATGCCGTTCTCATTGATGCGTAAGTTTAACCTGTAATGGATCACATGCCACCCTGCACCCTCATTCTCCACCTGCATGCCCCTCGAGCCCACCTCATCGGTGTTACCTCAACAAAGCAAAGTCAGTGAATTTAAGACGAAGTCAAATAATAAGTGATAAAGTGAGAGGTTAGAGGTAATTTGATGTCCGTAATAATGTCTCTCAGGCGAGCGCTGCCAGTGGATTTTGCTCGAGGCCAGCTGGCTGGAACCCCTCTGTGCATGGAGCAGTACTACCGCCTCTTCAACTCCTACCGCTACCCGGGGTTAAAGACAGACACGCTGGAGGTCCAGATGAACGCAGCCTCCTCGGCGCCGCAGCACATCATCGTGGCGTGCAAGAATCAGGTCAGCACGCCAGCCTCTGAGGAAACCTTTCACACTCCATCACACTTGTAACTGGAGACAGTGTCCATTTGAGAGAAAATACAAGTAAATGCAAAGAGTTTATCGATAGATGACACACCTACTCTACATCTCACAGACCCTTTGAATAAAGGACAGGCGAAGCAATGACGTCTTTTAATAGGTCTATATGACTCACGTCAAAGAAGTTGCTCTTCAGTTAAACATTTTGATGTCTTATTGTAGCTCTGGTCTGAACATATTACTACTCTCACTGATCAAATCAGACAAACGATTGTAAGTAATTGGTGACCATATAATCCTATTCACATACATGGTCCTAGTATATTGTTTGTTTCTCAACTGAACATGACTAAAAATGGAAGTTTTACTACAGTGTTTACAAATATTGTGGTTGTCTTTCTGTCTTTAAAACTCCCACAGGGCCGTGTAACAAGCCAGCCTGCCTACAATCTGTAATCTGTGCCATGTTCCCCACATTATGTTTAAATCTTACTGATAATACTCTATGAAGATTCCCATTAATGCATAAAGCCCACGCCGCTAACGCGCAGGTCTTACGTCCAACGCTACTATTTTGATTACATTTAGCTCACGGAGTGTGCCTTTAAATAACCTCGGAAAAGAGGCACAGTCGGGGCTCTCACCTGGAAACGGTTCTGGGAACTATCAATCTGTGGCACATAAGGGCCCGTCCCTATGGAGATACAGGCGGTTAACTAAATTACTGTCGATTGAATCAGCCAGAGCTTCCTTGAGTCGTGTGTTTAACTGATTGCAGTAGAGGAGCCTTTTTGTGTTTTTAGGTAGCACTGGACCATTTTCAGCCACAATCACTATCGTCCTATTTATCCAAGATGTGCAAGGACCGTACCGCAGTAGCAATAAACTCAGATATGAATGACTAATAGCTGACAAGGACACATCTAAACACAAATATTGCATCATGTGATGCAGTACACAATTAAATAGTGAAGGCACACATGATTTCTATCATCTATTTGTTTTCACTAGTTTTTCGTGTTGGATGTAGTCGCAAACAGCAAGCAGCTCATCGAGACTGAGATCTTATCCCAACTGGAGAAAATCATGACAATGGCAGAAAACGCAGCAGAGAGACTCCCTCCTTTTGGTATCCTGACAACTGATGGGAGAACAGAATGGGCACAAGCCAGAGATGCACTCACAAAAGGTCTCTGCTTCGAACGTTTCTCTAATTCCCTCAAGTTTTAAACAACTGCAAACTATTTTGAAAGAAATAAACCAAGACATATCTCTCATCTCCTTCCCTCTTCCATCCAGATCAAACCAACAGGGACTCTCTGGCCCTGATTGAGAGCAGCCTGTGTGTGGTGTGTCTGGATGAGCCCAGTGGCCTGGATCCTAGGGACACCAACAGGTCCCTGCTGATGCTGCATGGTGGCGGCCGCGAGAAGAACGGGGCAAACCGCTGGTATGACAAGTCAATGCAGGTAGGGCAACATTCAAGCCACTTAAATCCTCCATGAGTGTAACGTTTGGGCTGTTAAGTTAATCCACCTCCACTCAGTTTGTTGTAGGAATGGACGGGATATGCGGATTTGTGTGCGAACATTCGGCATTCGAGGGAATAGTTATGGTGCAATGCTCTGAATACCTGATGAAATACATGCAAGTCGGCCCATCGCAGCAACACTTATAACCACACACTGAATATTGTTGTCAACGAATGCTGCTGAGGAACACGTTCTGTTGTCTTGAACAGAACAGGGAGTCCCTCCAAGATGGCGAAAGCATCCACTGTCAGAGAGCTCCCCCCTCCACGGAGGCTGCTCTGGAAATGCAACCCACACATCCAAGGACTTTTAGCAGCTTCTGGAGACAGACTCCAGAAGTAAGATTAACACAAACAAACACTTCACCAGGTCTACAAATAATTCCTTCTATCGACATCTTGTCTCACGTCGTCTGCGCTTTCTCCTTCAGGCTGGTGAATAATCTTGACATGGATGTTTTCAAGTTCAACGTTTATGGGAAAGAATTCATAAAAAAACAGAAGATGAGTCCAGATGCATTCATACAAGTTGCCTTACAACTTGCATTTTACAAGTAAGGCACATTCAGGATCTCCATCTTCAAATTTGGCTGTCAATGTGCACTTTCAAATATACTGATATTGTCTCGATCGTGTCTCCTCATATAGATGTAACAGAAGGCTCGTTGCCACTTATGAGAGTGCATCCATTCGGCGTTTCCAACAAGGTCGGGTTGACAACATTCGCTCTGCCACCCTTGAGGCCCTGGCCTTTGTGATGTCCATGACAGATGAGAGGGCCACGTTCTCCGTGAGTCATTTTTCTCACTTTGACCTCAATTACCGAGTTACTCCCACAATACTGTTTATCACGCCTGCTTAAATAAAACAGGTGCGACCAGTCACCTCCAATCCCAGTGTACTCATCCAAGCAGATGATCTCCCTGCAGATTTAACGGGTCTATGTAAAATGGGTTTACTGGCTGCACTGCTCTCTTTCTGTACAATGCAAAAATGCCTTGTGTTTACTTTTTCCTCTAAATTGTTTTTGGTTTCTCCAACAGGATTTGGAAAAAATGAGACGACTGATTGATGCAATTAATGCCCAGACAAATTATACAATTAAAGTAAGTATTTCAAAACAGCCTTTGGCAGTCTAATTAATTGTGACAGTGAGTATTTAAACGTGAAGACTAAACAGAGTTCGATGGAAAGATTGATACCAGGCCAATGTCTGTTTGGCAAATATGAAACTCCAGCTAGGGCACGGTTAGCTTAGCTAAGCACAATGACTGTAAACAGAGAAAAACAGCCTAGCTTAATCCAAAACTAACAAAAAATGAATAAATCCACCTATACCAGTACCTCTAAAACTCACATTACCACATTCGGCTGTTTGCCCACCTCCAGTCTTTATGCTATAAGCTAACTGTGTCCTAGCAGGAGCTTTATATTTTACAGACGATATGAGAGTGGTATCTATGCTCTCATTTAACTCTCAGCAAGAAAGCTAATTGTATTTCCCAAAATAGTTGTGTGAAGTTTGTTACTATAGATTCCAATAGTGACCACTTTTAATGGCAAAAAGACAGATTAAATGAATATATTTTGTGGTATCACTTAAAGAAGACGGGCTATATGGGCGTTGTATTTCTATTCCAATCATCCGACAGGCAGTTAAGATAATTCAGTGAACATGGTCTGCAATCTACTGTGATGTGAGACGGTTGAAAAGCTGCCGAACACAAAACAAGGACTGGACTGGAAATAAGTCATGTGCTTATATTGAGGTCCTAATTAAAAAGCCTTCCTCAGCACTAAATAAAACATATTTCTCAGGCGATTACAGGACTGGCAATAGACAATCATCTCCTCGGGCTTCTGAGGATCGCAAAGGAGCTGAACATGCAGAAGCCAGAGATCTTCTGTGATGAGACGTATCTGGCCAGTAACCAGTTCATCCTTTCTACCAGTCAGGTAACATGTGATCCCCCCTCTATTCTAACATCACGCTTGCTGTAAGTGATTGCTTCTGGATGGAGATAAAGAATACAGAGGAGATACTGTTGATGAAATACTGGTGCTGACAGTGTTTTTTTTTGGTGCTTTGCATGAATCCATCACTTCCTCTGCTTTTTTTATGACCTGACAGCGGTTCACAAGAAGGTTGATATCAATCAGGTTCTCTTGAAAGTCCACACTGAATTTTAAACTGTTCTAATTGTACCTGTGGAGAAAGATAAGTTGACTGCCATCTGCAAATGTGTTTCCAACTGCAATGAAGCCTGCTGTTTTCTGCTGAGTATACTATACCATCGTATTTTAATTGGAGACCCTGCCTAACACTATTGTCCTCCTTATTGGGTTCAATATCTTTATGTTGCACTCGGGCTCTGAGAGCTTGTGATGAGCGTTGTTTTATCTATGTTCTGCCCATTTATATGCCAAATGATTAATCCAATGAAAGAGTCAACTGATTAAGCAATAATTCATTCCTTTTACCCGTTCTATTGACGAGCTTATCTGATCTGACCCCGACTGTGCTCTCTTGTATCAGGTCCCAACCACAGTGGAAATGTTCTGCTGCTACGGCCCGGTGGTGCCCAATGGCTACGGCGCCTGTTACAACCCGCAGTCAGACCACATCATCTTCTGTGTGTCTAGTTTCTGGGAGAACACGGGGACCAGCTCGGCCGTTTTCGTCAAAGCCCTGAACGAGAGCCTGCTGGAACTCAGGGACCTGTGCAGCAGAAGCAGCGCTGCGGCTACCAAACGGGCCGATAGCGGCCCGGGAGCTGGCCAACGTCATAAATCAGGGAAGTAAAAAAAATACTGAGAGAGCACGCCCACTGAAGCGGCTTCACTCAACTCTCAGACTCAGTAGATGAGATGCATTGGTGTGTCTTTGTTGTCTGTGCAATAGTGTTCCTTCAACAACTAAATACAAAGCCTTAAAGTTCATATGTTATGTAAAATACAAAACAAATGTGATGTGAATGAAAACTGGAACACTATTTATTTTTTGGGGATATGTGTAGCCGTAATGATTTGGGGTCCAACAATGACCCCGTTTGACTCGGCAGACTGAGATTAACTGGTCTGCTGCCTTTAGGAAACTTAAGCCATGTCTGCTTTGTAGCACTGATGACAGGGGCAACTCCCCATCAGAGCGAATCAGCTGAGCAGTCCCAATGTATATCTTACAGAGTAGTAATGTATGTGAGAATATTCTGTAAAAAGTACCAAAAAAACAGTATCTTTAAGATACTTCTAACAACCATGACATTCTGTAAATGTGATCCTGTTTCACTTTGTGTGTGCCATCGTGTATTAACAAACTGGATCAGTTATATTATACATTACACAAGATCCATTTTAATGCGCTGAAGTTATGTCATGTTTATATTCGATTAACACCATGAGGTTTCCAAAAAAGTTCATGTGAAGTCTGTCTGATGAGGCACTTTAAGATATTTATTATATGAATCAATAACTTAAACGCAGAGGACTGGTTATGAATAATGTGTGTCGAGTGAAAACCGATCTCAGTGGCACATTTAAGGTCGTCTAGATAGATGTGCTGTACGTATGTGTTCCATGTTATAGCAATAGTTAATAAGTGTAGAGTGCAATACAATGCTACTGTATAAGTAAAATACAGTCCAGTGGTGATTGAGGCAATAAGTGCTTTGTATTTGCACTTAAGAGGTCAAATGAGGGATGTATTGTTGTACTGTAGTGCAATGAAGCAAGAGCAAGTGCAGTGAGGGTATATGTGCAATTTACCAAATCAACTAGTTTAGAGGCATGGAGCTTATGTAATATTATATTAACTATTTTTGATGATCAGAAATATCGGACATTATCGGTTAACATTAAAATGAATTATGGCAATCTACATCGTGCATGCTGTTTGGGTGTGAAAATATCAATTCAAAGTGTATTCGGATTCCAAATGTATATTGTGTTTCAATCTGTGGTGGTTCATGTCAACAGAAAATTGAATCAGTGATCTGTAGCGTTTACAATGTGAGGATATTTGTTGTCCTGTATCCAGATGCCACGAGTTATGTGTCTACCAATCATCAGCCAAAGTGAATGTGAACCATGTAGATGATTTCAAAATCAACGTCACAAAAAGACTATAAGCGACACACGTTTATTCTTATATGCCATCTGTATTTTTTTATGTTCACATAGAAAGCTTATATGATATAGAAAAATACTATTAAAGGGTACAAATAAGTAACAAAAATGCCTTCAAATAAAGTGATGTAAACTGTTTTCCTGCCAGATGTAATATTCTCGAATGCTTTACCTCGAACGTGAATTTGATTTGTTGTTGATTGCCGTCTAATCTGAGTGATACGTGTAATATGTGTCATGTGTTGTTCAGTGGGGGTTCCCTTTGTAAACCAAGTGAGTAATTCTTGCTGTTTTATCCATTGAACCACTGCGTAGTATTAATGTATCATCCGTGATAACATTTTTAAATGACAATTAATGTGCAACACATCTTTGACAGGGTGCTTTATTCAGCGATTAAATGTTCAATGAATGTTCAGTGAAAACTCATATGTTCGTCATGAAAAACAAAACAAAAGGCTGATTTATTTTTCTAGGCTACAACAATATTTTGTTGATAGAAGACATTGTTAATTTAAGCTGTAACACAACTGCTGTGTAGCAAAACGTGATACTCTATTCCAGAAATAAAAATGAACTCTAAACTCTCTCATCAGTGTTGTCTGTTCTATATCAATTCTGAAATCTACCTAATCTAGTCTCAACACACAAGAACACATTTACTCATTTTAATTCTTGTTTCCAAACATAGTAAGATAACGTGGCTGTGAAATATACTAACCTTGATAGTCAGTCTCATGCACAACTGTAACTGGAGAGAAACAACTGGACTCATTTGCATAGGGTTGTCTGTTTGCAGCATTGGCCACTTCACGAACACACTCCCAACAGATGGCCTCGTTTTCACCGGCACCTGATAAGGTCTTTAGGGAGAGACCTAAATTAAATTCTTCACTGAACCAGGTCAGTCAAATGCTCTAAAAAAAAATGAAACATTTCGTCAAGCTCCTGTGAACTGGTCCAATTAAATTTGAAATACAAATGGGGGTGAAAATGAATCATGCAGACTCATATGGATTACAACAGTTCAGTGTGTTAGCAACACGGTCCACTTACACGATATTGCTAATCATTGTCTCTGTATTCAGGGGCTGTGTTTTATTGCCATATCACTGCTGAACTAAGATGTTGATTGGACTTTCAATTCAAAGCAGCAGCAACTCAATTCAGACCTCTGCCATCAATCAATTTCTCAGTCGTCACGCAAACCTCAGGTGAGGGTTAGAGCACAGATTGACTGGTCTTCACAACGAAAAAATCTCATTGAACAGCAGCGTCTCACTCATTGGTGATTGGTCACCAATCTACCCTTTCTCGTGAAGACGACTCCAAGATACTCAGAGACTCATACAGCAAAATTGGCATACTTACCTTGATAAACACTAATCTACCATCCACATGCACGCCACGGCTCTTGGGCACATTGCAAAGATCTGAGAGAAGTTTTTCCTCACATATTATGCTTTATAAAGTAATCAATATGTGTATCTTAGCAGCATATCATACCAAACAGCTGCATTGGTGGGGGAACGTTACTGAAGGTACCAGTGAAACATGACCTATGAAGCTTGGTCATCTAAAGTCAGTGCTGGCGGCGACCAGCGCGTTCATTCGGCAAAGGTGCGACTATGTGACAAGCCTTGGCGCCGAGATCAATGACGGAAGCCCACCTGGAGATGGATGATGGTAGGACATTACCACTAATAAGTGTCTGCCACGCAGCAGACGGGGACAGAGCCTTACATGCTGGCTGCTATTGACTGGAGACGGGGCAGAGCTGTGCATCCAGATTCCCTCCTCCGTGCGTACGGGCCAGCCAGAGTCCAGGAGAAAGAAAAGGCCACTGTTGCTGGATTTCTACCTCAACTGAGAACGACAAAAGCAAAGCAGTTGCAGTCTATTGAAGTTAAGACCCTCATACGTAGAAATATCCTCCTCAACAGGTGGGAATTACAAAATAGATCCACCGCTGTACAATGAGACAGAGGTAGAAAATCATACGTAGTTTCAAGGCTATGATTTCAGTTTCTATACTCAGTCAGAACGGCAAACAAATTCTAAATGGAAACAGCAAATATTTGTCCATAAATATGATATTTAATAAATAAAACAGTGCACAAGGCATCAATTAGAAAAAAAACGTAGCTACCTGTCCTCACGTCTGACCAGTGCTCAACAACCCACGAGAGCCTCAGCTCTCACAAATCACGCGATGTGCTGTAATCACTAATCACCATGTCGTCTTAATGAGCCTCTGTAATTGAACATGACTGCACATTACTCAAAAACAACAGCTACACGATTACAATCTGACTCCATTGAACAGACAATTTGTTACACTGATCCTGTCGTCCAAACGTGCTTCACACACACGATTAATATATTCGGTAAAACAGAAGCCATCAGCAATGGTGCAGCCATCTTTGAAAACGAAACTGAGCTTGACATTTTCTCCCTAAAAATGGTACAGGGAAGAAAAACAAAGTCCCATTGTCTTGTGTCAGATATTGACATTTAAGAAGGAGAATTGAAAGATCGCACCACTGTTATTCCCACAATCTTTCAATTAAGGCCAAAGTCTATATTATAGCTGTCTGTTTTCACTCACAAAGGAATTCGGATAATGGCCACTCTGGCATTTATGAGGAAACTGCTCCCAGGGCAGACGCTCCATTTACACACCATCTTGAAGCCTAATTAGGCAAGAAGTGAAGCCCCATTAAATAATACGCCACAATACAGTACATGTCAAGAGCTGAAATGCAGTCCTTCCATGGAACCTCCCCCATTTAAGTTCGATGTCCATTAATGTACCGATACTGCTATGACAGAATACTGTGTAATTCAGCTCCGTGCAGTGATTGACAGGCTTCCATTACAGCTTTTTAAACAAGAGTCCGAATTAAGAGGCGTGTGAAGAATTTGTTTCCATCACATGAAAGAAAAATTGCTTAAATACAGCACTCTTCGAGCTTGCTAAAGAACTGCAGTATGATAATATCAAAGGCACCGCAATTATTCTCAAATGAAGACATTAAAATCACTGCAGCCATAAACACACATTGTTGCATATCACCACAGTAACTTCAAGCTCCTCACTTCAGCGACTGTCAAGAGCTTCTTCAGCTGTTTTGATATGTTATAATGAGGCTCTGCTGGATGACAACATGACACCTATTCATCTCAAGGTAGACTCCTAATTTATTTTCATATTTATCCCCGTTCCGCGCAGGTACTTGTTTTCTCGTGGTTTCAGAACAATACTCCGTCCTCAGGCTGCATATCAGCAGTAACCGTAAGCTACGCTATACTGTAAACGCAGTACCGACACAGTGTTGGCAACGTATGATTCATTTTGTGATTGGAAGATCAATAACCAATTTGACGATGACCCGGTGGAGAGGATCCAGATTGCGGGGCTGTGCTTCGATGTGCGGCGTAAATCTCGGGTGGTGGATGCGCGTCCAGGCTCCTGCTCTGAGGAATGATTTATGCCTCGGCCCTGCGACATCTCCTGTAGCGGTTGGGCTCGTACCAAGCGGAGCTAATTTGAGTGGCCTCAGTGAAAGGGCTTTCTGAATGAATAGTGGGGGATAGTAAACGAAAGGGTCAGGGTGTTACAATGAGAGAAAGTGGAGTGGAGGACAAATAGTCATTAATCATGAGCTTTATCATCATAATCATTATCATAAGCACACCGTTCAGCTCACAGCAGTATAAATGCCTCGACTCACACACACACATGGACTTACTTTAGATCTGAGCAGAGACAAAGAGAAAAAGAGGGAGAAAGTGAGAGTTCATGACTGGATGCGAGTTGAGAAAGTAAACGGTTCATCTTAAGACCCGAGTCAGTCATCCACAACAGCGCTGCGAAGAGACAATCACATAAATGCTGTCCTCACATCGAAGTAACAACCATTCGTCCGCCTGCATGGCCTCCAAGTTCAGCATGAGAGAAACTCTGAGCCGGTTGCATAAGTGCCTAATGTGAATGGATAGAAGGCGACAGGAGGGATAAAAGTTAGATGGAAGGCGCTCATTAAGAGTGCTGCATTCTCCTCACAAACCCCATCTCGGTAAAGTATGGACATTTGTGAACTGGCCATGAGTTCTGAAGGATATCTTATAATACTTGACAAGTGAAAACCGCCACCAGGCAGCTAATAGCTGTACTGTCATGAGGGCAAATAAAAAGGCATGGGTTTGCATGCATGTAGGCTTTGTGGCTCTGGTCAGGCAATTCCCTCACTCAGTCCCCAAGTTCCCTGAACAGTTCATGTTCTGCTGCCATGCCAGATGTGAGATGGAGGGATTGTAAGCGTTAGGAAAAGAGGTTAATTGAGGAGAAAATGAGTGAAAAAAAAGGTATGCTTCATTAAATGCTCAGCTCCCAGGTGGCCATTTGTCCCAGTAGCATAGTCCCTGTGGGGCAGAGCTGTGTGGGGTGGAGATGAACAGAGGTGCAGGAGCAGCAGCAGCATCCTTGAGCCCACAGCTGCCAATAGCTCCATCGCTCTCAGGACTCCAGTAACTAAGCCACGCGCCAAGGAGCAGCGCCCGCTTCCTGACTCGGCCAATTACAGCGAGCCATTAAGAGGAACCAACGCAGCTCCAACAGAGGTGTGTTCATTCACTTGTCTGGTGAAAGGAAACAAGCCTATTTTGATGCTGATGGGATTTTCTTTTAACTAAGAAATAAAGATTTTTTTCCACAATAGATCGCTCATATTTTTATGTGCATTTATATAGTCTTTTTGCCAGAGCGTGGTTGAAGGATCAGGTGAGAGTCTCATGGTTTGATACTTGCCGTGCTAACAGTTTTGAGTGTGTAGGCTATACGTTGCTTTCAACAACAAAAAAGCGTAACATTAGATGTTGCTGATGCACCTTACTGTAAATATACACAGACCACATATACATTCCAGTTTATAATTGCCTTCACATTATTTTAAGTCAACAGATATTCCATGAAAGTTGAGTTATGTTCATACTGAAACTAAACAACATACAATGTGAACAGGAGAGTTAAAGGGCATTCCCTCAATCTCCAGTCTTCAAATGATACTTTTCAATAAATCCACGATTTCAACCCAAATGAATAAAAGAGTTCTGCGACTGTCCTTCCCCCTACCGGTGAAGCAAACACCACCCCAGGAAACGCACACAAACACATTACGCTGCATAGTTCACAGGAGAGTTTCTCCAGAAGTAAACTTAATCCGACCACGAAGAGATGTTATGAGCAATATGGTAAGAGGCATTAGGAACTTAATGGGCCGCACACAGTTGAAAAGTAATACTGTACGGCCACGCTTTCTGTACAACCTTGAGCTCATTTGTGTCTATTTACTTCCAGGGGGGGGGGGGGGGGGGGGGGTGTGAAGGCAGATGAAGGAGGAGCAGAGAGAAGCGAGCCGGAGCTGTAAAGTGATGGTTCCATCTTTGATGAGCGGCTGGGGACCGTAATATCTGGCGACAGAGAGCGTGACAGAGAGTCTCTGTCACAGCGGAGAGGCTCATCCTAAATCTCGCTCTTATTGCTACGAGCAGTGCGACAATATCTCACTCTGGAGACAGAACTTCAGCTTTTTATGGATGCTTGGGTAATTGAGCAGCAGGAGAAGAAAAAGGTCTCATCCACTTTTTTCCCGTAAAGGAAGTGTATGCAACCTAAATGAGTGGTAAATTGGTATTCTCTCTTTTCTCTTTCCTCTCTCTCTCTCTGTGTTGGCTTTCACACGCAGTAGTTTATCAATGAGATTTGTTTGTGAATTGATCATCTGAGCTACATGTGCCTGTCAGTTTAGCCACTCGTTCATATGTAATCGAGGATAGGACTGAAGAATGGAGGCTCTGCCGCTTTATGGCCTCTCAAACCAAAACTTGTCAGGGAGACCGGCCCACGAGACAGCTCTGATGGGCACTGCAAATAGGCTTCGTCTCTCTGGTTTACAATTACCCAACAAAGAGACTAACTATATTGCATGTTCAATCTTTAAACTGACTCACTGCTGCTTTTGCCAGTGGGGAAGCAAACATTACAACAACTGTGAAGTCAGACTTTTACTTCCTCAATCAAAAAAAAAAATGCTGACAGGCGTAGAAAGCAACAAATTGTGGTCGAGATCCCAATATGGTCATCAAGGTGCTTTGGCCACAGTACGATACTGCCGGACACGCATCCAGTGGCTTAATATCATTCGATTTACATCTCATTACAGAAAAAAAATCTCAATGTTATCACAAGGAGTTGCAAAAAACAACAACCCAGCAGCAGTTAAGTTTATTGTTCTTACACAGGCCCCGACACCAAATCACTCATTTATTGTCTTTTGTTGTTGCTGTGCTTTAATATACCCTCCCATCACAAATGAAGTGCTTGATCATGAATAAGATGTTAAGCAGAGTGCAAAGATACAATAATGATCTCAATTACAAGTTATAAACCCCCCAGAGTTATGATACTTGCAATCATTTTAGCATGTCTCATTTATGTTTTGATTAAAAAGGATCTATCTGTAAGTACTGGAGGGCTTCCACAGATTAAATCCAATTAACATTCAGTAAAAAGGCCCAGCAGGGATTTACTGTCTTACCGGGAAATCCTCCGCCCCCTGTGCAGCCTTGCTGGCAAATCAGCTCTGCTTTCAAATCACTGAAATTACTGTTTTGTCACAGAAAATAAAACCAGACAAATATTACCAGGTTAGTTCCTTAAATCATCTGTGAATAACAGTGAAGGAAACAAACTGAGGTGTTAACAGAACTCATTTGCTTGTGCCTTTCCGTTACACTCCTCATCCTGGTCAAACTTCCACGAAAGGGGCCGTTGCACTGACAGCTCCATAACAAGCCCGGTCCACGGAAGAGCCTCGAGGTCCACTCTGCCAAAGCTACTCTGAAAAGCACCAAAGGCGCATGCCGAGACAGCTCCCTGTCTCTCTAAGGACAAACGCACACAGAGTCAACCTGCGACATTTGACGGGTCCTTGCCTTACGTCGCTCTGTTCTGCTATCCCCTGCAGTCCCCTGTCACAGAGTCCTCACATACATGCAGCAAACAACATATCAAGCACTTTGAAATGTCAGCAACAGGGCCGGTTGAGGTTCCAGTTCTCCAAGTATTGACCACGAAATGATTGGATTAATCCCTTTTCTTGGTGATTAGGTCAGAAAGAACCCAAGTTGATGTATTTAAATTGCATGTTTGCTTGACTAGCAGTCCAAAAGTCTAAATATTTATATATATATATATATATATATAAAAAAAACAGTGACGGGCAACACATTCTCACATCTGAGAAGTTTTTGGCATTTCTGCTTGTCAAATGATGGAAACAATGAATCCATAATCAAAAATAGCTGTTGATTCATTTTCTGACATTTGACTGATCAACTAGCAGACCAATCGATTCAGCACTACGTCCAAGGTGAAGTAAAACACACTCAAACTTATTCGCCTTACTTTGTTTTTCTCCCAGTTTAATGACTGCTGCCATGTGTTGGGATCTAATCATATCCTGAAAATGATCAAGGCCAAAAAGCCAGTAAAATGTCTCCTTTGAAATGTGAGGGAAGCATCTGGTTCTGGCACCTTTGAAACCCAGAGAGCGAGAGAGAGACATCTGTCGGATGTGGTAACGTACCCAAAGAACCCCAAGATCACCATATATGCATAAATCTTTACATCTCTCTCGCGCAACACATATCCCTCTGCAAATAACAGTGTAATGTGAACTATTTTTAAAGTTAAAATATACGGGAAGCTTTTTCATAAAGTCTCCCGGTCTTGTGCGGACACGGAGCAGATGGTGTTATCTACCTTGTGGGTGGAAGGAGCAACAAGTGTGCAATTACAGGCCTGAAGATCTTTCTCCGAGTTAGGAAAGAGTGCATCTTGTGGACATCTGTCATGAGCTGCCTTCCGTTCAAAACAGATAAACTCAGGAAAGTAAACCAATTCAGCAGTATATGCGGACACATTATTAGATCATACCTGGTGCATTTGGAAAGTAAAATGTGACATCCAGGATCTTAATATATGGTAAAATGACACCAGCAAGCAAACATGAAAGCTAATGAACAGTCTATGACATTTGAAGTGGTCAGCAATATGTGGGCTGTCCCTAAGTTACCGGCCTTTGCATACACACTTAATGGTATTCATCCCTACACAATTGCCTATCCAGCTGTTTTATTTTCCACTCAGCGTGCTGAGGTTGTAAGTTTTATAAAGAACGTTCTGCAAGAAGAAAAGAAAAAGGAGAAACGATGCAGCACCAGTAGTTAGCTTGTCATTTTATATCATTTAAGGGCTTCTTCAAACACAAGTTGCCGTGGCTATTGTGTGGGAGCAACAAAGGCCTTGCTCCATCTTTCATTCAAGCCCAGTCAGTATCAATCACATGACACTTCAGTGATAGATAGGCAATCTAATAACACTAGGAGCAAAAATAACTTCACCCACTCAATCCTTGACCTTACGAAGCGAGCAGTCAGTTTGGTTAAAAGCTACAGCTGTGACATCAAAATTGATTTTTTCTTTGCGATCAATTGCAGTGGAAACATTTGAACTAAAATGGCCATAGAAAGCTGTCACTAATGAATGATTGCTGGTGTTACGGATTTATACACCGGCTCCGCCTCCTCTAGAGCAGCTCATATTTAGACCGAATAAAAAAAAATTTAAAAAAAGACAAGGCAAGCAGGTTTTCAGAGCTGTGAAGGAACTGCCTTTGGACGAGGAACCATCTCAGCATGTGTAGAGCCGCAGGACAGACACAATTACCATCAAACGATAGCGGCCATGACACTGCTGAGGCGCCACACAGGACACAGAGGAAGTGGTGAAACATCTAGGTCACACCGAGTTCAAACATGCTAACACGGCTACAGCAGTGAAAAAAGGACATGAGCATGACAAGGCAAGCATCCCGTCTGCAAAGGAACATTATGAGTCACTGAAACTTGCTGATGGATGGGAGAAAATACTGATGGGCGTGTAACAGAATATTGTCTTTTTTTCTCAGTGGCTGTAATTTGTTGCAATAACAAAGATTAGTGTGCAGCAGTTTGGACCCGGCGACTGTTTTTCCGAACCATTTTGCCTTTATGTTGCAGATAGGGTGCAACTACAAATAAGGGCGTCAGAGGCGCCGTTGAGCTCGGTCTCCCACTTCAGCAAGCTAGCGCATAACAAGGTGCACCTGTGCTCAGGGTCTTGCCAAAAAAACATGTTTTTAATAAATCCCCTCTAAAACGGCAATGCACAAATTAATTAGAACAGGCAAGAAACATAACCACCTTAGAGAATAAGCTCTTTGATGTCTAAAATGATATTTCACACAGGTGACGTCTGTCATAGTGTGGTCGCACTGCAGAGGTTAGAAAGTGAACTTGAGGAAAATACATTGACGCCATAGCCTCAAGTGAACACATGGAAGGAAAATAAACATGCAGGAATTGATTTACAGACAAAGTTGGTGAACCTAATCTGACATTTAAAAATGATTGTTTTGCTTCTTTTGATGTTAGAACTGAATATTTTTTACCAACAGCATAAAATGGTAATAATTCATGAGCAAGATCGGAATAGATTTCACATAAGCTTGATGCACTCCAATAACCCCGGTATGTATATGCAGCGTCGACCTTTTTTCATAAAAGAAAGTTTTTTGTCACGGCGAGGACAAAGTATGAATAATTACCAAAGGGCAGCTCATGACAACGAATCATATTTTTGTATTATGTGTTCAGTCCAAGCAAATGTAAGCCACAGCTCCCAGGGTTCCGTCAAACATATCAATATTCATCTGATTATTCCTTTAATCTGTGGCCAAGAGATCCTCGCATTACTCCTCCAAACACTGCAGGGAATATCCACTAATGATCAAAAATAATAAGGATGTATGAAGTAAATAGCAAATAATTAATTCAAGTAGGCCTCCACATTTATAATACATTACCAGAGGTGACCTTCTTGGATGGAAACAAAGCAAAAGCAGTAAGATTATTTGTCGTTCCATCTTCAAAAAGAATCTATTGACGAAATGTTTGATACAATTCCTTTGTTCTCTGGGGTCCATTGATGAATCATTCACTCGACTAAAGAAAGCTTGGCGTTACTGTATTGCTGGATTACTCAATCACAATATACGATGCACTGTACCTGTTAAAGGTTGCCTGATCCCCTAAGTCTCATCTGCAAAGTGCATTATGTATCCAACGTTTCCATCCCAAAACTGCAGCACTGCCATGAGTCATGTTCAAGACTAAATACTGCTCGGGACTTTTTGACAGGTGGCAGCCAAAATGTCAAAGACACGCATGGGGCTCACTGAGGGGAGATCAATTCAGTTGGGTACCCCTGTGTGTCTGATGGATCCCCTTAGGAGAGACACCACCAAAGCCCTTTATTGAACTCAGCAAGCCACAAAGAGAGACCCACCTACCCGACTCCCGATGCCATGAGAGCACGAAACTTAAGAGATCCCTCCACCTCGTTCATTCACTTACAGGCTTCCAGGAGTCCATTCAGTGGCGCGGACAAAATTTATTTAACATTCAACTAAAATGATTTGGTCAATAAAGTCCTGCAGACTGGGTAATCTGTAAATAGACAGATAACAGCTTACCAGGCATGTAACATCACTGAAATACAAAGAATTGTGTCTATAATCAACGAACTTTAAGAAACATTCAATTCATATCAGAGTGTTAATGTACGTATCAATTTAAGTTTTAAATGTTGTGAACCCAGTGTTATTCATGCAAAATTGTGTTGTGGGCCAAGATTATTTCTACATGTCTCCCACAAAATTAAACCGGAATACAAAGTGGCAAAGGTCTGACCTCAGACTTTGCGTCGAGCAGCTTCTCCTTGATGCAAATGAGGCAGAGTTCCATCCCCCACACACACACACACACGCACACACACACACACACACAGAGAAATCACCCAGGAGCCCCACTGCCTCACTCTCGCCTCTGACTGGATGTTCTATGATCTACGCTTTACTTAATGAGGTGTCATGTACAGTTTATATAAAAAGGTATGACCTTATTAAACTGTGAGTGAAAGAGTGAAGCAATAGCTGGGGGAAAGATAAATGGCAAGGTTGTATCGAAACTCATTGTGCCTGTAACATTCACGGGACAAGAGGCCCTCCTTCTGATTGTTCCGAGACGTATTACTGACATTTGGGGCCCTCTTCAAAACGGTGCTTCAGAATAAAACGTAGGCACTATTAAAAATTTGAATATTGCATTTACTTTAAACTGATTTTATTTTCAAAATCAAAATCTGTCAAACAACACATAAAAGATTCACATCGATATTAATTGTAAAATACAGAAACAAACCAATCATAAGTGAAGTGCAACTGGGTTCCTTCGAGTGTGCATCAAATACAGCAAAGAATCCGAAAAAATGTATGACTGGAGCTGTGATTGCAACTACAATTTCTGCTGCGAGTGCAGAAGCTAAAAGATTATTTTCCAAAGAGTCACGCAGCTCTTTAAATCAAGCCAAGCTTTCCAAACCCCGTTCTTGTTATTCTTTTCCTTTAACTTGATTTCTGACAGCCAATTCAATTAGGCTGGATGTGTGGGTGTAAAAAAGAAAAAAAAGAAAAAAAAAAAAAAAAAAGAAAAGGCAACACGACAAACTCAGAAGATGGATGGCAACCTTTGCTTCACCATTAAATTCACAATTGCGTCGTTTTGAAGCTCAATCCATTGGCGTATTACCAGCAGCAGCAGAATGAACGCGGCGCCAGACGGGGTCGTAACTAATCACCTTCTGCAGCTCCATTGTGTTCGAGAAGGATCTGCATGCTAGATTGTCATTTTAATTTTTTCGGCTGCCAGTGGTGGAGACCACATTTGGTTTATCCACCGCTGTTAATCAAGTTTGTCTTACAAAAAAATAAAAGAAGCCGAAGAAGGTTTTAAAATCGTTTTGTGGTTCCTTTTTTTTTTTTTTTTTTTTTTAAATAAGGCACGGTGACTCATCAGCCACCTGACCCTAACGGCGGCGGTCTGCAGGGACGTGATGTCTGGCTGAGCCCCTGTCGGAGTCATCTGGCGCTGGGGAGGAGCTGACCTGTTGGTAGATGAACGAGTAGAGGCTGACGTCAGGGCGCCGACTGAGGCAGCTCTTGCACACCGAGCTGTAGTACTGGCCCAGGAGATCATACACCTCCCCTGTGACGGAGACAAGGAGATTGTGTATGTTCTCTCGTCTCATATCACAGCAAACTAAATGTGGAGTTTTCAGGGATAAGAATTAGCATTGTTTCATAAGATCACATTGTTTGCAACAAAACCTAAAAAGGAAATATTCCAAGTTCTAATTAATCATATTATTATTAAATTATTATCGTGCCCGTTGGCAGTGAAATCTGAAAGAGTACAATAAAGAAAGGCAGACACAGTTGCATATAAACAGGAAGCAGACCGGGTGCTTGTTTTCCTTACCGACACAGATCTTTCTCCGAGTTAGGAACGAGTGCATCTTGTGGACATCTGTCATGAGCTGGCTGTCACCAAAGGTGAAATAGGCCACATCTCTGCCCGCCTCAGCAGCTGCCAGCATCTGGAGCAGAGCTGGAGGAAAAGAATCCGTGAGAGTGGCAAAACAATCTGTTTCATGGTTCATTACAGTAATAAGATTGTTTTTGAAGGTTCTTTTTTGCAAGATTGTTTACACATTCTCTTCTTCTTAACTGTAAAAATAAAGAGAAGTTTATATGAAGTCTGAAGAGCCATCCAGTAGCCGATGTTACCATCAAAGTGTGTCGCACCAGCCTCTGTGGCATGTAGAGTGAAAGGGAAGTAATCTGGGAATAGGTCTCACCCCCACTGAGAACTCTGGATTAGTTACAAAGAGAGGCCAGGTCTGGCCCCGGGAAGCTGTGAATATATTTAGAGACTGGAAATATGTCTGCTGATTAATGAACGCTGGGACAGGTGCAAGTAAACGAGGATAACCGAGTCAATATTTACAGGAGAGGGCTAAGCTGAATCTCGACACTTCCGCTGTTTCTCTCCCCAGCCTTGGTTTAATTGCTTTTCCCGAGAATTATCTGATCGTTAACAAATAGCTGGCTATCCGATGCCACAGCAGGTAAACCCAGGAGGAGAACCACATCTGCATTACAAAGCTCTTCCCAGGAGGAAGGTCATTAGGAAAACAGTGTGTGTGTGTGTATATGTGTATGCGCATATATATATATATATATATATATATATATATATATATATATATATATATATATAAAAACAGTTTAGTTCAAATCATTCAATTATTCGCATAAACTCTCCGGAAGCTCCCTGCTCAGCGACAGTGACACAAGGCTGAGACAGAAAGCTGTAACGGATTGATGGACTCGAGCAGGCGATCAATTTCACTATTAATGAAACATATTAACTTTGTCATTTGATCAATAGGAGGAAGGCGACGAATCAGGCTTAACTAAACGAACGCATTCCCGGAAGACAAATGGATGCCCCACGCTGATCGGCCGGAGCCTTTGAAGCTGAAATGTATTCCATTATGTCCTGGAAGAGTGTCCACTTAAGACTGCCAAGTGCACCAAGAATGATCCGAGCACATTTGGCCACACGATCTACTGACGGGGAGCGTTACGTCAGTGCTCACCTTTCAGACGTGCGTCACCTCCAAAAACCCCACAGCCCCAGTTCCCCGTAGCCACTGCCGCAAGGTTTTGGCTTCGTTCTTCGGGTCGAGCAAAGCCACAGTAGGCCTAAAAGAAGACGGCAACATGTTAGGGAAGGAAAGGAAAATGGAACACAAAGCGGAAAAGATAATTCGATATGATAGGACAAGTGTTCATAGCAAACACAAGGAGATCAGTACACTGTGTCTGACATCATTCACTATTCTCTAAACATAGTAAACACTTGGTGTAGTATATAGTGAGCAGTGAAGTGAGGTTTCGGACACCTATGAATCATCATTATTATGTAGTGTTGCACACCTGTCACTCAAAGGCTAATCATTGCACAATGAGATTTTTGTATGTTGTGAACACTATGTATTTGATCAGATGTGGGAATTTTTGAATTCTGCTGAATTCTGCTGGGCTAAAATAAAGTGGCAGTAAATAATATAAGGTCCCAAATAGGGAGTGATATCAAATACCGCCATTGCCTCACGGTAAGCAAAGCCCTTCAGTCATCAAAATCCAACGATGAAACAGGTTTTCTTTGGATGACATTACATTAAGTCGTCAGCCACACAAGGCCGGGCCGTTCAAGGGAGTGATGTGTCATTTAGTACATGAAGGCGGAATCAGCTCTGATGAGCCTCAGGTCTTGGGATCACCTTGTTGTTCCAGATCAGGAACAACAATTGCAGGCAATTCCATTTGCCTGCAGGCTTGAGCTTGACACGTCAGTCAATGCATGAACACATGAAGGTTGGTTTGACTGGCTGAACATACAGTTGTAACATTGTGTCGTATTCCCTCAATTCGACTGCCATTGGTGTGAAATTGGCGTGAGATTAATAACAAGAGCATTTGACATGACAACATGTCAGGTGTCATATGAGAAATAATTTCTAAAAGCAAATGTTAAATGGAAGATCTGAAGGAGCTCTGGACATTCATTTTCCCACTGGAAGTGAAGTGAACAGTGAAAATGAATCGTGAGCGCCCGCCCTCTCTCTGACCAGTCGTAAATTCTTCCTGTGGAAGGGCAGATGTGACAGACAGCTGAACAGTATTTGAAACAGGATTGATCTATAAGTTGGTGCATTCGTCACACCCTTGTCCGAGCTGTCAAACTCCTACATGCTTCCTTCTTGACAACATCAACATCTTGATATTCTATTATCAACGGAGATCTCCGACTGGGAAGATTGAACACATGGTAGGATTCCTATTTCAAAAAATCTGTGACGTCAATTAAATAATTGTGATTAAACACCCCGAGGTCAGTTATGTTGTTTAAAATTCATTCTGGGCCTAATGGACAGTGGAATGAATAAAATGGAGCATAAACTCAGTCTGTATTACACATATACTGCACTTCGTGTCGTTTTGTGACATATAGTACAAAGACACTTTACAGAAAGAAAATAGAAAGAAACACAAACACGAAGTAAGCAGATAAAAGATCACCTTGTTCAGTTCTCGGTTTAGTTTTTCTGGACTAAACTGTTGAAGAAAGTTCTTGAACTGCAGCGCATCGATGGCCACAATCTCAGTGCATCTTCTCTGCCAGTCATCTCTGAAACAAATCAAAGAAATGGTTCTATAACGTTCCACAAACAACAAAACAAGTCAAATATTTTACAGCTACGGACACCACAGAGATAGACAGTACCACAGAAAAAAAAGTCAAAAAAATAGACAGAAAGCATGCTTTGGGACATTAAAAGAGATGCCTGAATTTTACATGATGATGGCGATAGATGAAAAGTTCGGCATCAAATCTGTTACAATTCATCCTGAGGGAGACATGAATGTCTGTACAGAATTAGATGGCAATCCATCAAATAGTTGTTGATTTATTACAGTCTGGACCAAGATGATGGACCGACCAAATTGCCCTCCCATGAGCATCGCCAACAATGAACCGAGGGGGTTAAACATGGCATGTTCTTATTATTTAGGCCTTTTAAGGTCTTTAAAGCAGCTCGGTGCAATAAATACCTTGGTGTTGTGTCCTGGTGGCTGCCAGCCCACTGGTAGGTATGAGAATAGCCTGTGTATTTACTGTACTGCTCGGTACCTGGTGATAACAAACAGGGACAGTCGTCACACATCACTGCAAAGCATTCACAAATCAATCTTGATTTTTAAACACGGTCAGCAAGGGCGGGAGAAAAATGATGCATGTAAAAAATTGCCTTCAAAAGAATCATTGTTTTTCACAAAACGGTTTTCAGAGGGTGTAGTGCTTCTGCCTCATGTGATCGGATGAAACAAGAGAAGCTGTCTCCCGACAAGAGGAAGGTCAAGTTATTACCCCCCTCGAAACAACGTGAGAAGCAGCGACTTACCGCCAACCCACAGGGGAGCACTCAGCACCAGTAAAGAAAAAGAAAAAAGAAAAGGGAGCGGAGGGTGGTAAGGCAACGGCACAGTCAAACAAAAGAGGCCTCAAATTAACTACCCACCCATTAGCGCTCATTAGTACCTGGCTGTCGAGAGCACTCGCTGAGATGCTTCATGCTGCAAAGTGCATAAACCAAGTGATTAGTCGTGGGGGCCTTGGTCAGCAGGTATTAGGGGGTGCACAAGGGGGGAGGGAATCTCTAGAGGGGACTCCACTTGACATTTCACTGATAATCAGCCTGCCTCTCAGTGTTTTTAAGTAATACGCACAATGATTGGTTGCCAGTATGCCTTTACATGAGGAAAAAGAAGAACGGGTAATATATAAACACCATACAGTTAATTGGCAAATGAATGGAGTCCCCTTCATTTAGAGAAGCTCTGGTGAGATTTGAATAAAGACCACTACATTTTATACTGATGCTTATCAAAACAATACAAGGACTCCTATTCTGTGCAGCTACAGCTAACATGCTAAATTACAAAGTTTGTAAAAAAAAAAAGAAAGAAAAAAAGATAATATTAACTATGCATACACATTAATCTTTATTGGTCCTCCCAAGAATATCAAACTCTACGATCAACCATATTTGCATTTGAAAGGAACAACCTTCAGGAACAATATGAATTATGATTTTGTGTCGTCATTCAAACATTATCTGCGGTGAGAAGCAGATCAATCTTGGCCAGGGAATGATGCGTCTGGTTATCAGAAATGATTTATAAATAACAAAATAGGTTCCATAGAAATCTGCAGGTATAATTCCCGATGTTGCTGAAGGTGGTTCCTTTCATGTGTAAATACGTCGTAAACAAAGTGTCTCATATTTGTGGTGGACCAGAGACTAGAAAAGGTCAGAGGCGCATCTCATTGCCATGTTGAGGCTAAAGTGGGCAACTGAGAAAGTTTTAGTGCCGTACAACCGTCAAGGTCTGCATGTGAACACACGCGAGTAACATTTTATATTATTCAGCAAGATTTTGTGCGGTCAACAAGAAAAAAAAACAACAACATTTACATCTTCTGCACCACATTTTCAGGTCTGTACCGACTTCTCCTTGATACTGTTCGGACTTTTGACCGCCGCCACATATCTATCAATCAAGGCAAATTCAATTAGGCTCGGGCACTTCTGCAAATTTCTGAGCAGAGGTAGGATCCATTAGCGTCCGTACTGCATGCCAAAACGTATCACAGGGGGCAGTGATTTACCACGCGGCCACAATGCAGCTAAGGCTTAGGATTTTATAACGGGGGACAAGAGATACGGGCAGAGTTTAATAAAGATGATGGAACGGAAGAGTCCATTAGCGGAACAGGTCTTGGGCCGGTCTTCCAGCTATAATTAATTCTGGGACCCAGTAATAAAGTTACGGTAAGTGCCCGTAAGTGGAGCCGAGGGAGAGGAGGCGGGGAAGAAGTCTGAAGGTGACTCTGCCACAGCGAGAAGACCCTGATGCAGCGGTGCGATTGCTGATCAGCAGGACGGAGGCTCCGTTGCCTCACTTCCTGCTCTAATCCAACCCACTAATGTACTCTATTTAAGGGTGGGTGTTCGCGTTGTAACAGTGGTTCACGGCATGGACTTGGCATTGCATATAATATTAAAATCAGGACTTGGTGACCAATTAGCAGCTAATATCTCTGCCAGCAGACAGTTTATCGGAGCTTTTCCTCTAAAAACATGTCTGAAAACAATGCTGACGACAACGGTGACAGTCAGCCAAAAAGATAAGAGCAGTAAAATACAATGAGCAGTAAAAAGATATTGATGATAGCTTCTGGAACGCTTATAACACCACAAGTGTATCTATAGTAGGGTTGTTATAAATATATAACATAACGTTAGTTTTCTAACTTGTTTATCAAATGCAATCAAGCGGCTGCAACAGTCTCGACAAACAACGTGAGACAGATACAAAAAAAGAAGAATAAGAAGAAGAAGAAGAAGAAGAAGAAACTGTCAGCAGACATCAGCCACCTGCTGGGACTCCTTCAGTCTAGCTCTCGTTACTGGGTCTACTGGCCTGTCCCAACCTTGTTTGTTGCAAACACTCGATCCTGAAGTACAGTCAGTGGGAATTACTCAACAGAGAGACACCAACAGAGCAATCAGGACAGCCCAATCTACAACACCCGACTGATGAGACGCTCCCCTATGCAGCCAATCAAAAAGGGAACATGTGACAAGGACAGATACAGAAATCGGGGCAATTGCCACAAACATTCGTTAGCCTCTTGCTGAGCCAGAATGAGGGTAAATTGAAGGTGTGCACTTCATGCTGTGTGTCTGTCAAATTATAGGTCAAGCATTAAAAGAACCCGGGGGCATTATTGATCTGATCTGGAACAACGGGGTAAATTATGAATCATGGACGAGTAAGATTCATTCAGTGGAAATCATTTTCACAAAAGGTGCGGGAGGGTTTTGATCACTGACCTGTGATGATCAGACATTCGTTATGATCCAGAGCTTCAGTGAAGAGGCGAGAAACAATGAGCTCAGGATTGATTAGAAAACGGATTTCCTCTTGGACTAAACCAGAGCTGGTGACTCCTCCTCCCACAAACTGGTTGGCAAAATCCACCTGCAAATCAAGAGAGAAAGCTGAAAAAAAACCACTTTGAATTTTGAAGTCGTGTGCACATATTCTTATAACAAAAAAAAATGTCTGACTGTGAAAAATACGAGTATAGTTCCCCAAACTAGGACAACAGGAGGAAAACATCTACATGAAAGGGACTCAGCCCTTTTTCTTTGATTTGTGACAGAATCCCTGACAAGCTGATTGGAAAGGGGGCCTGGGGTGCGCACATTACTCAGACGTTTGTCCCCCCCCATGCCAAAGTGAGCTCTCATCCGAGAGCTGCACTCAGGCGTGCTGCTGCCAGACGCAAATATCAAAACAAGAGAGCAGTCCTACAGTCATAAGTAAACATCTCCCTCCAGTCACAACGTGGTGCTGACGGATGCCTGTGATATATCTTCCTGCGTTTGTTCTTTAAAAACACTGATCAGACACCGATTTACTGGTTTATCTTTAGATAGATTGACTTTATTTCAGACTCGGGGTCCATACAGACAGATACATAAAAAGACAGACACAAACAATAAAAGTACATTGGCCTAGCAATGCCTTACAAAGAGACAGCTGTACCAATGTCGCCACAGCTGGGACTGGTAGCGTGTGGTGCTAAACCTTATGTTGGTTAAAACAAGTATGATCCCATTTACAGAGTCATTCAGTCGACAGATGAATTTGTACATGAGATTTCTTAAAACTGTTTGGAAAGTGTTGACTCGTGCAGCCACAAACATTTCACGAGCACTACTCCATCTCGGTCTCTTTAAAAGTATTCTCATGGCGTCATTGTACGCTACTTGAAGTCTCTGTAGACTCTTTTTTTTGTAGTTTGACCACAAGTGTGCAGTGTAGAGTGGAGTACAATATGCTCTGAACAGAGACATCTTCACTCCATCTGTACACAGACCAAACTTGCGTGAGAGACTGTTTGCTTGTGCATACATCATTGCCTGGAAATGTCATTATCGTCAGTCATGTGTTCTGTTAAAAAATGACCAAGATATTTTACTTCACTACAGACACCAAGATTATTGTCAGACAATTTGAAGTGAGGGAAGTTTAGACATTTGTCCTCTTTAGTTCTACAGATCAGGACAGCACTCTTACTGGCGTTGTGTTTGATGTCATGTTCCACACCATACACAGTACATATAGTGAGGAGCTGCTGAAGACCAGCGCTAGAAGGACTAAAGATCACCAGATCATCTGCATACATGATGTGATTAACCAGAGTATTACCCATCATGCACCAGTATTACAGGCTTTCAGTTGCTTGGACAGATCATCAATATACAGATTAAACAGAACTTGTCTGACACCATTGCTAACCCCAAATGGGGCTGACACACTTTTACCCCATTTTACTTGCATACTCTGGTGCGCATACCAGTAAGCCAGAATTCTCACAATGTATGTGGGGACACCTCTTTGGCTCAGTTTAAAAAATAATTTACTGTGATTAACACGATCAAAAGCTTTGGAGGAATCAATAAAACACATAAGAAGTGATGAGTTTTGACCTCTGTATTTGTTTACAATTTAGTTTGTTTATGATTCAAAATACAACACGCATCTCATCGTTTCAAGTCAGACACAGACTTGACAAGTCATTGTTTTAGTCAGAAAGCAGCCATGTGGAAGATATAATCCAAATTCCGGACAGACAGTTGTTGCTCATTGGCCTAAAGACAGTCCCGACCAACCCCGTCACCACACCCACGAAGAGGCTGCAAAGGGGAGAGCAGCAGTCTGAGGGTAGATCTCCCCAAACTGGTCACTCAACTCTGGGACAGCGGGCCATCCTCCAAAGTCTGCTTTGACAGGCTGTCAGCACCCCACCACCCCACCCAGCAGAGCAGCCATCAATCCGGGCCGCAGTGTGCCCCGGAGCTGCTCATGTGTGCACATCAACTGTCAGCTTGTGGCGACTGGAGGCAAACAAAAGGTGAAAGGCAGAGCGGGCCATCCTGACAGTGAACAGGAAGCACGGCCGACAACAGAGAGCAGAGGAGGCTCAGAGGCCTCGACCCCAGTCCCAGCGCACACTCCCTCCGACGTGCCACGGGCTCCCTCAAAGGCCTTTTCAGCAGTAGTAAGCATTCTGGGTGAAAGACTCCAGAATGTTGTGGCTCAGTGATTGACTAGAACAGAGGCGAAAGAGGATGGGAGCCAAGCACAAGGTGGAGTATCCCTCAAACTAAGAGCTCCGTCAAGCTAAAGAATATGATTCGGCAACTTATAAATCACGCTGTCCGTATACTTCCCATCCTCGGCATCTTACCTGAAGCATTCCGTAACCATCATCCTCAATGGTCCCTTCACAAGTAATGTGGATCTTTGTGAGTCGAGTCTGTGAGCTGAAACACAAAGAATCCCAGTTGTTAACTACAGTTGACATGATGGATCCTTGATTGCTTCCAAACAGTCTACTGGATTTAGCAAGCCGCAGGGATCTTTGACAGAAACAATACTGCAATAATTCTTTGATTACAGTCTCAATACACTACACCTTCTCCAATTCAGAGGTTTATCCAAGCTTTTTCGCATGAATGTTACAAGTCCAGTAGGATCTGTCGAAACGAGAAGGAAAGTGACAAATGTTCAATATCTTATTTTACATCAGTAACAACGTATTGCTGCAACATTTGAAAGGTGTATCTGAACACCTACTTTGTTCGGTGACATTTTTGAAATAGCACATCAGGGTTTTCAGTTTCTCAATCTTCCTTGGAGAGGGCCCCTCAAACAGCCTGAAGGCAAGAAGAGATTATGAATTGAATTCAGTCCTTTCAATAAGACAACACATTATACTCCTCTTCTAAAAATGAAGAGCACTTTTTAAGCAAGCTGGAGTGGATATACATGACATCACAGCCGAGTCCGCTAACGGTTAAACAACTACAGCAAAAGAAGAGGAAAAATGACTCTGTGCCGTCGACACACAAGACCTCCACTTTGGCCATGTGAGTTCAGTCATGCTTTAACTTTTGATATAAATTGGTTCATCTCTCACTCAGCTTCCCTTTCAGTCACTAGCCCTATTATATAGGAGTTCCTATGCTGTTACGACAATGGAGTTGCCCCAGGCTTGCCATCACAGAGTCACACTCATGTGCCACTTCACAGCACTCGCACACAAAAAATAAAATGAACAGAAAGGGAAACAGGGCTCCCTCTCCTTGGGGGTACATTAAGAAGCCCTGTGTCCCTTTTAAGCAACAGAGTCCTCAGGAGGCAAAAGGTCAATCCCCCTGAAAAATATCACATTAATGCACACACACACACACACACACACACACACACACACACACACACACACACACACACACACACACACACACACACACACACACACACACACACACACACACACACACACACACACACACACACACACACACACACACACACACACCTGCTAGTAGTGAGGTGCAGTGGGCAGGGTTTGAATGAACTTTCCACCATCTCCGTCAGTAGCAAAGTCTATAAAGAGCGCCACAGCCTGCCTCACATGCCTCACAATAAAGAGAAAGAGATTTCATGCGAGTGAAACGAATTAATGACAAAAGGTTGATGCACTGAGAGCCCTTCAGGGGCCGAGAAATGCATTTATCCAAGTCTGCTCCTGCATTCATTTCTACTTTTTGTAGAAACAACCGTGCGTCGTGTCGTCCTCGGGGCAAATGTCTTTGACATAAGCTCAGCCACTAGTGGAAGCAGGCTTTTAGGAACAAATTGCAATATGGTCTTTGGGGAAGAGAATTTATACGTGATTATATAACATCAATATACCACCCACAGATGTGAAGAAGGCTATGATGTAACTCAGGAAAAGGGTATAAGTGACTACAGCTGGGTTTCTGTACCATCGGAACAAGAAAACTGGGTCATCAAGCCTGGAAACTCAGTTTGAACGAAACGCACTTCATGGTGAAATAATACGTAAGCTTGCTTCTGAAGAACACTTTGAATGACAGCGACAACATTCAATCCAGACAAAGAAATAACGGTCTTAATAGTCAGCTTTATCTCACTGCAAATAATGTAAGAAGAAAAAAACATTTGAAGAACAGTTTTATGTTAATTTGAACGCTCAAATGGAGAAAAATAAGTTTGCAACAAAAGTAATAAAACAAAAATAGATGAATGATTTGGAAAAAAAACTACATTTTCCAAGCTGGCTCGCACCAAATGTGTGATTCAGGATGTTTTTTCAGCAGCAGGCTAAAAAGATGACACTGGCTTTCCTTTTTCAATCACAGCAAAACCTTTATGTGAATGAACTCAGCCATCTGAGTCAAAGTTAATCTAATTCCCTCCTCCATTTAGGTAATTACACTGTGATGCCAACAGAGATGGGGGGGACAAGACTGAGCAGTGATCTGCAGACCGTTGTTGCATTACACCACCCAGACCATCGCCACAGTGAAAGCTTGCAGGGATTAAAATATGACCCTCCTGCCCTCCTCTTTATTATATTTGATGCTTTTGAAGGGACGTGTTTGGCTCTTAACTATAGAGAAAGGTATTTATTATTCTGGTAAAGCTGCCAGAGAAGGACCAACAAATAGTATTGTCGTGTATAGTTCTGATAAGTATTGCAGCCTAAAGGAAACGTCTGTTTTCAGACATTTGTTTCATTTAAAATCTTTCAGATCAGTCTGTAAAGACGTCAGAGCGATCACTGTCTCTGATCAATGTACTCTTGTTATAAGACGCCGTTTGCTCATGTGTCATTAAATCTGCGTATGATTTTACACCCAGCCAGAAGATAAAATGAGGAATCAGGAAACATATACAGTGGTGCCCCCTCATGGAAATTAAACTAGTTGTCCCAGCAGCATCATTTACGAAACTGATGATGTAACTTTAAACATCGTGGATAAAAACTAGCACACCCCTACGTTACCTGAAGAAGTTGATGTCTGGGTAGTTGCAGTATTCCTTCCTTCTGGAGTTGCGTCGGGGGAAGGTGCAGAAGAAGGCGTTGGCGAGCAGACATGCCACCTGCTCCTGAGACATGGTGATGGAGTGGTTCATGCCTCCCTTGAGGAGGGGTATCGGCTAGAGGAGGAACAAAAAAGGTACGAATGAGGAAGGTCAAAACTATTTGTGTTTGCCAATTTGCCGAACGAGACTTTGAAGCAGGTTGCATAAATGTAGTAATTTGGCACCACTCTGTGCCTCTTGAAGAAGCCATCCTAATCATAATCAACATCCAGCTGTGCTCATAAGAGATCCATACTCCTAGTAAAGGCTGCGGGTGAACAAATAAGCATAAGCAATTCTGCCATGACAATGGGGAGAGCTTGTTGCATTAACACTATAGCCACACAGGAAATGGCTACAAGTTGCACGGCCAAAAATCAGCAATTTAGGAACAACACAGCAATAATGATGGATGGGATGGACTCAATTCATTGTGCACGCTGTTTAGCAGGTTTTAATGTTGCAGTCATGTAAGAGCACATCCAGTACTTAAGTATTAACCTCCACATCAAACACAGACCAGTTTTCAATGGAATGAACTGCATTTTAGACGAGCTACTCAATTTTCTATCCACTAAAGAAATCAACTCTTAACACACAACACATTTTTCTACGCTACTCACGTGTAGAATAATACTTTTGTTTTTTTATAATTTTGGAAATCTGCATCACTACATTTGCTACACTGAACACTGCTGTAGCGCGGACCGTTATTCTCTGTCTGGGCCACTTTCATTGTTAAATTAATCAAACTGGAAATATATTTAACACACAGATGTATCGATAAAATTTGATTACTGGCTGTTTGGCCAAATTGATACACATAAAAAAAGCCTTTTAATGAGACTTTTTTTTGGGCTGCAAACACACATTGCTCTTCATCATCCACATGCCAAAGAACCAGATGACCAAGAGGACTTTAAAACACATCACCATCAATCGCTACGTGCCTCGACCTCGCCATTTTTACTCCCATTTCACAAGACATTTGTCATGTTGTGACCTAACCCGCTGCGGTTGATGTACTATGTCACAGACCGGTGAGTCAGTGTCTGTTGGTTAGTGATGACTGTTACCTTGGTACAGAGCTCAGATGCTCTCAGTGCTAATTGCACCATGTCTGGCAGCAGGGAGCCAAACAGATGTTCAGCAGCATCAGGATCCAGGACCTTGGAGAGAGCAAGAGATCTGTTTATGTTTGTTGTTTTGCCACAAAACTCAGCTGTGACATTATTAGCTGTTTGGGTTGATTAGGACAGATAGAATTAACAGCTCTGATCCGTATCAAAATGTTCAGTTTTACGAAGAAACAAATCAATGAAATACAAGCAACACAATACATCAACTTTATACCTCTAATAACATCACCAGAAACACATTTTAAAGTAACATACCAATCTCCACAACACTGCTTAAGTGCACTAATGTCTTTGAGACAGTACACACACTACCCGCATTTACTCGCGTATTGGCTACAAAATGTCAGAATGATCAATCACAGAGCAATTTCATCAAGGTTGCACGGCCATGCCAGCTGATGAAATAGTCTTCCTGGAAGAGATGCAAATGACCCGAGCGTTTGAAATGGAAGGACAGTGTGTTCCCGGGACAAGAAGCCTCGACTTGTGATGTAGCTAAGGACATTTATATTACGGGCAAAAGAAGCCTGACTAAACAGTGTCATAAGTAATGACCTGGTTGACACCATAAACCGCTCCTATGGGGTGTAATAAATGAAGGCAGTTGACAGGGCGAGACAGAGGATATAGCTGAGGTAGTAGAAGCCCGGCTCTTTAAATCAGCAGAAGACAGTGCATCAAATCAACTAAACTAACACTCTGTATGACTCGATACAGGTCTGTACATCACGCCAAACTGACAAAGTAATCAAGCAAGATGCAGGCGTGTGAGCAGTGAGAAACCAGAGCTCCCATACAGATTTAACACTCCTGATGCTCCTGTTCCTATTCCCCGCAGGTCGGAGCAATAAAGCAATCTGCTTGACTGCGTCTGCAGACGTGTGACCATGTAAAAATAAAACACTCGCATGCTCATAACCGTAAACACAACACTGGTTTGCTAGAGAAAGAGAAATTGACAACAAAAAAAAAACAAAGCTGTCCGTCAACAGCTTTTCAGTTATTCATAAGATGCGCGTGCAGAGATGAATATTCAATGAGGGTGCCTGGCCCGTCACTCCGTGCCATTCATGTCTACTTTTCTCTGACACTCAAAATAAGTCTGCTCCAGTGTCTCTAATCCGGCATCTCCGGGGCAAAAGTATGGGCAACATTACATTGAAATGTTTGCTATCCCCATGTGTGTTGCACTGGAAATAAATCCTCGGTTATTGGTTTTAAAATGAAAATGTGTTAAACACCAACAGTATATTCTGTGGGCTGCTATACGAGCTGCTTTCTATCGACGCATTGAAGATATGAATGTGTAGACTAATTGCTACTGCCGTTTCAGCATATTCAACTATTAAAAACACATATTTATAACTCAGTCAAACGGAGAATAAATGATGTAAGAGAGGGACGCAATAAACAGTCTTCGTGGAGAGGAACTGTGTGCGTCAACTTTGCAATAATACATAACATAAATAAAGAAACTGCTTTTGTGTGAGCTACAATGATACAGTATGTGGCTTTCAACAGTTAGTTTTTTTTTTTGTTTTTTTTTTTAAATGGTGCTGGAAAATGTTGCCGTCTGACAAAATCAAGTGTTGCCTTCCCAATAGATTTGACAGGATTCAAATTCAACCACAACAACTAAACTTGGTCTTTGTATAAGGCCTCTCGACCTCTTCTTCCCCATTCGGACATGATTTATGACATACGTATGGCACACAGTTGATTCAACATTATAAGGCAGAGTGTAAAGCATTCTCTGGGACGTCATGTCAGCCATTTTCATTTCTGACAAGTTACTAAACGTGACCTTTTGGCAAAAGATTAAATTATTTCTCCAGACTCCCATTTTGCCACTGAAGGGGCTGCAAGGTTCTCCTGTGAGAACACCATTCCTGTACCTGTACAAAATAATAGAAACGCATTAGACATACTGACATTCATGAAAAAAAGAGTTACATGCACTTATTTCCTGAGATATCATAAAAAAAACATGGGGCTGATGTATTCTAAAGGATGCCATGCACCGGGTGGGTAAGTGCTCCGACTATAAGGAAAATAAAGCTTATTATTTGTCTCGTCCTACAGGCTCAGGGTTTCTTATAAAAACACTCACGACCCATCTCTCCAAATGGAAGATTCCCATCCCCTTCATGAGCCAGACAGTAGTACGGCCCTCTGATTCTCTACATGACGCAGAGCACATCAAGACAAAAGATGATGGATGGCCTCCAAAACGAGGCTGGAGAAGACACAGACAACTCCGAGCAACAACCAACAAACCGGGCTCATGATACTGTGTGTACTGTTTTCAAGAAGTAGAAAAACAAACAAGAAAAAAGGCTGCCTAGTACGTCTATCTATCCATAAATACACATTCCCAATGCCAATTAAATACTGGTCGCATCAAACTAAATCTAATCCGGTGAAAATGCGACATCCGTTTCACTGTGTCTTCCACGAAGTGTAGATAAATATTATCCTAACTATCTGATGAGACATCTAGACTTTCTGTGACCCGAACTCTGTGAGAAGCACTAACACTGGTTTACAACGCCTTCTGTGGGGCAATTAAGTATCACGATTAGACAGATGATGTTCAATCAATCTACAGCTAACCCTCCAACATCATGCATCTTCCATCTGTGTCTACATGTCTGCACACCAGTTCATTCTTCAATCACTCCTCCAAAAAAAACAACTCATTTTGAGTACAAAGTAACCTCATTCACTACTTCTGGGTTCAGTGACACTTATATTGTTTACCTTAGTGCAGTACAAACGTAATGCGGTGAAGTCCCATTTCTTGGCCTGTGATGCACTGTATTTCAATATTGCATTCTGGAACAAACAAATTCAATTATCACACAAAATTGAAAAGCTAAATTTCTATGAATTGTTATTTTCAGTCATAATTACTATGTGTGTATGTGTAAACTCTCAAAAAAGCAAAATTCTGAGAGACTCTGTTTCTGGGCCTATGGCGCCATCTTATGGTCTGGTCTAGTAACTACAACTACAATACACTGCCCCTCGTTTTATGAAGTGACATGCACGAGGCCTTGCCAATAAAAGGACACAGATGTGAAACTTGCCTTCAACTCTTGTTGACTTGAAAGTGTGTCGTTTAAAGTCTCCTTGATCAACTCCCAGCGACTCTTTTTCTGAAGTTCTTGTGTTACCTGTGGAAGCACACGTGTACTAATGAATGTTGGGTCTCAGCAGGCTGATTTCAGTTCAGCTTTTCATACGCAAAGAATGATAACACTGTGTTGATGTGCCTGTTTCTGGCAGTGATCTCATGATTCAATAAATACAGGACCGTCTTTTGCCCCTAAATTGTTATTTGAGACATGAAAAGTGAATGTGGACGGATAAGCATCGTGACTTGTAGCCGCTCTTGAATGTCTGACCTAAAGTGATATTTCAATACTTGTAAAATTAAGTATCACAATGCTAATCCTATAATCCTCATTGATAGCAATAATATGAAATAATACTGAATATGCATCGCAGCAAATGTTCTCATAATGATGTTTCATAAACACTTGGACCATTACCTCATCCTGTACAGGAAATAGGTTCCGACTGGAACAGGGCATCTTGACATAGTCATCATCCCAAGTATCCTTAAACTTAGCAGGATATGGAACAGAGACTTTACCGTCCTCAAGAAGGTCCGTCTGTCAATGGGATTGAATGAAAATAAATATTAGTATACACACAATATATGTGTGAAAACCAAATAGTCCTACTGACAATAAAATACAGATATGTAAGAAACTTAAAGTATAAGCATAATTTTAAAGATCAAATTATTGCTTAAATAAGTTGACCAATTAAATTACTGTCTGTTTCCATAACATAACCACTTGAAGTGCTTTGAATACTAGTATAAAAAAAGAAAGAACGTCTCAAACCCGTATCATCACAGTGTGCTGGCCACGAACGTCCCTCAGCGGAGGAAGCAGTCCGCCACATTCAGGCATTCTCTTCAGTTCGTTGATTGGCGTCCCGAGCCATTTGGCCTCAGCAGAGGTAGTTTCCTTGTCTGCATCTTGTTTCTCTGGAGACTTGTCTGGCCGGCGCCTTCTCACAGGTAAACCTGGTGATGACGTCCCTGAAAAGAAGTCTGTTATTTTGGTGTTGTGTTTGACAGAGTCCTCTGAGCTCGCTGAGCATGTCTCCACTTCTTTTTTCTCTAATCCACCATGATTGCGGGACAGTGTCTGCATTAGCCCTCCTCCTGCAGAATCCTTGGAAGGCGGTGATACAGGTTTGTCTTCATCCAGCTCCTGTGGTGTCAAAGGTTGGGTTTTTTCATCTTCGTCAGACAGGGTGGGATTTTCAGCATGTTGGTAGTCCAGCGCCTGAGCTGAAGTGCTTTGAAAGCCACAGTCGCCGGCCATCTCTACATCCTCTTGGGTTTGGCACACTTCAGGTGACGTTGGGGTTTTTTTGGGCTTAACCAACCATTGGTAAACAGTATTTCTAAACTGCTGTGGTGTGGGGCCGATTCTTTGACGATCACCTTTTATCTTTACGCCTCGCAAACTATCTGCTCCAGTCTTTGGTCGTTTATCCATCTTCGTCTCTGTGTCGTTTTGCCCCCTTCCTTGATTTTCTACTGTGTCATGATTATCTCTGCTACATGAAGATGGGGCTTAAAAATAAAACAAATATTGTTTTACAAAGAGGGATATACTAACCCAAATGACATATGTATACTCTGCAAGACAAATATTATCGAAACAAATTACCTTGGAGAGAAGAAGAAGGGGACGTTGGGGCACTGATTTCAACCCTGAGTCTCTTTGCTGAAGGTTCAAAGTCAGCCAGCGCAGTCATCCTGCAAAAGGAGAAAGTAACACATAAGACATACCCGTATTATTTTGAGAGATGTGCGTTTCTTGGCAGTTTAAACATGAAAACACACTACACGTATACTCACAATACAACTTGAGCTGACACCACGATTGAGGTGTTATTTGGTTTTGTCCAGACTTGTTTCTTCGGCAGTCCTTTCTTCAATATGTGAGCAAATCTTAAGATATGGTATGCAGCCATACATGACACAAACTGTTGTTTCTTGGATACTTAATGACGCAAGGAAATGGTGTTTTGTATTTCAATATTATTCAGACTTCTTCCTTCGGTCGTAGTAAGTTGCTGTCCAGCGATAGGTTGACAGACTATCTAGAAAACGACTGTCAACAAACCATAGCTCATGCTAGCTAACGCGTATCTGCTAACTAGCGTTGGACGACAACGGATTGTTAAAACAACCCAAAAATCGCGAGGATAGAGTCTGACACTTGAAAGCTTCAAAGTATACAACAATAACATTTGTTCGTTGATGATAAAAAAGCACACTCGTACTTATAGCGGTTGAACATTGCTACAAACACAGTGCCGTTCTTCTTCTTCTTCTTCTTCTTCTTCTTCTTCTTTAAATTTGATTGGCGGGTCGCAACCAACTTGTATAGGTGCATACCGCCACCTGCTGTACCGGAGTGTGCAGTTTCAGGGTAATCTTTTCTTCACTGTTTCCAACTAAATCCTACGGTCTAATCCCGTTTCTTCAAGATGTTCCTGTCTGAATTGTATCTTTGACATTTCAGGATAACATGCTCCACGTCTTCCGTAACATGACAAATAGTGCACTTATCTGAGTCCATTTTTGCCATTAAATACAGCGTTGAGTTAAGTCCTGTATGTCCGAACCTTAACCTTGATATTATGACTCTTCTATACTTCCCTTTGTATGGCTTCACATTTATGGATTTCTGAATGTTATAATGTCTTCCTTTGTTATCGTTGTCCCACTTCTTCTGCCATAACTCCCGTCCTGCCTCTCTTATTAATGCTTCCCCCTTTCCAAAACGAATTTTCAATATCTCCTCTTCTTTTAGTGTTAGTGCTCTCTTTTGCAATAATATCTGCTCTCTCATTACCCTCCACCCCTACATGAGCAGGAACCCAGCAAAATCGAACATTAATTCCCAGTCTTTGAAGTCTCAACATTATCAGAGATATTTCCATCACTAAATCCTCTCTAATTGTTTGTTTTGTCTTCAGGCTGTTTAAAGCTGCAGCAGAATCTGAACAGATGACCACTCACTCAGGCCTGAGAGAGTGGTGGCCTTGTTCAACATCAAAACACTTCCGCGTGCGAGTGACGTCCAAGTCACTGAAATCTCGCGATAATTCCACTGCAGTTCCCGTTGACGTTTAGAGCGGCATATTATCACTTATGTTGTACAAAGGTTAACGCAAGTTATTCAGTAAGTCTGATTCAGGCACCAAAGCTCGATTTTAAGTAGACTTACTGTGTCTTTATAACGCCGATGAACGGAAGAATGTCAGTGGAGAAACTCACCCACTTGAGACAGTTAACAGTAAAGCAGACTGTTTAACTGTCAGTTAACACGTAAAGCCCTAGTAGCGTGTAACGTTAACTGTTTCACAAACATTAACAGTATTATCACTTCACCTTTTGGCGTTTGTTTGTTTCCACAAGCCGAAAAGCTCACCTGTGGTTATAGCCACGCCCATCATGACGCACCTGACCAGCAGCACGGAAGCAAAAGCACGAAACTTGCATTCGTTAATAGTTGACTTACCGTGGGCCTAATTGGGAAATAACCTTGATACTTAAACGAGGATCATGGTCAGAAAATACATCTTATTTGCTATTGTTTTGCTGTCTTACGTTTCCTGGATTGACAACAAAGGTGAGGCATGTTGTTTTCGATGGAGCCGAAAAAGAGCGTGTTAGAGCGTGTTTTTCGTCTTTTGTACACACAAGTATTTGGAGGTTTTGACAGTTGTTGTTTTGCCATTAAGCTTGCTTGCTGTCTACAAAATACATTCATTTTGTATGCTCGATAGGAATTCTAATAATGCTTTTTTAATATTTACAGTTGCTCTGTATTCACCTTAATTCCTTCCAGACAGTTTCAATGGGCTGAAATTAAAACTCTCCAAGTACTCCATTGTAAATCCTCAGGTGGTTCACAGATGGAAAAGGAGCATCAACAGACCGCCACAGTCGAAAGACGTAGGAAACAACCCTGATTAATCCTCTTTAACTGATATTTTAATGTGACAACTTCAAGAATGCTTTCTTGTTTTTACCCATTTCAGAAACATGGAGAGGAGACAATATCATATTCAGTCAACATAAACAACAGGAAGCACCTCCTTCATCTAAAACAGAACAGGTTTGAACAAAGTTGGAACTTCTTTTGATGTTACTGACATTATTGTAAGTTCATGCCAATGCTTCAGATAACATATGTGCCGGTAATACCATGTATTTTTCATCTTCTTGTCAGAGACTTTTTGCACCCAGACTTTGTTCAGTACACAAGTGACGCCACTGGTAACACTGAGGCATCATATCCAAAACAGCATGTAAATTGACACTTCTTTATTTGGTTGTATTCTGGTTTGAACTTCAACCCTTGAACCTTTTTTTACTTTTCTCATCCCAGGTGCATTGCTATTACCATGGAGAGGTGGAGGGCTATGAGGATTCATTGGTAGCGCTCAGCACATGCTCTGGCCTCAGGTTTGAACATCTCTCTCGCTGTTTCTGTTTAGCTCCTCTGATTCAATATTGACATTTGTTGTCTTTCAGTGGAACAGTGTCATGATTTTATTGATATGATTGCGTTATGGTGCCACAGTATTTTGTTGTCCACATTAACGATCCAGAGCAGCAAAAAGTGCTTTTATTGAAGTTTTGAACTTTGATACATTTTTCATCACCTCAGACATTTAGTTTACTACTTATTATGAGGAAGAATTGAGAACTGAGTGAAAGCATTTCTCTAATGGTGTGTCTGCTATGCACTCCTTCTCTTTAGGGGTGTAATCCTCCTTGGAAATGAGACATATGGACTTGAGCCTGTGCCACAGTCCCCCACCAACGAGCACCTTCTGTACCTCCTGAAGGACAATGACTCCGGGCCCGTCACTTGTGGGGTCGTCAGTGAGGCTTCACCAATGCCAAGCCATGAACCCTTTGAGCCGGGCAAATCACTGACTTCACTGCTGCGGGTTAGAATGCTCCACACCGTCACCTGAAGTGAACATACTTCTATTGTGTGAACTGGTTTTGAAATGGAAGAGTGACACGACGGCATTTCCTTCTTTACTGTGTGTTGTTTAAACAGAGGAAGCGCAATTTACCAGAAACCAGTTATGTGGAGTTGGTGCTGGTTGCCGATCATAACAGGGTGAGTGTGCATATCTCTTGATGACCTCACTGGTATGTAAGTGAGAATGAATTGGCCGCAACAGGTTTGTTTTTTTCCACTAGATGCAAGTAAATATCATTCAGTGAAAATTAGCACTTTCACCATACTTATTGAGTCATCAGCCTTAATTAGTAATGTGCTATTCCCCTTAAATGTAGCAGTGCTTTTGTTCAATGCTGTGGAATATAGTGCCAAAAGTATTGACCTTAATCTGTTAGGAATTTATGTTTTATAATTTGTATTTACAGTATACTTTTAAGAAAAACAATGAGACGGCTGTACGAGAGGAAATAGTGCAGATGGCTAATCTACTGGATGGGGTGAGATTTCAAGTTGTTTGTAAAAGAAAGTATGCTCCATACTAATTCATTTAAATCTTGTTTTTGTGTTATGCTATGCCTTATCATCTTTTATTTTCTGTTTTATTCTAGTTTTACAAGCAGCTGAATATCCGTGTGGTGCTGGTGGGCCTTCAAATCTTTAAGGACGGTAACCCCTTCGATGTGGAAGGCTCTCCAGGACCTGTGTTGGGCAGGTTTGTCCGGTGGAGGAAGACTGATCTGTTACCAAAGATCCAGCATGACATGGCTCAACTCCTTGTGTAAGTAATGTGTGTTATTTTGTCATAGATGGCCACATGTCTTCAGACATGTAGAGTGAAGTTTGTAACTTATCTCTTGGTCCACTTTATTTCTCAGTGGTCCGAATACATCATACGATAGTGTATTGGGTATGGCCTTCGTGGGCACGGTCTGCCGCGCAGGGACCGCTGGAGGAATCAGCTTGGTTAGTTCAACTCCCTTTTAACTTCTAACACCAGCTGTCACATTGCTGCTTTGGCAGCATGAGCTTTTGTACAGAAACTGATACTGTCTGCATTATTCATGGTGTGTTTTAAAAATGCATTCCATTCTCGCAAGCTCTAAATAACAAGTCAAACGTGTTCGACTTCAATTCCTTTTCATTCCTTTGTCTTGTGATACCCTACAGTATTTCACTTTTTTATGTCCTTTGACCTATAAATTCTAATCAAATAAGATAATTAAACTTTTGCTGCCCTTCTTTTCCCGAAAACACATTTTCTGTTGAAAGATCCCTTCTTGCTGGATCTCTTCCTCCAATATCCTGATTCAACAGTAGATAAGTAAAATGAATCAGGCGAAAGGCTTTCTTTCACTGTGACTTAAAAATACTCTTGTTCAAGGGAAGATTAATACGTATGGAGCCAAAGCACTTTAGTTTTTTTTATAATACCGATGAATAACTTGCATTCAGGATCATATATTTAGGTATATTGACTGGCGATTGTTAGTACTGAATGTACTGTGTGTTTTCCCAGTTCCACGGGGACAACCTGCCTTTTGTCTCCACTGTGGTGGCCCATGAGATGGGTCATAACCTGGGCATGAGTCATGACCGTACTGGATGCAGCTGCAATGCGGATACATGCATCATGGCAGTGTCTGGGTAACACATCTTCCACAAAATATTTCTGAAACTCTTGACATGAAATTAAACAAGAAGTAGTTAAAGTGCTGCGGTACAATACATACAGCATATAGCATATTCTGTGCCTTTTACAACAGCTAGAGTCTAAAACAGACTCCTGAAATTATTACATTTTTCTTTGTCATGTGACAGCTAGCAGACGGCTGTTTTCTTTTTGAATATCCATGATGGTCCAAGTACTTACTGAACAGGATTCAAGCACAATATGCTTCTCTGTAATGTAGCCCTTTTTTTTTTTTACACTAAATCCATTTACCTTTGAATGATAAGAAGCAAATGTGTGATCCTTTTTAATGTTTTAATTTTCTCTATCAAGTAGGATAGAGATCATGTGTGTAGTTTAACAATACACATAGGTTATGATGATGTTGTTTGGCACGAAGCTCTTGATGTCCCTGAAATATTTTTGTGACTTTGGTGCCTCCGTACTGAAGTGATATAATTCTGTATTTGTTCTTGTTCCCAACATTTTTCATGTCATATCAAAATGAATGTTTCTAGGACCACAAAAAAATGTCCTCTGCTCAAAGGCCAAAGATTGTTGAATGCGAGGCCTGGCCAATTGGACATTTCCATTAATAGCTTATCCTGCTACCTGTAGGGGTTCCGCTTTCAGCAGCTGCAGTGAAAAAGACTTTGAGAATCTGATCATACGCGGAGACGGCACATGTCTGAAAAATCAGCCATCCCCCTCAGATGTGGTTGGTGTAGCTGAATGTGGCAATGGCCGACTGGACAAAGGAGAGCAGTGTGACTGTGGCAAACCAGCGGTAGAGTACTGCCTCTCAGATAAACTCACACACACACACGCACGCACGCAGGAAGTTAACGATTATTGTATTGGATAAGGATTTTTTGAATACTTCATTCTACTGTAATGTAACTGGCATTTACATCTGACAACTAATAAATACAATGTATACCAGGAACTTATACAGGTAGAAACTATATCGAGTAAAAATATTCAGTCCATGAAGCTGAGAAGTTTGTGATATGTTGTAAGCCAATATCTAGAAAATGAAAACAGACATTTGCAAATGAATTCTGTTAAGAGTAATAATTATTGTTTCTTTATAAATTAAGAAGAATTCTTGGGTGTAACACATTTTATTTACAGATTAGACACACGTCATGTTACAACCTCATTGGACTTAGAATAAAAATATTCTCGCAGAGTTAAATCCCTGTAATTTGTTATTGTTGTGGTATGAATAGATTTTCTCTGTTTCCATTTCCTACAGGAATGCAAAAATAAATGCTGTGATGCTGCCACCTGCAAAGTCAAATCTGGGGCCGTCTGTGCTCAGGGAGGCTGCTGCGCTAACTGTCAGGTCAGCATTATGCTGGCCTTAATGCCAGAGTTGTATGGGGGGGGACTGGGTGTTTTTTTTTTTATTGTTGTGTGTGTGATTGTTTTTCATTTTAGATCAGAGTCTCTGGAACACCATGCAGAGGGTCTGTCAACACTTGTGATCTTTCTGAATACTGTGATGGCAAGACTGAGTTCTGTCCCAGTGACTACTATGTCATGGACGGCCTGGCCTGTCAAGACCGTCAAACTGCTGCGTACTGCTATGAGGGCCAATGCCAGACGTATGATTTCCAGTGCAAACATCTCTTTGCACCAGGTACATTTAATAATGCATGATACGAAGACCTTTGCAGCTAATTAAGCTCCAGAAACGGTGAGGGTTTGTGTACTTTTGGTCATAATTTCTGGCTGCAAGATATACCCTTTGTGCCAGTCCACACTAGTGATTTCTATCTGTTTGTGTAAAACGCTAACTGTGGATAACCCTGTCAAAAATGCATAAGTCTAACAGGAGGCCGTGGTCACCTGGAAAATATTAAATCACTTCTGTTGCCATCAATATTATATGTTTGATATTTTTTCTCTTTTTTGGCAGATCCAGCAACAAAGGCAGCAGATATTTGTTTTCATGCTATAAATTTGAAGGGAGACGTAGTTGGTAATTGTGGAATTGGAAGCAACGGAAAACTTATCAAATGTAGTTTAGCGTAAGTACTCTGGTTTTTAATAATTGAATGATTTGAACTAAACTGTGTGTGTATATATATATATATATATATATATATATATATATATATATATATATATATATATATATATATAGTTGTATCACAGTTCTAATTTAATATACTTGGGATGGTCATTTTAAATAACTTTATTTTGTCAATAGACTGTTATCTTCCAACATTTAACTCCATACCAACTGTGTTCCCTTGAACCTGCACTGCAGAGATACCATGTGTGGGAAGTTGCAGTGTGACAACGTGGACTTCGACTCCTTGCCCAATGGTGCCCTAATCAGTGCCACAGACATTGAAGGGGAAAGGTGTATTAATGCAGACTTCAACCTCGGCCCAGATGTGCTAGATCCTGGCTATGTCAACTCTGGCAGCCCTTGTGAGGAAGGAAAGGTAAGCAGACCAACTATTTAAGAAGTGTACACGCCCAAGAGAAGGAATGGAAGGAGGAACTACTTTGATTATGTGTTCTAGGACAGTACTATCATTTTTAAAGTTTAAATAATGACGCCTAATGACATCATTAAGTTAAAAGTCTTCTCTCTCAGGCCTGCCTGGATTTTAAGTGTGTGAACGCCTCTGCTCTGCTGCCCAACTTGGACTGTGATGCCCAGAGCACATGCAACGGCAGAGGGGTGAGTCTCCTTTTTATTTACTTTTTTGTTTTGTTTTACTCGGTTACCAACCAATAAATACAAGTGTGACTTTGCTGTTGTAATGTTTTCTTCAGGTATGTAATGACCAAGGGAACTGCCACTGTAGAAACGGGTGGGCCCCACCTAATTGTGACAAGTCAGGGCGTGGTGGCAGCATAAACAGTGGTCCTGCTCAGATAGGTGGGTTCAAATTGATGTTGTCAATTTACGTTTCAAGATATAGTATGCAGAAAGTCAAAGGCACTCAACTGTATTTATACAGTTCACCTAATGTCACATTATAGGCTCCAATTGGGGCAACGTGAAAGTCAGCAATGACGTTGTCTAAGTGCATCCTTTATTAGGCTTCAATGTCTTCTGTTGGCATGACTGAAGTTGATGTGGTTCCTTATTACATCTGTTTTTGTAGCGCCAAGATTTGAACAGGTTTTGGTCTTAGAACCTTTTAATTATACTGAAAATACATCATGCCAATTTGTCTATTTCCTGTATATGCTGGATCAGAAATCCGAAACAATGTGTTCAGTCACTGTTTATCGTCTTCTCAGGCTGTGATGCCTCTCGTGATGAACTAGAAGGAACCAGATATTTTAGCTGTTATACTAGCATTAGTTATATATTGTAAATCTAAGTTGTCTTTTCTGCATCGTGCCTCCGTTCCTAATGTATTCATGGATGTTATGTTTGTCATGATGGCTTTTGTGTTGTCATGTTTTGGGGGGGAAACTATAGCAAAAATCACCGAACCACTGATGTAATCTGCTCAGAAAACATGTTGAATGTTTGGTGTACCTAATGCAATTAAATATACTGTAATGTTTCCGATTCACACGTGACCGTTTCTACCACAGACCACTCCCTCAGGGACGGACTGTTGATCTTCTTCCTGTTGGTGGTTCCTCTTCTGGTCCTTCTCATCCTGGTGCTGCTCTACTTCTTCAGGAGAGACTCCCTGGACCCGTGCCTAAAAGGACGACGCCTCAAGTAAACTTCACCTCACATTAAAAATATACCAATAGATACTTTATGAACTACAGTGTTTTATATTTAGATGAAAAGAGTATTGCTTCTCATAAGTTTTCTGCTTTCACAGGTCGCGTAATGTTACAAATGGAAACGCAAATGGGAACTCAAGTGCCACAACCCAGCCTCCATCACGAGCTACTTCTGATGAGGTAAAAATGTGTCTTTTTCTTAGTGGTCATCACTGGAATGTAATGTTGATTTTTTTGCAGTAGGAAAATATGTTTTTCCATCACCTGAAAATTGTCACACAGAAGGAAAGAGGCAAATCAATCAGAAAAGGTACATGTTTTGTTTTCAGCATTAATTTAACATGTTTTTTTTCTTTTAATTCCAGGCTGGATACCCACCAGCTACTGCAGTTCCAATTCCTGGGTATGAACTTTTTTTATTTTACTCGATCCATATTGCCCTCCCACACAGATGGAAATGTAAGCTTTCAATGCACAAGCAAACCTATACAACCAAATTTGCACACATCCTGTCAGTTTCAGGCCTGGAGAACTGGATTATTGGAATGCAGAGGAAAGCACTGCCCCTGCACAACCACCAGCTCACAGGCAGGGCCCTGGAGTACCCGCACCAATCCCACCCAGGCACCCAGCTATTTGATTCTCTTTTAATACAAACTATATTCAAGTTTATTGTGAATATATATATATATATATATATATATATATATATATATATATATATATGGAGTTTACTACAGCTCAAGTGAGACGAGTTTAAAACACTGTGATAACAAAAGTTATTTTACCTTGTTGCCAGCACTTTTTTTTAAGGTTTACTTTAGTAATGTGGTGGTGGATGAGGTTTATAGGCAAGTGAATATTTATTGGAATATATGTGATTTTATAGATTGCTGTTTATCACTTATTGGAAATTCATGCTCAATTTGGCGGATTTATAAACGGATGAAAAGATTGTGATTAACTGTGGACAATAATGGGATTAATCACGGTTAAATATTTGAATAGATTGACAGTCCTAGTATACATGTTACGATGCATTTAAATCTTTTTTATATTTTGATTTCATGACTAAACGGAATAAATAAATATATGAATGAATTTCAATTTGTTTTATTGTGAGAGTGGGTGTTTCTTGGAACTGTAGTAAAGCTGTACTGTCAGTGCAGTTTGTTGAACTCCTGTAATGTAAAGCCCCGCATATGCCTGCCTTCTTTGCTCTGCACTTTATAAGTGTAGTTGATGTTGTACCAAGTTGTTTCTTTCATATTCCAAGCTTTCACTGAGGTTTTCTAATGTCTGTCATACTTTATGACATTATGACCCAAAACATGGGGTAAATATGATTTGGGGTGATATGTTTTCAATCGATTTTTACTTTTGGACTGAGGACAGACAATTAGAGAGACGAGGAGGGACGCGTTGCTCGCTGTATGAAACTACACACTATGAAGCATTAGTTAAGTATGAGTAAACACTTAATTCATCATTTATAAAGCATTGTTCCTACATTAATAATTCATTAGTATGCAGTTCATAACAACAGTTATAAATGTTGTATTCTTAATTAATAAGCCCGTCTATTATGTGCTTCATTATTGTGTTTTCATACTTTATAAATGATGGATTCCCCATTTGTAAATGAAGTATTATATATTTTACAAACCAATTATTAAGGAGTTGTAGATTTTAATACGATAATTTATAAAGTGTTGCTAAATGATGAATAACTTATTTAGATGTACATTATTCATGCATTTATATATAATGGTTAGGGACTGTGTTAATATATGCTTTACAAACGCGTATTAATACTGCAATTCATGATTAATTCATGATTTATTAAGGTAGTTACTACTCGTTAGTAAAGTGTTTTATGTGACCTCATCTAAAGTGAGGACTATTTATGCCTTATAAAGCATTTATAAATGACATTGAAAAGCCAGCAGTGCCTCAAAACACTATTTTGAACAGAAAAGGCAAATAGACACAACACAGTGATCAAGAACATATTAATATTTATTGCAAGATGCAAACAATAAACTGTTAAATACAAACCTCTCAGTCATTCATTCATGTAAGAAACAAACAAACAGACATTCTCCTTCAGGAGAACATGGCTGGATACAAAACATTTGTAAATATATACAACTGGAGCTAACCAGGAGCTTTGCGTATTAGTTTACATTTACTTATTTAATCATTCATTCCACACCAAGCATATCGATCTCATTCACTCCACATATAACAGCTAGTTAGCCATCTGTCATCTTGATTGCTCTATTTACAACGGAGGCGTTAGCGTGCGCCTGTCTCAGGACCTCTAGTGCTAGCTTGAAGGCTAGCTTGAAGGCTAGCTGGATACTCATCCTCCATATTGTGTAACGTTACGTGCCAGCAAACTAAGAAACAAACAGACGGGCATTGGAGAACAGTCAGCAGTTATTCTTTCTGGCCCGGATCCGTGCGTCCTTTCAACTTAGGTCGGAGTTTTAGATCGCGTAAGTGCACTTCTGTACCAGTTCCTGAGCGAAACATTTGCCATTGTTCATAACCACATCTTGGCCAGATGAATGTAATGGCAACCTTTATATTCCAAATGAGAAGTTAGCACAGCGCTCACTCACTTTAACTCGCTAAAGGCCGAGACAGGCCGAGGAGGACGTTTGTTCTTAAAGCAATAGTTTGACTTTGTTGAGTCGTGTCTTTGCTCTAATAACACATGAGAGGCACAAACTGGGCTTGTAGGTATCAGAAATGTTAAGCAAGAAAATGTTTTTGGCAGTTGCTTTGTTGTTTAGTTGCTCAACGAATTATGGAAAAGGAATTTAAATGATTTTTGGAGAGTTAAAAATATATAGTTTTCAAGAACAAAAGCTCAAAGACCGTATCTATTATTTTGTGTAAAAGAAGTATCTAGTGACCCTTGCATTCTTTCCTTTGAAGGTTCCCAACCCACGTTTGGGAACCATTGTCTTAAACAAAGAAGTCTTTCTGTTTATATTTAAAAATACATTGTGTCGGACTATCTCAAGCGTTTGCCCCTTTTTATTTTGAAAGGCTTGTGGCCGGATGTCACGTGTTGTTCCTACATTCTGACGCAGCATGATACGGAAGTTAGCTGACCCATTGCTACAATGTGTAAAAAAAAAATATGAGTTTTGAAGCGGCTCTCTGGTAGCACATGGCAGCAGAGGAAACCGGAGGTGTCGGCCGGGCTCCGGCCTGTCTGTGTGTCCTCTGCGGTCTACCTGCTGCTGGGAAGTCCACGCTGGCCCGCGAGGTCCTCAGCACCGCTGCACAGCGCGGATGGAGAGCTAGTGTGGTGCCGTATGATGACCTGATCCTGGAGCATGCTTTTCAGACCAGAGTGGTGGAGGTGGACGGTGTCAAACGGGAAGAAACGGTAAAGAAAATGTAGCTAAATCGGTCCCAAGCAGTGTAATCTGATGACACTATATCCAAAACTAGTAGAATAGCACAATTTAGATTATTTTAAGTGGACTTTTCCTGTTAGTAGCCTAATCTTTAATTGTAAACTATAAGATGGTGTTAATAACATTGCAGCTGCACTATGGACGGTCAAATAAGTGTATTGTGAGAATAATATATTTGCAGACATTGCAGCAAAGTTTAAAGTTGTGAGCGAGAGAAGAGGAATAAGTTCATTGAGTTATTTTTTAAGGACAATTCACTGGTTTCAGCTTCTCACGTGACTATTTGCTGGTTTGCTTGGTAGTTATGGTATTCAACTGAATATTTCAGGGTTTTGGACTGTTGGTCAGACAAAACGAGCCATAATAAGTACAAATGTATTCACTATAAGGAACCAGTCATTGTCCTGATTTGGGTTTCGGTGATGTGTCCACAATATGTTTTTGCAATAACACTGTCAATTCAATTTCAGTTTTCCAGAATACATAAAAAAAAAGGTACATCGGTTAAATTAGTTTCTATTTCTAGCACACTGAATGGAAGTTGCATAGACAAGCAGTTTTGCGGTGCGTTGAGCAGTTCTTGAAGAAACCTCAAGTTTTGGCCGAGCTGCCGGACAGCCGTCGGATCAACAGGGCTGCATGGGAACGATGTATTCAAGCTCTACTGCAGCCTGGAGCTTTGGACCGCTCGCAGGCGGACCAGCCACCACTTCTCTTCCTACTCGATGACAACTTCTACTATCCAAGCATGAGATATGAAGTGTACCAACTTGCAAGGAAATGTAAGCACTGTCATTTACAGCATAAGCCACTGACTTGAATGTTCATAACAGACCATAATGGTAGTGTTGCATGTTTTAGCCCATTAAGTACAAATGTATTTTATATCTCTGTTCTACTGTGATGAATTTTGGATCCCAAGCAAGTTTGTTTTAGTAGACTGAAAACAACTGATACTGTCTGCCTTGACAATTAGAAATCAGTGTCGAAACTTTGGGATAACACAAGCAAAACCACTCGTATGGCATTTAAATGTCCCTTCGGTTGAATGAATGTGTCTGTTTCCTTTTTTAGATTCACTGGGTTTCTGCCAGGTGTATCTGCAGTGTGATTTGGAGTCCTGCATCAGCAGAAACCAGACCAGGTCTGGACCCATTCCCACTGAGGTGATATCGGAGATGGTGAAGCGTCTGGAGTCTCCAAATCCACAGAAGAACTCATGGGAGACGAACAGCATTTCACTCAACACCACAGACGACTTGTCCAAATGTGACGTGTAAGACGGCAGAATAAACAGTTATTAACACGTATTACTGAATCTCACGTGCATAAATTAAGTATTCATGTGTTGCCTCTGTCTTTTTCTCTTCCTGTCTGGCTTTCCCTCAGCCAGAGGGTGATGGAGTTGATCTGTTCTTCACTGAGCAACCCACTGAGCCCGGCTGAAGTCGACACTGAACAAAAGGTGTGCCAATGTAGCTCCAGTCACATATTTTAACAGTAGGACTTCAGTTATGCAAGATGTGTTTTTCTCTCATACCGTGCAGGAGGCAGACCGCCTGAAATGTGCAACGAGTGTGGTTCACCAGACAGACCAGGCCTGTAGACGCCACATCTCTGAAGCCATGAAGACTGCCAGAGGTCAGTTGTGAGCTTCATTAATACTACACGTTTGACATTTTATGCAGTTTGTCATTTGAATCCCAGCTTTATCATAATTTTTTCACCTCAACTTTAGAGAATCAAGCACCTCCCGAGCACATGAGGGCTTTGGCCGCTCAGCTGAACGAATCCAAAGCAACATTTCTTCACGACCTGCGGAGACGGCTGTTTCAAGAAGTGTCTTTCGCTCAAGACGAGGACATTGATGTAGAGCGTGTGGTGAAAAGAGCGGTGGACGTTTTTGACCGTGAGAAAGAGGAAATCCTGTTGAGAATCACAAATGAAAATGGATGACTTAATTGTCTTCTTGAAGGCAGATTTGATTGCATCAAACATCACGAGAAAATGCGTGACAATCTGTATCTAAATGTAAATAAAATGTACTTTTGCTGGTCATTGTCGCAAAGAAAGAAAATGTATGCACACGACTATTTTATCTTGTTATTAAAACCTTTTTTAAACTCAAGATACTGCGCTACATTCGTGGTCATCTACAAGGTCTCTGCCAATAAGGTGTCAGTATACAAATGCTAGATAAGAACACATTGATCTCAAATCATCACTTTCTGTCCATAATAATATTAATCGCATACAAGCAAGCAACCAAATTAATTAACATTTTAAATTACATCTTAAGAGTCAGAGATCGAACACAGTGACTCTACATCTCCTACTATACACAGAAGTGTGTCGAGTGAAATCAGAATTTGTACAAAAAATTGAGACCACAAAACTACTTAGTTTATAAATACAAAATGGTTTCATGGAGTGGTATAAATAAATATCAGAACAGCAAGCAGGATTATAATGAGTCTGGCTGCACACAAACGCTTGAACAGAAAATGAGCCAATTAAGCGGTCAGTCTTTGAACGTCTCACAGCGAAGTGTGTCCAGACAAAACGCTATTTAGCAAACATCTCTTTGCTAAATAGTATTTAGCAAATTAAAAGAAAACAGTAAACTGTTCAGAATATAAAAATGTAAATCAGGGTCACCATGTTTAAATGCTGTACAATCAATATGCTGAAAACAAGGAGCAAAGACACCGTATGCGTCTGTGTTGCTTGGAATCACTTTATATGTTGCCCGCGGGCAAAATGGCATGAAAAGTTGTATTTGTCTTTGCACATGCGACCACAGATGTTGCACTGGAATGGATGTTCGTAGCCATGGCAGCCCATGTGAATGGTGTAGAGGATGTTATCCAGGAAGTGAATATCACAGTGCTGGCACTTATTTAGGAGCTGTTGGTCCGCTGTGGTCAGCGCAGGGGCCGGTGTGCCCGGCTGGCTGTTGCAGACGTTTGCAGTGACAGTGTTCAAGCTGTTCTCAAAGCCGAAGCCGGGAGCGGGACTGCAGCTCCCGTGGCCTGAGGTGGGGGATTCATTTTTAGGCGGTAAAGTCTGCATGCCATTTGAACACATGGCGAGGTGTTCACTAGAGACCTGTTGTATGAGAATGGGCTTCTCATCTTTTAGGGACTCCCTGTCTGGGGATGCAGGGGTCTGAGACTCAGGATGAAGGTCGGCTAACTGGCCAGCGAGTGTTGACAGCTGGTCCAGTGGGTTAATAAAAGTCAAACCATTGTCGTCTCTTTCATGACCGTCATTCTCGTCTACCTTGGGATGGTTCTTATGATCACTGCCATGCGTATGATGGTGGATCTTGTAAGACAGGTCATTTATATAATTCAACTTCGGCATCCCCATGGAGGGAGGGTTGTAGTTGATGAGCAGTCGCCTGCTGAAGCCCAACGCGCCGGTCCTCTTCTGCAGCGAGCTCAACATTCTTTTGTTGGAGAAAGGAGAGCGGACGGCCCTGGTAGGCAGGAGCTTGTGGCGGCGGCGGCGGTGGTGCGACAGGTTGCTGCGGTCACTACAGCGGAAGGCGCAGAGGTCACACTTGTACGGTTTCTCTCCTGTGTGCGAGCGCATGTGGGACTCCAAGTGGCGCTCGTACGCTGAAGCAAACGGGCACAGCTGGCAGCGATGAGGCTTTTCTCCTGAGTGACAGGAAATAATTGTAGATATAATATCCATATTACCAAGCATACTTTACCGTGAAAGAGTAAACAGCTATGAAGCGGTAAGTACAATGTAGTATGTGTGCAGCACAAGACATTACACAAAATAGACATGATGATAAAGACAAAAAGTACACAGCAAGTACAAGATATTCTTCAAATATATAATCTTAAATTTGTGGGGGAAATTAATGACATGAATTTGATATATGGTACAATAACAACAGTAGTTGATTAGTTGAGTAGTTGACATTTCCAGTCCATTTGACTGAGAACCCTGAGAGCTGCTGGTCCCTCAGCACTGTGTTCGAATGACCTATGTACAGTGTTTAGGAATGAATGAGGTGTGGACACTGACCTGTGTGGATGCGGATGTGCTCTATTAAACGAGCCATGCCCTTGTTGGCATAGCTGCAGTAGCTGCACTTGTACTTCCCATCGCAGGTCCTCTCCAGGCCGTCCATCTGTACATCTGGACCATCCTCCATGGGCAGGCTCACCTCCAAAGACGGATGGGCCAGACCATTCTGCTCACTCCTGGGGGCAACTTAAACCAAACAGCACAATGACTTAATCGAATGACTCTTACGTTATCAAAATATATATTTCTGTAAATGTACTGTACTACGTTCCCACCGGCTTGAAACGGCTCTCCTGGCTCTTTTTCTCCGCAAACAGAGCCCGAGATCATGTTGACATGCTGGGTCTGCTGGGTCAGGTATTCTTGGAATTCCTTCACAAAATCCACAGGCTCGGTCTTTATCTCTTCCATACTCCTTATTGGGCCTGATAACATCCAGAGGAGATGGGTTGACAGTCGGACTTGCAACCTAGAGTACGTTTGCTAACGTGACGTTAGACGCCTGTGAAATAGGTAATGTTGATGGTTAGCTCATAGCTGCTAACAACAATGCTAACGTGGTCTCGCTAGCTCGACACCTTAAAGCAATTTTTATATCTTACCACCGATTATCTAGCACCAACCTCAACGCAGTTCATAGCTTACCTTTCAACGTGTAAGTAGCATTATCGCTAAGCAGAGACAAGTGTGAAAACTGGCCGCTAGTGGATTAATTATCTGGCTCGGACCATCAAGAGTGACCGCTTCCGGTTTTTGCTGAGTCATCGCTGTTCCGTACTAACTGTTACCTCCAAACGTAACTGTTGCGTTCATGACTGTCGTCGAAAATAAGCATGTTCATACGTTTGGCACATACGAACGAGTCTCAAAAACGTACTTATAGAGCATCCATCGGAGAGCTTTACGAATGACAGCTTGATTTAAATTGTGATTACTCATTAGTCATTAGTCTTATAATTTACTCTTAAGTTTCGAGTGTGTGATTCGCACAAGGGACACTTGAAGGCAGCATCAAACCTCCGTTCGTCCACGCATGCCCCATGACGTATGCACGCATGTAAACATTTTGTAACGAATAATGGCTGCACCATTGGTCAGGATTTTCTCAAAGGTGAGACTGAATACCATTAACAATTATTAACAATTGTCAGGTTTCATTGCTGCATTTAATAGATTTTGTCCACTGCAGCAATCCTTTATCCTTGAATTACGCATCGTTAACATAACCCCAGCTGGCTTTTGTTGACGTTACCAGCTAACACACAGCTAATGCTAGCATTAAGGGCACACACGAACTTGCAGTGCAGGTAAATACCGTGTAGCACTGTTATTCAACGTGTGCATTTAGCCCAATACGCAGATAGACATTTCCACTGTTGCCTGTCTTGTTTTTAGTCGTGTAGACAGATCTCTCGACCATGGTGCCAGGCTGGATGGAGGAGCAGGTCCACCAATCCTGCCCCAGATGTGTCCTCAGACCAATCAGCTGGTATGGTCTCCTTTCCTCCACTTCAAACATATTCAGAGGAGGAGAGCATGATGAAGGAAGCGGGTGAGTTGGACATATGGTGGTATCATAGATTGTGGAGAGAGATATTCCCACAACACTAAACATATGTCTTGTTCTTTGACAGTTAAGAAATATGCACAAGAGCGCATTGCTCCGTTTGTGTCCAAGATGGATGAAAACTCTGCCATGGATGAAGAAGTGATAAAATCTCTTTTTGAACAGGGTGTATGTAAACCATTTAATTGCGAATTAACAAATATGTCACTTCACTGAAGTCAGTGTCCGTCTTTTTTCCATGCAGTGATTTTCTTTGTTTCTCTTTACAGCTCATGGGCATTGGGATTGACCCGGAGTACAATGGCACCGGCTCCTCCTTCTTCTCCTCCATTCTGGTCATTGAGGAGCTGGCGAAGGTGGACGCCTCTGTGGCTGTGCTCTGTGACATCCAGAACACACTAATCAACACACTGTTTGCCAATCTAGGTACAACCGCGCAGAAAGAGCAGTACCTCAACCGACTGTCAACTGACATGGTGAGCCATTTAACGTACTGTCTCTCAGCGTACGGCATGAAACAGTACATTGTCGGTGTGGCACAGATACCAAACGGTAACCTAAAGATGAAGACAGCTATGACAGGAAGATTTGTTCGAAGACCAGCCACATATTACCAGTGTAGTAATCTCTTGACTGGCTGTGTACATTCTGCACTGTATTTACTGTAATGCTCTCCTGCACACAGATTGGAAGCTTCTGCCTCTCTGAAGCAGAGTCGGGGAGCGATGCCTTCTCTCTGAAGACGCGTGCTGAAAAGCACAAGGACTATTACGTCATCAATGGATCCAAGATGTGGATCAGTAATGCAGAGCATGCAGGTGTTTTCCTCGTGATGGCAAATGTCGACCCCTCTTCTGTGAGTAACTGCTCATCTCTTCTATCTTTGTTTCTCTTGTCAGTTAAAAAAAAAACAGTCCACAACTTAGTCAGTTGTTCATCGTGTTTCTTTAAGATCTGAATGTAAAAATACCAAATCTCTTCATCTCACATCTCTAAGATGGTTTGCAATAGAAAAGTAACATCTGATTGTCCCTTGTTTCCTGTGAAAGTAGCTACCGTCACGACCTCCAAAGGTTGCTAAATCTTGCAGGAAAGTCACCAAGTCTCCCTCAAGAAGATGTGAAAAATGTGCCTCTGTAATGTAAAGACAAACCCACTTTCAATTGACAGGGATACAGAGGCATCACCTGCTTCATAGTGGACCGGGACACGGAGGGGCTCGAGATTTGCAAGAAGGAGAACAAGCTCGGCCTGCGCTCGTCCTCCACCTGCCCGCTCAACTTTGACAATGTCAAGGTAACACCTCGCTCTGCACCGGAGAGTGTGAAACTGTGACTTTTACCAACTTCCTGCTTTTTTATTTTTTATTTTAGGTACCAGAGAAGAACATTTTGGGCCAGATCGGTCAGGGGTACAAGTATGCTATCGGAATGTTGAACGAGGGCAGGATTGGAATTGCCGCTCAGGTGAAGCAATCTTTATTTAAATGATCTACTTAAAAGAAGCTAAACGCGCTCTGTTCAAGATTACAAAGTGTGAAAGGGAAACGTTGCATGTGCTAACTTTGTCTCTGTGTGTTTCAGATGATTGGTCTGGCCCAGGGTTGCTTTGACCACGCTATTCCTTACACCAGACAGAGAGTGCAGTTTGGACAACGCATCTTTGACTTCCAGGTTAAGCTCCACAATATACTCGCATGTTAGTGGTTCTTCACATTATTCTGGGGATCCGCGTGTATTCATGGTCATGGGGTTCTTATGTCGTTGTGTTACTGTTTGCGTTCCAGGGCATGCAGCACCAAATAGCACACGTAGCGACGCAGATCGAAGCTGGTCGGCTGCTGACGTACAACGCTGCTCGTCTGAAGCAAGCTGGGAGACCGTTCATCAAGGAGGCCTGCATGGCGAAATACTTCACTTCAGAGGTGAGCTTCCTGCTTCACTGACTGCACTTCGTCATCAGTGTTATCTGGGTTTTTGTCCATTTATCCTTGTACTTAAACATGTTTATATTATTTATCTTAAAACGTATGTGTTGTTGAATTGTGATTACCTTCTATTCTATGTGCTGCTATCACGGCTAGGGAACTCCTGTAAAAATATATATATGTTCAGTGTCGGTGAAACATCTTCCTGGTTGTATTAAAGTCATTTTAATATCAGAATCAGATTTATTGCTCAGTAGGATTTCACATGGAAGGAATTATAGTAGTGCAAAAATCACAAAATATAGAATAGAGGAAATATACAAATGAAGAAATACTGTTTAAAAATAATACCTACAATAAATCTCAATTACAAATGGGAGAGCTGTGCAGATTTTTTTCAAAGGTTCACAGTACAAAGTATAAAAAGCATATATTCCCAAACGTGTGCGTTACTTTAACGCTGATCGACGGATGTGAAGGTGTTAATGTAACGTGTAGTGTCTATGGGACGGGATAAGAGTCTCTTATGTTTTATCTTCCTCAGGTTGCAACCCTAACCACATCTAAATGCATCGAATGGATGGGAGGGGTCGGCTTCAGCAAAGACTACCCCATAGAGAAATACTACAGAGACTGTAAAATTGGTGAGCGTGACATATACAGTACATGAAATACGGAGCGGAGAGAAGGACTGATAGTGGCGGCTGTAATCGGACTCCGCAGGAATTCCCCCCGGCTGGACCCCTCAGGGTGCCATTATACTGACGTGCATCCAGGGAAGCTGCCAGGGCAAAATGTCCCTTTTCCTGTCATCGCCGCCGTTTCGGCTCCCCAGTCCTCCAACTGGAGCGCCGGCATACTGAGCTGCATAATAAGTCCCCACCTTGTCTCCTCTGCAGGTTCCTGTACTGTGCGGGACAAAGTTGACCTTGTTTTGCACTGCAGGAGTTGATTCTAATGCTTTGGTTTGTCTCCCATGTGCAGGCACCATTTATGAGGGCACAACAAATATTCAGCTATCGACGATGGCCAAGTTCATTGATAAAGAGTATGATCACTGAAACCACCTGACTGGAGCCTGATGGATGGCAAAGCTGTGTTACACTCCGTAGTCTTCCCCTCAAATGACTTTGTGGAGTGCATTGCTGTAGATCTGCAGTCATGTTTTAAAGTTTGGTTGCAGTTATAGATGTCTCGGTGTAACTGAATGTTTGTGGAGCTGCACCGCTTCCCTCTTGTTCATTCTTCTGCTTATTGAGATATGGTGATGAATCATGACAGCACAACATAACTGATCCATAAGTTTTTTTTAATGTTAGAATTTTGAAAGATATTGATTGGTATTTTCTTTGAATGTTTCAGTGCCTTCAGAGGGTCGGCTATGACTGAGCTTCATCACTTAAAAGTGTGTTGTCTTCGCTGGCTCTCAAATAGGTGAATTCTAACATTTCACTCACTTACTACTGTACAGTTCCTTGTTGGGGAAATAGTTTCACATCATATGAATAAATATTCTGTATATAGCAATCTGTTAATAACTTTGGCAATATCAATAAATATGAAGTATGATGGAGTGCAATTGACCGTCTTTCTTTGGTGTGACTGAGGTAGATTAATACGGAGCACTGCCACTAGATGGCAGCATTCTCCAAAGTGACAGCAGCACTTTGAGTTGAGGCAGCTTTCCACTGAGAATAGTCCGTTCCAACAGCCTGTCACCTCTAATGACATTTAAATCAGTTTAATTATGCTGGTGCTTCAGATGAAGAGAGCCTGCCTTGTATAATCGATTTACGAATCATTTTTCAGGTGAGATTGATTACAAATACACGGCCTACATGTGCTGTGTAAAATGAGGTCTATTGTTTTACACAACACAGATGGGCTGTCTCCAAGTATACGTACTAGTAATAGCCATTATGGCTCCTTGTAATAATGAATCCGGTAAGGTATCAGTTTTGCAAAAATACATTAATCACTGACGGTACTTAATGATATTTATTAAAATGGATGAAAAAATACCTGTCGCAATGGAGATTGTCACAATTGATGTCAAATATGTAGCCGGTCAGATCCCCATGAAGTTAATGGATAATATTTGTCATTACATTGATTCAACTTTATTTTAACAGGGAAATAACAAAGCTCTCTTTCTCTTTGGGGCCCCTGAAAACTATTCCTCTTAAGAGGAGAGCAGAGACAAAGTAGACTGCTCTATTAAAAACAAGAGGCAAATATGTATAGATCATATTTGCCAAAGTGTTTTCCCAACAGTAGCTAAAAATGTCCCATTTTCCTTTTGTCAAATCATTCCAATTACAAAAAATCTAGATGTGTAACCTAATTCTGTTTGGTGTTGTCCCCGTACGATTGTATTTACTGATATTTATTGTTACCTGTTGACACCAGATCAAACACAATATATTATATTATTTTAAGACAAAATATAAAGTATCATTTAGGCGTGGGGCGTCACTGATGGAACTAATAATCCGACATGAGTAGAGTCTGTCTTTTATGGGTGGTGTAATTAGATCTAAACATGACAGCTTCAAACAACACAATGTTATTAACAAGATCCGCACCATGCATGATTTGTCCAGACATTTCCAAAATCACTAAGACGACCAAATTAAAACCACAGGCCTGCGTTTGCATCATTGGTTCAGCTGACTTTGTTTCCCCCTCTCATCCACTCTGACTTGCTCTGTCTATTGTGCAAACCCCTGGTTAATGAGCATAATCTGATGGAAACACAGCTATCTGCTTTTCACTTTGCATTGGCAAAGGCAGCTCAACTATAGCCTCCTTCTCCGCCCCCATCTTTAACACGGCTATGAGACCTCTAATTATGCAGGGATTCAAGTAGCTTTTCACAAAACTCAGTGTTGTCCTTTTGAGCTGCAGAGCGCTCCGTGAGCTAAAAGGACAGGCTGGATGTTTCTCGGTTGAGCAAATTCATGTGGTTTGATTAGTTATCTGCGTCTGCTTGGAGTTTGGTGTTGTTGATTAATCTTAAATGCATTCCATGGTGTGTTTTTCGGATTTTTAAATTTCATTTTATGGCCATATTTACTAATAAGTTTGAGCCAAATGTTACAGGCATACATTTTTGTGTGTTTGCTTTCGGATTTTCTAAGTGACATATACATTAAAAGCATATTCCAGAGGCCAGTTGTTTGATTCAAAAATCCATGATTTGTACCTCTCCCTTGTCAAGTCTCAAACTTACATACGGTAGTTTCCTCAATCTTAAGAGAAAATCATTTTTGACGACTTAAACACAATCTTTTTTAATGAACGTTTCATTACATATGGAAATATAAGTCGCTGCATCCAAGCAGCAGCATTATTGTAATATTTGATGAAAAAAGACTTGTTGAGTCATCCTCATGCATTACATCACCTGCTGCCCCTGGGTTTGCAGGCTTTTGTAAAAAGCTGATTTGAAAAGCCTTTATCACTGTGCTAAGCATTCAATTTGATGCCTGCCTGTAGCACTTCCTGACTAATAAAATTACATTGAAGTCAATGGGCTCTGGTACAGGAGAAGTGCAGGTACATAATGCTTTCCTGTTGCAGACAGGTGAAACAGAGGATATTTGAAATAACAGATGACTGAGGTTGATCCTCTGCAGGTCAACAACAGCTTCAACACGCCAAAGTCAAACTAAAGAATCTGTATTTAGTGTGCTATAAAAAAAAAAAATGTAAGGTCGAAATCTCCTCTTTTTTAAAATATTTTTTTTATTTCGGTGGTTTACAATAGTGCGTAAAATATGCGTAATTTGCGTAATATTTGTGCCAAGGCCAAGCTGTTTACAGCTCCTCGTAGACGTGTGATAATAGTTCGTCCGTTTATTCAATTTACTGACAGATGATTGCGGCTCGTTCACGCCCCAAAAAACCTTGAGACATTCTCCTCTTTAATCTAATTGGATGATAAGTGGGTATGCACTGTTGAAGCCCGAAGCCAAAAACGCTTGCCCGGCCTATTTCTCTGGAGTCTACTCTCGTCACAACCCCTCGCGGTTTCATCTCAAATCCCATTTGCTATTGTACCTGCCCAATAGCAGGGACCGAGCGCGTTTTAACTCGGATTGCATTTTTTTTTATTTCATCATTGCAATCCAGTGCAAGTTTGACGCAGTGATCTCTGAGCTCTCACTCTGTTCATCCTCAGTAGCTGTTTCTCTCAACTCTCTTTCTCTCTCTCTCGCTTAGTTTTAACAAAAACGATCATCTTTTCCGAGTGGTTTGTTTTTTCGCCCTAGATAAGTTTTGATGGTGATCCACATCGGACCGTAAACGGTGATGGCAGACTCTGATGCGCAAGAGACTCGCCAACCTGCAAAAGAGTCGCCGTTCTCCATAAAGAACCTGCTGAACATTGAAGACAAACCCACAAAGCCGAAAAGCTTCCTCGGCTCGTCCAGAGGAGTGTTTGAAGGCAGCTTCTTCTCTCGGCTCGGTGACTTGTCTTTCCCTCGATTTGAGTTGCCCACACAGAGAATTGGACTATCGGCGCAGTATTTGGAGAGAGCGTCCACCTGGTGGTACCCTTACACGCTCGGGACGCATCTGAGGACTGGAGGTAAATATAATTAACGTTGACGCTGCTAATGTAGGAGATGTGGTGTTTTGGTTTGGAGAAATCTGAATTTATATATTGAATCGCACAGATGTCATATCACGAAGGGATATCATGATTTGGGATTTTAAATAAGCCTCTATACGAATTACCAGGAATCATGTAAATAAATAGCAATATTTCAATAAAACCATAAACTGGATGTTTATGAATCAAAATGTTTTGCCTTTGAATATCACACGCTTATTGTCTTAGCGGGTCAAATTTGAACACAATATGTTTTATTCACAGCAGGGTCTGAGAAGGCCAGCCTGAGGGAAGCATCGCCGGTACCGGGCAGGCGCTCCCCGGATCTCCAAAAAAGTGACCATGATGACAAAGAGGAAAGCGCCGACGATGATATCGCGCTGGATGACAGTGACTCGGAAGAACCGAAGAAAGAAATAGACCAGGAGGACGACTGGAGGAGGAAAACGGACGAGCTGGACTCCGATAGGAAGCCCTGTCGGAAGAAGAAGACGCGCACGGTGTTTTCCAGAAGTCAGGTCTTCCAGCTGGAGTCCACCTTCGACATAAAGCGCTACCTGAGCAGCTCGGAGAGGGCAGGCCTGGCCGCATCCCTGCACCTGACGGAGACGCAGGTGAAAATCTGGTTTCAAAATCGGAGGAATAAGTGGAAAAGGCAGCTGGCCGCGGAGCTGGAGGCGGCCAACCTAAGCCATGCTGCTGCACAGAGGATTGTGCGGGTCCCCATACTTTACCACGAGAACGGAGCCACAGAAACAGCCGGGGGCCCCGCTGTAAACTCACCGGGCAGCCAGTCACTCCTGGCTTTTCCCCACCACATGTACTATTCCCACCCGGCACTGCTGAGGCCTGTTTAACACTGACTGTCATCTGTACATATGTTTTTAAATGAGAGTGACCTTCATTGGAAAAAAATAAAATTTTGTATATTTTGTAGATTCAACGGTCACAATGTTAGGTCATGTAATTATTATTGTTATTATAGCCTATGTAATCATCATTTGTCCTGCTGGAGCATCCTTGAGCAAATCCATATTGCAGTTATAATTGGTTATTATAGTTGTTATTATTATTATTGTTATTATTGTTATTATTATTGGTGAAACTGTTAAAGGCTCAAACGTGAACATAATTTAATGTATTCAATTCAATTTGAAAAAAAAATACTTGTTTTGAACAGGGTTGACTGTCATTATGTATTTTACAGAGATTTGCGTCAGTGTTTAGGAAAACATGTGGAATTTATTATTTTTATAATTTCCAATATTGTGCAATAATGTTGGCTTCACATTAGACTACCAGCCTTTGTCACCTATAAAAAAAATCATCTTTCTCTTTGTAATATTGCAGACAATCATGTGATCCTTAAGAAAATCCCCGAAAAACTGCAGGTATAGGCATTTGTTTTTATGACGTATAGTGTTTTGCCGGTAATTTAAAAGCCATGCAAAGAGCCAAAAATAGCCTCTGTTTTTGTGTGTTTTTTCTCTGATATTGTCATTAAAATCATGTCTATTATATGGTCTTACACTCAGTAAAAATTCCGCTCCCAAAATAAATGTATTTATATCCTTAATATAATTGTGATACATGAAAAGGAATATTAGTCGTGTGCTGAAGATCTTGGCTTCAAATATTTGTGAGGATGGAGTGATCCGATTTCTGTCCGATTTTTTTTTAAACGTGCATGGCATAAAGGCACATTGAATGTCTGCAGAGATGATCAGTCTCTCCTAAATCAAATACTAACATTTAACATAGCCTAATAAATGAAGACTATGATTTTTTACCTGATTTGAACACTTTTGCACAATGCCTTATTTTAAACATCTTTAGAGAAACCATTGTTTTTGTAAATGTTTAGGCTGATCGGCTATTTTGACAACACATAAACAGATCTCTTGCTGTGGTTATGCGTTTTTCTGCCCAATTTTCTTAAAAAACAATATTTGTGCAGATAGCGATATACTGTCTCACACAAACTAGATCAAGATGCACAATTAAGAGGCAAAGGGGATTACATAGTCCAGGAGTCAGTCATTACATTTTTTAACAAATGTTTATGATATTGATGTTTAGAAGTATGAGATATGAGTCTGGCCAACAAGAGACTGTTAAGTACACTGGGCTTATTTGGGCAAATTTCTCCTCAAAATGCAAAAAAAAAAAGAATATCAGGAAGGCTAGCCTACAGATACAGTATAGCATACAATAGCCTATAAGCCATAAATCTGTGTACACTTGCTAATATATAGACCTGATAAGTACAATTTTATTATAAGATTTTCATAGTTTGTAATTGTAGGCTACAATGGCCACATAGTATGCTGGCTTCTATTTGTATCCTGGTGCATTATAGCTTCTTTTTTTAATGATTTGTGCATTGTATCTATCTTAAATGAAAGACACAATTAGGCCTTCTACTCATACTCAGAAAATGTCATGGAAGAGAGAGAGAGAGAGAGAGAGAGAGAGAGAGAGAGAGAGAGAGAGAGAGAGAGAGAGAGAGAGAGAGAGAGAGAGAGAGAGAGAGAGAGAGAGAGAGAGAGAGAGAGAGAGAGAGAGAAGTCCTGTGTCATGTGATCTACACTGAGACAACGGACATATCGGTATCAACCAATCGTATCGCAGGCGGGAATTTGAACGTTTGTCTTAACCAATCAGCATCCGCTAAAGCTGCGGCGTCGCTTGTCCAGGAGCTAGCTTCATGCTGCCACATTGCTTTGTAGCGTTCATTTCCACGTTGTATATTTTATTGGATATCAAGTCCTGATAATTAGGCTCGTTAAAGAAAAGAACCAGTCGCGTGTGAAGGACACCAAACTTAAACGGTAAGTAAAGTGAAACGGCGTTGTCTTTACAGCTATAAGCTACCGTTAGCAAACACCAGTGTGCAGCAGAATGGGACTCCCGGCTCCGTGTAATTGCTGGATGTAGCTGAACAAGTCGTGTTAAACAAGATCAAATGCGATCGAGAAGTTGCTGGTCCACCAGCTCTCGCAACAGAAACCCATCTTATTGAGCTTGTTATGTTAGCAAGCTAAGTAAGCTACTCGAAGGGGCTACCTAACGTAGCTAAATCCACAACCACTGTCATTTAGCTAGGCTAACAACAAGCTAACTCAAAGCTAACTGTTTATGATCGCAAACCTTTTATGTTTTGGATTCATTTTACATTGTGAATGTGAAAGTAATTGGATGTACACGTACATTTAGCACTCAAAGATCCTGAACTGTATAACTAACGTACGACAGTGGCATCCGCAGTGGTGTAGTTTAATAACAAAACTCTTCTAGTTGTGGATCAAATAACACAACTCGGGGAGTTCAGTGTGGTGTATGTGTAACAATTACTCGTATTCTGAAGCACAATATGGAAATAAATTGGTATTTCATCCACAGAGGTGATGATTGAACTTGAAGCCCCTGTTTGTGGCGTTGTTGAATTTGATAGCAGCATAAAGGGTGTATGTTGTGTCCAACCCTGTATATTGCCTTTTTTGTAATTGAAATGAGTCATTTATGCATCTATTAGGTCACAATTTAGCATAATTCAGTCTCAATTTCAGACTTTGTTATATGTTTCCTCTTTGCAGATGACAGGCTCAAACGAGTACAAGCTAAACCAGGGACCAGAGGACAGCATCTCTGCCGTTAAGTTCAGCCCCAGCGCTGCCCAGTTCCTGCTGGTTTCCTCCTGGGACTGCACTGTCCGCCTCTTTGATGTCGGAGCCAACACCATGCGCATGAAGTACCAGCACTCTGCTCCAGTTTTAGACTGTGCTTTTTATGTAGGTCACAGATTATTTGATTTGTTTAGGTTCCTTATTGTCATGTCAAACCCTCGGTGGCGAGGTACACACGGCTAACATTCCTCTTTAACGTGCAGGACCCAACACATTCTTGGAGTGGAGGCTTGGATGCACAATTAAAAACGCATGATTTGAACACAGACCAAGGTATGCCACAAACCTGTTGAGCACCAATAAAAGGTCTCAGGCCCTATCGCCTAAACCGTTCACAGATCTTCATAAGTGTGCCATTTATTTGCTGTATGTGTTCCTTTATGCTCCTCTCCGATATTATCCTTCAACAGATACAATAGTTGGAGCACATGACGCCCCCATTCGTTGTGTGGAATACTGCCCAGAGGTTAATGTTATGGTAACGGGAAGCTGGGACAGATCAGTTCGGCTGTGGGACCCAAGGACGCCCTGCAATGCTGGCACCTTTACTCAGCCTGAAAAGGTACAGACACGGTATAATAGTATCGTATCGTAAAACAATGTATGCAAGATTTTACGAGTGACTTTCTTGCAGGTTTCTCCAGTTTCTCTATGCATGTTTTTTTAAATTATAGTCGTAATGACATGACATGGCCTTTTAATGCTCCCTGCCTTGTTAATTTCATGTATTTTTCAAAGTAACAAGATGTTTGGGACTGACATAACAAAAAAAAACGACAATTCAAATGTATTTTTCAGGAGCATCTTTCATCGGTGCACAAAGCGGTAGCCCTTGAAGATGCACTGTTTTTGATTAGATTGGATTTTGTCCTGGATGTGTAAGAGAAAGAAGACCTTGTAATTGTGTTTGTTTGCTGTCAAATGATTGTATGTGACATTGTGGAAGACTGCTGTTCATTTGCAAGCGTGAATGAAGACTTTCGGCATTTCTAGTGTTCAGTCTCATCTTGTCTCTCTCGTCTTTGTGAAAGGTGTACACCCTCTCTGTGGCTGGAGACAGGCTGATTGTTGGCACGGCTGGAAGACGAGTACTGGTGTGGGATTTGAGAAACATGGGCTACGTCCAGCAAAGAAGAGAGTCCAGTCTCAAGTATCAGACCCGCTGCATTAGAGCCTTCCCCAACAAACAGGTACGCTCTAACTTAGAATCTACCTTTTTATCAATTAAACATGTGCACCATTCTACTATACAGACACAGACGACAGATCAAACCTGTCAGATCATTTAATCCAAAGAGCATTCTGTCACCGATGCAGATTCCTTTTGTTAATGAATAGACCTCCGATGGTAACTTCATATTTTCTGTCTTGGCTCCAGGGCTACGTCTTGAGTTCAATCGAGGGACGTGTAGCCGTGGAGTACCTGGACCCAAGCCAGGAGTTTCAGAAGAAGAAGTATGCCTTCAAATGCCATAGGCTGAAGGAGGAAGGAATCGAGCACGTTTACCCCGTCAATGCCATCTCATTTCACAGTATTCATAACACCTTTGCAACAGGTACGACTGGCTAGTTATTACATGACAGAATATATTAATGAGTTTCCTATTACGTTTAGTTTGTTTCTGTAATTTGTTCTTATAAGTCTCATAGATTGTGATGTGACCTTTACTTGCACGGCCACGGTTGCACGAGGAGCCCACTGTTCCTACAGATCCATATCTCAGCAGTAACGCAGCCTAAATCTTTTGAAGTTGACCGCGAGTGACTCTCCTTCTTCCAGGTGGCTCGGACGGCTTCGTGAACATCTGGGACCCCTTCAACAAGAAGCGCCTGTGTCAGTTCCACAGGTACCCGACCAGCATCGCCTCGCTGGCCTTCAACAACGACGGCACCATGCTCGCAATCGCCTCCTCCTACATGCACGAGAAGGGTGACATCAACCACCCAGAGGACGCCATCTTCATCCGCCAAGTCACAGACGCTGAGACGAAACCCAAGTGAGTCTTCCTCACCCCTTGTGTATGACGGTTTGCCACTCACTGAATCATGCATGCAGCACGTCCAGCTGCAGCATGTGCTGATCTCTATCTCTGTCCGCCCACTTTTCAATATCCGACAGTTGAAAGATAGACAGATGCGAACTTGAAAATCCTCCCACCAGTTTGTGTGTCTGTGCTGTCGAGAGTATACACTCGGTGACCGTGTAATGCAATTCTCTACAATAGCTCTGTAATATATACCTTTTTTATGAAACAAAATCAATGTTTGACCAGCAACTCTAATGATTATTCCTTTTAAAAATGTTCGTATGCAGTATATGGTTACATATATTGGACTCAAACTGTAACGCAGTGGTTCTCAAACTTTTTCTGTCACGCCCCACTTTGGAGGAGGGAAAATGTTCATGCCCCACCGCCCCAACAAAATGGTCCATGTTGAACTTTTATTGAAATAGCAACATTTTGTGACTCCTCCATCTGTGCTTTTTCAAATAATAGAAAAAAGAAAATTGCAATCACTTTCAAGTAAAACACATTGCTCCATCAGACAAAAATAAATACAATGTGCAATCACTTTGTTGGAACAATGCAAGTAAAAAATAACGAATATTTGGCAAAATATTTGGCTTATTGTGGCTGCAATTCACCGGTTTTGCACTGCATATCTTTTCAAAACAACAATAAAGTGCAAAACAAAATGAGTGCAGATATGTGTCACACATACCAGGAGTGTTTTATTTTATGAGCTTTAAAATCTAGCATTCTAAAAGTAAAATAATAGCTGTTAACTGCACGTGGGACTGTTAGTATACTGGCTGTGGTCATCACAGTGAACAGTGTGATGAGAGGACATGTGAGCCCTTGTTTCTGTAGTTCATCTCCTTGGAGCAGAGGCTGCATTTAGCATACCCTGCCTTATCAATGTATTTAAAACACTGTGACAGCAGGAAGCTGTACTCACGTCTGTTTAGACCTCACCTTTATCCAGCCCAGCTCCACTCACATCTCAGTCCTGCGTCAAGCTGCGCTACACAAACAGCCTCCTCTTCATTAAGCTCTTTGACCTCATCATCTCATCAGTATCTGGTCCTTTGATTCAACTTTGAGTTAAAACAAACAACCTGCAACCAGATGCGCCGGTGTTCGGGTTTAACGTTAATGAGTGACCACGTCAACTGAACCGGAACACGGGGGGCTGCATGTTTCATCACGTTACGTTTTTTCCTCCTAAATCGTGATAATGACGAACGTTAACAGTCCACGAAGTTCCGCATGCAGTGGACGTTAACTTAACCCAGCAAGTCTGAACGGTAATGGAACATAACGTAACTTTAACGGAGGGAAATAAAGACGCTGTAGATTGGCCAAGACTCGACACGTCAAAGATGTTCTATTCCGAAGATCACGACATCACCTTCTCTCCTCGTCTCACTCACCCCCCCCCCCACAAAACAAAACCCTCTACGGATCTACACGATTCACATGGATGATATATTTTGATTCAAAACGGCGAATTTCACCCAAAAGCGACAAGTTTGCAGGTGTGAATAAAGTTCTTGAAATAAACTAATTCTGCATTTCCCTCTGCGCCCCACCTGCAATACCGCCGTGCCGCACTAGAGGGGCGCACCCCACAGTTTGAGAACCGCTGCTGTAACGCATCGTTTGGTTAAATATTTTTTTAGCTCCAAAGGAATTGTGATTGAGTTTTCAAGAATGTTTTGTGAAGACGAAGTATGAATTGTTTTGTATTTTATGTCACACAATAACTCATTTGGATTAAAAAAGCAATAAAGTTATAAAACATGTATTTTTAGCAGATCTTTTTGTGTGCGTGAACCTCGGACACTGCAACTATATTCAATGACATGTCTCATCGTGCTTTGGGTCAGTCAGTGACTGCTCCTGAGTTGAGTTGATTTGAACCCATTTTCTCCTGTGTTTTTTTTTTTTTTGGTTTACAGGTCAACCTAAGTCCACCGTGGACTGGTTCCCTCTGCGCATGAAGCCTTTATCACATTTGGGTTATGTGCTGGCGTCCAGAGAACCATTACCACATTGTTTGCCGTCATGCCATTCCAAAAGCAGTTTTTTCTTGTGAAACCATTTCTTCTCGTTTGTGGCTCTTGTTAAATATTTCATTGTTTCATGTTTTTTCTGTCAACCAACTATGGTTTCTCTTGACTAAAACATTTTTACATACTCCTTTTTGTCATTTTGGAGTCCTCTAAAAGTTGTGTTTACTCTAAACTGAAGCTGTCCTTGGATCAGTCTTGTAACATTTTGACAGTATAATAAAACTTTTTTTTAATCTTTAAAGTTTTGTCACATGAACTACCTGTGAAAGAAATGCCAGGAATGTGTCCGGGCTGAAGAGGCTGCTCTCTTGATGATGTGTTGAGGGAAAGCGATGATCCACTTGTCTTGCCGAGGGCTCCACTTGCCCCCAGACAGTGACCTGTATTGATAGACATCGGAGGTCCGTGGCCTGAACCAGATCCGGCTTTTATTATTGGGGAAAATTGGGAGAAAACGACTAAACTGAACGCCCCGGTTGCATCTGGCAGACTGAGGGCTTCACTGTGCAATGGGATTGTTTTAAACTCATTTAATGATAAATGTTATACAGAGTGTCATGCATAAAACATTCTACAAATTGTGTTATTATAGGAGATAAAGGGTGATCGCGGAGTTTTTCCTCAGCAAGCTTATACCTTTTTAATCCATACCGCTGAGTTTATCTGCTGCTGTGTCGTAAGTTGTTACACTGGTGACAAAGTCGGATGTGACGCAGACCCTTTTATTTTATTTTTTTAATGCAGCAGTCAGCATTATATGAATGGGAACAGTAAACGCAGTGCACTGCAAAAGTCTGGTGTCTTTTTCCCCTCCGTTACGATTTTCAATTGCAACTAATGCAATTTCGGAAGCCCTTCAGCCGACGCAGCAGAGAAGATATAGATGTCAATTATTCTATTTAAGAGCTCCAATTTTTTCTAATGGCTCTATCTGCTTCTGTGGTATCCTGGAAATGATTAGTCTGGATTGGTTAAATGATGTAACTAATTCCCATGATTGCCGATAATGAGTCCGTCTTTGACGTTGGATTATGACTGCAGCTTAATATGAAATGGCATTCATTTTGGGACATAATTACAACCCGTGAAGCAGGCGGAGAACGGCCGCCGGGGTTTGTTGTTGAGGATCCAGCGAATTACCTTGTTTCCTGTCATCTTTGGCTTCCGCTAAATTGGAAAATTGAGTTCTTTGAGGATACATTAAAACTGTTACGGGTTTCTTGTCTATTGTTTCGCTTTTTTATTGGGGGGAAAAAATAATTTCGCTGCCAATTTGTCAGGTGCATTGAAGCACTGTTTTTCAACCTTAACACAGTTAGCAAAGAGTAACAAGGAATTCCATTTTGATCAGTGCCGTACATGATTTATTAAGGCCTGTAACTTAACAAATTGCAGCAGATACATCTCACATTATCAGCATCTTCCTCCAAGCCCGTCTCCACAGATCTCTCCCGGGTTTCTCCTTTTTTTTTTGTTCCTTAAGCAAAGCCCCAGTTAACCACAGATGTGGTTGTGTGGCCAGGCTCTGGTTTCAAACCGCTGAAGTGTTGCAGACAGTTTGGCTCTACATGAAACCGTTACATGACAATTAAAATGGGTGATCGTGCTCCAACAGCCTGTCATGTGCATTTAACCCAACCACAAAAGGCTCTTATGTTCACTCAAGAGGGCACAGATGACCTTCAACCAGACACCTTATCTCTGTCAGGACCGGTTTCTAATATTATATCAAGCTAATGATACCGTTCTCCATGTGTAGGAAATCACATGATGCATCAGGAAAATGTTGACAGCATTCTGTATTATGGTTTGCCTTCCTCCTTAGTAATAAACATCAAACTATTTTAGTATTTTTTTCATAAGCATACAGCACCATTCATTCATTGTATAACACTGACTGTATACACACACAAATGAGTTGTTTTATTGAGTTGGCTCTACATGAGTTTTTTCCTTGGCAACTGTCATGGGTTTCCCCTAATTATGTACTGATTTTTAGGCATTCGATCATCTCAAATGGGAAAATATCTTGCTTTGTCTCTTTAGCTATAGCTGTTGAATTCAACAGGAAGCCCCCCCATCAGTGGACAGTTCAGTTCTTATTGCGTTTTTCTTTTAAAGCGCTTTCTTGCTGAGAGTTAGAAAATAACATTAATACCACTCTCATGTCTGTCTGGTAAATATGAAGCTACAGTCAGCTGCCGGTTAGCTTAGCATAAGGGGGAAACCTGTAAAATGGGGTTTGCACACAAACATCAAGCTGGGCCAAAATGAAGACCCTGTTCTTGTCCTGCGTGTATTTTGGCGTCCTGTTTCCAGTACATCCCAGCTGAGGGAACAAAACCTGAGCTTTTCACTTGTGGCCTGCCACAGCACCTCACCCGGAGCTCCCCCCGCCGCCTCGAGGAGGCTTTTAAAGAGCTTTGGTGGGCAAGACAACATCTCCTCGAGAGCATTGTAGTTACATTAGAGCCTAATTAGATGCTAAAGCTCAAGGCCATGTAAACCACTGCTAGGTTTCACACTCGTAGCCATCCATCTCTTTACAGGCCGGGCCGGGCAGGCAGCATGGGGATGACTGGTGAAGGGGACTCTCACCTGGGAGCTGGGCTATAGTAAATCACAAATCTCTGGGCGTGACAGGAGGGTCACAGATTTTGGACTTGAGGTTCCTTTTTGGCTCCGAGGCTTTGTGCTGCACATTAATCATTTGGTTAATAAATGGTTGGCATTGGTGTTTTAGAACCAGGCCTGTAAGACCATGACACCAGATTTAGAGAACCATAAAATATCTAAGGAGACTGACTCTTATTGTTTCCGTACGCTCAACCTTAAGTCACACATAGATCTCTAAAGTATTCATCCAGACATCACAGTACACATTCACTTCAAACGGTGTCGTGGAAATTGATGGTTTAGTGGGGGAAAAAAGTGCAGCATTGAAATCAGCTTTCATGCCACCTGTCAAACTGATGAATGTATCAAGAAGGCGGGGGGGGCAGTCAGTGCATCGGGGTCAGGTTTGAAAATGTATGGCCAGGGGGCACCAGAGCTGCAGAGATTAAAGGTGAAAATACTCAGAAAGGGGAACTCTTGTTTGTGACTTTTGCTCGCCCAGAACAGGAAACAGCTAAGCCCCAAACAAGTGAGATATTTCAGGTACACTGATTGATTTAATCATGTTTTGTTCTGATGAAGTGTTTAAGGTGTTGCCTTCGAAACAGATGCCTGATGATGGTTCCTACCGAGGGAGGACACCGTTCCCAATTATAGGGCGTTAACCATGACTTGTTAATGTCCTCCGGGGGTGAGAGGATCCACATCCAACAGAAAACCACCTGTCAGGCTCTGTGAGGACTGATGGCACGCTGATGGATCGCACAACATATTCCGCTTGAAAACATAGAACTTGCTGCATTGTAATAGATGATTAGCGGTCAGCCTTGGAGTGACATTTTTCTTTATGCTGTCAAGAAAAAAATACGGTGAGGGCAGATCAGATCCCATGGGGGGGCTTTGCAAAACTTGTTATCCCCACTTAAACTAAAATCAGTTTGCAGGCCTTTTCAGGTCAGCCTTTTTTGTACGCTCTCCATGTCTATGAAACCCTCTGTGCTGTTTAATGGGTTCATGGCCACAGGGCAAAGGTTACAGTTTGTCCTTCCTGCAATTAGCATTCACGGTTAGCTTAGCAGAACTAATGCACCACATCTTTGAGGCTCAGGTTCCCTGTGAGCCTCTGAGTGGCCGCAGGCGATATTCAGCTGACTCCTTGTATCCATTTCAACATGCTTTACGAGAAGTGATTGGCAAAATCCCCTGAAGAATACCATTTCAAGCTATCATCAGCCAATTAAGGGTCTGTGTCATTTTGTTGCTCTTCGGGGAAAAAACAGAGGAGATGGATAAACCTGTGCATACCGTGTGCTGAAGTAGACTACAGTACAGCTCCGAGTCATATTACAAGCATACAGCACAAGGGTCTGACCTCCTACGGCCCTCCTTTTCACATCACAGATCAATACGTGACACTGCCGTTCTGTTGTCGATCCATGTGTTTTTTCTTGTATTTTTCTCTGTCACAACATAACACATGCACAGCACATTTTTATTTTCTTTATATTGCAACATTTTCTCTCCATCTCTGAAACGCTTCGACGGTATTGTCAGACTCTCTTTCCGATGAGTCGGTCTGCCTTTTGTTGGGGGGCTGCGTTGCAGTGTAGGCAGTTGCTATGTGCTGGAAAAGCCACTTTTCCTGTCTTTGAATCAGGCTTTCAAGATCTGAAGGGATGTGCACACTCATCTGCATTCGTAGGAAAGGACGGCCCTCTCTGAAATGACCTGCGACTTCCAAAGTCTCCCGTCAGCTAGATCTTCTAGAGCCTGACAACAGGACCTCTCAGACCACTTTAATTACAATATCCTGAAAGGCTGAAAACAACTATGCCAAACATAAAATGCCGACCCCCAGGTTTAATTACTATATTTGTAAAACATATCTACATTTTCTTTGCAAAGACCCATGATGAAAGCAGTAAAATTACATTCAAACATAAGTCAACATCAGGTTGAAATCACACAATTCGCAGGTTATATCCTTCTCCAACATCCCAGAAATAGAGTTTAATGAGAATATTGAAAGGGAGAGTTCCATATTGCTATCAGTTCATGTCTATACTTAGCCTATTATGGATGTGGAAATGTTTGTTTAAACTCAAACCTGTGGTTAAAGCAGGGAAAAATCTACGTTATTGAAATATAACATACATTTGTCGTTTCCGAAGTGCATTCTGTCTGAGTGATCAGTGACTGCAGTGTATTACAGAGTCCAATCAATGACACACAAAAAGAGGTGCTTTCACAAACAGCTTTTGATGATTGAACATAATTAACTTTTCTGAATTCAGTGAAGTGAAACGCTGTGCTGCCCCATCGACTCAAATGCAGATTAAGCAAACTAATGTGAAAACAGTGATCGATGCATTCATCGAGTGATGTTTCTGTGCGTATGATGGCGATGCAACGCGGAGTCTGGCTCTAATTCATCATCGTCCACACATTATATTGTTATTGATGGCCCTGGCCTTGGGCTAGTCCATTTGTTTTTTCAGATTTGTGACAGGCGGCAGAATGCTGGATGGAGGTTTTATTCTGCAGCGCTGCCAGCAGCGTTGCACACAGCTCTCTTATTTATCTATTGATCATCATACCTCCCAATAATCTGGCGCCTGACACATTTGACGACATTATGTGGAACAGGTCAGAGGACAGCGCTAATGAAACTGAATGATGGATGTTGTTATCCGCCACATTAACCTTGCTGATAGTTGTCACAGACGGCACGTTTACGCACACTGTCACCGCGCAGAGTCGGTTGGGATTGGCATCAAAAAAAGAGCATTCATTGAGGTGGTCCAGAGGCATGTGTGTGGAAAAAAAAAGAAAAATAACATTTTACAATTAAATATAACATCAGTGTTGCAGCCATGTCGCTGAAAAACATTCACTTTTTAATCAAATTTCAACTGGCTTTAACCTAAACGTCCACCTGAAAATCACCACAACCATGCTTACCGGGAGAGTGCTTCTAAAGTTTGAATGTAAGTCTGGGACAAGGGAAAAACAGATTGTTTGGGGGGGGGGGGGGGGGGGGGGGGGATGAAAAGAGTAAGAGCTCCTTTGAAATACATTTTAACATGTCTTACTACAGAACCTAAGGTAATTTTAGCTCGACTGCAAATAGTCATCAACACAGATTTCATGTCAGCACAATGACAAATTAAACCACACACGAACATCATCTCTGCAATTCATCCAAACAAGATAAAGGAGAGCAGACATTTTCCACGTCTGAATTTTTTGGTTAAAAAGTCTTATAAAGCAGGTAGAAAATTGCATTGTAACAAAAAAAAAAAAATCACATTCTGTGCGAGCACTGTGAGTGAAGTCATAAGAGAGGTCTGTAACACCAGGCGTGAAGTGAGCTGTATGACTGCGAAAGCGCCGCTCTGCTCCTCTCCACTCCATCCATCCCCGCCTGGCTAATGCATCCCTCTCAATAGCCGGGGACAAGGGGAGAAAAAAGACTGCCTGTGTGAAGCACACAAAGCTCCACCGCCACCACGCTTCCCCACAGTAATTGGCAAGGAAGCATCATTTCATTCACTCCTGTATGTCTTTTGTTGTCCTGTAGGTTTTTTTACAAGTGTGGTGCTTTTGAGGGTTCTTTAAAGACCGGCTAATTTCTGCAGCCCCTGCCTGTTGCTACCTATGTGTCCATTCATTTGTTCTTTTGTGAATGCACAATTGAAATGATTTTTTGTTTTTTTTCGTTGGACACTGAAGTGTATTAATAACTCTACATTTAATATAGTCTTGATGATACTTCTGAGTACCCTACTTAATTCCGTGCATCTGCAAGAGAAAAACATTTAATCTCTTCTGAATCCGACTGCTTTCACACTCGCACAGCTTCGTTGCTGTTCAGTAAAGTAGCGGTCACAGAAGAGGTGGGCATTGTCTCCTTTCATCACCACATTGTAGTAGTTTGTATAAAAGCCTGCAAAATGTAGCTGGTAGTTATGTTTTCACCACAATTACACTTTATCCTGTCATAAAGTGCATTCAAAAAAATGTCCCCTGTGCTACATGGCAGCATTTCTTTTCTTTATAAGCACTTTTAACCCTCTGATTCATCGGCTTCATATGAATGCGTGGTGCTAAGAAAGGTCTATCTGCTTATTGGCTTTTTCAGGTGCAATTCAGTCATGTACTTTTGTCACGGATCCTGTATTTGTGTAACATGTTCACATGCAGTTTATACAGCTGTAACAATGTTGAACACTAGTGGTTCCCAACCTGTTTTGCGTTTGACCTGTTAATGTAAAGCCATGTAAACCCCTTATCACAGGCTGCATGAATTGTGAGCATGGAATGGTTATTTTCCCTTCTCAGTCTGTTTCATTATGAACACTTTTAGAAGACTGATGGGCTAAAATGTAAGTATTTTACCCCCAAAAAACAATAAATATATAATTGTAAGCAGCAGTGTCCTGACCCAAGACACAGCAAGGTATTGAATTAACCAGTAACCTGTGACATTGTTTCTGGAGAGATCGTAAGCTTTTAGCAGCATAGCTGTCCACCATTTTGGTCCAGTTGGAAACATCTTGTATTGCAAGCAATTTGGTACAGACATTTACGGCGCACAGATGATGAAGCCTATCCGAATGCTTTATGACGGTCCCCTGACTTTTCCTTTAGCTCACCATTCTTTTTTTTTTTGGGTGAGATGTCTTGACAACTATTGGATGAATTGCCATGCTACATTCATGGGGACATCCAGGTATCCTTCAGGACTCAGGATGAATTGTGAATTTGTCCGTTTGGTTTCTGGTCAGTTACCTGCAGCAATGATATTCCCATCAGCCTCAGCTGTAATTTAGAAATAGTCAGCTATTTCCACCATGCTTTAATGCTACACTGGTTACAGAAAATGAGCCAAACCGCAGGCTTGTGGCACCCCTGGCGGTCTCTCTGTGACCACACCTAACACTGGGGCACTGACGTGTCACCACAACACCACAACATCTGATGATGTGATGTTTTGTACTTGACCACGTAAAGTAGTTTGTCTGGTCCACTCCTATTTCTATGCTAAAACCAAAGCTATCTGTATGGCTAGATACCAGGGCTCAGTGAGAAAATGTGCTTATTTTTTAAAATGTGGATGACCTGACCCTTTAAACTACACTAATGGTGTCAACGTTCCAATAAGGAGAAATACTTTTGTACTTCTCTTGAAACTTGAAGTTCTGGCAGCTGCTGTGACAACATGAAGATAAGAGACGCAAAGTGATTGTTAACTGCTGAATATCAATGCACTTACAGTTCCAATGCATTTTACTGTTCACATTGTTTTTATGTAAGGTAACAATCAGAGCCAAGAGTCATTCCTAACCGTTCCCCCACTTACAGTAAACACAGCTTTTCCTGCGGGGTTAGACTCTCAGTGCAACACAATCTCATCTCGAGGGCCCTTTACAGATGAAACCGGCTTGCGTCTCGGAAAATGTTCGTCAAAAAGAGTGTATTGACCTCCGTCTGATCAGAACCTTTGAGCTATAGTCAAGCTGAAGAAGCTAAATTGCACAAGATGGGGGGCTCACATAATGCGATCAAGCTGTCTTTACTGCATCTGCGTTCAAGCAGGTGAAAGGAAGTGTTTCAAACCATTTTTGAGAGGGGGGGGGGGGGGGGAAACCAGTTATGTCCTCGAGTACTGACCCGTATGAATGCAGCACTGTGGTGCAGGATTTCCAACCAAATGGCCGTGGTTGACTGTGGCTCGTTCCTTCGCATGTCATTCGAGAGGGATCTGTCCTTTATGTCCAGGCTGCTCTACAGTTGCATGCCCTGTACAAAGGAAAGGTCAAACCAGTCACCTGACCTGACAACCCTGTGGACCGTGCCAAACGGCGAGAGGTCAAAGTTGGACACCTGGTCTTATTGCAGGGTCAAGACTTTTACTTCATCACTTCCTGGATGTGCCAGCTCTCAAAGTCTTTCTCTACGTCAAAACATGCAACTTACAGATGGCAAGAACAGCAGTAGAATACATGACGCACACGTTTACTGCAAAGGAAAACATATTTACAAGTAATTCTATTGTGCTATAGATTCACATGAACTCGATATCTGGGAGGATTTCTGTTTGAACAGAACCCTCATTGATTCAGTTTCCTGAGGAATTGCAGCCTGGGATGACTTTACCTTGTTACCTTGTCGCACTATGTTCTGGTCTGATCTCCATGTCCATTTCCGCTCTGCTTCCCCTCCCTCTCGCCACCACGCTGCCCAACAGAGTTCGCTTTGTCCCCGTGGCCAGTCATCCATTCCTAATGTCCAGACTTTTACCGCACGGGAGACGTGCTGCGTGCTTCCAAAGAGCAAAGGCAGCCGTTGATGGATGCCCTCCATCTCCCAAATGACGCTTTGAAGAAACCTCCTGGCCCAGCAGTGACAAGTGACTTTGAATTAAGAAGGATTAACTCATAAAATATTTTTTTATTATGACACCAGATAGTACAAATACATGTAAACATAAAAACACTCTGTTCAAAGCATGACAACCATGCTTTAATCACAAAACTCAAGAGTATTGTCAACAATCAAGCAGGCGTGACACTGAAAGTGCTCGAAGTTAAGAAACAAATCACAAAACATTCATATTAACCTGCATGCACCCACCACTCAGAATCATATATCGCAATGTCTCACAACCCTTCTCATCCCAGATCGTCTAATATTTTCAATATTGTTTGTCAAGTGTAGCGGCGAAAACAGTTCCTGAGGACCATCATTAGAGCTTAAATTTGAATATGCAAAAGCAATAAATTCATCAGAACACTTTTACATTCAAGCTATGTGGACCAATATCTGAAAACAACCAGAGTCTCAAAAAATGTGCACTTACAAATGCATAGAGAACGGTACTGTTTGTGCAATCTGTCCCTCAGGTGAAACAGGAAACAGACGTTTGAAACGAAAAAGTGAGGAGCTTGAGTACAGTGTAATGATGTTTCCGGTATAGAGAGATGCCGTGCAACGAGATACCATCAACAACAGAGAGCTCCTTCTACTGCATTAGCTAAAGGCACTGATATCTCGAAGTAAATAACTTCATTTTGGCCGCTACCAGGCAGAGGAAACACAATTGCTAGCTGTTAGCGCAGCTGTGTAAGCCTGGTAACTGATGGAAAGAGACTCCGACAGTTATGAATGGCGCGGGTGGCTACGCTTGTGCGCTCTTGAATATGTTATCATCTCCTCTGTGCGCGGTGGAGCATATTAATAAAGCACCTCACAGTTACACTTTCTAAACAGGCCGTAAATCACTGCCGTTCAACCCACAGAGGCAGCCATCGTGTACAGAGGCCACCAGCTTTTAACCGCCACAATTAACACATTAAACACTTCAATCCGGAACTGATGTGACACAATCAGCGAGCGTAATGATTAATTAATGGCTCGTGTAAAGTGTGGGCCAGCCCTAGAAATTCAAAACAAGAGACAACTTAATCAGTGTAATTGTCCGAAACCATTTTCATTAACATAATATTGCCACTGAGGATCGCAGAATCAGGGAAATTGGCATTTTTCCTCTCTTTTTAAATTTTTTTCAATAAATGCTTAAAGACATTCAGAACTTGTGTTTTTTAGTACAATATGACAAATTGCAAACACTGCATAGTAAAAGGCACTCATTAAAAACGTGAGTAGGTTTGAGCTAAATTAGGAGCTTTTCTTCTTGTAATTAAGAATGCTTCGTCTCCCCGCAGAGACACGTAGCGACGGCGTCCCTCTTTATCGACTGTCACACACTTGTCAGTTGCTGAGTAAGATGCTGTGAATGGTGTTTGCTGGGATTTTGGCATCGGCTTCCTCCCCGCTGATCCTGAAGATCACAGCAGTGTTGGAGGGGATGGTGGCGGAGGCGTTCAGGGATTTTCCCAGCCAGCCCTGAGCTCCGCGCTTGTACATCTTAACCGTTACCTGCAGAGTAGCACAGAGAGAAGTCAGCAGGTTATACAGATAATTAAGATGATAAAGTGAAGTGTTGTACAGAAGCGGCTGAAAAACAGGGCGCTGTTCTCGGATATTCAGGGCTTTTGCCGGGGTCAAGACCCTGACGGAGACCTCCTGACCTCTGCCTGGAGCAAGTAGACGTTCATGACTTTCACATTTGAACTCTACTTGGACAAGCTGTTGCTTTGTCTGTGGGCTTGTAGACTCAAGTTCGGTACAAACATATTGATTGTGGCTTGTTCGGACAGGGACAGGGTTTAATAATGGGTCAAATAAAAACGCCTGTCAAACTTGAGGTCCATTTCTACCTGGAAAGTATTGATTTGATGATTTGCAGGTAAAAGATGGCGAGGCATCCACGACATCACAGGACTAACTGGTAATTACCGTTGATTCAGCAGCATTTAAATTACTAAATTACAGTGGCAGGCAACCTTTTATTGAAATGAAGTAGAAATATTTTTTATTTTAAAATGTTTAACAACATTCAGTCTGGTTCTGCCTATTGTGAGCTTATTTTCTTTGAAAATGATTCAAATGATAAGCAAAACAATTGCTGATTACTGATAATAAATTAATCAATGATTTTTTTCTGACATATCATGCTTATTTATTTGGGGCTCAATTCCAATTTTATACATTTACCAAATGTATTACAGGGTAAAATAAATAACTTATCCTTGTATTAGAAGATAATAATTGCACAAAGATCCTCCTTAGGAACCAATTACTCTTCAAAAAAATAAAATACGTAATATTTTCCACAACCTTGCTAAATTTCTGTGCGCTGATCCGAACGGCTTTCTGAAACAGAATAAATATTAAATTAACCTTGTTCTCACTGTGAGCTGTTTTTAATTCCCCTCCACATCTTGAATGGAGTCACAACTCTCTTGATTTTATGTAGGTTGTAGGCCATCATACGCTTTAACATTACATCAATACTGCCTGCTATGTTTGAGCCTGACAATAGAAGCCGTAACTAGATTTAGACATGCAGGTAATTGAACCACATCCATTTCAAAACGAATGCCTCTCTTGTTTGGCTGCATTTACAGGGGATAACAGAATATTACTGTGCCTTTTCACAGTTCCATTTTCTTTCACTTTAGCATTAGGCAATTTTTCAATTATTATTTTTTTTCCCATGTTCTTTCATCCCCGGCTCTCCATAATGTCTGGGCCTTTTAGTTAATGGTAGCGACAGTCAGAGCCCAGTATACCGGCCCTTGTCCATTTTGCAGGTCATTGTGGAAGCCCAATAGGCCTTTTATTACGCCGACATCAAAAGGCAGATAAGCATTAGAGGTGGGGAGAATACCCTGCACTAGATGTGTTCCCTCTTTCCTTTGTCTGCTATTGAAAGTGATCATTTTAATAGTGAAGAGGTTGGTGAGCTTTGGGGCTGATGGGAAGTGCGACACCCCTGACGGCCTACGAATATGAGCAAGTCGATAACACAACACGAGCACACAGCACACCCTCAACACCTGCACACTCTTGCTGCTAACCTAATTATCTGCAACAAAGGCCACTGCCATTACAGACACACATCTTTCCACCATTTACTTACTTATTACTGCGCATTAAAACAGGGAGAAAGCGAGAAAAAAAACAACCCCGGAACAATTGTGTCTTATATTGCAGCCATGGAGCCATGGCCGAATGCCACATGGCTTGTATTACAATAGCGTCGGACACTTCAGAATGAGTGTCTTTTAATTTAGGATGCATGAACAAATAGCGTCATGACAGCTGGTGGCAGAGAGGCGCATAAACCAACACAAAGACATCATAGAGGAGTTATTCTAACAAATCACAGCCAAACCTAATCGTTGGTAATCTGCAATTAACTAATTTAATGGAACTAAAGTTGAGTACTTCCATCTTTTGTGGCACGGAGAAAATACTGTTTTTGCATCACATTCAAACCCGGACAGAAGAAGAAATAACACTCACTTCGTAGAGCAAGAACAGTCCGATTGTTCATAAAGGCTGAACAATCCTTTAAATGTTATTTTCATTCAGGAAAATGTTCTGTAATCTGCATCTAGATCCTGATCTGCTTTGGAATATGCCCCGTCTGAGAATATTGTGTTTTTGTACAAGGATGAATTGTGGATGAATTGAATTTATACCCATTTAAATTGATCCTTTTTCTGTAGCAACGGCCAGAGGGCAGAATGCAATCAAATTGCAGGACTATTTTTGAGTGGATATGAGCATATGACATCTTATTTGGTTACAATTGCGCGATGCACTCAGTAGTTACAGTTTGCACAAATGTGTAAATAACTCCTCGCCAAACTGCCTACAACAATCTGGAAACCGGTCTTTAGAAAATCATATGGAATCAAAAGAACAAAAAAACATTTTACATATAATTCTTATATCTTACATTCGAATTCTTATATATTATTGGGAATGTACCAATAATACCTGTAATGAACGTATCCTATACCAACATATTCACTGTGAACCACACAATTAAGACATCTACGGCTCAAACGTAAGATGTTTTCTCCAAAACATAGAATGCCAATCAGAAACGCTACAAGGAAATACCATATATAATTTGATACCAAAAGAACCAAAACAGGTTTGATTACCTGCCGCATTGATGGTGTTGTGCCACATACAGGAAGGAAGCATGCAGCTGTCTTTGGCAAGAGCTCAAAGAGGAGAGTTCTGTGTGGTCTAGAGTCTAGACAACCTGCTTGCCAGGTGTTGTTCAGCAGAGATGGTGTGTCAGGTACAGTCACTGCATGTTACCCTCTCAGCCACAGCAAGTGTCTGAGGGTAAAGACGATACTGTATCTAACTTACAGTAGAATAACAAAGTGTAAAGGAGCTGCTCACATGAACAAAAAAAAAAGCATTATTCAAAGTGCAACCTGCATCCTACACTTAAATGTAGCATGTCACAGCTGCACGCCCATCAACCAGACAATAGATCAATAGTTGCTAAAAAAGAATGTCTCCCTTTTGTGAAATGCCCACAAGTGTACGAGAATCATTACCATTTCAAGCACAGACAGGCCTGAATGTGTGTGTGTGTGTGTAACACTTAATGGTGAGGACAGGACCCTTGGGGCTAAGGTTGGGTGTCACACAAAGGGCTAAGAGCTCACCTAACGGAGTCTACCCCTGATCCGCCTCTCACTTTCGGTGTTGGGGGGGGGGAATGGTGTGAATGACATCACTCCTCACATTTCAATGAGACAAACTCCCGTCTTCTTATTTACCGTCTGCTAACAGTCATAAATCCTGCCTCTGGTTCACTGTTCACCTTTTACCCTGTTAAACTCAAGACGACAGCTCATTCTGACGTCTCCTAACAAACAGCTGACAGAGTTCTCACTGGTTCGCTTATCTTCCACTAGGCATGTTCGCGGCACAGATTCTCAACCACTTTGGTGTCAAACATCCCAAATGACTTACTTTAATTAGAAAATAAAACCCAATAAACTTGCATCATGACTTCACACTGATCTAATTGTTTAAGTATAAATGTGATTATAGGTCTGACAGGTCTGACGGATGTGAATAATGTGAGGAACTGTGTAATTGGGTAGGGATGTGTCACCACCTGTGTGTATTGCCATTCACAAAGTTCAGATTCCTCTCCTGATGAAGTCAAAGAATCCCAGCGGGGTATCAGTCAGCAGGGGCTGTTACCTGGAGCCATGGGTGCAGTGTTTCAGGTGAACTCTGAGTGAGCGTAACGCCACACCAGCTTCAGACGACGGCCTCTTTGTTCCACGCCGTGTCTCACCAGACACAGATGGGGAGGAACACCGAGTAACACACCTCTGGCGCAAGCAAACATCTTTGTCGACACGCCAAATGCGATGGGAGCAACCAACAGCGGTGGAGGTTTTGGATGTATTTAATGAGGCAATTAGGTAAACACTGTGTGGTTTGGCTCACTGGGGGAATAAATCAACAACCTGCTGGGAGAGAGGTGTGAATCACTGGATTATCTGCAATTCGATGAAGATGGATTCTTCAAGTTTTGACGATGCAATTCAATATAACTTGTTTTTCTTTTTCAATTCAATATGATCGATGACTGTTTCACAATCTATAACTTGTGCATCAGTGCAAAGAACGAATCGTTGCACCCCTACCTGGTAAAATTGGAAAAAGTCAGTTTTCTTATGAATTCATGAAAAAATAAAAATAATAATTGCAATCTTCAAATTGCTGTTGACCAACCATGAGATCAAAAGCAGCAGGTATGAATTTTATAATGATATAAGACAGAGAAAAGCAGGAAACCCTCACATTTATGAATCTGTAACCAGTGAATGTTTACCATTTTTCTTTGATAAAAGTTAATTGGAATCGATATTGCCGTCGAATCATTTTCTGTTCACCAATTTATTGATTTATCGTCGAAGCATTTCAGCGCTAAAAGGAGAGTAAATTAATCCCCAGAAAGGAATAAGTCCATTATCGTCTTGCTGGGCAAATCACGTCACAATACTTCCTGCATGAAATACTCAAACATCAAAAATTGAGCTCCAGATGTGGACCATCCATTAAGATGCCTTAACTTTGTTTTGGTGACATTATCGACGACGTCATTAACTACATTTGTCTTAAGTCACGAACGCAAAAAAAAACACGACTAGTTAACTGAATAGCTGCGTACGTCTCTGCTTCCAACCAACCTGCCTCAGCTAACAGGAAGCCATTAGACCGTCGGCAATAACCATTTACATCCATTCACCCAGCTCTGACTTTATTTCCATCCACATAAGTGCATTTCCTACGAGAGGTTAAAATATGAATCCCCCTCCTTTTTCTCCTCAATGGGTCTGGTTGTCTGGCTGACTTGAGAGGGCACAATCTATGACTGATTTAATTTGCTCTTTACGAACATCTCTAACAGCATTACCCCCAGAGCATACACTGACTGCCCCCATCTGACTCCATTAACTCCCAAATCAGGTTTAAAGACCATATTGATGCCGTCCGTTATTAAGGGTGATTATCAAAACAACAGAATGGGCCAAAGTGTCTGTTAACTAGTTTATCCATAATTTCACATAACTGTAACAGATGGCAAGGCTGTCAATTACATACTGTATCTGCTGCACACACAGCGGCCACACACTGTCTGGATATGCAGCATATTAGCCTTCACATTAAAAGAACGATAGTCTGCTCACAGGTGGTCAGAGGAAATGGACTTTGCACGCAAAATAAACTGTGATATTAAATGTGGAACATAGAAATGCATCAATATGAGAAAACAGTGAGATCTTGACAATTACCAGCTGGCGCTTTTTAGATATCACCGTGGGTCTTTCTGTTCAGTAATAATGAAAAAAATAAAGCCAGAGATAAAAATGTTGCCGACCAGTCCACTTCACCACCTTTATTCTCCTCAATTAACGAGAATGGCTTTTGAAACTGTAATTAAGTGTCTCTGCTCCACTCGGCCTCTTCATTATTCATGAATCCCTATTGATCATATCATACAAGCTACACTGTGGGGACCACTGCAATATCCTGACTCCCCAAAACAAATAGCTGAGCTTCCCGAGGTAAAATTAACAACTTGGCCAGTGACCAAAGAAAAGTCTCCATTAGATACTAAATCTAGCTTTTGATGCTAAATTGGATGATGTCAGAGAATCATTAATAGGAAAGATCTTGTCTGAAGCCTCTTTGGTCTTATTAAATATATCATAGCAAAGGTCTGGGCAATAATTAAATATGATCCTTTATTGAGCTCCAGTGGAGCCATATTAGTAGGCTATGATCACATAATCACGGTTGCAACTAATGACTGTTTCATTACCAGGTAACCTGCACATTATTTTCTGAATTAATAATTTTGTCAATAAAATGTCTGAAAATCGTGAATAATGCTGATTTACCGGAGCCCAGAGTGATGTCGTCAAAGTGCTCGTTTTATCCACCTAGTAGTGAAAAACTCAAAGAAATTCAGTTTAGTGTCATTTATGACAAAGACAGGCATCTGATCCTCATGTTAGATAAGATGGTACGAGAACGTATATCGAAAAAGGATGAGATATTTTACACAATGTTTTATCTTGATATACAGTACAATGATATAAAATAGCATCCTTTATTTTTTTATATCACCATAAAAAATCTCGATACAAACAGAATATTTATGGGTATCACAGATAATAATACACAGGTATTACCCACGTCTTGCACAACCACAGCTCATTCCACATTCAAAGAAATTATTTTGTCATGAATATTAATGACTTGGAGCTTTATTTTAAACATGTATTCAAATTTACTGAAACTCAATCTCCACCTGTGTTAAGTAGGAATGTGTAAAACATGAACTCTACTGGATGTTGTTTAACTAAATTAACAAAAGAGGGCGTGAAGAGCCCTCAAACATGACTGGTATTACATGCCGGGTGATGAATTTGGAGGAAACACATCGAGTCATCTTCAAATTAACAGATGCAGAATCTCTCCACGGGACTCTTCACAGTGGCATAGCGCTCGAGTGAAAAAATAGATTTGACCAAGTTTAATCACACGCAGCTTTTTCTCATTGCCTTCCACTGTATGAGTGCTGGTGTCTTCACTAGTTCATTACAGACACTTGTGAATCTGCAGCACCCTTCTCGTGTGTAATTGCATGGCTAGCTTTCCTCTGTGGCTTCCTACACACACACTCGGGTGCAAATTATTTGCAATTCCAGTTTCCTTTCGAGAGCGATGCTGCAATTACAGAAATCTGAACATCACCGGTAATTTCCCCACAATGTTCATTTTTGTTGAAATAACGCAACTGAGAGATCTTTTTCTTTTTGGGAAATTCTTCGGTATTCTTTTCTTGAGTACAGAAATCATTCTTCCACCAGTTGGGTTCTTGATGAATCCGATGAACACTGAACTCCACGGGGCTGACAATCTGATACAGTGCACTCACTCGGTGAAACAACTTTTAAGAATCTTTTTCTTGGTAACTGAAAATACATACGTCCGTGTTGTTTGTGCGGTCCAACAGCAGCCACTCACACGTACACAGGCTTTTAGAGAAATGACAGGCACTGTTCATATTCTAATTTGTTTAGCAAATGACATTTTATACAGCACATAAAAGGATTCTGCCATAGATGTGAATGATTCTTACAAATGGTTTATCATCAATAGAAATGGGTGCTGCATATATTTTTCTTTGAATGGATTAATACTTATTTTTCTCTACATAAAAAAAGAGACCAAAAAGCTGCAGCGGCTGCCATTATTATCTATTTAGACAGCAGAATTTGCAGGCTTTGTAAATGGCCATCTCCTGGCCTTTTGTGTGCCTCCCATTCATTATCGCCACAAAGCAGTTGATGTCTCCCCTCTCCGCCTTCTCTGTGCCAAGCACCCGGGCGCACGGTAGACCGTCCATTACAGGCTCTGTGACGCGTGCTGCCTGGGAGATGGCCAAACGGAGAGGAATGTCAGCGCGGAGTTAAATTAACAAGCTACATCTGTGCGGAATCTGTAGACGGGTCAGAAAGACGAGCTGTATCTACGGTAACCGAAGTCTGATTAGTTGTTAGCCGAGATGTTGGCAGTATGTTTGCAGCCTTTCGCCTGCTGGCTTTGCCTCTATTAATCAGCCGACATGGTGAAGTAGTCAAGTTACGCTCGTAGGAACTCAATTGTTGTTTCTCAGCTATTCAATTACTAGACACTCTATATGCTGACCGAGAGTAAGGAGACTTTTTTTTTAAACACGAGGGCTCCATTACTACTCCTCCTCAATAATCCGGATTATATAAACTGGTACAAAGAAGTCACGAAGTCAAATTTCAGAAGAGGAGACGACATGAAGATGAACAATATAAGTAACCTGCACTTTAAATTATGACATGAATAGATCCTTAGCGCTCTCTCTCTCTCTCCGACACACACACGCACACACACACCCCCAATGTAATTACCCCTCAATCCATACAAATTGAATGAAGCCAGACCCGTGGTCTAAGAATATAGACCATAATTAATAAATTACAGCCACTCTACTCAATCATTCTCCACTTTGGGGACATGTAGACATCCCATTCTCCGCAGAGTAATCGACTGAGCCCACAGAGAACACACCTAGTGCCTCCACGGTGGCTTTGTGGATGCATCTGGTGCCACCTCTTACAACCAAACAGATGCCCGAGTGAAACCGTGGCTCATATCGCAGATCTTCTATCCTGTGTGTTTACAAGTAACAAATCAAAAAGCATGCATTATTTCTGGGCTCTGAAAATACGCCTGGGGGAGCTATCAAGTTTCTTTGCCACCCCCCAAGCAGCTGCTGCACACGAGCGAAGATACTTATTTTTTTCTTTTTTTTTGGTCTAAAGAGTAGAGTCCAAAGGAGATGTTGGCAGATGTTTTGTACGAATCCAGGGGCAAAACCTTGTGGTTTGCAGCTCAATGCTTGGAATCTGATAATGGGAAACAAACATATACCCCTGTTTAGGGCTGGGCGATAAATCGATTTAATCGATTAATTCGAATGTGTGCTTTAAGGCGATGTGTTTTATTGAAAATCGAGAAAATCGCCCCCACCCCTCCCCCCCGTTGGGTTCCCGTAGTAGAGTGCGCGCGCATTGTTTACAAACTAAAACAATGGCGGCCAGCAGCTTCACTGCTGGCCGCCGCCGCCGCCACCTCACAACAACAACCCAGCATTTTGGAGACATTCACCAACTGTACTCCGCATGAGAAGAAGAGTGCCCGGTGGAAAGCCATCACGGATGCAGTCGCGATGTATATCGCAAAAGATATGGTGCCCATATACACCGTGGAAAAGCCGGGGTTTATTCACCGTCTCAAAGCTTTGGACCCCAGGTACGTGCTACCAAGCCGTAAACATTTTTCTGACGTTGCCTTGCCTCGGCTGTACAATAGTACACGCCAAAGGATCTCTGCGGAGCTGGAGGGGATGTCATTCTACTCCGCAACAACTGACCTGTGGTCCAGCAGGTTGACCCAGACACCGATCCACTTGACTGGTAGAAGCGTCACCAACTTAACTTTCCAAGGCTAAGTACTTTAGCAAAGAAATACCTCTCTGTGCCAGCTACAAGTGCCCCCTCTGAGAGGCTTTTCAGTGTGTGGGGGGGGCATTGTTACATGCCACCGTGCATGCCTGAAGCCAGAGGTAGTAGACAGGCTTGTCTTCCTGGCAAAAAATATTTAGAAAAAACATGCACTACTGTTTAATACTGTTGGTTATGTTGTGAATGCACTTGATTTTGTTTACATGCACTTATTTACTGTGCAAAATATGTTATGTTGATGTTAGATCAGATGTTGCACTTTTGAAAATGTGAATGTTAAAGGGTCATATACATTTTATTTCATGCTGTGTTTGTATCAGTGTATTCAGTTAGAAAAGCTTACTGTAAAAAGTTACATTTGCACAGTTGTTTACAATGGAAGGCTACTATTTAATGCCATTTAATGTTATGTTTAATTTAATTTTATATTTAAATGATTCAGGCAAACAAAAGAGTGACCAAATACTTTTTGTATACTACAGGCACCTTTCTACAATGTTCAGGTTTTGTTTGCACTTTATTTTTATCAACCTACTTGGGAAAATCATCACAAAATAAAAGAAAAAATTGTTTTCAACAGCTTCTGTCATCTGCAAAAAAATTTGGGGGAAAAAAATCGATTTAAATCGTGAATCGGATTTTTTGTAAAAAAATCGGAGATTTTTTTTTTAGGCCATATCGCCCAGCCCTACCCCTGTTTGTATTTGAACATGGTAAGTGGGGTAACAGCATATTCACCATATATTCTCCAAGTCACATTTCTGTGTGACGTTTGGGTGGGGGTTCGCCTCACACTGCCTCCATTTACAAATATTTCTTTGAAAATAATATATTTAGTTGTCACCGTGTGTGTCCCCTTGGGCAGGAAAAGGGCCCGCTGGAGACCGTCTAATGATTGTTGGGTCATGTATCAAATACACAGCAGCTGGAGGCGAGAGTACATACAGTCTGGATTTTTTTGGGATGGGGGTGTGAACTAAAGCCTGAGCGGAGTCTGAAAGGAAAACCCGGACTGAGTGTTTTGGTGCTGAAGGTGGGTGCGAAATCCGTAATGGATGCGGACCAGGGGTCGTACCCACTGGACCTTAAGAGCTCTGACCTTTGACTGTGTAACAATTACTTCATTCAACTAATTCCTCTAACAAGTAGTATTGAAGCACCGTCGCACAAGCAAAACAAATTCAATGGTTGTGAGTGATTTCAGACAAAAAAAAATGAAACCGAAAACAAAATTATAATTTTGTGTAATTATCATCAACCACTGAAACACTTACATTTATTGCCACATTGACAGTTACGACTACCTTTCATACCACCTGGAGAGACAACATGTAACCAATTAGCCAAATCATTACGTTCCAATAACATAAACAATTATTATCAACCGATCAGAGAATGTGAATAAGCTCAAATGATGCTTATTCACATTCAATGGCCGCGCAATTGCCTTGATTCAACCGAGTGAGCTAATGAGTACCTTGCAGGCAGGCAGAGTGACACACTGCAATAAAAAACTGAAGAGTTCAGGCAGTAATTAACTCTGGGAGTGTTAATTGGAAAGGATCTGAGAGAGTGGACGAGTGTGAAACATGTTTTTTAATTAAACAGTAAAAAATCAAATTTTTCTCGATTGTATTTTTTCTTAAAGACCGCTCTTCGTCTAATTGCTTCACTTCTAAATAAATAAACATGTAATTTGCTTGATGATTATTAAATAAATAAACTGTACAACCTGATTTTTTATTTTTATTGAAGTCTCTTGACCAAAATTGTATTGTAATCACCAAATCGAGTGTGTATACAGAAATAACTTTATTTATTATTTATTTTTTATGTCCCTATTTGTTTTCAAATAACTGTAAAATTGCTGTGGTGTTCTGCAACCTCCAGCCTTAATCAAACATGTGTTTTTCCAGTTCCCAGAACAAGAGGAAGATGCCTGAAAACTGAGCGAGACAGTCATAAAGTACTACTGCCACCTGCTGGTCTTCAGGTTCATGTAGGCCTTTTTTTTTTGCTTTACATTATTTGGAGCCGTTGCCACAGCATCCATACTGTCATCTACAGACTCTACCTCTGGTCCTGGGGGCTCATCACAGTGGACTGACCTGAGGAGCGTGTCCCAGCAGGGCCCACAGCGAATCAGCCGACAGGGTCTTGACTCTGGAAAACTCGAGCGTTTCTGTCTCCTGTCGGTTGAGAGCGATGTACTGGCAGCCCTGGAAGTCTCCTTTCAGCTGCTCGCCACAGTGCAGACTCACCAGATCCCACGTCCCCACCCTCCTCAGGACTTCACGCACGGACTCCATCTGCCTGTACGACAGACGCCCTGCAGGACAAGATACAAATGAGGAAAAAGGCAACCTGGTAGCATTCTTGTCGAAAGATTGCTGAATTTAAATCATAATTACAGTGTCAAGAACATATCAAACATCTCAAATTGTTGAGTCCTCTTATCAAGTTAAAACAAGTGAAAACATTTGCAAGGTCAGTGAGATTATGATCATATTTTGAGTAGTTTTGGGGCATTTCATGTGGTTTTTAGAGAGTCTACAGGAGAGAGGTGATAGGAAATGAGGGGAGGGAGAGATGGGATGACATCCAACAAAGGTCTTGAGTAAAATTCAAACTGGGGACTTTGCGATTGATGGTCAAAACTCATTGGCAGCAGTCTGTTTCATTCCGTCGATTTTGGAAACAAGCCAATTTGGAAACTGCACTTGCAGATTTCGTCAGTAGAACATCAATTGAATCCCTCCGTGTATTAATGTTTACATTTTATAGAACCGCTCACCGGAGAGCCAGGATGGAGTCAGTGCATCTGATATCCAGGCCATGTAGCCCTCCCTGAAAGACTTGAGGAAGTCGTCTGTCTGGCCGTGAGAGATCAGCTCCCTCCTCTTCCTCAGCTCCTCATCTAGCTCGCAGTCTGGAGAGAGGAGGAGAACCCTGGGGAAAAAGAGGCTTTGGCGCACAGGCACTCCGCTCCTCTGCAAATGGCTGCATAAATTAGCGGTCTTGGTCTAGAGGAGAAGAATATAGGGATGCAAGTAATGACAGTTGGTGTTACACCTGTTTACCCTGCTATGACATGTCAAAATGGCTTATGTGAAAAGGGCCTGCAGGTCTTCAACTAGCTTGTTTTTCACAACCAACCAACATAGATAATCAATTAACAGACAACTCCTTTAATTGGTTGATCATTTCAGCATTGGCAGTTTTTTAATCCAGAAATCACAGGATGCCTCTGTGATAAACAGTTATTTAATGACATAAAAGACACACAAATGCAGATGTCCACTTTTCAATAAAATAAAAAAGGACCCACTTATAGAAATTAGAAAACTTTAAATTGGCCCAGACGGTAAATCTGTATCTGCTTTGTGTAGAATAATTAAGTTAATAATTATGCCGATTCAAGCAGAACTATTTAAACAATGCAGTGTGCGTTTGCCATCAGACTCTTCTGTCAAGCTCTCAGTCCAAACTGAGCGTCTATAGAGATGGAAATGAATGACTCCTGACAGACCCAGGCACAGAAGGTGACAGCTGTGTTTAGGCACCTGCCTGCTTTCACCCCCTTTCTGAATATAATTATGGCCTTTCGAATGAAGAGCGACCACTTAGAAAGTTTGGGAAGCCCCGTTGTAGTGTTTGAAATTTCCATATAAATTGTTATGGTGACTCAGAATCTCTTCACCCGGCTGGGGTTCAGATGACAACAATGTCCTGGACAACTGATTGGACCTTGGACATGAGAGTGCCAGACAGTTTGACATTTAGGTTTTCATGATGGTATTTCGACATTTCAGCTAGATGTGTCTTATTTTCGTTTTTTACCATGATAGCTTTGACGGGATCTTCAATCTGCTCAATGCAGGTATTGGTAAAGTGTTGGTCCTCTTCCTTCACTTGCACGTGCCAGGTCTTGTTGTGAGCGGACACTGTGCCTCTCCAGGGTTTTACATCTATGCAGAAGATCCCCTGGCCTTTTAGTAAAAAGAAGAAAACATTAGTGAGGTTTTACTGAGACAGAATAATAGTGGAATACCACATATGCGGTCGCTAATTCTGTACTCAAGACCTCAAGGAAAAATGGATGAAATCCTCCATCACCGTTAATTAGATATCACGATAGTAGGGGTGTAACGGTATGCGTATTCGTATTGAACCGTTCGGTACGAGGCTCACGGTTCGGTACGCATGACGAATGAATGAAAAAAAAAAAAAAAATGAAAAAAAAAAATGAAATATTTTTTCTTTTTTTTAAACCTTTATTTAACCAGGTCGTCCCATTGAGATTAAAAATCTCTTTTGCAAGATGTAAGTAACAATACAAGATGTAAGCAAGATGTAAGTAACAATACTACATAACGTTAAGGAGCAGTTTTAGTTTTTTATGCTTGTGTTGCTAAGAAGACACCCCAGAAGACGGGTCACTCAGGTATAGTTCCATCATTGTTCAAAGTCAAAGAATAACTTGATGATGTTAGTTGAGATGAATAAACATATTTTAAAGTACATTTCTCTGGCATTTATAGTTTTCTACTGTACCGAAACGTACCGAACCGTGGCTCCACTGTATCGTACCCAACCCAACCGTGAATTTTGTGAACCGTTACACCCCTACACGACAGCGCTATGTATTGTGATGCAAAACATTTTCTGTAAATGTATTAGCTAAACTATTCATGTATGTATAAATAATTGGATTGCAATACCTCAAATACATAATATTGTGATCGCTGTTGGTGCTTTTGCAACACTGTCGAACAAATCTGTAATGTGAATATGAAGACATTGTGACACGTCACAGTAGGAAACAATAACACTGTGGATGACTGAATTCCATTTAGCGCCTGCAGTTTGATCGTGCTGGTATTCTTCATGCTGGCTTACAGGGACACTTTAATAGGCCCTTTTCACAGCGGCCATTTTGACATGTCACGGCAGTAAATTATCAAATGAATAATGGTTCTATTTAGTGTCTCACAGTCATTCCAGTGAGGCAGCATGCACATGCAGGGCCCTGGTCCCCCTATAGCCAACAGGGCCTGAATTAATGTTATTGATTACACCTGTGTTAACTCTGCAATGACGCATTAAAAAAAGGCTGCTGTGAAAAGAGCCTGTAGAGCAAAGCCATCGTTAGTGTTATCAGTAACACCTGTGCTTCTCCTGCTGTGACAATAATCTGTCGGCAGTGACTCAGCCTTAAAGACCTGGAAAAAACTAAAGTTTAAGAAATATCTCAATGTTATGAAAACCAACATTCAGATAATATTGAATCCTACACCAAAAAAAAAAAATCTGTGTTATAAAGATTTACTGTGCAGATTTTTCATGAAAGGCCATTTTATTCTAGATACCAACCTGTGAGGATAACAATGTTGATGTCATCTTTGGTGGACTGAAACTGATCACGGATACGCAGACGGCCGTAGACGTCTTCCTTCCTTATCCCGGTGAGTTTCCTACAGTAAAAGTACATGTAAAAAAAAAAGACAACATGAAATGCAATATGAGGTATTTTGTGCAAAAGAACACTAATGAAGCTGCGTTAATTATAATTTTTGGCCACTTGAGGGCATTGGAATAAGCTGCAAACACAATATTTAAATATTATAAAGTCGCTACAGCAAACGTGTTGGCACGTCCAGCACACGCAAAGCAACATTGGCATTCACTTGGAGTTGTTTCTGTACGCTAATGTAACTTTAAGTCCAGTATTCATTCTCCTGTTTGCTCTGTTTTAGTCTCCACCAACTCCTGAAGTAAAATTCTGGCTCTGTAGCTGCTAAATGCTCCACTGTGTTAACCAGCTAGTCGCTAACTTTGCCTGTCTGTCGTTTGGGCAGGGGCAGTGTACAGCAGCTTTTATTTTTTATAACTAAGTTTATTAGAGCATAACCTGTAAGGTGGTGACTGTAAAACCAAAACAGTGAGCTGAAAGATGCTGTAGGGCTAATGGGAACTGCAGAGTGAGGTTCATCATCACTAAACAATCCTGTTACACGTTACTTACATAAACATATTTATCAATGAGACGTCACACATACACAATGCTTACCTCACATGTTGTATAAAGTCAGGTAGTGTTGGTGTCTGATGTGGGCTTTGACTTTGAGCACTTTCTGAAGCTTTGCAGCTGAGATGAAACTGTGTGAACAGACTTCCAAGCTGAGGCATTCTGGTCTTTATCGGAAAACAACATTACATTATGAAGCAGTTTGATTAAAAGGCAACATATTCAGTAAAACAACAATGTTACTGAGGGAAATGCATTCATAGATTTTGGCTTTCCTCAGTAACAAAATGGTGTCAACATGGTGTTTAGACAATACTGCACATGTTGTTGTAGCCAAATCCAACTTGTTAAACAAACAGATTAAATGTAAAACATCATCTTAATTGCTCTTGTGCTTGAAAAGCATGCTAACTGCTACATTCAGGCTTTACAGCGTTGATGACGACACTTGATCTCGAGGACTCTGTAGAGAGAACAAAGAGTAAAAGACAAGTCTGGCACGAGCTCTAAAACAATAACAATACATACTGATGGGAGTCTCGCGCTGCTTAAAGAGCCGTTCAGGAGGAAAAACGAGAGAATTCAGCTCGACATTTTCGCGACGTCAAAAGTCAACGGGTCTCTTTCCAAATGCCGAGCAACGGAACTCAAGCCAGGAAAGCTATTTCACAATTTCACCGCCGCCTCCTCGGCTCTCCAGCCGCACTGCCAATGTTCCTGGACGACGTAAACAACATACCACGTGGTGCCACCTGCAGCATCGTATTTCGCATACGGGGACATGACGTCAGGACACGTCACTTGGTCCCGCAGTGTTGGTGTGATACATTTAGGAAACGATTCCTGTTATTCCCATGTGATGCTTTGGACCGATAGTCTGCATGACAAGCTGTGGTGGAGTAAATACACAACACCACAGTGGAAAAATACTTCACTGAGCCAAACTGAAAGTATTTATGAATGTACTCAAGTATCAAAGTACCCTACTCAATGTGATTAAGTTTAGTCTTGCTGTCTGAAAAACCTTGTGTCTCCAGCTCCAAAAAAAAAGGAAATTTGAACATTTCCAATTGGCAGATGATACATTTTAGTATATAGCTTTGCAAATTACTGTTGTGTTATTCAGGTAACCCTTGAGAGTACAAAGAGTATACTTATCACAATGATGTAGGAAAGTTCGAGAACAGTTGGCTGAAAATAATACGATTTTACATTTCATAGCATATGGGAGAATACAAATGAAATGTACTGCATATTGCATTGTTTTTTCCCCCTGAGCTCATAGATTTGCTTGCACTTGTAAGGATTTGCTTGCACGTCCTGAAGAATCCTCACATCCTGCATCAGCCTACTGAGAGGATATTACAAAAGTGATGAACAATATTTAATTCAGCAGTAAATACACACGGAATATCTCAATATGGTGATAAACAATATCCGGATAGCACCAAATACCATGAAAGAGCTTAATATCAAGAGCAGATAGCCAAATCAGCTCATATGGGCTCAATGGAAGCCAATAAACAGAGGCACTCTGCCTCCTCTGACCTTCACTTCTGGTTGAGATCGGGGCGATAAAAGCAGGCGCAACCTCAATAAAGCCCATACAATGGAGTAAAATAAATAGATATTAAATTAAAGCAGAGGCAATACTGGCTGAACTGCTGCAGGAATTTGAGAACAAAAGCTTCCTTGTGCAGTTTAATATTGTCTACAATCACCGCCTCATGATACATTTTATCATTTTCATCTCTTGCCTTCACGTATCAACACATATAATCAGTTTGTATTGGAACTTGCAAATGACTTGTGTGTGTGTTTTAGACATTAAATGTGCCCCGTGCTCCCAGTTTGGCCTTTTTCGGTTGGAGTTAATATCAAATTCATAATCTGTCTCATCTCTGACTGTCCACCGACGAGGAGTTTATGGTGTCAAACATGGTCATGAGAGCATGTTTGTCTGCCACAAACTTTACACTGGCTGCATGTTGTGTTCTTTTAGGCATTGGGCTCACCAAATACCGACGTGAAGTATTTCACAGATGAATTAGCAGCTGCTTATTTTAGTGTCCTTAGACGTACTGCTGCTCTAAGAGCCATATTGTCTTCAGCCTTTTTGTCGTGGGCTGAAATACAGACTTCAGGTCCACCGCATGCTTCAAGTGGTTCCCGAAGCCTTGCATCTACCGTTGCGTTCATGTTGTTTTCACCTAATGCACCTGAAGAGCTCCGCTGTGTGTTTGATGAGTTGCTGAGGGTTTCCAGGTCCCCTCTAAAGAGTAAATAGACATCAGAGTTCATACTTGGGGGTGGGGGGTGGGCTAGTGTTGAATATACAGTATAAAGGGTAAGTATAATCTGGAGAATGATAGTAGTATGAATTTCATGTATTTGTCCGAATCTGACTGCTAGTACAAGCAGATGATATTCAGTTTCTAGTTAAGTTTTTAAAAAAAAGATAATAATTTTTCACGCTGGTGATATTTCCATTCTCAATCCTTCAAATCAAATATCTCATTTGCAGCAGTAATGGCTACATGACACGGCTGATACTCTGCTCACTAATTTTTGCTCATTTCCTTTGAATTATTAATATGAGAGATTCTCCATATGCTCTCAGAGGATTCTTGTCCATTCCTTTCGGAGAGAATTAGCATTTTACACTGAAGAGTATGAAGAGCTTAACTGCCCCAATCAAACCGGGTGATTTAAATCCTGTCGAATGGAGATATTTCATACAGGGGTCACAGATGGATGACCTAAAGTAAATGTTCTGGAAATGTCTCAATCCCCTGTATAATTATGACCATTTCACCTGAAAACGCATGGGTGCTGAAAAGAGGTATTCAGAATAATACTCTATAAATGAGACGAGAGAACCCATTTTTTGCTAATCAGCTGAATGTGAAATAACTAAC